>NC_084793.1:36040077-36790077 GCF_963169125.1 Humulus lupulus | reverse complement strand
TATTCTGAGCAAAATTCCACTGCCTCTTCCGATATATAACATCCAACCATAATAGCATTAGGACGATAGTGATTACGCACATAACCTTTCAACACCTTCATATTCATTTCAAATGGATACATCCATCTCACCCAAACTGGTCCACACAACTTGGCTCCCCTCACTAGATGAACAATCAAATGTATCATAATGTCAAAGAAGGATCGTGGAAAAAAAATTCAAAGTTGCATAGAGTTTCCACTATCTTACCATGCAATGCATCCAATTTTTTCATTTCTAATTCTTTTCCGCCTAAATGATTGAAGAATATGCAAACATCTGTCAAATAATCTTGAACTTTTTTCGATAAGACTGATCGGAAGACAATTGAAAGTAATTGTTGCATTAACATATGACGATTATGTGATTTCAAACCCATTGACTTCAAATCCCCCATGGATACCAAGCTTCAAATGTTGGATGAATATCCATCAGGCACTTTCATCCCTGAAAAATTATTTACATACAATTTTTTCTCTTATTTGGACAACGTGAAACAAGTAGGAGGTAAATATGTGCATTTACCTTTTCTTTAGGTGTCAAATTAGTTCTTATACCCATTTCAATAAGATCTAAATGACTAGTCAGACCACCCTTAGTTTTACCGAGTATATAAAGTAATGTACCTATAATAGTTTCACACACATTTTTTCTATGTGCTTGACATCCAAACAATGTCGAACATGTAAATCTTTCCAGTAAGAAAGAAAAAAAAAATTATTTCCTTTAGAAACATCCATTTACTTTCTTATTTTTCTATATTTTTCCATACTTGAAATCAGCTTTCTCTACTTCTTTAAGAACTTGTTGCCCCGATAGTGAAAAATGAGAAACACCTTGTTCTTTAGAACCATCAAATGCTTTTTTTTCCTATAACGACGTCTATGACCCATATAACACATTTTGTACCCATTTGGAAGACGACGAGCCCATGTGTTAGTGCAACATATTGGACATCCCTAATAACCTTTTGTTGTAACCCTGATAGATTATCATATGCCAGGAAATCATTAACAATCCACAACAACACAACTTTTAAGTTAAAGATTTCTTGCTTTAAACAATCATATGCCTCAAGACCACCAAATAAAAATCTATATCGTATCCCGATTGTTTTGGGCCTAAAATCATTAACGTGAGCATCAAAAACTCTCTTCTCATCATTAACCACGGAGGAAGATTGTACATAACAAGGAAGACAAGCCATGGACTATGCCTACTACTTGGAGATTTATGTGGGTCTACTCCATCGGCAGCTAGACCTAGAAGAATATGTCTTGCTTCAGTTTTAAATTCTGGATTTAAGTAATTACTTTTTTCCAGGCCTGCGAATCTATAGGATGTCGGAGTTTACCATATTTCACTCGCCTAGTCTCATACCATATTAAGTTTTTCGGAGTGTTCTACACTTCGATATAACCGCTTAAGCCGCGGAATCAAAGGCAAGTACCACATCACTTTATGAGGAATAAGTTTCCTAATCTTCATACTCTTGTTAGGTTTGTAGCGAGGTAAATCACATTCTGGGCAAGTGTCCATGTATGCATACTCTTTACGATATAACACACAATCATTCGGACATGCATGGATCTTCTCATACTTCAACCCTATGCAAGTTAAAGTTTTCTTCAATTCATACGTAAACTTAGGAAAGCAATTATCTGATGGAAAAATCTCCTTAAAAGCAGCTAAAAATTGACTAAAATATTTATCACTCACTCTATTTTCTGCTTTTATGTTGTAAAATTTCACCATCGTTGGTAATCTTTGTTTTAGATAACCATTGAATAATGGTTTATCAGCATCTCTAACCAATTTATTGAATTTTGAAGGATCATCAACAAACTCTTGTTGTACTTTATCAAGCAATTTCATAGGATGATCGTCAAAATCACTATAATTCAAATCATCAAATCATCACCTCCCGAATGGATAGGGATTATTATTTTTGAATGGTTCCCTATGTCAATACCAATTACGATAACTTGTATCAAATCCCCGATAAAATACATGATCTTTATCATTGTATTATTTCCTTTTGATCTATTACCACAATCTATACATGGACAATGAATTATTTCCAGATCACTACAATTTGTTTGGCAAAATTCTAAAATTGGTTGAATCCGTCTTGAAATTATTGTGTTTCTCTATTCTCAAACATCCATGATTTATCCATAATGATAATATCTACATAATTTCTAAATCAATATTGAAAAGAAAATTAATATTGTAATTGAACAAAAATATGTTCAATTAATAAATTATAAAATAAAATGGGCAGAGTTTCCTCTTTTTCTATAGCATATCCCAAATTCAAATGTATTTAGAATTTCAACATAAACAAACATAATATTACATATATTAACCTATAAAACATGTTCAATCAATATATTAATCTTAAAAAAAATTGAGCAGGGTTTCCTCTGTTTCTATAGCATATCACAAATTATTACTACTTATAAATTCAATTCAAACAAAACACAACAATCAACATGCATAATTTCATCCATAAACCACCGCAACACACTGAATTCACAGAACCTACTTCACTAAGATACACATGTTCTTAACCTTCTGTTATCTCCGCAACACACAATTTAATCTTCGAACCTACTTTACTACAGATGAATATCTAATATATTCAAACTCCTCTAACAATAGTTACTATAATATCAAAAATAAAAATAAAACATTAAGTAGTAATTATTAATGACCTTCAAAATTAATCTTCAACAATTTCAACACACTTGAAATTCAAACAAGTAAATATATTTCCTACTGTTGACCCAAGATTTGGCCAACTGACACGGAGTCTAAATGTGATTGATATGGACGAATGAATAGAGAAGAACGCAATGACAAAAGTAAAGAAAACACAGTAATTTATAGTGGTTCGGCCCCAAGATCTGGTAATGACCTACGTCCAATTAGAATAATATTGATATAAAATCAGAGGGGTGATCAAAGAACCAGGGTTCAATGAGTTTCACTCTTCTGTAAGGAACAATACAGATTTACTTGGAGAATTACTCTCGTTTCCTATCATTCTAAAGCCAAAAAAAGGTGGCCCCCCTTCCTTGAGCCATCTCCTCTTATTTATAGGCTCAAGGAGGGTCACAAAAGATTGTTACAGATATTCTTCCCTGAATAATCGGATATCCAGAAGATTGTATGAGACAAATTCGGGATTCATAAAGATCTTCCCATAAATGTTGCCTTGTACGCGGAACTACCGACCAGACTGGTCGTGGGTAAGACAGGCTTACCCTGCTTCTACTGTGTCTCCTGGTCGATACTCTAGCAGACGCTTCCAGGTATCAGCCACGTGTCAAGAGATTATTTGCCACGTCACCAATGCTAATATATTGGATAACATTTGCCCCCTAAAGTTTATTTACTACGAACAGTAAATAAACTTTGAAAGGACGACCCTTCGGTAACCCCTCTTGACGTGTCAGAACCCTTCGTGTGTTTTTGAAAAAACCAACCCACTTCTGTCTAATCATGTCCTTTCAGTTCCCCAGAAACGATTTCGACGGCCATCCCGTTTCCCCATACTTAGAAAAAGGAAAACTAATGATTATACTTTTTTAATATCAGAGAATACTTATATAAGACCGTCGAAGCCTCCTCTTTCTTTTTACGCACGCCATTATCTTTGCAGAAAACCCTAAAAACCAGAGCTTTAAGCTTTTCCGAAGACCGTTCTCTTGCCCTTCCAAGACTCAGACCGTGGGCTCTTTAATCTCCGAAGACCTTTCTTCCTCTTTCACGATCATTTTTCTTGGTAAGTTTTCGAAATTCCATGCTTCTAATTTCTCGTGATGCATGCTTCTGGTGGTATACTGTTTAAGTCTTTCTGTTTCTGGTTTTAAATGCCTGTAGACAGAATGTTTTGTAGGCGCAATAGAGTTACGATTTAGTTTAAAAATTCAGGATCATGCTTTTTAGGACGTAAAATCGAAGTAACATTTCGATTTTTAAGCCAGTTGAAAAATAAATTTTTCCCGCCCTAAGGGGAGTTGAAAAGGCTTTCACAGAAAAACTTTTTACTTTCACCCTTTGATCCGCTTTTCAAACTGCTCGTGCTGAAAAACTAGCTTTTTAATAGAACGCTGTTGTGTAAAAGCCTAACTTTTATACTCGACCAGCATTATTCTAAAAGCTTTTTAGAGTTCTATTTCCTCACCTCCCCATTCTTCTGTTTGTAGACTTTAATGCCAGATTTGTGGGGAGGTGAAAGACCTATCGACGACAACCTTCTTACTCAGCTGCTTGAGGGGGAAGAACAACCAACTGTACGCGTCCACGAGATTCCTTTTTCGCGATCTTCTTCCAGACCTCATCCTTCCTTTCCAATGGCCCGCTCCAAGTCCTCTGACAAGAAAAGGCCCGAGTCTGAAAGCAACCCTTCTCCTCCTGCCCAGCCTGATTCGCAGGCTAGGGCTCCTTTGACCAGCGGTCGAGAAAATCTTGTTCCTAACCCTAATATCCAAACTAGGGCTCGTCCTCATCATCGGAATCCGCCCGATGTCGAGTGGTATACTCCCCCAGCCAGTTCAGTGACCCTTCGAATGGTTGCTAACTGTTTTAGGAAATTCCCCCTTACGGGGGTAACCATTATACATCCCACCGAGGACCAGAGGGCTAATCGTCCAGGAGGGGCGAACAGCGCCTGGTCCCGGTATCACATTGAAGCGGGAGCTTATCTCCCTCTTCATCCCTTCTTTGTGGGGGTGGCCAATTATTTCGGCGTCGCTCCCTTCCAAATAACTCCAAATGGATATAGGATGTTGGCCGCACTCTATGTCCTGTACAAACTTAACAAATGGCCAGAACCTTCACCCCATGAAGTCAACTATCTCTTTGACCTCAAGTCCAACCCACAGCACAACGGGACGGGCTTTTTCCACTTCTGCCACCAGGAGACCGGCCGGACGTTCCTGAGCGGTACTACCCACATATCAAACGTGGGGCACTACAACAAGGAGTACTTCTTTACTCCGGACATAACCAGTAGTAACTTGGCCTTCGCAAGAGGAGGTATAAACTTATCTTCGTCTAGTCGATACTTTAACATAGAGTGTTTCCTTCCATTTTTCCTCAAACTTGATATGTTTTTCAGGCCCTTGGTTACGTCTGACCCCAACACCAGGTATGGTGTCGAGGTCTAATACTCTGGCCAGGATGTCTGATGCAGCAAAATGTGTCAAGACCCTGACACTTGAAGAGAATTTGAGGTCGTCTGGCCTCCTGGTTCCTCGCCATGAAAATAGAGGGTTCGTGGTGGACGAAGCCACTGCCGAGGGGGTTCCCGAGCAGCAACCTCCTGTGCCTCCTCCTAGGAGGAGGCCAACAGGAGTTACGATCAGGGAACCCACGGGTATCCCTTCCGCAGAAAAGCCTTCTGCTCCCCAAGGCAAGGGGAAAGAAAAGGCCAAAGAGCCTATTGTTGACTTGGGAGAATCTTCCGATGATAACGGTAAAGTTATTTCGCTTTTAAATGGTTTGCCGATTCCCTGTCACTTGTTTGACGGGGATGGTAACTTTACATATGCTCCAAACTTAGGATCAGACTTCTTCATGCCAAATAATGAGTATATGACTAATAGAGTCAATAGTGTAGCGACCAGTAGTTGTAGCTCGGGTATTTACTTTGTTACCTCTTTTCAATTGTCTATCTTACTTTCTCCTGCCTCCTTTTTATAAACTTCCTATGTTTATCTTCATGCAGATATGTCAACTCCCAACATTTTTGACATGTACCAGGCCGAGGAGGAAGAGGAAGTTCCTCAACTCCAACGGAAGCCCAAGAAGAGATCTGGCGAATCCAGTCGAGGCCCTCCAGCCAAGAAGGGTCGATCAGAAGATCCTCCTCAGGGAACGCCTTCTGGGCAAAGTCCTGCGCCAACTGGGCGAACTCCTACTCCTCCTCCAGCTCCTTCCGTGCAGCAAAACGCTCCCGCCTCGCCCAACCCTCCAGCCGCACCGGTCAGAGAGCAGCTTTCTTGCGAAGAGGCTCATGGGGCCAGACTTATGAGCCACGCCATTCGATCTGCCAGGGACCGCCTCGATCGTATTGGCAAAGGCGAGCGTGTTAGGGCCGCAATGGTCCAGGCTGAAGAGCTGCCAGTCGATCAGATCTTGAACAAGGCTTTGAACGAAATCTCCAGCGTAAGTGTTTCGTTATTCTTCGAGTTTTTAGTTTTTTAGCCCTCGTGATAAGTTCTAACTCCTTTTTCTTTGTGAACAGGCCTTACTTTCTGCCATCACTGCTCGTACCCAAGCCCAGGCTTACATCGAGCAGGTCGAGGCAAAAGCCATCGAGAGGTATCAGGTGAAGGCGGCCGAGGAGCTTTCGATTGCTAAGGCTAAGCATGCTAAGGAGTTGGAGGCAGTGGTCCGAGAGAGGGACGCGGCGGTGACTAAGCTGTCAGAGGCTGAAGCTGTGAAGGAAGCAGCGGTCAAGTTGAGACAGGAGTACCGAGATTTCAACAAAGCTCATCTCCGCGAAATCAAGCATCTGGGGGAGGTACTCAAGACCAAGGACGAGGCCATTTGCACTCTCGGGGGCAAGGTGAAGCAGCTGGAGCTTGAAAACTCCAAGAATCTGGAAAAGTATAAGAGGACTACACTCTGATGTTTCTACAATTTCTGGAAACACAATCAGGGTGCTGACTTTAGCTACCTTTCAGAGGAAGTCAGAAATGCGGAGTTGGCTCGATGTGCTGTCCAACTGCCCGAAGAGGAGGCAAGAGCTGCAACCCCTGCCACTCCAAACGTCGCTGGTGCAGAAGAAGAAATTGATGAGGAAACGACTAACCAGGATGCTGCCCAGGACCCTCCGGCCCCGAATGCCTCTTGAATTCTTCTCATTTATTTTTTTTTCTTTTTGGATATACGACCCAAGGGTCGTGATGTAAAGACAATAGTTTCTTTTGAAATTTTGCTGCATGGGCAGTGAATCTTTTTTCTTGAACAATTACATCCAAGTTGCGATGCTTGCGGTGTAAAAGCTTAACTCTTGGTGCTATAATTATTTATTATACCATTTGTCCGTATGACCGGACTTAGCATAGTACTTTGGCATGATTTAACAAAACATAAATTTTGAAAAATACCCTAAGTACTGTAGCATGCTTTCACTTATTTTGTTCATGTGTTTACATACCTTGAGAGTATGCTTTGCTATCGATGTGCCTTATATGCCCCCCAAGTGATCGAGGAGCGTGAGGTCCTTGGTCACTTGCCTTGACCATAACCTGTTCGAACATTCCTGTTCGTAGTAAACTGATATTTGTAATACAGCAAAACAACACACGTAATGAACAAATACTTGTAAATACAAATTCACAAAGGTTGGCAAGAATGATTGGCTGAGCACAGTCCCTTATAATCTCGTATTAAAAATGGACTAAACATGTCTTTACGAGTGATTCTAAAATAGAATCTTACATATACGAGCAGTTAGCCATACAACGTGGCTAACCCTCTTTGCAAAACTTGTAAAAATTAAGAAGAGAAATTTAAACAAGCCAGTCCTTTAAGAAGGGTTGTTCATTGATAATACTTGCGCAGGTGTTCTCCATTCCAATAACACGGAACAAGATCTCCGTTTAAGCGTGCAAGTTTGTAGGTGCCTGGGTGAAGGGTTTCTTCAATCTGGTAGGGTTCCTAGTTAGGTCCGAGCACTCCAGCAGTGGGGTCGCGGGTATTTAAAAAAACTCGTCGTAGCACCAAATCTCCGACGTTGAATTTTCTTTCCTTAACTTTGGAGTTAAAGTACCGGGCGACTTTTTTTTGGTATGCAGCAACTCGGAGTTGAGATTTTTCTCGTATCTCGTCGATCGAGTCTAGGGACTCCATCATCAGCTGACTGTTCACGTCCTGGTCGTAAGTCAAATGCCGATGTGAGGGGGGATCTAACTCGACAGGTAACATGGCCTCATATCCGTAGGCTAGGGAAAATGGGGTATGCCCTGTTGTTGTTTGGTGAGATTTTCTATACGACCAGAGGACTTCGGGCAGTTGCTCTGGCCACGCCCCTTTGGCTTCTTCAAGTCTTTTCTTCAAGGTGTCCTTAAGAGTTTTGTTAACGGCTTCGACTTGCCCATTCGCTTGGGGATGTGCAACTGAAGAATTTTTTTTAATAATGCCATGCCTTTCGCAGAAATTGGTGAATAAGTCGCTGTCAAACTGGGTCCCGTTGTCTGAAACTATCTTCCCGGGTAACCCATACCGGCATACAATGTTCTTGATGAAGAAGTCAAGAACTTTTTTGGTCGTGATGGTTGCGAGTGGTTCAGCTTCAGCCCATTTTGTGAAGTAATCAACTGCCACAACTGCGTACTTTACTCCGCCTTTCCCTGTTGGCAGGGATCCAATCAAATCTATCCCCTATATTGCGAAGGGCCATGGGCTCTGCATCTATTTTAGTTTATTTGGAGCTGCTCGTGGGATCTTGGAGAACCTTTGACATTTGTCGCATCTTCGTATATACTCCATTGAATCCTCGTTCATTGTTGGCCAGAAGTAACCTTGTCTTAGAACCTTTTTTGCTAAACTCTGCCCCCCAGCATGATCTCCGCAGAAGCCTTCATGCACCTCCCTCATGAGCTCCTTACCTTTTCCTGGTGTAATGCACCTGAGTAGTGGCATTGAATATCCTCTTCAGTACATAATGCCATCGACCAGTATATACCTAGCGGCCCGCCTCTGCAGAGTTCTGGCTTTGTTTCTATCTGTTGGCAGCGTGCCATTCGTCAGATACTCCAAGTATGGCGCCATCCACGTATCTTCTACACGAATCTCCATATTGGCTTCGGCCGCTTCTATGCTTGGCTTACTCAGCCTTTCTACTGGAACTATGTTAAAGGTATCAGCATCCTTTGCGCTCGCGAGTTTAGCCAAGGCATCTGCATTCGAATTTTGGTCCCGCGGAATTTGCTGGAGGGTGTACTTTGTGAACTGGGCTAGCAAATCCTTTGTTTTATTCAGGTAGGCCATCATCTTTAAGCCTCACGCTTGATATTCCCCCAGGACTTGATTCACGACTAGCTGAGAGTCACTATAAATATCAAGCGTCTTTATGCTCATGTCTCTGGCCATTCTCAATCCAGCTAGGAGTGCTTCATATTCTGCTTCATTGTTTGACGCCGCCGCGAAGTCGAACCTGATTGCGCAGTGAAATCGATGCCCTTCCGGCGTTATCAATATCACTCCCGCTCTAGCGTGGGATTCGTTGGATGAACCATCTGTGAATAGTTTCCACGAAGGAGTTTTGTCTTGGGGCATGGGCGCTTCAGGCTGTTCACACTGCTCACTGCCTGGGAGTTCGGTAAACTCCGCGACGAGATCGGCCAAGACTTGTCCCTTTATTGTTGCTCGGGGTGAATAAGTTACATCGAACTGCCCTAGTTCGACTGCCCATTTTAACAATCTTCCAGCCGCCTCAGGTTTTTGGAGGACTTGCCGAAGGGGCTGGTCGGTTAAAACTGTAATAGGATGGGCTTGGAAGTAAGGACGCAACTTCCTGGAGGCTAGAATTAAGCAATATGCTAACCTTTCAATTGGCGAATACCTTAATTCCGCTCCAATCAGCCGTTTGCTGATGTAGTAGACCGCTTTCAGTATGCCTTCTTCTTCCCGTACTAGTATCGCACTAGCAGCAACTTCAGTAATCGCCAGGTAGATAAACAAAGTTTCTCCTTCGATTGGCTTTGACAAGATGGGAGGTTGCGCCAAATGAGCTTTTAAGGCCTGGAATGCCTGCTCGCAGTCTCCCGTCCATTCAAACTTCTTATTGCCTCTGAGTAGATTGAAGAAAGGGACACATTTGTCAGTTGATTTGGAGATGAATCTACTCAGGGCAGCGATCCTTCCGGTTAAACTTTGTACATCTTTGATTTTCTCCGGTGACTTCATGTCGATCAGGGCTTTTATCTTATCAGGGTTAGCCTCGATCCCTCTTGAATTCACTATAAACCCTAAAAACTTTCCTGATCCGACTCCAAAGGAACATTTGAGGGGATTCAACTTCATCCGGTACTTGCTTAGCACATTGAAGCATTCTTGTAGATCCCTCACATGCCCTTCTGCCTTCTTAGACTTTACCAGCATGTCATCCACATATACCTCCATGTTTGCACCGATCAGATCCTTAAACATGTGGTTGACTAGCCGTTGGTAAGTCGCACCTGCGTTTTTCAGTCCGAAGGGCATTACTTTGTAACAGTATAAGCCCGTATCGGTCCGAAAGCTGGTGTGATCCTCGTCAGGGGGATGCATGCTGATCTGGTTGTAGCCTGAATATGCATCCATGAACGAGAGGATCTCATGTCCTTCAGTTGCATCAACCAGCTGGTCGATCCTTGGGAGCGGGAAGCAGTCCTTCGGGCAGGCTTTATTGAGGTCCGTAAAATCCACACAGGTACGCCACTTGCCGTTAGGCTTGGGGACCAGTACCGGATTCGAGACCCACGGGGGATAAAACGCTACCCTGATGAATCCATTCTCCTTAAGTCTTTCGACTTCTTCTTTCAGAGCTCTTGATCTATCTTTATCGAGCAGCCTTCTCTTTTGTTGCACGGGCGGAAAGGTTTTGTCTATGTTCAGGACATGGCTGATTACTGCAGGATCTATCCCTACCATGTCTTTGTGTGACCAGGCGAAAAACTCCTGGTTCCTTTGCAAGAATTCCACCAGCGCTTGTTTTATAGTAGGCTCTAAGTTCTTCCCAACCTTCACGACTCTGGTCGGGTCTTTTTTGTCGAGTTGGACCTCCTCCAGGTCCTCGACGGGTCCAACATTTTCTTCAAAATCCCCAAAGTGAGGATCCAAATCTCCATCCTCACTTTGGGCAACATTCTATTTGGTGGCTTCTCTACCGGATTGGGCTTGTGTGGCTATTTCCATCTGCAATCGATCTGGGGTAGTGCTCCTCGACGTCCCACTCTTCGCCTTTGTGATCGAGGCGTTGTAGCACTCCCTGGCTTCCCTTTGGTTCCCTACGACGCGTCCTACTCCCGCGTCCGTCGGGAATTTCATGGCTAAGTGCCACATAGAGATGACGGCCCGTAGATCAACCAGTATGGGCCTTCCAATAATGGCGTTGTATGCCGAAGGGCAATCGACCACTACAAAAGTGGTGAGTAATGTCCTTGTTGCAGGCGCTGTACCCGTCGTTATTGGAAGCTTGATCATTCCGGCTGGGGCGAGTCCTTCTCCAGAGAAGCCGTATATGGTTTGATTGCAGGGCTCCAAGTCTTTTACGAACAACTTCATGCGTTCCAGTGTTGATTTATACAGGATGTTCACTGAACTTCCTGTATCGACCAGTACCCTTTTTACCATCATGTTAGCCATCTGGATGTCCACGACCAGCGGATCGGAATGTGGGAATCGAACGTGTCGGGCATCGCCATCAGAGAAGGTTATCTCACCCTCCTCTGACCGAGCCTTTTTTGGTGCACGGTCCTCCACTGTCATCATCTCGATGTCCTGGTCGTGACGTAGAGTTCGAGCATATCGTTCTCTGGCCTTTCCGCTATTTCCCGCGAGGTTCGGGCCTCCACAGATGGTTAAGAGTGTTCCGGCCACGGGGGCAGTCTGTAATGGTGGCGAGCGTTGGCGTGTAGACGCCTGCTCGTTGCTACCTGGAGCTTCTCGTTGGGAAGTTCCCAAGCCCGTACGTACCTTCTCAAGTGTCCTTGTCTAATAAGGAACTCGATTTCGTCTTTTAACTGGTTGCATTCGTTAGTGTCATGTCCGTAGTCGTTATGGTAACGACAGAACTTGGTGGTGTCTCTTTTCGAAATGTCTTTTCGAATGGGTCCTAGTTTCTTGTAAGGCACACTAGAGCTTGTGGCCTGATAAACCTCTCCCCGAGACTCGACGAGGGCAGTGTAGTTAGTGAACCTAGGTTCATAACGATTACCCTTGGCTCGTTTGTTGTCGGAGGTGGAAGGCTCGTTATACGGCCGTTTCCCACCATTTTTGCCATTACCGTTGCCGTTTTTGTGGCCTTTGTCGTTGCCATTAGGTTCGGAACCATTGGCGACTTTGGCAGGCTCGGCGGCCTTTTTACCCTTGTTCGAGGGTTTCCCATCATCAGCAATGGCTTCCTCGAGCTTGATGTAACGATCAGCTCGGTCCAAGAACTCCTGGATCGTTTTAACTCCTTTCTTTCGGAGACTCTTCTAGAGGGGAGAGCAACACTTTACCCCTGCGGTAATGGCCATCATCTTGCCTTCGTCTCCTACTGTTTTCGCTCCAGCCGCCGCTCGCATAAAGCACTGGACGTAATCCTTCACTGACTCTCCATCCTGCTGGCCAATCTCAACCAGCTGGTTTGCTTCGGTTGGGTGCACACGACCCGCATAGAACTGCCCGTAGAACTCCCTTACAAACATTTCCCAAGAAACTATGCTTGCAGGCGGGAACTTAAAAAACCACTCCTGCGCTGCTTCAGAAAGTGTTGCAGGGAAGATCCTGCACCGAGCGTCTTCGGACACTTTCTGAATGTCCATCTGAATTTCAAATTTATTTACATGCGAGACTGGGTCCCCATATCCATCAAAGTTCGGGAGCGTAGGCATTTTGAACTTGCTGGGAGTTTCAGCGTTAGCTATCCTCTGGACGAAAGGAGTACATTTCCTCCTGCCGTGGTCGATATAAGAAGTTCTTCCTCCGACTAGCTGCTGCACAGCCTGATTGAGTGCGTCTATCTGGGCTTGCACTGCGGCAGGAATTGCGGTGGCCTCTGTGGCTGGGGAGAGGTTTTCGCCGTGCCTCTCGCGACGATCGTTGAGTACATCTCTCAGGTCCTCTTCTCTTCTTCGCTGCTTGCTACCTCCTAGTCGGTTGAAGACATTATTTTGTCTGGGCTGCCCCCCAGCATCTTGTCTATTTGGCTGGTCACCTTGAGGTACTTGGCTCCTGCCTTTTCCTCTTTCCCCATTCCTCCCATCAGCATTTCCCTTGCCTGAGTCGGCCTCATTGTATCCGTGGCCATCTCTAAACCTTGACTGGCTGTGGTGAGACTGACTGTTCCCCCTATTCCCGTCTCTGGAAGAAACGCCCCGAGCGTTAGAGGGTGGCTTGCGCTGGTCGCGGTGTCCCCGTGCATTATCATGCCGTGGGGGTCCACGGAACGCAGAGCCTAGCTCCGAGTCCCTCCTGTTACCAGGAGGGTATTGACCTCTGTTCGCTTGGTTTGGCCCATCATTCTCATGGCGTCTAGGACTACGAGGCTGACGCTCGGCCCTATTCTGCCTTTGCTGCGGGGGATTACCCCGAGCAGCTAGGGATGGTGGATTTGCCTCAGGGTCCAACGGGACATCGTCATGGGGTGTCTGAGGCTGTTCGGGCCTTTGAGGACTTGAAGGCTGAATTGGTGGGCTAGGATTGGGACCCCTCTGGGGTGGTCCATTCGCAGGTTGGTCAGGCTGCGAGGCAGGTGCGGCCTGATTTCTAGCCAACAGCAAGGCTGCTTCGAGGGCGGCCATGGCTTTGGTTTGGCGGCGATCCACCTCCGCCTGCCTCTCGCTCAACTCCGCACGCTGCCGATCAATCTCCTGCTGCTGCCGCGCCATAACTTCTGCGACAGTTTCTTGATTGGCCTTCAGACTAGCCAATTCTTCCTGCAACGCGCCCAGGGTGCTCTTCAGCGTTGCATCGTCCATTTCCTCCTCTTCAAAATCTAGTTGCGACTCATCTTCCGCCTTGCTTGCAGGGGGAGGAGGAGGTGGTGGATTCGTCGGTGCAGCAGCGGTTGCCTGCCCAGTTTTCCTTCCTGCTTTCGCCATTGGTTTTCTTAACAGCAACAAATCAATCTCTCAATGAAAGCACAAAAATTTTGACCCAAGATTTGGCCAACTGACACGGAGTCAAAATGTGATTGATATGGACGAATGAATAGAGAAGAACGCAATGAAAAAAGTAAAGAAAACACAGTAATTTATAGTGGTTCGGCCCCAGGATCTGGTAATGACCTACGTCCACTTAGAATAATATTGATATAAAATCAGAGGAGTGATCAAAGAACCAGGGTTCAATGAGTTTCACTCTTTAGTAAGGAACAATACAGATTTACTTGGAGAATTACTCTCGTTTCCTATCATTCAAAAGCCAAAAAAAGGTGGTCCCCCTTCCTTGAGCCATCTCCTCTTATTTATAGGCTCAAGGAGGGTCACAAGAGATTGTTACAGATATTCTTCCCTGAATAATCGAATATCCAGAAGATTGTATGAGATAAATTCGGGATTCATAAAGATCTTCCCATAAATGTTGCCTTGTATGCGGAACTACCGACAAGACTGGTCGTGGGTAAGACAGGCTTACCCTGCTTCTACTGTGTCTCCTGGTCGATACTCTAGCAGACGCTTCCAGGTATCAGCCACGTGTCAAGAGATCATTTGCCACGTCACCGATGCTAATATATTGGATAACACCTACAATAAAAGCTTAACCAATAATTAGTAAATATGGTAATTGGTATGATTTAGAGTATTCAAAATTACTTATTAAATTAAAACAAGTAAACTCAAATTTTAACTAGTAACTTTCAAATAAATTAATAATAAATTTGGATTCCTAAAGTAATTAACAAAAATTAACTTTAAAAAATCAATATGTAAATAATATAAAAAAATTATGTAAAAAATAATATTGTGATATAAAAAATTATGTAAAAAATAATATATTGTAAATAATTAACATAATTAACATTAACAATATTAATAAAAAAATTATAAATAATATAAAAAAATTCCTAAATTCTGAAATATACAAAAAAAAAAAAATCAAGTTTTAGTGATCTATACTTGTTTTGAAGCTTGAAAATGTCCTCTAATCCTCCAAAAATGTTAAAAAATGCAAAAAATAAAATAAAATAAATACAACCTACAAAAACATACAATACAAACCCCATTAAACCCACTAGCGATTTCTTCATTTTTACCCTTAAACTTCAAAATAAATCAATTTTATGAATATATATACATGATTTAATACATAAATATTGAAAGAAAATTAAAAAAAAAAACATACAAAAAATGTGAAAATGGTGATTACTGTGGTTGGGTATGAAGCTTTTTCGTTCTCGCACGGTGCAGAAAAAATGTGGGAAATGAGGAGAGTGAAGGTTTGGGTGGGAGGTTACTGGGGATTGGAGCTTTTCTCAGCGGTTTATTTGAAAAAATCATAGAGAAAATTCTACTTTTCTACTTTCCCCAAATCTAATACTTTACACTGCGTTTTTTTTAAACCACAATAACATAGTATTTTTTAGGCGGGTATTAAATGTTATATTTGAAAATCATTCAAATATTTTCTCTGTGCTTTTTATTTAAGGTTTAAAAAAAGTGCAGAGAAGGCCTGTATTTGTAGTAGTGCTAGTAACTTTCTAATCATTTAGTTAAACTACTAAAATTAAATTTACTAAACCATAATTATAAAATTTGTGATAAATTAATAATAAATTTGGATTCCTTAAATAATTAAAAAAAATTAACTTAATTTAAAAAAAAATTAATGTATCTTTCAATGATGAAAAACAAACTCATATAATTAATATTAACAATATTAAAAAACATATGCATTATGTAAATAATATAAAAAAATTCTCAAAATCTGAAATATTAAAAAAAAAAAGTCAAGTTTAAGTGTTCTATACCTATTTTGAAGCTTACAAATGTATTCTAATTCTCCATAAACATTAAAAAAAACGTTCAAACAATGCAAAAGAACCAACCTATAAAACATACATTAAAACCCCATGAAAACCATTAACATTCTCTTAATTTTTTCCCTAAAACTTCAAAATAAATCAATTTTATGAACATATACATGGTTTAAAGCATTAATAATGGAAGAAAAAAAAAAAAAAAAAAGATACATAAAAATGGTGAAAATGGACATTACCATGGCTGTGGAAGAATGGGTTTCACCGTGTTCTCATGCAGATAAAATGTGAGAAATGAGGGGCCTGTGAAGAGTAGGGGATGAAGGGGTAGGTATATGGGGCTTTTCTCAACGATTTTTTCAGTATGGGGCTTTTCTCAGCCATTTTTCAAACCGCCGAGAAAAAGCTCATCTTTCCCATGTTCCCAACTTTCCACTGCAGTTTTTTTAAAACGTAAAAATATGATATTTGAGAGACATTCAAACATTTTCTTTGCGCTTTTTATTTAAAGTTGAAAAAAGGCGTAGAGAAAACCTACATTGTAGTAGTGTAACTTGATATTCTGCATTTTCCTTTGAACGATTACAAGATTCTCATGCTACTGGTTTGTCACTTGAAGCTTCTCTCCCCTAATGTTTTTATTGTGGCTAGTAAGCGTGTAACATATTCTAGGTTAATTCCACTGAAATTTATAGATCTGCATTTGTTTTTTAATGCTTGTTTCATGGACATCGCTCCAAACATGTAATATCCAAGTAGCTCAGTTATTTAATTATTTGCTATTTAGTTATGACATATTCATTAATAGTGTTAATATAAAATAATACTTTTAGTTGTGGTATTATTTTAATTAATTTTAGAAAGGTGAGATGATTACATAGAATATCAGCTTGTTACATAAATTGGTATCTGGTTATGTCTAGTTTTAAAAATAAAATAAATAAATAAATGGTTGAATAAATTATAGGGAATAGATTTTAAGATTTATTTAGTTGTTAGTAAAATTCAAATTATATAATGTTAGTCACAGTTATAGTAGTGGCTACGTTAGTTTCAAAGTTATATGTACTTTGAAGTTGAAAAGAGTCATTTATTTGAATAGATGATATGGTTATTAAGATATTTAAGTATTTGACTTGGTCAGTGAAGAACTATATCTGTTCAGGCCATTGGTTGAGGTTGGTATATTGTTAGATTAAATCAAAGATATTCGTTAGTATTTTATAGAGAGAGTTCAATGAGTATTGGTTGGAATTTTCGGTTGTTCAATTATATATGTATGTTTTTCTTTAAAAGCATGCTTTAACAAACCAACGGTTTGGGCTATCTATATATATATATTGAAATAAAATATAGCCAAACCGTAATTAACTAAGTCAAATCAAATATTTATATATATATTGAAAGTTGAATTTTTGACTGAGAATGATTAAATGTAAATAAATAAATATATATATATAATTATCTAGTAAAGTTGAGAGAATGTCGGATAAGCGAGTATTAATTAGGGTCAATGATAGTTATGTGGGAAATAGATATTTTAGGACTTTCAAATTTGAATAGTTTTGGATTTTGAGAACTAAAATGGAAACGTGATATTTTTAAAGCCTATAAATAAGAGTAGTCAGTAGACAGCAGAATTAAGAGAAAATAAGTGGCATTTGGGTGCTTGAGATTTTGGCTGGTAGAATATCCAAGGTATGGTTATGTTATTTATTTTTAGTGATTTAAATAATTTTTTTTAGAAAATCATTGATGGGGTTTTTGATGATATTAAGGTTCAAATAATTAGCGGCTAAGAAGGTGGTCTTTGTTGTTTTGATCATATTCTTGGGGTAAGATTTTTGTTTTTATTTATTTCAATAAGTTGAATTCTCTTGAGAGATAGGACTCTAACACCTGTTGTGGTAAAATTAGGTTCTTCATTTTGCAATCTCTCGCACTCGTTATTTGATAATCTTTGAGGTAAGAAAAATTAGGTAGTTTAGTGTTATGATGTAGTTTATGATATAGTTTATGTTTGTATGATCTAACATTTCAGGTACAATAAAGGGGTAAGTGTGTCTGGACCTAAGGTGTCCAATGATGTATGACAGACCTATGTCCGGTGTATGACGGACTATTGTACGGGGCTTAATTGCCACTCCTGTATAAACACTTGTTTTTTTATTATATCTGACTTGTTATTATAGTATATGACCTATATTTATGACTTATGACCTATGATTTATGACTTAGAGTATGATTTATGATTTATGACTTAGATTATGATTTAGAATTATGACTTAAGTTATGATATGATCTAGAGGTTTGTGTTGGTATGACTTCTGGGAATTTATGTTATGTTTGATTATATGACTAACTCTTGTTTGTATTTTCCCTACTGGGCTTAGAAGTTCACTCCTGATGATGTTGTTATTTCAAGCAATTAAGGATAGAAAAGCCAGTGGCGAGTGGGACCTAAGAGCTTCATGATGTATTCGTTGGGGACCATATAGTCGAGGAAGATCAAGCAGGCCTATTTATTTATTTTTTATTAAAGAATGTTTTATTTGCTTTTATTTAAATGTTGCTCCTTTTTTTGTTAATGACAATTATTTTATTTTTATAAAATCATGGATCCATGTATTTATTTTCAAATTTTTATTCAATAAAAGAGCAATATTTACGATTATGACCTAACGCTGTGTTCTCGGTAATCTATGAGAAATTAGGGCGTTAAAAAACACTTATACTATCTTTATTTCTATTATAGATTATAGATGCTTTTGTTTGGTGTATGATATTTTTTCCTTTTTCAATCCTTGATTTAAATTATGTCTTATTAATGTGATAGGTTTTTGTGGACGTTCAATATTCCACGCCTGTAAAAGACCCAAAATAGATGCTTAGGCCCATGAACGACTAAAGGTTTGGATGCTCTCCTATGGGCCATCTCGAAAGATAGGCGAGATAGGCCTCGCTAGACGAGGTCCTTGTGTCTTGGTAAGGCAGGTGTGTGAGGCGTCTCCCGAGTAGCCAAGACATGATAAACTCACGAGACGCCTGCACATGGGGGGCGAGGCCATGCCTCGCGAGACGCTTGCACGAGACGTCTGCGCATGGGGCGCGAGGCCATGCCACGCGAGGTGCTGGCAGGAGGCGTTGCATGGGGGCCCAAGGGTGTGCCTCGCGAGACGCTTTCACGAAACGCCTACACATGGGGCGCGAGGCCATGCCTCGTGAGACTCTCGCATGAGACGCCTGCGCATGGGGCACGAGGCCATGCCACGCGAGGCGCTGGCACGAGACGCTGGATGGGGGCGCAAGGGTGTGCCTTGCGAGACGCTTATAGGAGACGCCTGCACATGGGGCGCGAGGCCATGCCTCGCGAGGCGCTGGCACAAGACGCTGCATGGGGGCGCAAGGGCGTGCCTCGCGAGACGCTTGCATGAGACGCCTGCATATGGCGCGAGTCCATGCCTCGCGAGGTGTTGGCACGAGACGCCTACTTGTGCCTCGCGAGGCCTCAGTGCGAAGTGGACCATATTCATCAAACAAAGCATCTCCTAGCCTCAAGGGGCGGCCTCACGTGGGGGCGTCCCATAGCCTTGGGGGCTTGCATGGGGGCCTCTCCTAGCCCCGGCGGCCTCGAGTGGGGGCGCCCCATAGCCTTGGGGGCTCGTGTGGGGACCTCTCCTAGCCCCGATGGCCTCGCGTGGGAGCACCTCATGACATCTCCACGAGGGGCGGCCTCATATAGCTCCGCCATGGCTAAGCCACGAGGGCCCCGTATGATAACATCTCGCGCCCTTCATCTTGAGATGGCACCTCCCCTTGGGATCTATGGAAACCCCACCGTCTAGAAGGGAAGGTCCAAGTACGATTCTGAAGGGTCATGATGGTACAATCTCGTACGACGTACGGCTTGTAAGGTCCCGTATGTCTGACCGTGGCAATCATGCTAATCAGGTAGTGGGAGCACTAGAAGAAAGGACATGGCCTGCATACTCCCAATCAGATGTCAGAGTCGACACCACTACCACCTGCACCACTCCTCTGACATGGGTACGGACAAGTGGTGGAGACGTCCTCCTGGCACCCGTCCCTGTACTGGTTGCACGACCACAACCTCTGAAACCAATCTCCAGACAGTGTACCTATGTGCTGCCTGGTCCCCTAGACAACCTTGTATCAGGGGCCATTAGAGCCTACTATAAAATACACCCCAATTCCACATGGGAGGGGGTTAGAAATTTTACTGTAGCAAGGCCACCATATTGAATGCAAATTGAGTTCATCATTGCTCTTTGGAAATTGTTCTTCGAGTTTGCACTTACATTTCTAAAAGTTTTCTTTTGATAATCTTGACTTTGCGATTTTTCTTACTCAACTTAGTTGACGAGTTCTCACCGTCAACAGTTTGGCGTCGTCTATGGGAACTTAAGTTCCAAGCTACTGTTCTACCATTACTTCCAGTGAGAAGAAATGCCAAGACGTTTGAAGCGACTCAGGGAGCCACGAGAGGTGGAGGTCCACCTTAACGGAGTCCAACTGAAGGCCTCCATGAAGGATCCCCCTCCACCCAAAGATGTGGAGCCTCCAAGGGACCCTGAGGTTCTTGAGGGTGATAGAGAGGCCTCATCACCGGCCGTCCCGCCCGGGGGGAGTCCTCCAAGGGCACCACCAGGGAATGCCAACGAGTTCCACAAGTACCGAACTTCGGCCGGCAAGACTCGGGCCCCTCGACGCGTAGACATGATAAGCATCCCCGGGTCCATTCCGTGAGCTCGAGTTCAAAATCTCAATTCTATGAAGAAGAGATACGTGAGCTCCACCGTAAGAACCAACGGTTGGAGACCACCCTGGAGAACATGCAAGAGGTGCTGAATAGCCTATTGTAGGGTAAGTCGAGCGTGACTTTGCCAAAGAGAAAAGAGAAAGGTCAGGAGGGGGTAGAGACCACTGTACCGGTAGATGATGGGAGGACCCGACACTCCACCAGTAATACCCCCCGAGCGAAGCAACGCGAACATCCTGAACCACCGAAGCAGGCCCAGAAACCAGAACCAAGGACCAACGCTGCCCCTCGCAACGAGGACAAGGTCACCTCTAAAAGAGCACCCTCGGATTTACGGGAGGAGCTCAATAAAAAGAGGGCGGGTAAAGGGACCACGCCCCCTATGGTGCCTCGAGAGGGCAAGGGAAAAGGCGGATCTTAACCCGTCCCCTTTGAGGGACTCTCTAAACAAGAGGAGGCAGGACCTGGACACGGAGATGAGGAGCCTGCGAAGCAAGATTGTCACCGTCTCAGCCGGTCAGGCTTTTGAGGAAGAGTTCGACCATGAGTCGCCTTTCATGAGGGAGATTCAGGCCATCCGACTCCCTGCCAATTTTAAGGAACCCAATATGACCCCCTACGAAGGAAGAACGGATCCAAAGTACCACCTGGACGCATTCAATGACCTGATGAAACTGAGAGGAATTGGTAGTGGAGCCAGATGCCACTACTTTGTCGTCACATTGAAAGGACCCACCTACAAATGGTTCAAAAGATTAAGGCCGGGGTCCATCAGGTCTTGGCAGCAATTTTCTGATGAATTCCTCCAACCGCACCACGCCGTGCGGGACTACACGATGCCAGGCATCAGCCTGGCCAACGTGAAGCAAGGGGAAAATGAGAGCCTGAAGAGCTACATTCACAGGTTCAATATGGAGGCTGCAAAAGTGGGGAGCCTAACCCGCCGAGAGTTAAAAATGGCCATTACAGCCGGGGTGCGCCCAAGAAACAAGTTGTGGGACAACATGCTGAAGAGGGAAGTCACCGACTTAGATGACTTCTACGAGAGGGCGCAGAAATACATTCGTGTGGAGGATGGCCACGCAAACCTAAAGGCAGGAAAGGAGGGGTCCAACGCGAAGCCCCCAGCTAACGACGGATCGAATGTAGCAAAGAAGAAAAGGGCGTACGATGGGTCGAGAGATGATCAGCAGAGAAAGACCAAACAGGGGAGTGATCATAGGCAAGCGGCTTACACTTACTACACGAACCTTACAGATACCAGAGAGCATGTTTACCTCACCAATGAGGATCGAGTTCCCTTCAAGAAGCCCCCACCAATGAGAAAGGACCGGTCCAAAAAGGATCCCAGTAGATACTGCCAGTACCACAAGGATATCGGGCACACCACGGCGGAGTGTATCCACTTGAAGGAGGAAATTGAGGAGCTCATCCGCAGGGGGAATTTAGGTCGTTACGTCAGGAGGGAAAGGCCGAAGCCCGAGGACGAGCCTGCGACACCCCAGACGTAGGGGCGAGCCCCGAAAATATAAGGAGAGGTCCGAACCATTTTCGGAGGTCCAGGATTTGGGGGGGACTCTCGGAAGGGGCGAGAAAGATATGCAAGAGAGGCCCGACGAAGTCCACCACCCTGCGTCATGAGTTTGGAACAACGACCCCAAAAATTTTCAAGGGGGAAAATGACTCGATCACATTCACTGAGGAGGATGTGCGGGGGGTACATTTTCCCCACAACGACCCGCTGGTGTTGACGGTTCAGTTGGCAAATATGCGTGTGCATCGGGTCCTAGTGGATAATGGGAGCTCAGTGGACATCCTGTATCGCCCCGCCTTGAAAAAGATTGGACTGGGCATTCCTCATCTAAAGCCCTGCCAATCTTCCCTATACGGATTTACGGGGGACTCAGTGCAACCCCTAGGGATGATCGAATTGGCACTCACCATGGGGGAGCAACCCCGGCAGACTACAGTCATGGCTAACTTTTTCGTAGTAGATTGTGCATCAGCTTTCAATGCGGTATTGGGGAGACCATCCCTAAGAGAATTGAAAGCCATAACTTCTATATATCACCTGGTTGTCAAGTTCCCAACTCCAGGAGGGGTCGCTAGCATGAAGGGAGAACAGAAAGAAGCAAGGGAGTGCTACAACACCTTACTCTGTGCACCTGTGAAACCGCGGGAACCAATGGCCATGGTGATACATGAGGCGCTACATGTGCCTGCGGGGGGTCCGCAGGAGCTTGACCCTCGGGTCGTGGAGGAGTCAAGAGCAGAACCAGTGGAGGAAGTAGAGGAGGTTATAGTAGTGGAAGAACCGTTGAGAAAACTGAAGGTAGGGAGAAGCCTGCAGAGTGATGTGAAGAAGGAGTTGATAAGGTTATGAAGGATAATCTGGATGTATTCGCATGGAGTCATGAAGATATGGTGGGTATAGACCCCGGTGTTATGTGCCACCATTTGAATATCTCCCAGGAAGAGAGGCCCGTTAGGCAGAAGAGGCGGGCGCTAGACCCAGAAAGATACGCGGCCTTAAAGGAAGAGGTCGACAAGCTGAAGGCCAATGGGTTTATCCGTGAGTCTTTTTACCCTGTGTGGGTGTCGAATCCAGTACTACTCCCAAAACCAAATTGTAAATGGAGGACTTGCATCGATTTCTCAAACTTGAATAAAGCTTGTCCTAAGGACAGCTTCCCACTCCCAAGGATAGATTAGTTAGTAGATGCGACGGTAGGACATGAATTACTGAGCTTCATGGACGCCTACTCAGGGTACAACCAGATTCCAATGAACCCAGCAGATGAAGAGCATACATCATTCATTACGGATAAAGGGCTTTACTGTTACAAGGTGATGCCCTTCGGGTTGAAGAACGCAGGCGCCACCTATCAAAGGTTGGTCAATAAGATGTTCGCTAACCAGATAGGAAGGAACATGGAGGTGTATGTTGATGATATGTTAGTAAAGACCAAGAATGCAACAGAGCTCAACAAGGACCTTGGTGAGATGTTTGACACACTTAGGAAGTACCGAATGAAGTTGAATCCCATCAAGTGCACCTTCGGTGTATCCTTAGGAAAATTCTTGGGCTTCATGGTCAACTCCAGAGGCATCGAGGCCAATCCTGACAAGATAAAGGCCCTGATAGAGATGAGCCTGCCTAAGAACAAGAAGGAAGTGCAATGCTTAACGGGAAGGGTGGCGACCCTTAATAGATTTATTTCGAGGTCAACCGATAAGTGCCTCCCCTTCTTTAACATCCTCAAAGGAAGCAAAAAGTTCTCTTGGGATGAGGAATGTGAAGAGGAATTTATCAAGCTGAAGGAGCACTTGGGGAAGCCACCCCTGTTGGCGAAACCTGAGAAAGGTGAGAAGCTATACCTATACTTGGCAGTGTCTGAACATGCCATAAGCACAGCCTTGGTTAAAGGGGAGAAGAAACAGCAATAGCCCATGTATTATATCATCAAGCGTTTGGTGGGCGCGGAGAACCGGTACCCAAAGATTGAAAAGTTGGCCTATGCATTGGTTGTGGCCTCGAGGAAGTTGAGGCCCTACTTCCATGCGCACGCAATTGAAGTTCTCACAAATAGTCCTTTAAGGCAGGTCCTGCATAAACCTGAGACCTCAGGGAGGCTGATGAAATGGTCGATCGAGTTGAGTCAATTCGATATCGTGTATACCCCAAGAGCTTCCGTCAATGGACAGGTGCTGGCAGACTTTATAGTGGAGTTCACCCGTCAGCCGAATGGAGGAAGAAGTGAAGAAGGGGAGCAGCCTATCATAGAGGAAGAACAGGGGGACCTTGAGGAATGGAGTTTGCATGTGGACGGGGTGTCCAATGAGGGAGGATCTGGAGCAGGCATCATGATGACAGGACCCGAGGGACACAAGATGTATTGTGCAATCCGGTTTGGGTTCGAGGCCTCCAATAACGAGGCGGAGTAAGAGGCGCTCCTAGCTGGCTTGCGTTTAGCCCAGGAGCTAAAAGTGTCGCGTCTTCGTATTTTTAGCGACTCTCGGTTGGTGGTGTACCAGGTAAAGGGGGAATATCAGGTGAGGGGACCCAAGATGGCAGCCTACTTGGAAAGGGTGAAAGGCTATCTGGGACGGTTAGTAGCATATAGCATAGAGTAGATCCCCAGAGAAAGGAATTCACATGCTAATGCACTCGCGAAGCTGGCTTCCACCAAGGATGGGGACATCTTGGAGTCGATACCCGTGGAGTACTTACCCAAACCCAGCATCGTAAGCGCGGATGTGCATATGATTAGTGTCCCAAAGGAGTCATGGGCGGAGCCGATTAAAAGATATTTGGAGGAAGGAACCTTGCCTGTGGACCGGAAAGAGGCTCAAAGGTTGGTGTATAAGGCAGCTAGATACACCTTGATAGATGGGGTTCTATACAAGAGAGGGTTCTCAATGCCACTTCTGCGATGTGTAGAGAAGGAGGAGGCATTAAAGGTACTGCATGAGATACATGAAGGAGAATGTGATAACCATGAGAGCGGACCGTCAACGGCTAGGAAGGCCATAAGACAAGGGTACTACTGGCCTTCAATGGAAAAAGATGCAAGCGGCTTTGCTAAGAGATGCGACAAATGCCAGAAACACGCTAACTACACTCGGAGGCCCCCAAATGAGTTAATTAGCCTGACCAGCCCCTGGCCCTTCGCTATCTGGGGGATAGACTTGATCGGCGCCCTTCCTGCGGGTAGGGGAGGGGCGAAGTACGCAGTGGTAGCTGTGGACTATTTCAGCAAGTGGGTTGAAGCGGAGCCACTCGTGAAGATAACTGCCAAGCACATTACCTCATTCGTCAACAAATTCATTGTCTGCAGATACAGAGTGCCCTACAAAATCATTTCTGACAACGGCACCCAGTTTGAGGGGGGGGGGGGGGCTTTGAGGAATATTGTAGGGAAAGGGGGATAAAGAGAAGTTTTTCAGCAGTAGTACACCCACAGGCCAATGGGAAAGTGGAGGCCATTAATAGGGTTCTTCAAAAGAACCTGAAAACCAAGTTAGAAAAGATGAAAGGAGCCTGGGTGGAAGAGCTGCCGAATATTCTATGGGCATATAGAACCACCCCTCGCATGACCACTGGAGAGTCCCCATTCTCCTTAGCATATGGGTGCGAGGCCGTCCTCCCAGTTGAGATGCAGGTGAGTTCCTTCAGGGTACAGGCGTATGGAGACGAGGCCAATCACGTAGTTCTGGCTGAGAGCTTGGACATGCTAGAAGAGAGAAGGGAAAAAGCACAAATGAGGGTGGCGGTATACCAACATCGCGCAGCAAGGTACTACAACTCGAGGGTGCAAGAGAGAACTTTCAGAGTTGGCAACCTGGTGCTAAGGAAGGTACTCCCCAACACGAGAGACCCAGGGGCAGGAGTGCTTGGGGCGAACTGGGAGGGGCCCTACCAGGTTGCTCAGTGCATACCCCCAAACACTTATAAGCTGGCGCGCATGGACAACACCATCATACCTCAAGCATGGAACGCGGAGTGTCACGGGCTAACATTTTGACAGCGGAAATGCCCGTGCGGCACCTTGACTCCTCTGAGCCAAGGTCAGCCTTCCAACCATTCGAATAACAATGGGCACATTTTTCGCGCAACCGTGTGCCTCTGCACACTTCCGTCTCTCGAACAACTCTCGCTGAGTCATGCCCTCAAGCATCTATGAGTGCAATCATGCATCAAGGCTATCTTGCCAAGAAACTCACACTGTCCATAAGTTCTCACTATGGCAAGGCAAATACCAACATCGATGCTCACCCAGACATTCACAAGTCAAGGTAGCATGTGTGGCTAAGAGCCAACACCAAGCTGGCATGCCAACACCTCCCATCATGTCCCATTCGATACTATCTGATTAGCTCACGTCACAGACCAAGGACTCCCATATGTCCATGGTCCAATCCTCAAGGCACCATACCATCATGCATGTTGGCAGGCCCTCGAGACTGGCTGCCAGACTAGTAGCACACACTGGACCTCTGTCCTGCTCAAGCATGGTGCACCCTCCAATGCTTTCATGCTAACAAGTCCCACGAATGACTTCCCGTGCCATCTCGTGTAGAGAGTCATGGACATGGAGCACCATGACATCTCTCGAAGGTTTGGGCCACGTTCCATGCAAGCAGCATCCCAGCAAGCCAAGGGAACCATACCCTTAAATCTCTGGCAGCACACTTCGACGCACTACCGGGGCGACCCGGTAATGTCCATGAGTACTCCTACTCATGGATACATATGAGTCCCCTCGTGGTCCTCATATGCCCGCCCTACTAGTCAACTAGTAGTATCTCACTTGACGCACCTGCGCTAGGGGGTGGTGGAGAGCTGACACTAGGTGCTCCCTGTAATGCCCTGAATTCTCCGATGTGTTTAACGGTGTGAATAGTAGGACGGGAGGGCCATACTTGCTTAATTGTGTTAATAATTGATAAAATGCATGTATATGATGATTATATTATGATATGATGTGAAATGCATGCATGTGAGTCCATATTCTTAATTACAGGGGTGTGATGGTAATTTGGCCCGTTGAGGGTAAATTGTTTATTTGGATGCATGTTGGTGATATGTTTTAAGGCCACATTATAATGTGGATTTGTTCGAGCTATTCGGCATGAGACGATCTTTAAGTGTTAAAGTAGCGGTTTAGTCATAACAGGAATAAGTTCGAGGCTCGGGGTGAGTCTCGGGATGTTTTAATGATTAGAACGTTGCCGGGAGTAAAAAGGGTAACGGGACATGAATTATTGGTGTTTGGAAGTTTTGAGAATAGCGGGAATTGGGAAGCGTTAATTATGATTAACGATATAGGTTCGGAAGTACCAACTTTGCCCTTGGGAAGGCTTTAGAAAATTTTAAAGACCTAGGGGTATTTTAGTCATTTGGGTTTGGATATATGTGAAGTTTGGATGGCTGTAGAAACCGTACAGAACAGAGCAAAAACAGAGCAAGAATTACCCTTCCCGTACATCCATTTCTCTCTTTCTTCCTTTGAAGTTTTTGGTCCCAATTTGAAGATACAAGCTAGGAAATCAAAGTTTGGAAGTTGTAGACTCGGTTCATCCATTGAAAAGGACTTTAATTCCATTTGAGGTAAGAATTCATCCATGAAAAACAAGCCATACTCTGTTTTACTTTATAGTTTTCAGCTTATAGTTTTGGTGTGGATAGTTGGAATCAATGGGAGTTTTTGTGTAAGATTGATTGGGTTTTGATGAGGGTGTGATGTAGATGAGGTTTAGGGGTTGAATTGGGTGTTTGGTGAGGTTTTGGATTGGTTTGGAGGGTTTGGTTCCAAGAAAAATCACAAAGAAGATGAACCAGAAAGTTTCTGGTCTGTTATTGGCGCAGCAGCGCTATTCAGGGCTCAGAGATGGGCTCTCTGACTTGGAAATAGGGCTGCAGCACCATTTATTAGGGCTGCAGCACCACTCACAGGGCTGCAGTGCCATCTGATGGGGCTGCATCGCTGGTCCATTTTTCAGCAAGCACATTTAAGGGCTCGGAATGATCCTTAAGGTTCGGGGTTTGGTTCCTTTGCCCCGTTTGAGTATTTTAAGCATCCCAAGAGTGGGGGATTGATCCCGGGAAAGTGATTTTAGATTGTGAACCATTTATTAATTTATTTTATTAATGGATTATAATTGGTTATGATTAGGTAACCGCTAAGGAATCTAAAGGTTGATCGTTCTCAAGGGTCGTTCTTTTACTTATTCTAGCTCGAACCAGAGGTAAGAAAAATGCACCCCAAGTGTGACATGCATGGAGATTCATGAGGCATGTTGGTTGTGTTAATATGGACTTGGATTGAATAAAGAATGTTTAGCATATGTTGCTCACTTACGCATGGTACCGACTCATTAGTCAGATTTGGCAAAGGTGCTAGCATCAACTGTGAAGCTGTGACTTATTAGTCAGGTTCGGCAGTGGTATTGGGCACTGGTCATGTTGAGCTGGCTCATTAGTCAGGACGGCCTTAGCGTGTTAACGCAAGCCAACAAGATTAGATCTAATCAACTATCAGCATTGAATGGCTCAAAGAGCATTAATGCCAGACTGACCCCGAGGGTCGATGAATGAAATAAGCGCTTGGAGGCTAATGGCTTACCTAGCAGCCACTCTCCTACTTGAAACAGTGACATGCTTGACAGTCGCTCAGTATGGTTTATCGGAACCTCATGTGATGTTCACTCATTTTTTTGAAAGCTTTATGCTCAGTGTGATTATAATGATAATCATTTGATAATGTTTATGCAAAGTGTTATGTTTTCTTGCTGGGCTTTGGCTCATGGGTGCTATGTGGTGCAGGTAAAGGGAAAGAGAAGCTCACCTAGCCTTGAGTGGAGAGCTGATGTGGTGATGTGTACATATGCGGCCGCTTGACCACCACGGCCAAGGAGTTCTCATAGGAACTAGGGGGTTTACCCTATTTTTGCCGCTTAGGTCGGCGGAAATTGTAAATTTTAAACAGTAGTGACCATTTTGTACTGAGAACAACTTGTAAACGTTTTATTTAGCTCTGCAGAGCAGTTTGTAATGAAAATCTCCATTTCCTTTTTACTGGTTTTATACCTTAACCTGTTAATTACACGTAGAGCACGTTTTTTACCAAAGGACTTGGGTAGCGAGTCAAATTTCCGGTCCACCGTTCACCGTAACTGTTCTGGGGTAACCAGGGCGTTACACTCCCCCTACAAAGAGCCTTCTGAGCTTTTAGCCTTCTACCAGGAACATATATGATTTTTGCTTGGGAGACATATTTAGCTTCCAGCTCGCAAATTCTCTGAATCTCCCAAATCCGATCATACCATTGCGTTCATTGACCCTTCAATATGGAACCTACCAAGTCCCGTCCATTTCCGGGCAATATTGAAGATATTTACAAAAATGCCACTACCGTACAAACTAAGCATCAGCATGCTCACCAGCCTGCACCCTCGCGTGCGCATCTGACCGAGTGCCATCCTAGCTTGTAACATGCCATCAAGGCCGGCATGTTACACGGAGCACCTTAGGAAGTACTACCAGTAAGGCGCCCATGCCCAGTGCTAAAAGGATAGGTTCTCGAAAGTGTCGCATGTTATCTTAGTATGGTAGAGAAGAATCAAAGAGGTTACTTAGATAACCTCCTGAGTAGGTGTGAGTTTTTTTTTATTTCCTATGAGAATTTTATATGTATCGCTGTAGCCAGAATTCTATGAATGAAACTGTTTGCAACTTCATATGTTACTTTTCTTCGCTACGCGGGCATCAGCCAAAGTGCCTGCCGAGATAAATTTCACCAAACACTTGGGGGGCAGGACAGGAGGCAAAAACATGCAGCTAGCAAGGGGAACCTAAAAAGGGCTCCTAAAAAGGACCCTCTAACGGAGGATCCTAAAAAGGACCCCTTGCCCTCCTAAAAAGGAGGCTCGTAAAAGGGACCCTCTACCAAGAGGATCCTAAAAACGACCCCCTATCAGGAGGACCCTATGCACCAGAAGGATCCTAAAAAGGGCCCTCCATCAGGAGGACCCAAAAGGGACCATGACCCTAAAAAGGACCCTTTAACGAGGGATCCTAGAGGGACCCACTATATCAGGGCCTTAAGCGAAGTCCTTACAAGGCATCTCCTAGGATCACAAGGATTAGCTACACTTGCGAACATCAAGGAGGCCATAGGGACTTACAAAAAAATATATATGGTAATGACAATAATAAGTCTAGAGCGGCCACCAAACCGTCTAGCCAAAAAGGGTCCCAAAAGAGACCCTTGCAAAAATAGTACTATGAATAACAACGAGAAGGACGCTTCTCGCAAAAAAATAATAAGCGCGCGCAAGAATATATAAAAGGATAGCTAGGACCCAAGGGGTCAAAATATCCTTATAAGAGTAATCAAGAGGCACCAAAAGAGGTCCCAGTGAACCCTTTCACATGGGCTCCAAAGGACCTCCAGCCTGGTAAATAAAAGTGGGGAACCAACCAAACCCCATCATACAGGCTCAAAAGGGCCTCAAATGTAGTAGAATAAGAGATAAATAGCAACACATGTATATATACATTGAAAAAGAAAGTTTAGAAGACAGTATGAGAGTTACAAAAGAAAATTAGTAATGTTAATGATATTACAAAGTCAAAAAAAAAAAAGAGCGTACACCCATGGTGGGCTAGCTAACAAAAGTTAGGAAATGACTAATTCAGGGCCTCCTAACGTGGGCGCTCCACATGGCCGCTCGAGCGATGGCATGCTCACCAAAAGAAGATAAATCAAAATTGGGATCCTGCCTCCACACGTTGTAAAGGGCGTGGTCTATGGACCTGTACTCAATGGCAGTCTTCTCTGCCTCCAAGGAAGCATTTCTCTCCTGCAACGTAGCGACATTGACCCTAGCAGCCTGGAGTTCGGTCCTAGTAGCCTCGACTTCGGCCCTTACAGTCTGGAGTTCGACCCTGATAGACTCGACTTCAGCCTCTACATAAGTAACCCTCTCCTGCGACACTGTCACGATATCCTTGGTCGCCTGGAGTTCGCTCTTCAGGCTGGCAACTTGGTCCTTCAGCTCCTTGGCCTTGGCAACCGCCTTCAACTTCCTTCTCGACGAGGTGGCAAGTTTGGCCCGAACCTTCTTTAGCTCACACTGGGTTTTTTCAAGCTCTTTCTCGAGCTCCTGGAACCGGGCTGTAAGGCAGTCCCTCTCAGCAGTAGACGCAGAGAGGTTGCTAGACGAGTCGGCAAACAGTAGAGCCACGGTATAGGCCTGCACAAGAAAGTTAACGACATCAACAATAAGTAACAAAAAGAAAAATGCATGTACATCTATACATAATAATGCTGACGCGAGGTGCAGGAACTCACCCAGGCCATGGTGCGCCTTAGGGTTTCCCCAAGGTCCATCTGGGCAACGTTCCCAAGACCGTTCCAGTCAGATGCGGGGAGGCCCGAGGCAAGTTGGATGTATCGCTGCCCGTAAGACGTCGCCATCCGAGTCACCCAGGGCTCCCCATCCGCACCAGTGGCACCTAGTTAGGTGAGGACGGATGACCTGCTCGCCGAAACAGGAGGGGGCGCGGTGAAAGTGGAAAACTGAGGATCTGGTAGATCAAAGGGAGGCTCCGGAAGGTTGGGAAAATAAGGCCCCGATGGTCCAGGGTCGAGAGGAGCCTGAGTGAAGGTGTCGTAGCCCTCAGGGTCAGGACAAACATAACACCCCGAAATGACTTGCTGGTCTTGAGAATGAGGGGCTATGTCCGGATCATAGGAGGCACATGGAGGGCATCCCCCAGGAGATGGAGGCAGCTGGTGAGATCCCCCGCGGTCAAGGGGGGCTTCCTCCGGCTCTTCCTCATCTTCATCATCATTCGGGCAAGGCTCGACCAAGGCCCCCTTCATCTTCGTGGACCCAGAGATGGTCCACAGCTACTTGGGGTCTGAGACAGGGGACAATTTATAGTGGTTTAGATTCTTCACGGTGAATAGGCACACCACCTTTTTCATAGCGGGGTCAGCGCTGAGGAACGTTCTCATGTCTCTCGCTTCCGACCCGACAACTATGGGTTCAGCGAATTGCTCTTCATAATGCACGCCATGGTCGACATGAACGTAAGTCATGAAACAATTAAGTTTTAAGAAAGTAAAAGAGAGAAAGTGATGCTCAGGGTACTTACTGATAGTGGCCCGAAAGTCCTCACAGACAGAGATGGAGCCTTCCACGAAGAAAAAGTCCTGCTTCCAGGACCCCGGGTTGGACACTGAGCCCTCTATCAAAGTGGCCTCATTGTTGGCTTTTTGTAAATAGTAAAATCCCTTGGACTTGGGAAGGGGCATGAGGTTGTAGAGGAAATGCACCTCCGTCGCCATAGGAGCGCGTTTAAATAGCTTCGTAAATGCAACGAAAAGGCAGCTTAAAGTCAGCCAGCCATTGGGAGCCAGCTGAAGCGGGGCAAGGTCGAAGTATTTGAGGACCGCAATAAAGAACGGGTGTAACGAGATGGTACCACCCGCCTTCAGGATGTGCTCGCTGAGGGCCACAGCGCCGGGCCTAGGACTGTCAGCTCGACATGTCTTCTGAGGAACATATAATGCGTACTCCGGAGGGATGCGATAGTGATCCACGATGTCCATCAGTTTGTTTTCGGACACACGCGACACTAGTTCGGTTGCCAGTAAAGGATCATCATCCGGTTCATTGGAAGTCACCTGTCGTCGTGCCCTCGGCATATCTGTAATATCAAAAGAAAAATGTGAGGAAGAGACAGAACACTTGACCCTCCATTTTTTCCTCCTAGCAAGAGTCTTCCATCGGGGGAGCGACTGCAGAAGCGCTAAGATAGGGAAAATCAAGATTAAGGGTTGAGGAGAAGTGGTAGTGGCCCCATGGCAGTCATAAGGCGAGGATGGGCTGGAGGGCTCAGGCGAAAGGTGTCCCTCTATAAATTCCAACTCCCTCTGCAACTCTAAAAGGGTCATCCTAAGGCTCGCTACGTGGTCACTAAGGTCTGGGGGGAAAGGTGCTCCGTCTCCTCTCATAACCGAGTCAATTTCGCTCTCCACCACCCAAATTTTACGCCTAAGTTTATCCATGTACTCAAGATGGCGGATACGAGCCTGCCTCAAGGAGTCATAGTCCTGGTAAGGGCTTTCCTCAGGGGACTCTGAGTCTGAGAACAGGTCAATAAACTCAACCCCCGGAGGTATGTCGGACAGGCCGTCACTGGCCATGAGACCTCGTCCCGAAAGCGAAAAGGGGTTCACGTATAAATGAGGGGATGGCTACAAAACACAAAGGAATAGGCTTAATATCTCTAGATGCAAACGTCCTAAATGGCCCACTACAGGGTATAAAAAAGAGGGGCATGCATATGGTCAAACTCACTACAAGCTCAGGCCAAGGTACCCCATCCCGAGTAATGCTAAGTTGGACCCAATGAACGTGAGGGAAAAAGAAAATATACCTCAAGCAAATAAGATGGAGCGTTGTCGAGGTCGAAAGGAGGTCGAGGGCCAAAAGCACCAAATGGTCGAATTTACGCGTCTGCCAAAATAGACCAAAAGGATGTGTTAGCCTCCGAATGGACATACCAAGAAATTAGCTCATATGTAAAAAAAAAGATGGAATGAAAAAAAAATAAAGCAAAGAAAACTATGGCAAAAGTGAAGTTGTGGGGGATTGAACCCCTTACCTCTTGAAAGGAGTAAGGGTCTAGATACCACTAAGCTAAGGAAGTAAGGTGTAAATAATGAGCCTTGCAAGAGGGCCTATTTATAAGAATCAAGGAGAATAGTCTACAAGAGCACCTAAAGGTCCTCTCCTAGACTGGGGGGCAAGTGTGGACGCTCAATATTCCCCGCCTGTAAAAGACCCAAAATAGATGCTTAGGCCCATGAACAACTAAAGGTTTGGATGCTCTCCTATGGGCCATCTCGAAAGATAGGCGAGATAGGCCTCGCTAGACGAGGTCCTTGTGTCTTGGTAAGGCAAGTGTGCGAGGCGTCTCCCAAGTAGCCAAGACATGATAAACTCACGAGATGCCTGCACATGGGGGGCGAGGCCATGCCTCATGAGACGCTTGCATGAGACGCCTGCGCATGGGGCGCGAGGCCATGCCACGCGAGGCTCTGGCACGAGGCGTTGCATGGGGGCGCAAGGGTGTGCCTCGCGAGACGCTTTCACGAAACGCCTGCACATGGGGTGCAAGGCCATGCCTTGCAAGACGTTCGCACGAGACGCCTGTGCATGGGGCGCGAGGCGCTGGCACGAGACGCTACATGGGGGCGCAAGGGTGTGCCTCGCGAGACGCTTGAAGGAGACGCCTGCACATGGGGCGTGAGGCCATGCCTCGCGAGGCACTGGCATGAGACGCTGCATGGGGGCGTGAGGGCGTACCTCGCGAGACGCTTGCATGAGACGCCTGCATATGGCGCGAGGCAGAAGTTGATGGCCCGAGGCCATGCCTCGCGAGGTGTTGGCACGAGACGCCTACTTGTGCCTCGCGAGGCCTCGGTGCGAAGTGGACCATATTCATCGAACAGAGCATCTCCTAGCCTCGAGGGGCGGCCTCACGTGGGGGATTCCCATAGCCTTGGGGGCTTGCGTGGGGGCCTCTCCTAGCCCCGGCGGCCTCGAGTGGGGGCGCCCCATAGCCTTGGGGGCTCGTGTGGGGACCTCTCCTAGCCCCGATGGCCTCGCGTGGGAGCACCTCATGACATCTCCACGAGGGGCGGCCTCATATAGCTCCGCCATGGCTAAGCCACGAGGGCCCCGTATGATAACATCTCGCGCCCTTCATCTTGAGATGGCACTTCCCCTTGGGATCTATGGAAACCCCACCGTCTAGAAGGGAAGGTCCAAGTACGATTCTGAAGGGTCATGATGGTACAATCTCGTACGACGTACGGCTTGTAAGGTCCCGTATGTCTGACCGTGGCAATCATGCTAATCAGGTAGTGGGAGCACTAGAAGAAAGGACATGGCCTGCATACTCCCAATCAGATGTCAGAGTCGGCACCACTACCACCTGCACCACTCCTCTGACATGGGTACGGAAAAGTGGTGGAGACGTCCTCTTGGCACCCGTCCCTGTACTGGTTGCATGACCACAACCTCTGAAACCACTCTCCAGACAGTGTACCTATGTGCTACCTGGTCCCCTGGACCACCTTGTATCAGGGGCCATTAGAGCCTACTATAAAATACACCCCAATTCCACATGGGAGGGGGTTAGAAATTTTACTGTAGCAAGGCCACCATATTGAATGCAAATGGAGTTCATCATTGCTCTTTGGAAATTGTTCTTCGAGTTTACACTTAGATTTCTAAAAGTTTTCTTTTGATAATCTTGACTTTGCGATTTTTCTTACTTAACTTAGTTGACGAGTTCTCACCGTCAACAGTTTTTTCAGTATTTGATTTCTATTCAGAGTAGAGTATGAAAATATTATTTGTTTTGTTATATATTGTTGAATTTTCTAGTATATTTTCTAACATGATGTTTCACAAATATATTGTTGAATTTTCTAACATGATGTTTCACATTATGACTTAATGTTGGTTTTAAAGATCAAGAAGAACTTGATACAGGCTCTAGGATTAAGTGTGAAGGAAAAAGTGTAAAGTGGGACCGCATGGTGCCTTCCTTGGAGTGTCATATATCTTTTGGCATATCTTGAACCTTGTGTAGGTTCGTTGAATGTCTAGTCTAGTCTTGTTTGGTGTCTGAGTTAGACTTGTATTGTTCCTTTATTTGGCCATTTTCTCATGCCTTCTTATGCTGATTTTGTACCATGTTTTGTCGCTTGTCTTGTGCCTATTAAGGCTACTTTTGTGTCATGTGTGGTGGCTTGTCTTGTGCCTTTTGATGCTAGTCTTGTGCCATGTTATGTGGCTTGTTTTCTGTGCCTATTGAGGCTAGTTTTGTGCCATGTTTTCAGCTCATTTTAGGCTTTGTAAAAGTAAGAGTAAATTATTAATATGATTTTTATATTACTAAAATGAGGAATCTATTGATGACAATTATATATATATAAATATTGTTGAAGGTAGTGGTATAACTAAACAATGGCACTCAACAAATACCTAGAACAATAACACAAAAACAATAAAAGACAATTACACAAAATCACAAAAGGCTTGCACAAGATGTAGATCTTTGTACAAAACCTTCACTAGAAACTACTAGAAAGTTGCTCGGGATTTCTACTATGAAGGAATAAGGAGTGGGATACAACAAGCCTATAAAAATTCCCAACTCAAGTAATCTTAATGAATTTCTTGGAGAAAATTAAGAGTCTTGGAAAGCAGAGAGAGTTTGAAGGAGTGATCAGATCCCAAAAACTCTAAAAAAAAAAAACTCCTTAAATAAGTTAGGCATCAACTTTGGGTCCAACCAGTAAATTATACATTTTTTAAAACATATTTTGGAGGCAAAAAACATAGTTCGTCAGCTCATTCGGACGCAGTAGGTGAAGTCGCTTGCTGTACTCCAGCGTTTCTTGTTGCGTGTGTGGGGGCAATGCATGCGCCTTAAGGCTTGTCCAACTTGTCCAAAAGTGAACTTTTTGGGCACACTTAAATACATCATTGTATCACTTTAGACCCAAAAATATAATCTTTTAATACCTATAACAAAAAGTTAAATTTCACATTATCATTATATAAAATCATTAAGTATTTTGCACCAATTTGTGAAAATACACTTAACCTTATATTTAACCAATTATAATAAACATAAATGAAGATATTCATCATATGCCATATGAAAGTATCAAGCTATGAAGAAAACTTGGAAAAGGAGTGGCTTCGGCAAAGTGATTAAAGCTGGCTTTGTAAAGATATTATTACTTTTCTTTCTAATATTACCATAGTTATCTCTACTTCTAATTTTTATCTTTCTGAAATGATTGCTTGTAAAGTTTGGACTACCAATAATACTTTATTCATAGTGAGATTGTACCAAACCCAAAAGACTTAGTGCGGTGGACTGTAAAGTTTTAAAATGGGAATAAGAGTAGACTGTAAGTCTAATTTACGAAGATGCTCTCCTCCTCTTCATGTAGATGATCTACTATTCAAAATGTGTTGTTAAAACTACCTAATTTACTAACATAGGGACTCATTGTTGAGTTAAATATGCTTTGGAGTGTAAAACATGACCCTATTGGAAGGAGAACGTTAGCTTTTGTACTTCTTCAGCTATTTTGGCTAAGATGCATGTAACTTAGTAAGGTTGTTGGGTTCGTTTGTTGTGTTGTATATGTAATTTACTATTTTCTCTTAAAAAAATCAATAAAAGAAGAAAAAGACTAAATATAATAATTATTGGGGAATGCTAATGCGGGGCATGTGTTTTTCTCCCATACATGGGAACCGAATGTGGACCGTTGGACCATTTCTTTGCCATACACCACAACTAATCTGGTTGGGCCTTGGATTTCTGTGAACGATGGTACGAGTAACAAAAGATCTTTGTTGTTATATAATTTTTTCTTCTTCTATTAAATGGTTGAAGTAATTAAGACAAACTTAGATGACTCCCCTCTCGACACTCACAAAAGAAAAGAGGGAAAAAAACCCTAGACCCCATTTTCTCTCCCCATTCTTGTAGTTGCCCTTTCTTTGTTCTATGTCTATGAATAAAATTAAGGTTTATTGGAATGATAAATATCTAAATTCATGCTTCTATTGCACTTAAATACCTAACTTATTTTTTTGATGGCATAAATGACTAAGGTTAATATTTTATTACAAGTTGCAACCGTTATTTTTTCAGTTAAGAGGCAATAACCAAACTTTTTAATTAGAGATATTGACGGCATAAATACATAAGCTTATGTAATTGTTGCATTTAAATGTTATGATTGGTTAAATACAAAAGATAAGTGTTAAAATACAAGCTAGGTATAAACACTTAGTGAATTTCACATAGTGAAGATGTTAAATTTGAATTTCAATTGTAGGCACTTTAAAATTTTGTTTTTGGGTCCAAAGTGATGCATGGAGGAATATAAGGGTCTCCAAAAAGTTTGGTAACATTTGGAGCATTTTTACGACCTTTGGAGGGGTCCAAACATAGAGAGGGTGGTGATGCGTCGCCACCCAAGTGGCGTAGCATCGCCTGATGCTTAGTATTTCAAAAACCCTAGCAGGTGACGTGTTGCCTACTTAAGTTTGTACAAGTTACATAAATTGCTCTAAATGACGTGTTTTACAATTCTAATACTATTGGTTAGACCTAATGACGGTGCCTACTCTATATAAGGGTCAAAATAGAGCTTTTGAAGAGTTGATCACTCTCTTCAATCTTTCCATCCTCTCTCTCTCTCTCTCTCTAGCTCCAAGAATCTCAAGTTTTCTCCAAGAACTCAAAAAGAAAGTGCTTGACTTTGTGAGCTTAAGGCTTGTTCAATCTCAATCCTTATTTCATCTTAGAAAGACCTCAAGCATCAATGGTGGCTAGGAAATAGATTATTAAGGCATCATTAAGAAATGTGTATAAGCCTTGGATTTGTGGTTTTGCTTTTGTTCTAAGGATTTTCTCAAAGTGGTGGTTCTACAAAGGTTTTCAAGGTTCATCAAGGTTGAAGAAGATCATTCACCAACTTGGGTTTGCATAATCTTTCTCAATCTTTATTTAGTCTCTGTCAGTCCATTTTTTGTGTAGATTCTAAATTTAGAGGTGGTGTTATCTGACTCTCCCTGGACAATCTAATACTCTATTTCCTGAGATAGCATATCATGGAATAATCTCTAGTTCTAATTACTTTCATTTTGTGTTTTGCATAATCAACAATGAGGGAAATTTGTTCATCTTTTACAACCTTCAAATCCTTGTTTCAAGATTTGGTTCGTGTTGAACACATAACAATGAGAGATCAAAGAAAGTTCTATTTGGAAATGCTCTACATGAATGTGGATATGGATTCAAAGTCTTCATCAACAAAGTATGAGATAACTCAATGGGATTATAAACTTAAGGAGATTGGTATCATCAAATTCCTTATTTCTAAATGTGTAGATTTCAAGAGTTTGAATGAAATGTGTTTTCTGCCATATTTTTGCGAATTTGAGATTATTGTTTATATTAAGTGTACAATGGTAAATGTTAATGAACAACTCAAGGGTGATTGTTATACTTGTTTTGTTTGTAAAGTTATTGATCATCATGTGAAATATGATAATTGTAAAATTAACCATAATAACATTAGGGTTAAGGCAATTGATGTTGAGATCATTGGACTTCTAAATGAATTTAATTTGGTCACTTTAATTGATGATGAGATCTTTGTGACTTTGATTAAATTTAATGCATTTAATGAGGAATGTATTGTAAACCTAATTGATAATAATACATTCGATGGGGAATGTATGATAACCCTAAAGAGAATTGACATAGTTCATGCATGTAGTGATGCGACTAATGCAACCTTAAGAGAAGGAGAACATATCAATGCAATTGATGATAGGATCATTGCAAAAGAAAGTGAAGATACTAAGGTCAATGAATTTGATGTTGAGATCATTGCAACCTTGAGTCAAGTTAATGCAACCCAAAGAAAGGTGCAAAGATGATGGTATGATACTTGTGCCACCATTCATACAACCTATGATAAAACTCTTTTCAAAACCTTTGAAAGTGCAAATGTGAGACTTGAAGTCCAAATAGGAAATGAAAAGAGATCTAATGTACTTGGAAAAGGCTGCATTGATGTGTTCTTCACTAATGGAAAGAAAGTGACCATAACTAATGTTTTCTATATGTCTGATATGACTAAAAACATTATGAGTGGAAGTGTTGATAACTCTACAAAATAGAGTTATTTTACCACTTTTTGTGTGCTAATTGTTGCTTAATTCTTGAGTTTTTAATTGAATTATTAAGTTTTAAAGTAATTTTGAATTTATTGGGTTTATTTTGATTTGATATATTTTTGTGTGTTTTATAGTTATTTTGTTGTAAAATATTGTGATTAATTATTTGAATTATTGTTGTTTAATTTGAGGTAAAAAAATGTTGTATTATTGAACTTAAATGTTAAATATAAATTAAGTTATAATTAATATTTTCAGAGAATTAAATTGATTTATTTTATAGTTGAAAATATTTTATTATGATTTATTTTATGTTTATTTTGTAGGAAATTTATGGCATTTTTGGGCTTTGAAAAGTAAGGAAATGAAAGAAAGGAAAAACGACATTTTTAAAATGCCAAAAGACAGCCCAGAAGCAAGGCCCAACCGAAGCAACTTCCTCCAGCATCTCCACGAGCCCAGCTGCTTCCTCCTAACCAGGCCCACGAGCCCAACTTCCTCCAGCACCCCACAGGCCCATGCCTCCCTTGGTCCCAGCTGCTCCCAACCGAGCCCAGCCCGCCTGCCCTTGTTGCTCCTCAGCCCCACGGCCCAACTCTCCCAGCAGCCTCCCAGCAATTCTGCCCACCAACGCCACCCTTCCTCCTGCCACACCAAGCCTAACCTATCCCGCCTGGCCCCTTCAGCCAAATGCCTCCACCAGCCCAATTGGGCCTCCGTCACCTAAAGCCTTGCACTACGTCTTTGTATGGATTTACGGGAAACTCGATACAGCCCCTGGGGGCAATCGAGTTAGCCCTTACTATGGGAGAGCAACCCCGACAAACCACCATAATGGCAAACTTTGTTGTGGTAGATTGTGCCTCAGCCTTCAACGCGGTATTAGGGAGACCTTCCCTAAGAGAATTGAAGGCGATAACTTCTGTATACCATTTAGCAATGAAATTCCCAACTCCCGGGGGAATAGCATGCATGAAAGGAGAGCAGAAGGAAGTGAGGGAATGTTATAACACATCCCTCCGCACAGCCACAAAGCCGACAGCACCTATGGCGATGGTTGTGCATGAAGGCGCGAACCCAAGCGAGTTGGACCCATGAGTCATAGAAGAGCCCAGAGTAGAACCGGTAGAGGAATTGGAGGAAATAACGGTCATGAATGAGCCGTTGAGGAAGTTGAAAGTAGGAAAAAACCTTGCCGATGACATGAAGGAGAAACTAGTAGAGTTCTTAAAATCCAACCTCAATGTATTTGCCTGGAGTCACGAGGATATGGTAGGGATAGACCCAGCGGTCATGTGCCACCACCTGAACATCGACCCGAAAGCAAGGCCGGTGAGGCAGAAAAGGAGAGCACTAAACCCAGAGAGATACGCGGCCCTGAAAGAGGAGGTTGACAAGCTGAAGGCGAACAGGTTCATTCGAGAGGCATTTTACCCACTATGGATGTCGAAGCCAGTGCTGGTCCCAAAGCCCAATGGAAAATGGAGGACTTGTGTGGATTTTACCTGCCTCAACAAGGCCTGCCCTAAGGACAGTTTCCCGCTTCCTAGGATAGACTAGTTGGTAGATGCCACAGCGGGACACGAGCTACTTAGCTTCATGGACGCATATTCAGGGTATAACCAAATACCCATGAACCCTGCTGACGAGGAGCACACTTCGTTCATAACAGACAAGGGGTTGTACTGCTATAAAGTGATGCCCTTTGGTTTAAAAAACGCAGGTGCCACTTACCAGAGGTTGGTGAACAAAATGTTCACAAATCAAATAGGAAGGAGCATGGAAGTGTACGTGGATGATATGCTGGTGAAGACAAAAAAAAATGGAAGAGCTCACTAGCGACCTCATGGAGATGTTCAACACCCTTCGCAAGTACAGAATGAAGCTGAACCCACTCAAATGCACCTTCGGAGTTTCATCAGGAAAATTCCTGGGTTTCATGGTGAATTCCCGAGGTATTGAGGCTAATCCTGAAAAAAAAAATCAAGGCCTTGCTGGAAATGAGCCCGCCACAGAGCAAAAAAGAGGTGCAGTGCCTGACGGGGAGAGTGGCAGCCCTCAATAGATTCATCTCCAGGTCAACTGACAAATGCCTCCCTTTTTTCAACATCCTAAAAGGGAGCAAAAATTTCGCTTGGGATGACGAATGTCAGGATGCCTTCACCAAGCTGAAGGAGCACCTTGGAAGGCCATTCTTTTTGGCCAAGCCAGAGAAAGGGGAGAAGTTGTACCTGTATCTAGCTGTATCTGAGCATGCCATAAGCGCCACCTTGGTCAAGGGGGAAAAGAAGCACCAGCACCCTCTCTACTATATGAGTAAGTGGTTGGTAGATGCGGAAACCCGGTACCCGGAAATAGAGAAGTTAGCATATGCCCTGGTAGTGGCTTCTCGAAAATTGAGGCCCTATTTTCATGCTCATGCGATTGAGGTGCTCACCAACACCCCCCTGCGTCAAGTCTTACACAAGCCAGAAACTTCAGGATGATTGTTAAAGTTGTCGATTGAATTGAGTCAGATCGACATCACTTACACCCCAAGGACCTCCATCAACGGGCAGGTACTTGCTGACTTTATAGTCGAGTTCACATACCGACCCCAAGAGGAGGGGGAAATAGAGGATAAGGAACCGGCACCTGAAGAGGAGAAGCACCCCGAAGAATGGAGCCTCCATGTAGATGGGGCGTCTAACGAAGGGGGAGCCGGTGCTGGCATAGTGATGACGGGACCTGAAGGGCACAAAATGTATTATGCCTTAAGATTTGGATTCGAGGCTTCCAATAATGAGGCAGAATATGAGGCGATGTTGGCTGGCTTGCGGCTAGCTAAGGAATTAAAGGTATCCCACTTGCATGTCTTTAGTGACTCACAGCTGGTAGTGTTTCAGGTGAAGGGCGAATACCAAGCTAGAGGTCCAAAAATGGCTGCATACCTCACCAAGGTGAAGGAGTATTTGGACCAGTTCAAAAAATACACGATAGAAAAGATCCCCAGGGAGCAGAACGCGAACACCGATGCACTCGCGAAACTCGCCTCTATACAAGACGAAGATACACTTGAGTCTATACCGATCGAATATCTCCCCAAGCCAAGCATAGCCGAAGAGAGGATCAACACAGTCAAGAGCTCCAAGGAGCCATGGTTTGCCCCCATTAGGAGGTACTTGAATGACAGGACCTCGCCCTTGGACAAGAAGGAGTCCCGCTGACTGGCTTACAGAGTCGCCCAGTACACCCTAGTAGACAGAATCCTATATAAGAGAGGCTTCTCTACCCCACTCCTGCGGTGCGTTGATAAGGGAGAAGCGTCAAAATTTTTACAAGAGATACACGAAGGGGAATGTGGGAACCATGCTGGGGGGCAGTCCACGGAAAAAAAGGTCGTCCGCCAGGGGTATTATTGGCCTACCATAGAGAAGGACGCGAGTGACTTCGCAAGAAAGTGTGACAAGTGCCAGAGACATGTGACTTACCCACGGCAGTCACCAAATGAGCTGGTGAGCATGACCAGCCCGTGGCCCTTTGCTGTGTGGGGGATTGACTTGATAGGGGCACTGCCAACCGGAAGAGGAAGAGCCGAGTACGCGGTGGTAGCGATCGACTATTTCACTAAGTGGGTGGAAGTGGACCCTTTAGTCAATATAACGGCTAAGAAAATCACCACCTTCATCAATAAATATATTGTTTGCAGATTCGGAGTACCTTACAAGATCATCTCCGACAATGGAACGCAATTTGAAGGAGGAGTGTTCGAGAACTACTGCAAGGAAAAAGGAATCAGGAGGAGTTTCTCCGCAGTAGTACACCCCTAAGCTAATGGGAAAGTAGAGGCCATCAACAAGATCATGAAAAAGAACTTGAAAACTAAGTTGGAAAAGTTGAAAGGGGCCTGGGTCAAAGAACTCCCGAATGTGCTCTGAGCCTACAGGACCACCCCCCGTTCCACCACTGGGGAAACACCTTTCGCCTTGGCCTACGGCTGCGAGGTTGTCCTTCCGGTAGAAATGAAGGTTAACTCCTTCCGCACACAAACATATGATGACCAGGCTAACACCACAGCGTTGGTCGAGAACTTGGACCTGCTGGAAGCCAAGAGAGAAAGGGCACAATTAAGGCTGGCTACGTATCAGCAGCGAGGTATTACAATTCAAGGGTGCGGGAGAGAAAGTTCAGGGTATGAGACTTAGTATTGAGGAAAGTACTCCCCAACACGCGAGACCTGGGGGCGGGGGTACTGGGAGCGAACTGGGAAGGACCCTACCAGGTCGCTTAGTGCATACCACCAAACACCTATAAGCTGGCGCGCATGGACGACACCGTCGTGCCTCGGGCATGGAATGCGGAGCACCTCAAGAAGTACTACCAGTGAGACTTCCACATCCAATGCAAGTAGTATCCGTGCTTAGTTTGTTACATGTTATGTTAGCTCAGTAGACAAGAATCAAGGAGGGTGCCTAGATAACCTCCCAAGAAGATGTAAACTTTTTATATATATACATATCATTGTAACCTGCCTACTATGAATGAAATTGTTCACATCTTCGCATGCTATTTTTCTCCTTTATGTGAGCATCAATCAAAGTGTCTGCCGAAATAAACTTCACCAGACACTTGGGGGGGAATAGTGGCCCGTGAAGGCAAAGCATACAGCAAACAGGAGGATCCTAAAAAGGACCCTCTATCAAGAGGATCCTAAAAAGGACCCTCTATCAGGAAGATCCTAAAAAGGACCCCCTAACAGGAGGATCCTAAAAAGGACTCATCGTATCAGAAAGATCCTAAAAAGGACCTTCTATCAAGAGGATCCTAAAAAGGACCCTCTAATAGGAGGATCCTAAAAAGGACCCTCTAGCAGGAGGATCCTAAAAAGGACCCTCTAACAGGAGGATCCTAAAAAGGACCCCTTGCATCAGGGCCTTAAACGAATTCTTTAAAAGAAAAATGCATGGTGAACCCTAACAAATAGGGAGGAGACCTTGCAAGGCATCTCCTGAAGTTCACAAGGATTAGCTACCCTTATGAACATCAAGGAGGCCAAAATGTCCAATAAGCCTGGAGCGGCCACCAAGCCGTCTAGCCAAAAAGGGTCCTAAAAGAGGCCCTTGCAAAAATAGTACTAAGATTAATGACGAGAAGGACGCTTCTCGCAAAAAATAATAAGCGTGCGCAAAAATATATAAAAGGATAGCTAGAACCCAAGGGGTCAATATATCCTTATAAAAGTAATCAAGAGGCACCAAAAAAGGACCCATTGAACCCTTTCACACGGGCTCCAAAGGATCTCTAGCCTGATAAATAAAAGAGGGGAACCTACCAAACCCCATCATACGGGCTCAAAAAGACCTCAAACACAGAGGAATAAGAGATGAATAACTGCATATGTATATATTAAAAAAGAGTCTTAGTAACATGGCAAGATTTAAAAAAATATATATTACAAGCACAACAAGGCTCAAATGAGCATACACCCACAGCGGGCTAACTGGCAAAAATTATGAAATAACGATCTCAGGGCCTCTTGCCCCGGGCGTTCCACCCAGCCGCCCGGGCGACGGCATGCTCGCTAAAGGAGGAGAAATCAAAGTTTGGATTCTGCCTCCATACACCATAGAGGGTGCGCTCTATAGACCTATACTCAATCGCTGCCCTATCCGCCTCCAAGGAGGAAACCCTCTCCTGCGACGCAACTACAACAGCCTTAGCAACCTCAAGTTCGGCCTCTAGGGAAGCGACCTTCTCCTGCGACGCAGCCGTGGTAGCCTTGGCACCCTGGAGTTCTCCCTCTAGGCTGGTGACCATTTCCTGCAACATCATGGCCTTGACAACCACCTTCTTCTTCCTTTTTGACAAGGCAGAAATTTTCGCCAAGGCCTTTTCTAGCCTAGACTTGGTTTCATCAAGCTCTCTCTCGAGCTCCTGGACCCGGGCCGCAAGACGGTCCCTCTCGGTACTCGACGCGGAAATGTTGTGAGCTGAGTCGGTAAACCACTGAGCCACGGTATAGGCCTGCACAAGAAAGATAACAACAACAATGATAAGTAACAAAAAAATATATATAAGGTCGACACAAGATACATGAACTCACCCAAGCAATAGTGCGAGTCAGAGTCTCCCCAAGATCCGACATGGCGAAACTCCCAAGACCACTCCAATCAGCTTTGGGGAGGTCTGAGGCGATCTGGACATATCGTCGCCCGTAAGAGGCCGCCATGCGACCCACCCAGGGCACCTCTTCCGAGTCAAGGGTACCTGGCTGGGTAAGGACAGACGACCCGCTCGCCGAAACAGGAGGGGGTGTAGGAAAATTGGAAAAATGAGCCCCGGGTAGATCAGGACGGGGTGCAGGAAGATCGGGAAAGTAAGCCCCCGATGGACCGGGGTCGAGGGGAGCCTGAGGAAAAGCGTCAAAGTCTGCGGGGTCGGGGCAAACAAAATGCCCCAGTATGGCCTGTTGACCTTGGGATTGGGAAGCCATGTCCGAGTCAAAAGGGACAAAGGGAGGACATCCCCCGGGGGATGAGGATAGCTGGTAAGGTTGCCCATGTCCAAGGGAGACTCCCTCTGGCACATCCCCAGCCTCACCTTCACCCGAACGAGGCTCAGCCGAGGCAGCCTTCATCTTCTTTGACTCAGGAATAGTCCACATCAACATGGGATTTGAAACTGGGGACAGCTTGTGAAGGTTAATATTTTCCACAGTGAATAGGTATGCAGCCTTTTTCACGGCGGGGTCAGCATTGAAAAGATCGTTCACGGCGTTCGCCTCCGACCCAACAACTACAGGTATGGCGAACTGCTCTGCACGATCCACACCATTGTCGACACAAACATAAGTTATAAAATAGTAAGTTTCAACAAAAAAAAAGAGAAGAAAAGGTGGCTCGAGGTACTTACTGGGAGCAGAACGGAAGTGCTCACGAATAGAAAGAGGGCCTTTCACAATGAAAAAGTCCTACTTCCAGGACCCCAGGTTAGACACTGCGCCATCTATCAAAGGGACTTCATTATTGACTTTTTGCAGGAAATAGAAGCCCTTAGATTTAGGAGAGGGCATGAGATTGTACAGGAAGTGCACCTCTTGGGCCATAGGAGCACGTTCGACAAGTTCCATAAACACGATAAAGAGGCAGCTCAAGATCAGCCAACTGTTGGGTGCCAACTGAAGTGGAGCGAGGTCAAAATAGTTGAGAACCGCAACAAAGAACGAGTGTAATGGGATGGTACCACCCGCCTTCAGGATATGCTCGCTAAGGGCCACGAAGCCAGGATTAGGGCAGTTAGCCCGGCACTTGTCCGAAGGGGTGTATAATGCGTACTCCGGGGGAACACGATAGTGCTCTACAATTTCCATCAATTTATTTTCAGACACGTGGGACACCAGGGTGGATGCCAATAGGGGGCTTCATCTCGTTCATTAATGGACACCTGTCGTCGTCCTCCCTTCGGCATATCTGCAAAATGAAAAGAAAAAGGTGAGGAAGAGACAGAACACTTGACCCTCCATTTTCTCTTTCTGGCAAGAGTCTTCCACTGGGGCACCGACTGCGGAAGCTCTAAGCTAGGGAAGATTGAAAATAAGGGCTGAAGAGAAGCAGAAGCGGCCCCATCACAATCATTAGGCAAGGATGGGCTAGAAGGCTCAGGCGGAAGATGTCCCTCCATAAACTCCAACTCCCCCTGCAAATCTAAAAGGGTCACCCTAAGGCTCGCTACATGGTCACTAAGGTCAGGAGGGAAAGGTGCTCCATCTCCTCTCAACACCGAGTCAATTTCGCTCTCTACCACCCAAATTTTACGCCTAATTTCAGCCATGTGCTCAAGATGACGAATACGGGCCTGCCTTAAGGTGTCATGGTCTTGGTAAGGGTTTTCCTCAGGGGACTCTGAGTCTAAAGACAAGTCAACAAACTCAACCCCCGGAGGAATGCCGAACAGACCGTCACTTGCCATGAGACCTCGTCCCGAAAGAAAAAAGGGTTCACGTATAAATGGGAGGATTGCTACAAAACACAAAGGAATGGGCTCAAAACTTCTAGGCACAAACGCTCTAAATGACCCGCTACAGGGTGTGAATAAAGGGGCATGCATCAAGGCTAACTCGCGACGAGCTCAGGCCAAAGTACCCCATCCTGAGTGGTGCTAATGTGGACCCAATAAACATAAGGGAGAAAGAAAGTATACCTCAAGCAAGTAAAATGAGGCGTTGACGTGGTCAAAAGGAGGTCGAGGGCCAAAAGTGTCGTCGTCAAATAGAGGCAGGTTGTCGAAAGTACGCGTCTGCAAAAATAAACATAAAATGTGTGTTAGCCTTCAAATATATGAAGGGATATAAACATACCAAAAATTAGCTCAAATATATATAAAAAAAAAAAAAAGAGGAAACTATAGCAAAGTGAGGTTGTGGGGGATTGAACCCCTTACCTCTTGAAAGGAGCAAGGATCTAAGTGCCACTAAGCTAAGGAGATGAAGTGTAAGTAATAGGCCTGGCATGAAGACCTATTTATAAGAATCAAAGAAAAGAGTCTACCAGAGCACCTAAAGGTCCTCTCCTAGACTGGGGGGCAAGTGTGGATGCTCAAAATTCCATGCTTGTAAAATACCCAAAGCACATGCCAAGGTCCCCCAAGTGCCTAAATACATACTTCTGCCACAAAACCCATGGGACATCATCTTCTCGCAAGGAGGCACATGAAGCTATTCTCGACATGCCTAGCACCCGTGCACCTCGACGGAACCTCTCGGCATGTTGAGCACCCATGCACCCAGCGAGGCCACGCCTCGCAAAGAGCCCCTCACGACGCCACCTGGGATCTGCACGCACTGGGCCTCGCGACGCCACCTGGGATCTGCACGCGCTGGGCCTCGCGACACCACCTGGGATTCGCACGCGCGTGGCCTCACTCCAAAGGGCCTCGCCCAAGGGCCATCTTGCATGCATAAAGGCCTCGCTCTAAAGGGCCTCGCCCAAGGGCCATCTCGCATGCATAAAGGCCTCACTCCAAAGGGCCTCGCCCAAAGTCCATCTCGCATGCATAAAGGCCTCGCTCCAAAGGGCCTCGCTCAAGGGCCATCTCGCATGCATAAAGGCCTCGTTCCAAAGGGCCATCTCGCGTGCATAATGGCCTCACCCAAAAGCCATCTCGCATGCATAAAGGCCTTGCTCCAAAGGGCCTCACCCAGGAGCCATCTCGCATAGGTGCTCCCACAGCCTCGCGCCCATGTTGCTTCGAAGGTGTATATGACACCCTACGCCTCGCGGGCGCAAACGGTGCCAGAACCTCCCCACGTCCCCGCGAGACCTCACTAGCCTTATAGCATGCTATACCCACCTCGTTGAAAAGGCCCTACGTCGCTTGGTGAGGTTGGGGCCACAAACGAAATGCACTCTCTCCAATTAGCCAATTGGGACCACTTACAAGAAGGCCAACCAGATATGTCGTTCAAGGTGGCCCACAAGAGACAAGAAATACAAACAAGGTACCTCTAAATAGGTACATACATGCCTGCAAGGATCAAGGGACAGACCTGACACCTGTACTCGACAAGTAGTGGCAGTTAGGGGTAGTACGAGGAATGGCAGCACCACCTCCACGTCTCTGACATGCACCAGAGCCGACCACCACTCTCCCAACACCACTACACCTGATATCACTCTCTTGAGAATGTACTTGTGTACCATCTGGTCCCCTGGACCACACTGTATCAAGGGTCATTAGAGCTTACTATAAAGGGAACCCTTCTTCAACATTGAGGGGGGTTGGAAAAAACACTGTAGCACTACACCATAAGAAATACAAATTCAGTTCACCATTTTTCTTCTGCAAGTGTTCTTTGAGTTTCCAATTAGATCTTCAAAGTTTTTCTTTTGATAATCTCTACGTTTCTATTTTTATAACTTAACTTGGTTGATGAGTTCTCACTGTCAACACCTGCTCCTGCTTCCTTAGTGTTCTGGAACACTCTTCGTAATACCCAGTCTCCCACTTTGAATGTCCAGGTGCGAATGTTCTTGTTGTAATGTCTGGCTACGCTTTGTTGGTAGGTTGAGACTCTTAAGAGTGATTTGTCCCCTTTTTCGTCGACGGTGTTAAGTTCATGGCACATGTTTTCCCAGTTTTCTTCATCTGTCGTCAGCTCGTATTTGGGTGTCATAACTTCACTCTCGGTAGGGATGACTACTTCCATCTCGTAGGCTAGTGAGAAGGGTGTTTCCCCTATTGTAGTCCTGGTTGTGGTTCGGTAGGACCACAAGACTCCCGACAATTCGTCGGCCCATCTTCCCTTAGCCTACTCAAGGCATTTCTTGATGGTGTTCATGACTGTCTTGTTGGATGACTCGACTTTTCTGTTTGCTTGCGGATACCTTGGTGTTGAGAAGCTAAGTTTAATGTTCCAAAACTTGCAGAAATCTTGAAAGTTGAAGATGATGAATTGTGACCCGTTGTCTGTTACAATCTCCTTGGGTACTCCATATCTACATATTACATTCTTCCATATAAAGTTTTTGACTTTTCAATCTCTCACTTGGTGGAATGATTCTGCTTCGATCCACTTGGTGAAGTAATCTATCATGACCAACATGTAAACCTTCTATCCTGGTACAGTAGGGAGCTTGCCAACTATGTCTGATCGTGAAAATATGATACGCAAGTATACATAACTGATTCAAGTAATATAGATGGTAAATAAAGTATCGCTCCCACAAGGACTATCAACCAATTACCAATAAATGCTTTTAAATTTCTATTTGGCTGTCGAAAATAGAGTGATTTTTAAACTAAGACTAAAAATTAAAATAAACTTTGCAAAAATAAAGACTGATTCAATAATTAAAAACCTAGGGTGTTAACTTCATCAGCTTTTCTATCTATTAATTTTATCAATCAATTCTAAACTTCTTTCTTCCTATTCTAATAGTAGATTAACGAAAATTGATTCTTATTCTTTTTCAAGATATAAGATCTCAACCTATATGCAAGTTTTCTACATCTCTTTGGTAAACTTAAACATATAGCAGACTTTAAGCATAGAAACCTAATTACTACACAAGCCATACATGTACTTTCGTCCGATATGTAACCTATGTCTATATAACAATAGCATATTCAAATCTCATCTTTCGAATTTTGAATCAAAATCATAGATCAACCAAATATTGATTAGGTATTTACTATCATTAAGCAAACATTTATAGATTAGAATAAAGAAGAAGAATCAATAGAACATCATAATAAGATTAAATAGAAATCCAAGTGACTACATTAAACCCTAGATAAAAGTGTTTAGTTCACAACAGCATGACTAAATCAACAAAATAATAATTCAGAAACATAAAATTCAAAGACTTGAAGAAGAATTAAAAAATATGAAAATGCAGAAAAACTAATCTTAGAATCAAAATTAATCTCTAAACTCGTAATTAAAATCTGACATTCACCTAATTAAATCCTAAAGTACGAATTTATACTAAAAAAAACATGATTTCTTCTTTTTTTCATAGGCGGGTCGCGACTTGGCCTTTCCTAGGTCGCAGGCCATGTCCTTGTTTTAGCCCTTTAGCATCTGGTTAACATCTACAAGCGCCGCGAACCTCTAAACCCAGGTCGCAACCTACCTCTCCATGGACCTTCTGGGATTGCCTCTGACTTCTACTAGCGCAGCGACTCTATTGACCAAGTCGCGACTCTAATTCTTTTCAGCAAACCTTTAGCCTCTGATTTTGCTAGAGTCGCGACCCTTAAGCCCATGGCGCGACTTTAATCCATTTTTTTCATATTTTAACCTTTGGACATCCTTCCTCATCAAAACTTATTATTATTCATCCTCAGCACCAATTTGAGTCAAACAACCCCCAAAAGCTCCATTTTTCCACCATTTCCTCTACTTTTTGCATTTAACTCATGATTCAACGCACCGACCTACAACAAAGACAAACAAAAGCATAATCTTGCACAAAACAAACATAAAGACTCAAGATTACCACAATAAAACATTCTAAAACGACACTAAAATGGAGTTATCAATGTCCATTCCCCATTTCATGAATGGCCATGGTGAAGTGAAGGATATTAGGCGTTTTGGAGGTTGATGGGATACTTGAGCGAACCTTTGACACTTATCACATCGTTTGGCGTAAGTAGAAGAATCGTTTCTCATGGTTGGCCAATAATATCCTTGTGTCAAGGCTCAATGTGCTAAGCTTCGTCCTCCATAGTGGTTTCCGCACTCCCCTTCACGCAGTTTAGCTAGCACGTACTTTGCATCTGCAGGGTTATTACGTCTGCATGACTGTTCTCCCCTCTTGGAACTTGGTTTATTATAAACTTGTCAAAGTCTTATTGTAAATCTTTGGTCTTGTCAAGGTAGGTTGTCATCTTGTTATCACGGGCCTCATAGCTGCGTCGCATTTGATTGACTACCAATTATGAATTGTTGAAGACATTAAGTCTTTTGATTCCTATTTCTTTGGCTAGTACGAGTCCTGCTATCATTGCTTCATACTCTGCTTCGTTATTGGTGGCCTTGAACCCACATCTAATTGCTTGCTCTATTATGTCGCCTTAGGGTGAGGTCAGGACAAGTCCGAGTCTGCTTCCTCTTGTATTACTTTAGTCATCCACGTATAACTTTCAAGTTTCGATTGGTTGTCCCTCGATTAGGCAGTATAGCTCTCTTTCTGCTTGCATTTTCATGTTAGGTGTAAAATCCGCAATAAAATCAGCCAATACCTGAGATTTTAGGGAGGTCTGTGGCTTGTACGTCACGTCATACTCGCTGAGTTCCATTGCCCACTTGGTTAGTTTATTTGACAATTCAGGCTTGTGCAGGATGATCTTAAGTGGGAAGGTAGTCAAGACCATTATTGGATGGCACTAGAAGTAAGGGCGTAGCTTCCTTGCTGCATGCATGAATGCTAACGCAAGCTTTTCTAGCTGATTGTATCTCATCTCTGTGTCCAATAGGGACTTGCTTACATAATAGACCGGGTACTGTCTACCTTCGTCCTCTCAGATTAGGACCGCACTGAGTATTGTCTTGGATACAGCCAGGTAGATGAGCAACACCTCATTGTCTTTTGGCTTTGACAGCAAAGGTGGGTTGGTCAAGTAGCACTTAAGTTCAGCCAAAGCTTCCTTGCATTTTGTTGTCCACTCAAATGTTTTTGACTTCCTCAGCGTGTTGAAGAAAGGATGGCATCGTTCAAATGACTTTGAGATGATCCGATTAAGTGCAGCAACACGTCCAGTTAGCTTTTGCATCTCATTAATGCATGTTGCGGATATGATTCTTTTGATCGAATCTATTTGTGCCGAGTTGGATTCGATTCCTCTCTGAGTGACCAGGTAGCCAAGGAACTTTCCTGCAGTGACACCAAAAGAACATTTAGTCGTATTCAATTTCATGTTATATTTTCTAAGAGTATTAAACGATTGTTTTAAATGACAGATGTGGTCTTCTGCAATAAGGGATTTGACGAGCATGTCATCGATGTAGACTTCCATAGTCTTCCCCAGTAAGTCAGTAAACATCTTATTCACTAAATGTTGGTAAGTTTCCCCTGCATTCTTCAGTCCAAACAACATGACCTTGTAACAGAATATGCCCAGGTTGGTCATGCAGGCCATCTTCTCTTGGTCGTTTAGGTGCACCAGGATCTGGTTGTATCCTGAGTACGCGTCTATGAAGCTAAGGACTTCATGACCGATTGTGCCGTCTACCAGCATGTCTGTGTGTGTTAATGTTGGTATTAAATGATCAAATCAAAGGTACGCAGTGAAATATATAGACCCAATTTAATAAATATTAATTCCAGCCAAGATCATATACATATATAAATATTAAATCACATACAAAACATATCAGGGATTACCTCTTGTAGCCTATCAAGTGTTCTTGAATCTTTTTGTATAAAATCAACGATCTTCCAATCCTGCAATCTGAAAGCTCACACCCTGATCTTCCAAACAAATACTGAAACACACAAGGACATGTATGGGCATGTAGGATTCAAAAGGTTGATTTATGTGACTCTCTAGATGTACTCAACACATGAGATATAGAATAATTTTCAAGTTTTTGAGAAAACTATCGCTTTTGAGAGAGAGAAATTATATTTTTATTCTCAAAATAAAAACAAAGCTTATTCTAAAAGTCACGTACTGTCAGACTTATATAAAGATATTTAATCTAATTAAATAATATTTATTTTATTAGAAATATAATTCAAATTAAAACTAATCAGATATTTAAATTTAATTATTTATTTAAATCATATTTAAAAAGAATAATTAAATAACTGATTAAGCAAAATTATTTGAAATTCAAAATTCAAATCACAGGGATAAAAATCCCTGAGTTAGGCACCACACACTGTGTTGCACAGTGTGTGTCGCCCAACCTAATCATGGTTTCTTTGATTTTCTCATTTGTTTGTTTAATCAATCTTTAAGACAATATATTTATCTCAACAAAAATATCAGTTAATTCAAAATAAACTTTATCTTAAAATATAAGTTTTAAATTAACTAAATAAATATCATATTGTAAATAAGATATTTATTATTCTCTCTCTTCATGTTAATCCAAACAAGATTAATATTAATTTAACCTATAGTTTTTCAAAATAAAAACTATATGGTTAAATAATTAATTAATTCACAAGTAATCAATTGCCCATAATTATCACATAATTATTTCCTTGCATTGGAAAGTTAATTCATTTGCAATTTAGTCATTTCTCTTTACAAACCTTTCTTTTGACATCATTACCCTTGACAATGTAGAACAAAGGTGATCTAGGGACCATGGACCTATAATACGAAGCTCCAATAAACAAGATTATTAATTAAACTCTTTAATCAAATAATCTTATTTATTAATTTCATGATTACTCCATTATAAATATGGAATTGCACTCTAAGTATTTATAAAATTATATTTATAGAGTTTTCTCTTGTAGTCCATTGATATAATCAATATATGCAATTCTGTCCTCCATTATTGGTTCATTAATTAGAGTTGGTCAAAATTACCATTTTACCCTTCTAATTACCTCTTGGTCCTTAAGTGCCATTAGTTCACTAGAAAATAATTAATCTATAATCTAATTATAGATTTGAGCTCAATAACTATTCAGTTCCAGAATTAACCCTTAAGGGGACCCAATATTCGATCCATTAGGAAAACATGGATTCCATTATTGTAATTCATGTTCCCAGTCATTCATGATATTGAATCTCCAAAACAAAAGTCATTAGCCTCATTATTCTAAGAGACCTTAACGAGTGAATAAAAAGATCCAATAAACATAAACAAAAGTTCATGAATATTCAGGATTTAGACTAATCTACAAATGATCATCTATTATGATAAGAATTAAATCTTTACATCAAACGGCAAGTTTATAAAGATAATTAATTCTCATCGGTCATGTCATATATAATCTCTATTATATACAACACCTTTACTAAGATGTCTATCCACATCAATAATCTGAATCTAGATTACTCACATCTCGTATGCATAGCAAACTGGACTAGTAACCATTCATTAAAGATTCCATATTAATATGTTACTGACTATTTTATTCATTATATATGATCTTAATTCTCTCGTACTATTACAAGATCATATTCTTATAAATAAATAAGGAATTTTCTTGATATTATTATATAATTAATTCAAACAATAATTATAACATTAAAATATAATAAAATTGTACTTTTATTTAAAATCAATAAAATGTCTTTACATGCTTTTAGGGCATCAATCCTAATAGTTAATGGGAACGAATCCTTAAGACACGCCTAGTTGAGGTCTATGAAATCGATGCACACTCACCATTTGCCATTCTTCTCCACTCGAGGTAATGCACCTCCCTTACGAATTCGTTCTCAATAAGCTTTTGGACTTCTTCGTTAATTGCCTTGTTTCTTTTAGGGGCGAACTGTAACACCCCAACTCCAGGGACCGTTACGGTGTGCCTTGTAAACAGTGCTAAACTTGTTAATCGAGTTATTTGGCCAAAATCGTGTAACTAAGTATGATTAGCGGTTTAGGGATTAAATTTTTTTAATAAGATATAACGTTTCATTAGAACGTTTAATATATATATGTTGGGATCCCAAAATTATAATTTCAGAGTTTACTACAAGAAAATATTTACAACAAGCCATTCTACGCGGCAAAACAGGGTTTAACCCTAGTTCCTCCTTAAACCTCGACCGTGGCGGACGAGCAGCTACATATGTACACGTCATCACCTAAACTCTCTAACTCAAGGGATGGTCCAACTTTCTTTTGCCTCTACCTGCACCACATAGCACCCGTGAGCCGAAACTCAGCAAGAAAACACAATATAACATGATATAATATCAACAGTGATTGTATTAATTATTCAGGACCAACAGTCCAACAAATAGGTGACTATCACAAAAAGTCACAAATATGGGGACAACACCCTTTAGCCATGTGACGATAGGATCACCAGGGCTCAATAAATAAGTGAGCATCTCATTAGTTTTAACAGGATAGGTGCATGGTGATTAGTCACCAACATAACCTCCCTCCTGACTCTAGAGTCATAACTGTGGAACTGCGTTCCCTAGCCATGTGACAAACAGTCACCGGGGCCATATGCCCTGGCTCTGAATAACTAGTCTCAGACTAGATAAGCGCTTATAATTTTCGTCAACCTTCTGGTCGGTGCAACATTAATACCCCATATGAGTCATTCAACGCCAATATTGATTAGATCTAATCTTCATTTGGCTCGGCGTTCGTGACGCTATGCCATTTCTGACTCTTAGGTCAAGTAAAACACGACCAGTGTTCAACTCATTGTGAACTTGACTAGTAAATCACAGCTTCACAGATGGATCTAACACCGTTGCCGATTCAGACTAATAAGTCAGTGCCACACACAAGTAAGCCATGTCACCAAACATGTATCACATATCCAATATCCATAACAAGGTATTCAACATGCTTACTTAACAAGTACTAGTACAATTAGGACTATGCACGAACACAGAGGCTCAAGCTCTGAACAACATCATACTCAATGTGTAAAGCATGTCCTATTCACATGTTTCTTGTGCATCATATGCATTATATTCAACAATCCAACATGCACCAATAATAGCCATGCATGTCATACTTAATGATCAACCAACATGCATCAAGAATAGCCATGCATGACACATATACACAGGGTGCAGTTTTCTTACCTCAGATTTGAGCTAGAACCAATATAAGAACGATCAACCTTTAAGCCCTTAGCAATCACCTAATCATAACCAAATATGGGACACCATCAATAAAATGATCAACATAGGTTACCAAACCAAAATCTAGCCTCTGGGACAACAATCCAAACTAATCCAAGTAGTAGGAACACTCCCGAGGCCCATAGCTAAATTCCCGGGGTCAAACGAGCAAACGGGGTGAAAACAGGGCAAGGGCTGCGGCCCTGGCACCTTGGGTCGCGGCCTCCAGAATTTCCTGAAGCAAGGGCTGCGGTGCCATTCATCAAGGGTCGTGGCGCCCAGCAGGTACAACACTCTCACCTGCTTCTTCAAAGCAGGGCCGCGGCTCCCAATTCTAGGCCATTCCCAAACGTGTTTTTAACACTCCAAAGCCTCCAAAATCATACCTAAACATTCCCCAATCATCAAATCAAAGTTCCCAAGCTTCCCAAAGTTCCAAAACCCTCAAAACCCAAGGTTCAAACCAACGAAAAACTCAACAATTCACAAAGTCCAATTCTAAGCTTAAAAACTTTAGAAACTCAAAACTTCAAACTTAGATTACCTTTGATTGGGTTGTTTTCCGTCAAATCCTTCGGTTAAGAAGCTTATAATATTTCCTAGGATCTCTATGCCTCGACCCTCGCTTGATTCCGACTCCTAAAACTCGAAATTCCTTTAAGAAAGCTTCGAACGGTAAAATAGGCTATCGGGAAGGGAGAGAGAGATCTTCTAACATACGTTCTTAACTGACAAGCTACTTCAAGCTTAAGTAACCTCAAATAAAACCTAGGGCTTGGGGTCCCGAAAACACCCCCGAGGACATTATAGTCAAAACTTCCAGAATTCCATCCTGATCTCAAATACTCCCAATTTATCATCAAATAAACATTTCTATTACCCCAAACTTGACCCCGTTATGACAAAACCGCTAACTCATAATCTATGATCGTCTCATGCCGAATAGCTTGAGTATATCTCCATAATAATAAAATCTTATTCACAAATTACAATATGCACCCAATTTACAAATATGCCCTCAACAGGCCAAATTACCAAAATGCCCTTATGATTATAAATACACCCATATGCATGCATATAATCATCATATAATAATATAACTCACATTAACATGAATATAATCATTAAATACCATGATAAATCAATTATGGCCCTCCCGGCCTCCTAATCAAGGTCCTAAACCCTATTAGGAAATTTGGGGCATTACACGAACTTCATTCTCTTTTGCTTTCTCGCTGGGTAGTCTGGGTCAACCTGTAATTTATGAACAATAATCTCGGGGTCAATTCCAGTCATGTCCGCATAGGACCAAGCAAAAAAATCATAATTATTAGAAAGAAATTCAATAATCTTTGTTCTGGTGTCAGGGTCTAATCTTGATCCGATTTGAACTTTGTGGTCTGGGAAGTCCGGATGGATTTGTACTTCGTCTAACTCAGCCATGTCAGGCTAGTCAAGATGTGAGTCAGTCGGTATGTCTTGCTGTAGTTTCTATAATTGGGCAGGTTTGGCCTTCATGGTAGTCTAGGAGCATGCCCTTGAATATTTCTGCTGGCCTTTGATTTCCTTCACCCCCCACTTGGTCAGGAATCTCAGTACTTGGTGGTAGGTTGAAGGGACTGCTTCCATTTCATGTATCTAGGGTCGACCCAGTATGACGTTGTAAGCAGAGGGGGAGTCTACCACCACGAACCTTGTGCATAGGTTAACTCCTTCGACATAGACATGTGGCTCAATTTCCCCTACTGTGTTCTTTTGTTCTCTGCTGAAGCCGATGAGGACAGTTGTCCTCTTTACGATCTTTGATTCATCTATCCCCATTTCATTGAGAGCCCTTAAAGACAAAACATTGGATGAACTATCATTATCAATAAGTATACGTTTAGTAAAACAATTGGAAATATAAAGTGCAATAACAAGAGCATCATGATGTGGATTAAGAAGTCTGGTTGACTCTAATGTCGAAAAACTGATGGTTTGAGCCGCATGGTGGTTGTTGTCTTTTATGACTCACTAGCTTCCCCTTTGGTCTAGTTAGTCTGTTTAATATCTCTCTTTGTTGTTGAATGGGTGACTCCATTTACCTCAGAGGCACCTATTATTACGTTGACGGTGCATTCATGGGTGGGCAGTCTAGGTGGAGTCAGCTCTCTCTGGCTGCCTGACTTGTCTTCCCTGGTTTGGTAGGTTCCCTTGCCTTTGTCTGTTAAGAGGTTAGTTAGGTGTCCGCGTTTCAATAAGTTTGACACTCCAAGCTTTAGGGAAATGCATTTGTTTGTCCAGTGGCCATGGTCAGCATGGAAGTCGCACCACTTTGTTTTGTCCCTCTGGTCGGCTGGTGTTCTCATCCTTTTGGGCCACCTCATGCTGTCTCCAAGCCCTTTTAACGTCATTACAGTTTCAGTTGGTGATACTGAGAGGTTGTATTCTGGTATTTTTGGTCCATCTCAGGGGCGTGTCTCGGATAACCGATTGTACTCCCTTCTTCTATTCTCAGGCCTGCTAGGATATGGGTATGGCTCGGATCATCTTTCATTCTGTTGTCTGTCCACCCTTGAGTCTCTTCGAGTATCTTTCCATAGGGAGAAGCAATAATAATTGGCTTCATCCTCCTCCCACTTCATCTGTGCCCAGGCATTGGGGAGGACATATTCCATTGTCTTACAAGGGTACTTGGTGAGTTCTTTGTACAGGTCTGAGTCGTAGTGGAGCTCTTTCCGAAAGGCTGAGATAGTTGTGTCCTGATTGCAATTGGTTATAGAAACCTTCTCTTTGTTGAAGCGGCCTACATAGTCTCGTAAAGGCTCACTCCGTTGTTGAAGTATGATGTATAGGTCTTCCGCAGACTTTTCAAGCAACCTGCTACTGGCAAAATGCTCAACAAAAGTGTCAGTCAATTGTGCAAAAGTAGAAATAGAATTATTAGGTAAATTGCTATACCATTGGAGGGATGGTCCAATCAGACTGGAACCAAACCCCTTACACGTGCAAGCTTCTCTAATGTCACGCGGGATGGCCACAGTAAACATCATCTGTCTGTATTAGGCGATATGGTCATGAGGGTCAAACGTCCCGTCGAACATCTTCATGTGAGGGAAGCTGAACTTTTTTGGCATCTCGACCATTGCTATTTCGTCAACGAACGAAGAGTCAGCGTAGCAGCTTGCTGCACTCTTTTTAATTGGAGCTGGCATTCCAGGAATCTTTTGGATAAGTGCTTCTTCCATCTCGGCCAATTTACGAGCCAACTTAGGATCTTGGATCGAAAGCGAGCTGATGGTGGTATGGCTAGCTAACTCACTTACGACTGGTTGATTCGGTCTAATTGCCTGCTGCTCAAGGGTGTTCTAACAAGCTCCAATGAAGGTCTGGCTGGCCCCAGTGGCAGCCTGACTGACTCCTGGAACCTATTGTTGTCCAGCAACAGAGGCTGGCTGACTGGCTCCTGGGATCTATTGATATCTGAATCCAATGGCTGGCTGACTGGCTCCTGGGATCTATTGATATCTGAATCCAATGGCTAGCTGACTGACTCCTGGAACCTGCTGTTGTCCGACTACCGAGGCTAGCCGGATGTCTCCTGGAGTCTGCTATTGTTCGGGTGCAAATGAATGTCCATGTTCGGTCATGGTTACCTATTCTCCTACATTTACAATTGAATTATGTATGTTAGACATGGTAGGTGGCGTTTGATAGTTCCTTACCGAGGATAATGGATATGTCTAACTCAGTCCATCATTGCTAGATATAGGGGTGAAGTCGCCTAAAGGTTGCATCAAGCTGATTGGGTCTTAGAAGTGGGATGGTTGGAAGTTACTAGTCTGAGAGGACATGGCTTCGATTCGTACGAGCAAGTCAACATTCTCAGTTTCGATCCTCTTCATTTTCTCGCAATCCTCATTCCTTTGGGCAGTAAGGGCGGCGAGTTGGGCAGCCAGATCGGGTGTCTCAGTCACGTCTGACATAGCTCTCAAGTGAACTCCTTGATTCTTTGTCAATTGTTTGATTGTTAGGGCCCCATAGTGGGCGCCAAATTGTAGAGGCGATTTCTTACAATTGATTAAACGGGCACCAACAACCTGTCAAGAACAAATAAGGAGGCGATAGTTCAATTGGGAGCACTGGTGGGTGTCAGCCAAAGGGACTCTGATGCTCAAGTTAGCCAGGTTGTTGTTAAAGATAACCAGAAAAGTAAAATAATAATGTAAGTAATAGTGAATAAGTAAGTAGAATGATGATCAGGTGACAGCGGAGCTTGATGGTTCGGTCAGGTCAATCTGACTGGTTCGTGGTTATGTGACGGCGGAGCTCGACAATCTGGTCAGGTCAGTATGACTGGTTCGACTCACTCGACTGGATCGGCTCGAGGGAATCTTGTTAGTCAAAAAGAGTATTGAGAGTAATGGTTATCACATAGATCTTCCTTAGCTCCCTAGGGTCTTCCTTATAGTCATTTTCGTTTTCGTTGCTCCTTCTGTCTTCCTAACTCATCAAACTCACACAAAGTGGTTATCTCCTGAAATTCATGGGAAGAGTTGCGGATATCTCGACCGATTCATGGTCCTCTGCTGATTGAGTGTTTCTGGATTCGGGTCTGGGTATGAATTGATCATTTGGTTGGCTCATTCAGTACATGTGAGCCTGTTTATGTTCGGTTGGGCCTAACTGACTAGTCTAGCTAGCTTATTGGGCATGGCTGGCTAATCCGACTGACTTGATGGGCTTTTTAGCATGTACACAAATTTTGTCTACTACATTATCCACGAAGCTCTGACTCGTCTCCTCTATATAACTCAAGGCGATTCTCTCAACATTTCACTTACGTACTTTTTCTTATTATTGTCCAATGTTGTGCCCTGGATCAAAACCCAAAAATAAGATCACCATATGATTAGCCTTGAATCACCTTCTGTTGGAAAAATTGTATCAGCACATATTTGGGGTGTCATTAAATGGGTAGGAACAAAACCCACTTCAACTTTCAGGTCCAGTAAGAAAACTCAGACCAAAATTTTAGAATTAAATAAAAACCTCCATAATTAGAGAAAATACACTACAAGCAATTGTAGCTTTTTCAGTTTTTGAGTTAGCGTTTTCAGTTTTTGAATTCGAAATCATTTGGTGTGGTTCTGTAACTGTATTTTGTGACATTCTTTGTCTCTGTCTAAATCTCACCATTTCTGTCATATTTTTGGTAAGATTTTATTAGAGAACTCAAATTGGCATCGAAACAAAGTTAATGAACTGTATGCAAACAATTACAAATAGAATTACAGAAACCAGACTAGAAACGAAGATGTCCAAAGTTCAACAACTATGAAGTCAGTTAACTCTTTTTCTTTTTGAAGCGCAGGGGGCAGAGTCTCCTTCAGTTACATATACGGATGAATTTGAATTAGATTTAGACTTACAGGGGATAAAGTATGACAATATTAATGATCTTGTAGGAATCCGCACCATTCTAGTGTGTAAATCAAATTATGAGTCATTTCAAATGTACTGTACGAGTGAGAATTTCCTGTATTTGAAATGCTTGATATTGCAGAAGTAACAAATTCTAAGCTTGGTTTTAATAATCATAACTAAAAAAAACGGTATTGACCGAAATAGATTATCAAAGAAATGATACTGAAATAAGAAAGAAAAAAAAATTAAGTGGTTTGCAATCGAATAAGGTCCACGGTAGAAGCCAGGCCACCATTTTCTAACCATAAGATTTCCAACGAAGGGTCTACAATTTGGGCATATAGTGGGGCAAAACATATGCCCAATTTCTCAATAATAATAATAATTATATTGCTAAAAAAAAAAGCTGCTGCAATATTTTCTCAACGCCAACGGTCAATCCTAACCGAAACCAAATTACTCTCAAATCAAAACGCAAAAGCCCTCATTAAACCCTAAATTATCGTACACTCCCTTATCCCGCCACCCTCGTTCGCCGCCGATCATGTCGTCGATCTATTCAAATTTTCCGGAAACCCAATCGTCGAAGTCTACTTTCTTCTCCGTCTCCATTTCTCAACCACATTCCTCGACCTTTCCCAGATCATTACCCATTACCCCCCAGCCTTGGGCTGTTCAGGTCTCCAATCGTGTTCCCACTCTGAATCAGAAACTCATCTCTTTACGTCCCGGAGTCTTGTTATTCGATGACCGGAAGACGACCGAGACAGAGCAGAAGGAAGAAGAAGAGTACCGTACGCCTCCGATGACGAAGCTGGTGTGCACGATTGGACCCGATACGTGCGAGTTCGAGCAGCTGGAGGCATTCGCAGCGGGTGGGATGAGCGTGGCGCGTTTGAACATGTGCCACGGCACCCGCGAGTGGCACCGCGCGGTGGTGGAGCGTGTGAGGAGGCTCAACCAGGAGAAGGGGTATTCGGTGGCGATCTTGATGGACACGGAGGGGAGCGAGATCCATATGGGTGATTTCGGCGGTCAAACGTCAGCCAAAGCAGAGGTTCTGATCAGCTTTTCACTCTATATAGTTGTATAATATGTATGTATTATTGACGGTTCTTGCTTAATTGCAGGATGGTGATATGTGGACATTCACAGTCAGGGCTCTAGAGTTTCCTTATCCGAAACGAACCGTGAATGTGAGTTACGATGGTTTCGCTGAAGGTAAATTTGTTTTGTGGGTTTTTGTTTTGGTTTGTGTGCTGTTGGGTCGAGTTTGGATCTGAGTATTTCAATTCATGTGTGCCGAGACAGATGTGAAGGTTGGCGATGAACTTGTTGTTGATGGGGGAATGGTGAGGTTCGAGGTGATTGAGAAGATTGGTCCAGATGTTCTGTGCCGGTGTATAGATTCTGGGTTGTTGTTACCGCGAGCTAATCTTAACTTTTGGAGGGATGGGAGTCTTGTCAGAGAGCGTAATGCCATGCTTCCAACTCTTCTATCTAAGGTTGGTGCACTTTTTAACACGATTTCAATGTAAAAGAGGGTGATATTTTGTATGTTTGTGGAATTGAATGTGATATTTTTTTTTTATTGTTATTGGGTTTCTAAATGTAGGATTGGTTGGACATTGATTTTGGTATTGAAGAGGGTGTCGATTTTATTGGGGTGTCCTTTGTCAAATCTGCAGATGTTATTACTCATTTAAAAAGCTACATTGCCTCCAGAAATCGTAAGAGGTGAGTTTGTCTAGTTTTTTATGCCTTCAATATTTTGTAACATCTTTTCATTACTATAATTAATAAATATATTTACAGCTAGTAGCCTAGTATCAGACATAATAATTGAAAAGTTACTTTTTGAATCTATGAATTAAATACTTGATTCAATCATCAAAAGAATAAAGAACAAATTCTGGAATGTAAAGAACACTAGCAGATTTTTAAAGAGTTACCTTATAAAATCAGCTACTCCTTGGGTCTCAAAGACCAGGGTACTTCACTATAGTAAACTTTTATTCTTTACAAATTACAAAACTAAAATGTCAATTTGCTTAAGAACAATCTAAAACTCATAGCAAGATTTACAATTTATCCTGAGTTGAATCTCCCACTTAACTTTCTGCATTTCTAACTCCCTTAGAAGAAGGGCTGAAATCCCTTCAGCACAACTCTGAAATCCCTTCAGAAAACACTGAGAAAAGATCACTCTCTTCTTCTCTTTGAAGAATCTGGAAAACCAAGAACATCTAACCCAGAAATCTGCAACAAAATTGTTAGAGAGAAAAAACAACAAGAACAAATAAACTCTCTGCAACAATTGAATGGTTAGCTGACCAATCAAAACCCAAAACTGATCAGTATATAAAGGGTAGGTAAAAGAACCTAACATCAAAACCTATTAACAACCTAAACAGAATTAGTTAAGACCTAACTAATCAAATTTACCTCATGTGGCAATTGAAACCACGAAGATCTCCATATGCAACCAAAGCACAGCCCAGATGCATCTGGGATCAGATTTGCCAAATAAAAAAACATGCAGTAAAACATGGTTATAACAATAATCTTCGCAAACTTCAACTAAAAATTGTAACCAAATTTGTTTATTCTTGTACCATGATATACATACCTATTTATAGTTTACAATTATGTGCTACTCACTGCAGTGAAGTTGCTGTCATTGCAAAGATAGAGAGCATTGATTCTTTGGATAATCTGCAAGACATTGTTATGGCATCTGATGGTGTTATGGTAGCCAGAGGAGACCTGGGTGCACAGATACCGTTGGAACTGGTTCCATCAGTTCAAAAGATGATTGTTCAGCTATGCAGGAAGCTGAATAAGCCCGTTATTGTTGCCTCCCAACTACTAGAATCCATGATTGAATATCCTATTCCAACTAGAGCAGAGGTTGCTGATGTTTCAGAAGCAGTTGGACAGCAAGCAGATGCTTTAATGCTTTCCGGTGAATCTGCCATGGGAAATTATCCTGAAAAGGCATTATCTGTGCTGAGAAATGTCAGTTTAAGAATTGAGAGGCATTTGAGGGAGGAAAAACATCGTGACTTTGTTGAACTTTCAACCACATCTCCTTTGACTACAGATATATCGGACAAGTTATGCAATGCAGCTGCCAAGATGGGTGAGCTTACTTTTCACTCTTTAGCATCTCGTAAACTTGATATAGATTACCTTGCATTGATGTATGATCTAATTGGCGACCAAGATTCTCAGAGCATGTATCAGATCAAAGAAGGCCCTAGTTGACAAGGAGGTTTATCAATATAAGCAATTAAAGCTTATGTCCTTGGTAAAGTTCCCTGGCTAAGATGCCAAGGCTGATGCATCTTTTTCTTTGGGGTATTCGGGTTATCTCGTAAAGGGAATTTAGGACTGAAGAGTTTAGACTAAGTATTCACAAGGGATGATTTCTTTTATCCTTTCACAATAGGATGATTTCTTTCATTCTTTTCAGACCAAAATCACAAGGGAAGAGTCCCTTTTCCTTTTTATTTTCTCTTCCTTAAAACAAAAAAATAAGCCACCAAGCAAGCGCTTCGCATTCATTTTTCTTAGCCAAATTATATCTAGCGTAGGGACATTTTAAGAGTGAACTTGAAACAAATGCAATACTTAATAATTAACTAGTTTTTTTTTTTTGGGTCCGAAAATGACTGAAAACCATCCAACAACTGGAAGCTAAATGGATGGATAGCTCTTATTATAGACGGAAAAAGAAACAATAGTACAAACTGTAACTAGTTCTCCCAATTAGACAGGATATGATAAAACCTTTTTATACGATCTTAACATCTTGCGTCATTTATATGTGAATTACTAGTCATTGATCTTATCTATTGGCTCTACTTTTGTTAACTATTGTCTGACGACATTTGGATTCTTCCTGTATGTTTAACAATGCTTATCTGAAATCTTCATCTTTTTTCTCCCTCAATAACATGGTATTGTTTGATCTGACTTCATTTGCAGCGGAACAATTGAAAGCAGATTTTATCTTTGTCTACACGAACACAGGAAAAATGGCGTCTCTCATGTCTGGTTGTCGACCAAACTGCCCGATATTTGCCTTCACTCCCTCAGAATCAACACGGAGATGCCTGAACCTGCAGTGGGGAGTTATACCATTTCACTTTGGTTTCACAGGCGACATGGAAAACAATCTAAGCAGAAGTTTCTCTTTTCTGAAAGCAAGAGGGTTGATCAAGCCTCAAGACCTTGTCATTGTCGTCTCTGATATGCTGCAATCTGTTCAAGTTATAAATGTTTCCTGAAGGACCCCCTACCTTAGATTGTTTGTGAATTTGTGTGGTTTGATATAGAGTATGAGTATTACCATTAGGATTGGTTTTGAAGTGATTAATTCTTATTTGGATTTTTGGGGTGGAAAGTAGTATATCATTCAAAATTTCTTATTAAACTAAGTTATTTGCCCCTGGTAAACTTGTCAAACTATTTCAAAATTTTTGTATTATAGTATTAAAATTACTATGAAGCTTAGACTTTGGTTAATCTGGAATGTAATATATGTATTTTCCACATTTTGTTACTATTTTCTTGTTATAAGAACAACTCAAAGTTGAAACATGTTTCGCTGTCTTCGTTAACTTTCGATACAAACGTTTGAAAAAGTGATTTTTTATTTCATACTTTTAATAAATGTAAATAAAGAACTATAAATTCCCTTTTGGGGTAGTCGTGATTAGTAATAAATGTTAAAAAGAAAAAGAAATGTAACATGCTTAGTTTTCTTCGTTAACTTTCTGTACAAACGTTTGAAAAAGTGATTTACTATTAAAATAATGTAATAAATGTTAAAAAAAGAAAAAGAAATGCGTCTGCCGGGAGTCGAACCCGGGTCTATTGCTTGGAAGGCAATTATCCTAACCGTTGGACTACAAACGCTTATATGTCTTAGATGGTATGATATTACAATAATATTATGTAAAAGTAAAAACTAAATACAAACCATCTCAGTTTTTTTTTTCCTTCAAATTTTTTTAATTTGGAATATCTAACAATAAATAAAGAGAGAGAAAAAGCAAAATATGACCACATATTATTTTGTTGTGGGGTTAAAAAGGAGTGAAAAAGGTGAATAAATTTGAAGAAAAAAATGGGGTCCTCCACTTTATACTTTATCTTGACCTTTACGAATTAGTTTACTTTGAAATAAGGTTATTCATTTGGAGTCTCAAGTTTTACTAGTTGTATCATATAAGTCCCTAACATTTATTTTGTACTAATTAGATCTTCAAATTTTACTTTTTGGCTCCCTTAGGTTTCCAAAACTATATTTTATTAAATAAATCCTAATTAATAAGGGTAAGCTATGATTTTAACAAAAAAAAACTTTTTTTTTCTCTTCAACCCCTTCTTTATTAATTAATTATTATAAAGTATATTATTTTTGGTAATTGACCTAAATATTCTTTTGAAATATTAAGAGATAATAATAAAAAATATTTTCTATTATAGCTCTAAAATATATAATATATCAATTAGTTTATCATTTTTTTATAAATTTTAGAGGCATAAAATTTATTAAAAGTGATTCTATCTATAACATTATTTTTTCTCACTAAATAAATATTTGAATCCTCATAAATTGTTAAAAATTCTTTCCACACATATAAAAAAATTATGCAATAAATTATAAAGGTAGAAATAATTGTTAACAATTTATAAGGAGTTTAAATAAAAATGTGTGTGGTGAGACAAAATTAAGATATAGATAGAAACATCTTTAATAAATTTCATGATTATAAAATTTAAAGTATATAAATATTTTTATTAAAAATAGTAAACCAATAAATATATAAGTAATATATTAAATATTTTAGATGTATAATAGAATTTTTTTTATTTCTTAATATTATTTGGTAATAAAAAAGTGTTTAAAGAGAAAAAAAATAGCTATAATTTTTTTTAAAAAAATCCTATAATTATTTTACCCTTATGAAATAAGATTTATTTAATAAAATATAATTTTGAGGACTTATGTGAGTCATAAAGCAAAAGTTAAGGATCTAATTGTTATAAAATAAAAATTAGAGACATAAGTGATACAATTGGTAAAGTATGAGGATTTCAAAAGATATTTCCTCTAATGTAAAATAATGAAGAATTGAGATATAATGTAAGCTATTCTATGCATCATTGTTGTGGACTATACCAAAATAGATGATTGTGATATGATAGGACATACACAAATATAATATTTTGTAGAAAGTATTTGGGGTAAAGATTACAAATCAATATATATAGGATACTATTTAGGGTGTTGTACACTTATGATTTGTTAGCTAAGTCACATTCACAATCACAAACCAGCTACCCAACGCTGGAAAAGCAATTAGCTAGTGGCTCATGTTTCATGGTTTTCACTTTGGAATTCACCTATGATAGATACTTTTCATTTATAGGAACAAAATCCCTTGTTTTCTCTTATCATATTTTTGCTTTTTAAATCTCATTATTACTCTTGAAAATAGTTACTACTAACATGATTTTCTTTGCCCTTCTTTCTTTCTCTTTGTTGCTTTTTTCTTGTCCTAAATTTCAATCTATATTTCAATATCTTCACATTAGCTATTTCATGGACTTCTAGATTGTGTAAAAAATAATTGAGATGTTGATATTATATTTGTGGTAGGAAAGGCATTTTTGAACACTAGATGATATCAAGTTTGCTGTTAAAACTAATATTGGGATATTATCATTATAAAACATTGGGAGAATCCTTCCACAGAAAGATGATGGTATTTTTTTTCACCTTATAATACGAAATCTTGTGTTATTAAAGTTTAAAATTATTTCAAATAACTAATTGTTCTCTGATTTTTACTGTAAAAAAATAATAAAGACAATTTTCCAAACATCCTTGATAATGAGACCAAGACATAATCAAATTAATATTATTATTTTTTTTGACAAAAAATCTAAGTATTTATCATAAACGCTAAAAAAAATCAAAAGAAGGAGTGAAAGAACAGAAACTGATATTAGAGTCTGTGTTTATAATTTGAATTGTGTGTGTTTTATAAATACTCAATTATGATTGTAATTTTTTTTTTTTTGACAAAATTATGATTGTAATTTTGTTGCTAATGATAGATAGAAAAATATTACGTGTATGATCATAGTTGGATTTTAATTAACTTTCTACAAGATTCACGTGTCAAAATCTAGTTGATCACTAAAAGCAAAATCACTCGTATTTTAATAGCTATTTATACTAAAAATAACAAGTATATAAAATAATTTATTTTTACAAAAAAAAAAATATATATATATATATATAATATTTTGATTTAAATTATCCACAGGAATCAAACGTAAAGTGTACCAGTAGGCCTAATATTGCCATGAATCCCAGGCTTGGCCGAGAAGCACCTGTCCAACACTATAATCCCTAATCTAGGCCATGAAAGATGGGTTTGATTTTTCATTTGAGCCTTTGAAGGTAAAGTGAGAAGAGGGATTTTTTCTTCGGCTTTTATGCTATTAATGCGCAAAAATATAGGTTTATATAGAAAAATTTATTAAAAACAAAATTAAAGTATGAAAAATACAATTAATAACTAACTAAAATATGAAAATGCCACATTTTTTATCATAGTTATATTTTCTTTTATTTCAAAGTTATTTTTTTTTCAATTTTTTATTTTGTCCTTCCTATTTTAATTATTTTTTCAGTTATTTTCTCTTTTTTTTTCCTTACTTATTTTTTTTCCATTATTTCATTTTTCATTTTTTTCTCCTTTATTCTTTTTTTTCTTTCCATTTTCCATTATTCCTCCTCCTCCTCTTCTTCTTCTTCTTCTTCTTCTTCTTCTTCATTTTTATTAATTTATCTATTTTTTTATTTCATTTGTATTGTTTAGTTTTTTTCATATTTTTTTTTAGTTTTCTTTCTTTTTTTTTCTTTTTTTCCTTCTATTTTTTCTTCATTTTTGTATTTATTATTTTCTCCTCCTAATTTTTTTCTTTTTTCACACATATAAGCTTTTTTTTTCTTCTTCCATTTTTTTTTTTCAGTTTTTCTACCAATTTTTCTTTCCATTATTTTTCTTCTTCTTTTCTTTTCATTTTTATTCATTCATCTATTTTTTTTTCTTCATCATTTCTTTTGTTTTGTTTTTTTCATACTTTTTTTAGTTTTCTTTCCTAAGTTCTTTTTCTTTATTTTTTCTTCTTTTTTTGTACTTATCCTTTTCTCATTCCATTTTATTTATTTTTTTTCCTTTTTTCACACATATTTTAACATTACATAATTATTTTACTATTTTTTTTATTTATTATTGTAATTTTTTTTATAGTTTTTTCCACTATATGTAAAAAAAATCAAATCAATTTTTTTCAACATTTTCTTTTTACTGTAACATTTATAGGAACACCAAAACTTGGAAAGAAAACTAATAAAAATATGAAAACGCGAATGGGAAACAAGTTACCCTGATGGGAATATGCAAATCTAGAAAAAAAAATTATATGAAGAAGATGGAGAGAGAAGGGAAAGGGGGTGGATCTGATTTTTTTTCTATCTTCAAATTTGTGGAAACTGGTTACCTTCCCGTTATTTGTGTGTATATTTCTGGGGGTAACTGGTTATATTCACGTTCTTTGTGTGTATATTTATGGGGGTAATTGGTTACCTTCATGTTATGATGTGTGTGTATATTTATGGGTTCTTTATGGTAACTGGTTACCTATGTTACTAAAGTCATAGTTACTTCTTCATTTTTTTAATGAAGTGTTCTTCCTCTTTTTCATTCAGATTTGATGTTTCTTTTCATATTTAATATGAGTAACTCGTCACCCCTCTTATGGTAACTGGTTACCCCTCTTGTGGCAGAATGTTACTCATTTCAGGGTAACTAGTTACTTCTCTTGGTACATGTTATTTAACCTAACTCTAGGATTTTTTTTTTTTTTACATAATTGTCAAAGATCAATCAAATAACTGGTTACCTTACCTAGGATTTGAATAAAGAAACGTACAATATAAAAATAAGGAAAAAATGTTTATAACAAATAAAAAAATAATAAACACAATTCATATCACAAAAAAAAAATTGTAAAACAACCCAAGAAAAATTTAATATAAAATTAATTAGATAAAAATAATCAAATTACAAACATACCCTTCCAAATTAATAAAACTTGATTAAGAGTAAAACTATGGCATAAACCAACTTTTATACAAAAATATGGGAAAATAAACCCATTAAAGTGAAAAATCTTAAAAAAAAAGCTATAGATTAACTTTGTTTGAAAAAAAGCCATATTTTTTTACATTAAAAATCACATATAAAATGTAATTTCCTCTTTTTACTTTGTTAGTGAGGCCCAAGGTATTAGCCCAACTGCAGCCAGCCCAATAGGATTGGACTCGAGAGCAATTCAACAACAAGTGAAAGGCTGGGAGAAGGACTCGACTCAGCTAATCAAAGAAACCCCTGAACTTGAGAAGCACACAATGGCAACACACAAGCTGGAGAGGAGGGAACCAACCAAGAGAAAGAAAGGGAAGAAGCCAGCCGCAAGAGGAAAAGAGTGAAGCCACGTTGGCTGAGGGATTTCGTGATGTTGTTGGGACATTGAGGAGAGAAAAGATTATGTAACCAATTTTTGTTAGTCATGGTTTGTAGCTACTAAGTATAAATATTGTTTTGTAATCTCTTTGAAAGTTTTATCTGTTGAATGAAATTGCTATAGGCATTTGGAGATTAGCTCTGTCTCGAAGAAAGCAATTTCTTGCTAACATTGGTGCTTTCATTGATCCATTCCTTCTTTCAGCATGAAGAACGAAGAGATTGCGACACTTTTGCAAGCCATGGACCTCAAGTGGGAGCAACGATCAGACACACAAATGGAGACCATTAAGTCAATGATTGATGAGCGCTTGACCCAAGGTTCACCTCCACCATCGTCGGGCTCAGGTGGTGAGGCAAGCTTAGTTCGAGATACGGCTCGTGAGAGAGGACGCCGTTCTGATGCTGAAACTGATTGTCGTGACTTGAACTCCATTCTCAAAACTTTGAGGGTCAAGGTTCCTCGCTTTGACGGTATGAATATTGATGATTGGGTTTATAAAATTAACAAATTCTTTGATCTACACAGGGTCAAACATACTATGCGATTAGCAAATGTACCATTTCATTTGGATGGAGCTCCATCTACCTGGTTTCAGTGGATGGGAAAAAGGGGCTTAATTACGGATTAGGACTATTTCCTGAAGGCTTTGTAGCAACATTTTGGGACTTCGATCTACGATGACCCATTGGGACAAATTTCCAAACTCACTCAATCCGGCTGTGTATCTCAGAATCGCATGGAATTTGAATCGCTCATGTCGCAAATTTTCGGGGGTGGCTGAATCAATGTTTTTAAATTTCTTTATCTGGGGTCTCAAGTTAGAGATTCGACGAGAATTATTGATGACTCGTCCTGCTGATTTGGCTGCTGCTATGGCCAAAGCGCAACTGTTTAAGATCATAATGATGACTTGCTGGCTCAGCAGAAAGAGGTTACCAGAGCTGGTTGGTCTTCGAAACTATCCTTCACTAATCAGAGCACTCAACCGACTGCTTTCTCACCTTATAAGCAGGGCGCGGGTTTGAACACTTCTTCAGGTCAGTTCGCTACAACTCAGTCAGGTATTACTCCTCTACCTATCAAGAAGTTGACCCCCACTGAAATGAAAGATCGGAGAGATAGAGGTTTGTGATGAGACTTTCAACTATGGGCATAAATGCAAGAATAAAATGTTGATTATATGTGTACAAGATGATGATAATGATGTTCAGGCAAGGTTAGACAATGAAGGGCAGGAATTTGAAGCAGCCGAGGATGAAGTGATTCTCAAGTTGCTTTCAAATTCCATGAACCCGCAGATTTTCAAATTATGGCAAAACATGGCAGTGAATCGATAGAGGTACTTGTTGATACGGGTAGCAACAACAAATTTATTCAGGAGGCATTAGCTAACCAGTTGAATCTTGCTTGGGAGGAGACTAAAAGATTCAAGGTTTATATGGGAAATGGCAACTTTCTCTTGTGTTCGAAAATTTGCAAAGGGGTTGAGCTGATTTTACAGGGTCATCATTTTATGGTTGATCTTTATGTACTTCCGATTTGTGGTCTTGATGTGGTGCTCGATATGCAATGGTTACACACTTTGGGACCTTGTGTTCATGATCACAAGGCGTTGACTATGGAATTCTCTTGGCAAGGCAGTATGGTGAAGTTGTCGAGTTCTATAGATGTATCGGCACACCAACTGATTTATACTCAATTCAATGCTCTGTTGCGAGAGGGTGAGATTAGAGGCTTGTTTCATTTGACTTCTGCCTTGGAAGATACAAGTATTAAAAGGTCTAATTTAGATGAGTTGGAGGTTGTTTTTCCACCACAGGGCAGGTGATTACTCACTAAATATGCAGTTGTATTTGAAGAGCCCAAATAGCTTCCACCGTATAGGGTTGTGGATCATCATATCATCCTCCAACGGGGTTCTACTCTAGTGAATGTTCGACCATACAGGTACCCGTACTTTCATAAAGATGTCATCGAAAGATTGGTAAAATAAATGGCGGAAATGGGATTTATACGCTCGAGTACTAGCCCCTATTCTTCTCCGGTTTTGTTAGTAAAAAAAAAGATGGAACATGGTAATTTTTTGTTGATTACAGAGCCTTGAATGGAATTACAATCAATGATAGGTTTTCTATTCCTACCATTGATGAACTCTTGGATGAATTGGGCAATGCCGAGATCTTTTCAAAGTTAGATCTCCGGGTTGGCTATCACCAAATTTGTATGGATCGTCGGGATGCCCACAAGACGGCCTTTCAAACTCGTAAAGGAAATTATGAATTTGTGGTTATGACATTTAGGCTTACGAATGTCCCGTCGACATTCCAAGCTGCTATGAACCAAGTTTTTCGACACTAACTGCACCACTTCGTCACTGTTTTCTTTGATGATACTCTCGTTTACAGTAACAATGAGGAGGATCACGTGAAACATCTTGACTTGGTGCTTCAGCTGCCGAGACTTTAGCTTCTTTGCAAAGGCAAGTAAATGCCATTTTTTTGGGCCATTTTGTTTCTTCACAGGGAGTACAAGCGGACCCTCTACAGATCACAACGATGATCAATTGGCCCACTCCCCAATCCTTGAAACAATTGCGTGGTTTTTTGAGCCTTCGAGGTATTATTGGAGGTTTGTAGCTTATTACGCCACCATAGCAGCCCCGCTTACTGAACTATTGAAACGGGATAATTTTATGTGGACCACGGCAACTGCTGCTGCATTTGATCAGCTGAAGAAAGCCATGACTGAAACACCTGTGTTGAAGCTGCCTGATTTCTTTAAGGAATTTTTTGTAGAGACTGATGCATCGAATGTGGGAATTGGTGGTGTCTTGATACAAGAAGGACATCCCTTGGCTTATTTCAGTAAAAAATTAGGACCTCGTTTCATCGATGCTTCTACCTACATCCGTGAGATGCGTGCCATAGTCGAGGCTGTAGCGAAATGGCGACAATATTTGCTTGGGCGACACTTTATTATTAGGACTGATCATAAAAGCTTACGAGAAATATTGACACAAGTTATTCAAACACCGGAACAACACCATTTCATTCGTAAGCTTCTTAGTTTCCAATTTACTGTCGAGTACAAGGCGTGTACTCAAAATTCTGTTGCTGATGTTTTATCAAGACAGTTTGACGGCTATTCTTTGTCACTGTTTTTAGCTATGAGTGTTGGTCGTTATAATTTTTTAGATGAGTTATGTCAAGATAATGTAACTTGCCCGGATCTTCGCCTCCTTAATGAGCAATTGCAGCTGGGTAAGTTGGATAAAAATTTGTATTCAAGCAGAGATGGTTTGCTATACTTCCGTCAGAAACTCTTCATCAATTCTCATTCAAACATGAAGCAGCAAATTCACTAGGAATTTCATGCTTCTCCCCTCGGTGGCCACGCGGGAGTGGACAGAACTTTCTTACGGTTGGGAGCCAATTTCTTTTGGCACGACATGCGAAGGGATGTTCGACAATTCGTCACAGCTTGTATGGTTTTCCAAACCATTAAATATTCAACAGCAACCCCTTATGGTCTTCAACAACCGCTTGAAATCCCGGAAAGAGTTTGGGAGGATTTTGCTGTGGATTTTATTGTGGGACTACCTAACTCTCATGGGGCGACAAATATTTTGGTGGTTATTGATAGATTCACCAAGTATGCACATTTTGGAGCCTTGCCGACTCATTATTCAGCTACCAAAGTGGCTGACTTGTTTGCTCACATGGTCATTAGACTTCATGGCATGCCTAGAACTATAATCTCGAACAAGGATCCAATTTTCACAAGTGCTTTCTGGAATAAATTATTTGAGTTGATGGGAACTACTTTGAAGATGAGCTCGGCATACCACCCCCAAACGGACAGTCAAATTGAGTTCACCAACCGTTATTTGGAACAATATTTACGAGCTTTTACAACAGAGAACCCAAAACAATGGAGTAAGTTTCTTTCATGGCTGAATATCATTACAACACAAGTCACCATTATGCAATCGGTATGACTCCGTTTCAGGTGGTTTATGGGAGCATTCCACCAATAATTCCAGCTTATACTCGGGGGGCAACAACTATTCAGGCAGTAGAAGATGATTTACTCACTCGGGATGAGATTCTACAACAATTGAAACACAACTTGCTGCAAGCGCAAAATCTCATGCTCCAACAAGCCAACAAAAAACGCAGGGGCATCACGTTTCGGTTTGGGGACTTAGTTCTCGTGAAACTCCAGCCTTACCGCCAGACAACAGTGGCTCATCGCCAAAATTCTAAGTTGTGTCGTCGTTATTTTGGTCATTTCGAAGTCATAGCTCGAGCTGGTGCGGTTGCATATACCTTGAATCTTTCGCAAGGTAGTCGCATTCATCCTATTTTTCATGTTTCCTTACTCAAGCCATTTCAAGGAACACAACCAACTACTTGTTATCCATTGTCGGAGCTAAGCCTTGCCAACAAACTAGTTATGATTCCTCTGGCCATTTTAGCTACTCGGGATCATATGGTCAGCAACAAAGCCACACGACAGGCTAGTGCAGTGGTCATTGATCTCACCAGATGATGCTACTTGGGAATACTTTGACACCTTCGTTCACATGTACAACCTGCCCAACCTTGAGGACAGGGTTATTTTCGTGGAGGGGAGTAGTGTTAGTGAGGCCCAAGGTATTAGCCCAACTGCAGTCAGCCCAATAGAATTGGACTCAAGAGCAATTTAGCAACAAGTGAAAGACTGGGAGAAGGACTCGACTCAGCTAATCAAAGAAACCCCTGAACTTGAGAAGCACAATGACAACACACGAGCTAGAGAGGAGGGAACCAGCCAAGAGAAAGAAAGGGAAGAAGCCAACCGCAAGAGGGAAAGAGTGAAGCCACGTTGGCTGAGGGATTTCGTGATATTACTGGGACATTGAGGAGAGAGAAGATTATGTAACCAATTTATGTTAGTCATGGTTTGTAGCTACTGAGTATAAATACTGTTTTATAATATCTTTGAAAGTTTTATCTGTTGAATGAAATTGCTATAGGTATTTGGAGATTAGCTCTGTCTCAAAGAGAGCATTTGCTTGCTAGCATTCTTTTTTTTAAATAATGTATCATGTAATAAAACGAAATGTGCTTTGGTCATATATTTAGAAATAATTTGAAACAAAAAAAGCAAACGACTTCATGAAACTTTTTACTATATCGCAAAACAAAGAAGCCAAATCAGAATTTTAGTATTAATTTTTTTTAAGAATTAATTAGCGGTAAAAATATCTAATTTTTTCGTTTTATAGTATTTAAATACATTTTTTTTTTTGCAATAAAAACATCCTTCGTTAACATTTTATTGCAACCTTGATACCTAATGTGAAATTTTATCTTAAGTGCGTGCTAAATCTTTGAGACGTATAGCACTATCATAGAGAGAAGAATAATATAAAATAAAATAAATAAATATCTAGTTTTTAATTGTTTTAGTTTTAAAACTTTTTATAATTATTATTATTAATAAGTTTTTTTGTTTTATTTTTTACATATTAATGTTTGAGTTTTATTTTTTCAAAGCATATATTTTTATAAATTTAATTTATTACTTTTTAAAAATGTTCTTATAGAATTTATGACTTTTTTATTTAAATTTTTAAAATTTAAATAATTTTTTTTTATAAAAAATAAAATATATTAATCTGGTCCAATTCAAAACGGTGACATAAGCACCTATACTTGACACTAAACAACAAACCTAACGTCAGCTACCTAAATTGCAACAAAAAATTGATGTAAAGTATTTTTATTGTAAAGGAAAAATATAAAATTTGGATATTTAAGTGATAAAAATGAAAAACTCATATATTTTCATGGCCCATTATATTTTAGTCAATTACATGATAACAAAGTGGTAGAATCTAATTTTAAACAATTTTGAAAATATAGTAAATGTTATGTGATTTTATCATCATATCTCGAAGACTTTACATTCATTTATTTGTGATTTTTTTTTTCTTTAATATAATGGTAGGAGCACTCATTGTAATATATTAGTATCAATGTGTATCCCGTTTGAAATAAATAAAATTGATTAAAAAAAACTAACACGGCAATTAATATAATATTTTTGTATATAATTTTAGCACATATATCATTACACATACTAGTATTCACTCTAAAGTAACATATGATTTTATAACACGTCAAATTGTCGTATAAATGATGTCTCTATTTGTAGTTTTGACAATAAGCACTTTTAAACGCGGCAAATGAAAGAAAATGAGAAATAAATAAAGGAAACAGTTGAACAATGTTATTAAAGCAAAGACTATAGACTAAGATCTATAAAATAAATTAAAGTAAGTGGTTTATTTATATATTCGTAAAGTCATATCCCAAAAAGAGACGTGAATTTGTCGTGATGTTACACGAGAAAGAAAAACATATGGCAGTAGTAGAACTAGTAGTAGCCCATGGACCGACCTAGAAGAAAGCTATCTAAATGCTTATAAGATTAGGTATTGGTTGGACCAGTTATTCCATCAACAGAATTAACTGTTTTCAGTGCTTTTAAGTCAAAAAAAAAACCTGATCGTTCTACCATAAAAACAAAGTCAAAACCCTAATATTAATGGGTTGGTGAACCGCATGTATACAAAAATATGTTGGGAAATTTTAATATAGAGGTGTCACTCTTGCTCCGGGAGTATTTTGTTTTTGGCAAGTACAAAATTTATAATCCAATTTTTTTTTTTTTTAAATGTAAGTGTACATTGAAATTTAAAACAAGTATTCTATTAATTTGTTTAGAAATTTCGAATAATTTATGATGCTGAAATCATGGTTTAAACAATCATTTTTATACTCTTATATAAAAAAAAAATTACACATTTTTGGACCATGTATTTGTTTTATTACCTATTTGAACATTTTTTGTAAAATTATTCAAATAGACCCCTAAAATTGATTTTGATGAAAAAAAAATTGAACATAGCAACACAGTAATTATGCAGAAAAGTTGTAATTTTATTTTGAGTTGTTAGTTTTGTGAATAATTTGTGATTTTCGTTTAAAATATTTTGATCAAAATCAAGTTTAGAAATACTTGCTATAAGTATAATGTATACGGTTATATAAAAAAAATTGGATTATAATTTTTCTAAGTGCTGAAAACATAAACGTCCTTGCTGATAAGAATAAAAGTGATGTTACTATATAAGAATTTCCTTATGTATTTATAAGTTTATAATTTTTTTTAACTATTTTTTGAAATTGGGAGAAAGTGATAGAGAAATGATATATAATATGAGTGTTGTTGGAAGGCTTTTGATCTATTTAGCATCACTTGAAATTAAATGATATTTTATGCTTAATTCAGAAAGTACAGCACCATTTATTTATTTTGAAAAAGGAATTCAAAATATAGAAATCACTAATCCTCAACAATGTGAGGAGCAAAATATTGTTAATTACATCATAAGATAGCAAAAAATAATCATCCTACAAACTGAGTTTTGCCGAAGTCTGGGCAACCTTATTCTTTTCACAAGGAACAAAATTACATAAATCAGTTTGGCAAAGGTACATATAATATTTTAGGCATGGAAAAATGGGGCGGTGAGGTGGGGCAGGGCCCCTACCTGACAGGGCGTCTTTGCCCCAGTAAAAATGAGGCAGAATTCAGGGCGGAGCGAATATTTTTTTTTCTATATTCAAACCCAATATTAGAAAAGATTATTTTGAGATACATGCAACTATTATATATTTTTCTTAACATTATTATTTATAGAACGTCTTAGTGTTGGTTCTACAATAGTAATGTATCTTTATATGTATTTCTGGTACCATTTTATATTAGTATTCTTTTTTCTCTTTAGTCAAGAAAAATAGATTACAAATATCCATATATACTGTGATTTTACAAATGAGATAATATATATTTTGAAACTTTTTTTTATTGAAATGGGGTCATATAATGTATACTGTATAGACAATTTAAAATTTCATTTCTTACTTTTAATCTAATTTAATTATAATTCAAATTTTCTTTTAAGAAAAAAAGTTAAACGGGTCAGGGCAGACCCGCCTTGATTCAACCAGGGCGGGGCAGACCTGCCCCTTTTACATGCCTATAATATTTGATAAAAGAGTTCTCATTCCTCTGGGTAGCCCAAATAACATTTTGTCATTATAGAGTTCTCATTCCCATTCTAGCACCATTTATTAAATTATAATAAATGAGACCTAATTTTAAATTTAATCACATATAAAATGACACCTTATGTAATGTAGGCACTTTAGATGACTTAGAACATCTCCAATGGAGTGCCAAATTGGTGATATATTGCTAAAATATAGCTCACTTTATAAAAAAGTTGCTCCAATGGTGTGCCAAAAGCTGTACCAAATTTGGCACATGTTAAAAGTTGTGTCAAATTTGGCACACAATACAGCATGATGCATATTTTGCATCACCATAAGACCATCTCCAATGGGAGATGTAAATATTATGTTATATTTGGCAAAAAAAATCAATATGTGATACATTTGGCACAATTTTTAGCACTATTGTAGCACCTCAATTTCCCTAATAAGGCTTAGTGCCTTGATTAGGGGGCCAGGAAGACAATAATTGATTAATTGTATTATTATGTGATGATATGCATGATTATATGAATTATGTGAGTCATATTATAATATAATTATATTTGCATGTTTAGGTGTATTTTAAGCATGCATGTAGGCTCGTTTCTTATTAGAATGAAATTTTTGTAATTTTGGCATGTTGATGGCATGTTTGAATATATATGTGTTATATGATTAAGATCATGTTATTATGTAGATATATTTGGGTTATTCGGCACGAGGCGATTATAGGGAGCAAGTTAGCGGTTTAGTCATAACGATGTTAAATACTAGGCTTAGGGTGAGCCTAGGGGTATTTTAGTAATTTAGTACATTACCAGGATTTATCGGGTAATGGGAAATTGTTTAGTGATTATTTGAAGTAACGGGAATTATGACACGTTAATTATGATTAGCGAGAAATTTGGCAAAAGACTAATTCACCCTTGAGGGCATAAGAGTGCAAGGCATAGACAAAGGGGCAATATGGTCTTTTCTCTCCTAGTAGTGATTTAGTCACTAGGCTTCTTCAGCAGTAGGAAACCCAAATAGAATACTCAATCCCTCAGCTCTCTCGCCTTCACGTTCTCTCTCTTTTTCTCTCCCTTGCTTAGCTTAAAATCATTGAATACTTGGAGGAGTTTGTATTGGATTGAAGGTTTGAGGCTAGGACTGAATTAAGGTGCGGCTAGGAGGTGAAATTCCAGTTGAGGTAATGATTTTCTTCCTCTAGACTCACTGAATTTTCACTAGTTTTGGGTGTTCTTGAGCTTTGAGGCTCAATGTAGTGATTTTGAGTTTTGTGAGGGTTTTGATAGAGTTTAAGGTTGGGTTCTGATGTTGATAATGTATTGATGATGTTTTGGGACTCAACTATGGGTTTGGGTTTGCTTTGGGATGGATTTTGGGGGAAATTAGCTTGGAGAAAAGCTTGAAAATGGGTTCGTGGGGTCACGTCACGATCCTTTTCTTGAGGCGCCGCAACCCGCGTGAACCCAAAGCACAAGTGGTTCTCTGAACCGCATAGGCACACCGCGACCCTTTAGGGCTGCTCCGCGTCGTGCGTCCCTGAGAATAAGGTAGGGGGCTCTCTGACTTGAGGCGTGCCGCGAACTGTCAGGGGGTGCCGCGACGCTTAATGGGAGAATTGGCCAAAATAGGTTTTGGGTGGCGGGAACTCAAACCTAAGGGATTATGGAGGATTCTACTACCCAGTTTAGTAGAATTTGAGGTCTCAGAGGCTAGGACTCAGTCCGGAAGCCTTTATTTACTCGATATTGATAAATGTCATTTATCATGGTTGTGGCTAGGGTACGGCTAGGGCTCGGGACAGGATCATGCTCGGGGGTCGCTGTTAATTAACTCGTGCTTGGACCAGAGGTAAGAAAACTGCACCCAATATGTGTGTATGTGATTAGGGCTTGGCTCGGTTTCTAGATATAGTTATGATTAGGGCTCGGGCCCCTATAAATGTGCATAATTATGATTATGCTTGTGATTGTTTGATTATGCATGCTTGAATGCTCTGTATCTAGATAATTGTTAAATGTTGTATGCTTATTTGCATTATCTGATTGAAAAGCATCGACTTATAAGTCAAGGGCAGCAATAGCGTGCTGAGAGCTGGTCGTCATAGTTAGGTCTAATTAGGGGTGTGATATACGCTTGACCGACCCTATGGTCATTGGAAATCTAAAGCGCGAGGTACACTGGGCCAGCTCCAAGGCTAGTTATACAGAGGATAAAGCAATGGGCCCCAGGGTGACTCCATGGTTCCATATCCTAGGGCACTAGGCTTCAGTATGATTTATTAGTCAAATATTTAGGGCAACGACCCCGATATGACGTTGTAGTCATTTATCTAAATAGAATGCATGCATGAGTAGTGTTAGTACTGCTAGGCATGCTTATTATGATTCTGTAATATGTTATTAACTGCTTATGAGCATGTTTAAGTTTTCTTGCTGAGCCTTGGCTCATGGGTGCTATGTGGTGCATGTAAGGGGAAAGGGGACCAGCCATGACTTGGAGAGCTTCGGCGGCAATGTGTACATTTATTTTAGGACTCGTGGGGCGCAAATCCTCTATTTGAGAGCCTTAAAAAGTGAGGTTCTTTAGGACTCACGTTACGAGCCCTAAAATAATGTTTTCATGGCTCGCATTGCGAGTCCTGAAACGTTTTATTTTTAATTTTAAAAAAAATAATTGGTAGCCAAAGCTCCCGCCGAAGCTCCAACGATGATGGTGGCGCCACCACCCCACGGTGGTGGTTCGGTCTGATCCTTTAGTGGGTTTTGAAGCCCAAAGCACAAGGAATGCAGTGGTGGTGGTCATTTGGCTCGAGGTGATAAAAAAATTCCCAAAAATTTTCTGAAACCCACATGGTCACCGAACTTTGGAGGCTTCGTCGAGAGGGATACGGGGCACGTGAGGCTAGGGGATCGCAAGGTTGGGGGTTTTGGGGGCCGGGGAAGATGATGGGCTGGCGCGTGTAGGTGGGGGGTGGCCAGAGAGCCGTCGTCGTGGCTGGGCAGCTAGCTTGCAAAAGAGAGAGAGAGAGAGAGAGAGAGAAAGAGAAATGGGGGAAGAGAGAGGTAATCCAAGGAAGAGAGAGAGAGAGAATGGGTTGTTTATTTTTTTTTTTTGTGATTTAATATATAATAAAACTTTAGTTAAAAAAAATTATTCAAACTTTTAGGACACACATAAGTTTTTAGGGCTCGCACTACGTGTCCTAAAAAATTCTTTAAGGACTCTCAATGAGTCCTAAAAGGTCCAAGCACTTTTGTTAAAAAAAATTAAACTTTTAGGACACACACCAGTGTTTAGGGCTCGCACCGCGTGTCCTCAACGAAATTATTTAAGAACTCTCAATGAGTGTCCTAAAAAGTCCAGGAGATGTTTTTAAGGCTCGCATCTATGTGAGTTCCCTAAAAAAGTGTCCTAAAAGCATGTTTTTGTAGTAGTGGTGGCTGCTCGACCACCATGGTCGGAGTTTCTCAAAGGAACTAGGGTCAAACTCTATTTTGCCGCTTAGTTCGGCTATTTGAAATTTTTGAGTTGTAATTACCCGTTTGGAACTGTAAGCGACCTTGTAAACGTTTATTTTGGGATCCCATGTACGCACTTAACGTTTTAATGAAATGACTATTTGTAACGACCCAAATTCGCTAATAAGGTTTAAGGGCCTTGATTAGTGTGCCAGGAGGGCATTAATGGAATAATTATGATTTAATGAGTAATTATATGTCTAATAATGCCTATATGATAATTGATTATATTATGTTGTAATATGATATGTGATATATGTGAGAACCACATTATTATGTGGACAGGTTCGCTGAGCACGACTCAAGACGGTTCTAGGGTCATATAGCGGGGAAAAGTCAGAACGGGGCTTAAGACATGACTTTGGACAAGTCGGGGGTACTTTTGGATAGCGGATAGTGATTTGGGTTATCGGGACATGAAAATAAATATATGGAGATATATTTGAGGTTAGAATGTTTAGGCGGGAATATTGGGGGATTTTACCATTTTGGCCTCGGGGACGGTTCCGGCACCCCGAGCCTCGGGATTAACTTAATAGATAAGTTAGACATAGAGAAGCTTTTAGAAGGAAAACAGGCCAACCTAAACTAAGTCTCAGCTTTCTCTTTCACGCACAAGGAAAACCAAGGAAAGGAAACAGAGAGAAACTAAGGGGAAACTAGCTAGAAATTTTTGGGATTTGTAGTGAGGAATTGAAGGTCTAGCTCAAGGATTTATCAAGCACTTAAACAAGGATTAAGGCAGAATTAAGAGGGAAAAACTTGGGAGCTTAGCTTGGCCACAGCTTGGTGAAGTGATTCTACAGCAAAGGTGATAAAAGCTTAGGCTCGGGAACAGATCGTGCTTGAAGGGCGTTGCTCGTAATTCGATAACCGTACAGATTAAAGGTAAGAGAACTGCACTCGGTTGAATATATGTGACGGGACTAAGGGCTCCCAACTGTAGAAGCTTGAATAGATGGTATTATGCCATGCAAGCCATTTAGTGAACCAACGGCCTAAGGGTGCCAAGGGTCTCACTAGCGCACAGGGCGCGGCTCGGCCACTGGTAGCCGAGGACAGCTTATTATGCACTGAGCTTGGTTTAAGCGGGCTAGAGTCAGTGGGTTAAACAGAGGGTGCAACCTAAGTCGTCGGCCCTTAATATTATGTGATATGAATATTATATGTGATAGAATGTATCTTGTATTGGACTATATATGCTGAATATCTGTTGTGGATTATCTGATGAGTATGCATGCTTACTGAGCTATTTGTCTGCTGTTATTGTTTGAGTTATCTACGATGTTTTCTTGCTGGGCCTTGGCTCACGGGTGCTACGTGGTGCAGGTAAAGGCAAGGGCAAGTTAGATCAGCCCTGACTGGAGAGCTCAGCGAGCGGAATGTACATAGCCAGGTGCTCAGCCGCCACGGTTGAGGTCTAGGCAAGGACATGGAACCTGGACATGGAACCTGAAGACTGTCTGTTTTTCCTTAGTATGGCTAGTGGTTACTCATGTACTTTTGGGGGTCTGTAAACTTTCGTTAACTTTGTTTTTGTATGGGATCCCATGTTACTACAGTTTAAATATATGAAATGAGTCTTTTGAGACCAAAACCTTTTTAACCTTAGCTTTCACATGTTTAGTGACACGTTTTCAAATTGATGACTTGATTAGCAAGTCCTGCACCTTTATAAGTACACAGTGTAACGATCTTGGCTATCCAGGGCGTTACAACTTGGTATCAGAGCGTCCTAGGTTTAAGGGTTCCTGAAGACAGCCTGGATATGTACATTCGCTGTTGGAGACAAGCTCAAGTCAGGTTTTGGTAATGTGTATGTGTGTGCTTATGTGCTTATATGCCAGAGATGAGCTATGCATGTTAATATTCATTGAATTGCTAGGAAGCATGAGATACTGATAGAGCCTGACCCTTGACTACTGTGTGAAAATATTGAGGCATGTTTATCAACATTGTCGTGCATGTGAATGAGTATATGGATGATTGACCGTTCATGGTGCATGGATGCTTATATGTGTTGGTTACCTGTGATTGATTATGTTCTATTGTTGAGTTTTGGAGAAGTTTTTACCCTGTCATTGTGGTCTGACTGCCGAGTATATATTTGCAGATTGACTTGGATAATTATGCGTCCAAGGAAATCTTCACGACTAGCCGGCATTAGGTCCGGGACCAGGGGCAATGATCAGGGCCAGACATCTCCGCCAGTCCCTGAGAACTGGTAGCAGTTAATGGCTGAAATGCAGGCTCGATTACAGAGCCAAGACGAGCTGATTCGTATTCTGCAACAACAGGCTCCATCAGGGAGTGATGCCCCTTCTTTACCACCTGCAGTGGTACCAGCTGTGCAGCCTGGGGAGGTTGTTAACAAGTGGGAACCGTTATATGAGCGATTCAGGAAGCAGCAACCCCTAGTCTTTGAGGGAGGACCAAATCCGTTGAAAGCTGAGCAGTGGCTAACCATGATTACAGTAATCCTAGATTTTATGAGGATTGAGGGACAGGATAGAGTGGCTTGCGCCACTTATATGTTGAGGGAGGATGCCCGTATTTGGTGGGAGGTGGCATCGCAGACTGGAGAAGTTGCTACACTGACTTGGGAAGGTTTCAAGGATTTGTTTGGCCAGAAGTACTACAACATTGCTGTTAGGGCAGCAAAGGTCAATGAGTTTGTGAGTTTGTGAGTTCGCATTACCACCGTTCTTGAAGTGACAACATATGCATGAGTGGTAGAGAAAGCCCTTACGGTAAAGGGTGCAGAGAACAAAACCTAGCGCGAGAACGCGGCTAGGAGAGACACTAGGAGGATGGGACCTCCATTTATGGGTTCAGGTAGGGACGGATGCCCCAGTGATCAGAAAATGAAGGCTCTAGATACATTTTCAGCTCCAGTCCCTGACAGGAGGCCATGTGGTATGCAAATAGGCCGCCAGGGCGACAATGAGAGCTGAAGGACTTACCCAGAGTGCACCAGGTGTAAGAGGCATCACGTGGGTGAGTGTCGGGCAAACGCCTGCTTTCTGTGCAGAATAGCGAGTCACTTAAAGAAAGATTTCTCGAAAACAAGAAAGGAAGAACCAAGGAAGGCAGACAGCTCGACTCCAGCTTGAGTATTCGCATTGACGCAGGCAGAGACTGAGGCTAGCCCTAAGTAGTGAAATTCATAATAATTAGTGGTAATATGATAAATAAAAAATATGAAATTTAATGATGTGCCAAATTTGGCACACCTTTTAGCAATACCATTAGAGTGATTCTAAATATAGCAATCTATCACATTTTTTGCATTTCATTGGAGATCCTCTAACATTAATCATATAGTATTTGTTATGAATGTATAATTATAGTACAATAAAAAAATTTATAGTGGTTGGACCATAATTTTGAACCTATCTTTTTTGTAGTTTTTTTTACTATTATGATGATAATGACAAAATGAAGAGAAAATGATCATTTGCATTGCATGTTTTCAAATTGATCAAAATTTCTTTTGCAATCACTATTTTCTTCTAATTTAAGGAAAACTTAAGGTGAATTAGTTTCAAAACTAAGATACTCTCCTTTGAAACACAATTATTTTAAATGCAATATATTCTCTTAATTACAATAAATTTTACATTTAAATTTGAAATATATATTTTTTTAAATGAATAATATTTGTAATTGTAGCGGATATATATGTGATATTTTGCAACTTCCTTATCGTTTTATATGAAAATTATTGAAATAAGTCTGTGATAATTTCCTAATGTAGCTCGAGTTGGTAACTTCTTGAAATCGCTTAGGGTTACATGTCGAGGTCGTGATCCTCAAGTTAAGCTCATCATCTACATGTTGACCTCATCACATCTAAGAAGCATGTCGATGTTTTCTATTGTGCCTGAAAAACACAAGCTGACGTGTTTTGTTCGTGGTATAGTTGTGCAACATTTAATGAAGTCTTTCTAGTTCTAGGAAGGGGTGCACGGCGGGAGGATTGGGTGGGTTTTGGGTGATTTGCGCAATTTTAGAAAAATGCAACCCATAACTGCCCAACAAGTGTGCGGTTTAGGCAGTTGTTTTATGGGCAGATTTGTGCGGTTTTATAGGCGAGTTGGGTTGATTTAAAGTTCAAAATTATAACCTTATGATATTAAAAAAAAAAAGTAGACTATAAAGTTCCAACTTATACATTCTTTATTCATCAATTTGATCATAAATAATAACTTGATAAAATATTATCGTATCTCAAACTTGAATTTAAAACTTCATAAAAAACTTCTAATAATTATCTAAATTATACAAATTATAAATGGTATTAAACTTATCAATCCATACTGTAACGCCCTACAGCCTTAGAGTCGTTACTAAGTGAGTTTTAAAATGTGCTTTCAACTCGCTAATCGAGGTTTTAGGTCAAACAGTGTAATTAAGCCATAAATAGAGGAAAAACATTAGAAATAATAATCTTTCACAGAAAATCATAAAAGTTTGACACCTGGGATCCCAAAATACAGTTTAGAACTATTTACAACATAAAAACTGTACTAAGTCAGCTAAACGACAAAATTCAAGTTCATTTACAAGCATCTCCCAAAACCACTGGCCGTGGCAGCCAGGCTGGCCGAACATGTACACGCCGCCTAACGCCTGCTGTACTCTTGGTTGGTTGATCTTCTCTTTACCCTTACCTGCACCACAGAGCATCTGTGAGCCGAAGCCCAGCAAGAAAACCCACAAACAAATAACATATGCAACACATAAGTCAAGCATATAAATAGGCCACCAATGGCTAAACACATACGGCCTAGCCGTCCCAGGCGTCTACCAAGCCCTGGATTCGCGGACCATACCGTGAGGATATCCCAGGTATCCTTTTAGGGATTCGCCCTGGAAACTCGCACCCCACGTGCTCAATGCTGCTCCCGGCCCCTTGCCGTTCTCGGCCTTGCACTCAACGTGCTTGACGCCGTTCCCGACCCCTCGCCATTCTCAGTCTACACCGTTCCCGACTCTTGCCGATCACTCACATAATATCATACATGATATAACAACAAGTATAGAATTCAAGCATAAACAGATAAAGAGCTACGCTCTGCAGTTCTAGCATATTGGGCTTGGCCCTGCATATCATTTCCATTCAACACATTGGGCTCAGCCCTGCACACAAGCTCTATGGAAACAGGGGTTTTCTTACCTGAGTTCCGAGCTTTCTGAGCACCGATGCCCCGAGCACAGTTCTCTAACGTGAGCCTCGCCGAAAACCTAGTCACAACCCATTACCAACGTTCATCCATCAAATTCTAATTCAATAAATATCTTCGAGTCATAACCCCAACCCCGGGACCTTGAATTCTATCAATCCGGGTGATAAAATCCATCCCCAGCTATACCCCTTGAGTTCCCAAGCCTAAAATACCCTAAAAACTCAAACTGGCACTAAGGACTGCGGCCCCACCCACAAGAGCCGCGGCTAGCCTCGAAACAGAGGCTAGCACCTCACTGACCCCCACACGGGCTGCGGCGCGCCCATCAGGCACCGCGGTATGCATGAATCTCTTGGCCTCCCATGGTCGCGCGCGCACGCGGGCCGAGGCGCACCCCTCCTAGGGCCGCGGCGCTCCACATCGAACCCAGATTTTTACACCATTTTCCAAACCTTTCCTCAAGCCAATTCTCACCAAAACCAAGCTAACAATCCTAGATAATAACACCATCATTCCAGCTCAATATCAACACTAAAACTCAACAGAAATCTGCTCCAAAAATTCAACTAGAATACCCAAAAACAGCTTAGATTCTACCCACATGCAAAGCTTGGAAACACAGCTGAAACTTAAACATAACTTCCATGAAAAAGCTTACCTCTTGCTGAGTTAAACCTCTAAAGTTGAACCTTAATCCTCAAGCCTTAAGCTCCCAAGTTATCATAGCTGAATCCCTTGCTTAAGCTAGCTTGCACTAAGAATTCCCTTTGAAAGCCTTAGAGAATGAAGGAGAGAAAGAGATAGAAGCTAACTTCAATTGGGAGGAATAGGCTAATGTCGGTTTCTTAAGTTTCTAAGCTATTCCTCTATTTTGTTTTATTCAGCTTAAGTCTATATGGTTACCTCAAGGCTCGGGGTACCAAAATGTCCCCGAGGGAAAAATGGTAAATTTCCCAAATATTCCCGCCTAGACATTCTATCCTCAAATATATCTCCAAATATTTATTTCTATGTCCCGATAATCCCATAACTCATCTAATACCCAAACTACCCCTCGACTCGCCCCGAGTCCAAATCTCAACCCCGCTGTGACTCTCTGGCTAACCGCTCCCCAGGACTGTCTCGGATCGTGTTGTACAGACATATCACACATATACAACATTTATCACACTTATGCCCCTAATATCCAGACGAGGCCCACATGCACATTTAACTCAATTAAACATGCATCATAATCGTATATACACCTAAATTCACATATAAGCATATTAAACCACTTATTGCCCTCCCGGCACACTAATCAAGGCCTTAAGCCTGATTAGCAAATTCGGGTCGTTACACATACATTTATAATTTCAACAATTTGAGTTTTATTATGAAAAATTTCACTAATATTTTAAATCATCTATACAAGCAACATCATTTATTTTTCCATCTATTTTTCTAAACAAGTTTTTATATAAAATTCCTAAGTTACCACCATTAATCTCATAGCAACGAAAGCTTTCATATTTGAACTAATATAAATATGTATATGTTAGAATTAATTCCCTAAAAGCATGTAATGACATTTTATTGATTTAAATAAAAGTATATTTTTAGTATATTTGAATATTATAATTGTTGTTTGAACTAATTATATAATAGTATCAAGAAAATTCCATATTCATTTATGAGAATATGATCTTGTATTAGTACAAGAGAATTAAGATCATATATAATGAATAAAATAGTCAGTAACATATTAATGTAATTAATCTTTAATGAATGGTTATTAGTACAATTTACTAAACATGCGAGATGCAAGTGATCTAGATTCATATTACTGATGTGGATAGACATCTTAGTAAATGTATTGTATATAATAGAGGTTATATATGACTGGACCGATGAGAATTAATTATCTTTATAAACTTAACGTTTGACATAAAGATTCAATTCTTATCATAATAGATGATCATTTGTAGATTAGTCTAAATCCTGAGTATTCATGAACTCCTGTTTGTGTTTATTGGATCTTTTGATTCACTCGTTAATGTCTCTTAGTATAATGAGGCTAATGACTTTTGTTTTGGAGATTCAATATCATGAATGGCTGGGAATATGATCTACAATAATGGAATCCATATTTTCCTAACAAATTGAATATTGGTTCTCTTAAGGGTTAATTCTTGAACTGAATATTCATTGAGCACAAATCTATAATTTGATTATAGATTAATTATTCGCTAGTGAAGTAATAGTACTTAAGGATCAAGAGGTAATTAGAAGGATAAAACGGTAATTTTGACCAGCTCTAATTGACGAAAAAATAAATGGAGGACATAACTACATTTATTGATTATATCAATGGACTACAGGAGAAAACTCTGTAAATATAATTCTATAAATATTTAGAGTGCAATTCCATATTTATAGTGGAGTAATCATGAAATTAACAAATAATATTATTAGATTAAAGAGTTTAATTAATAATCTGGGTTTTTGGAGCTTCGTATTATAGGTCCATGGTCCCCAAATCACCTCTGTCCTACACTGTCAAATGTAAGGATGTCAAAAGAAAGATTTGTAAAGAGAAATGACTAAATTGCAAAGGAATTAATTTTCCAGGGCAAGGAAATAATTATGTGATAATTATGGGTAATTGATTAATTGTGAATTAATTAATTATTTAACTATATAGTTTTTATTAAATAAAAAATATATGTTAAAATAAATAGGTTTGGATTAATATAGAGATAGATTAATAATTAATTTTGTTGACTGCATTTTACCCAATGAACCTAATCTAAGAACTTGACAGAAACTAGAAGAAAATAACACAAATGTTTTACGTGGTTCGGGCTATAAAAGAGCCCTAGTCCACGAGTCTTTGGTATTAGTGAATTTGAAGCTTATTTTAGCAAGCTTCAATGGAGTCTCGGGCAGTGTATATATTGCTCTGAGTTTACAATGCTTAACTAACCAAAGTCCTGAACCATTTACAAGGAGATATCCTAGCCCTATTTATAGAGGAATGAGTCATTACTGCCCTTAATGGACAATTAATACAACATTCCTTATCATTTGGGGAGTAAAATACTAATTAATTACATAGGGATGCACTAATAAAGACCATGAACCCATGCAGATTGCATGGGACCCATTTGTAGAAAGCTGCATACTAACCTTATGGTGAACAGGTATCTGACCGTGTCAGGATACGACACACGTTCTCCCATGTCAGGCAGCGTTGTAGAAAATGTTGACTTTCGATTGTAGATCTCGACACCACTACTTGAGTCTCACCAAAAGTTGTCAGATGATCTTCTGGTGGGCCACAACTGCGGCGACTGACACCTGACAGTTACTCCAGGTTCGAGGACAAGAATCCTAGACCTGAGGGATTGTCGAATGAAGAGAGTGAGGACCATCTGAATGGTCCTCAGGGCGTGACCTTACTTGGAGACATCCACGCCTTGGAGACGGGTTACGGGACTTGGCCTCGCCCAAAGGCATTCGCGCCTCGAGGACAGACCTCGGGGCGTGGCCTCACTTGGAGACATTTGCATATGGCTAGATCATTGAACGAAACCACACTAGCGCTCGAGGAGCTTAATAACTCCTCTAATGAATGCCACGTGTCCTCTAGTAAAATCATGGACAACAATCTTATTATAAGATATTTATTTATTTATTTATTCAAAACTGATATTTTAAGATAAAATTAATTTTGAATTAACTAACATTTATTTTGGGATAAATATATTATCCTAAATATTAATTAAACAAAAAAAATGAAAAATTAGGGAAAACCCTAATGTGGCTCACGACACAGTGTACAGTGAGTGTGTGTGGCACCACTCAGGGAAAGAAATATCCCTTGGATTTGAATTTTGAATTTCAAACTTATTTATTTATTTAATTATTCTTTTTAAATATGATTTAAATGAAATAATTAAATAAGTAGTAATTGATTATTTTTATTTTAAATAAAAGATAGATTAAATAAATTAGTTGATTATCTTTATAAACCTGAAAGAAGCACTTTCAGAAGAAGTTTTAAGTTATTTTTGCCTATTAGAATCTCTCAAGAAAAGAAACAATAGAATTTCCTCAACCTGAAATTCTAGAAATTTCTATAGCCTCTCTCTTCTCAAACCTCTCTAGATTTCATGTGCTGAGTACATCTAGAGAGTTCTAAATAAACTTTTTGAATCCTACGTGTCCACACACGTCCTTGTGTGTTTGAGGATTGGTTTGAAAGATCAAGGTGTGAGCTTTCAGAATAAAAATAGAACGATCGTTGAATTATACAAAAAGATTCGTGAACTCTTGATAGGCTACAAGAGATAATATCTACTCTATCTGTGTTTGATTTAATATATCTATATATGTATGATCCTGGCTGGTATTAATAGTTTTTTTTAAAGATCTATTCCGTTGCGTATCCTGATTTATCATATTTAGTACCAACAATATATATATATATGTATAAATATAAAGAATTCAATGATTCACATCCCAAAATCCAATATCTCCATCAAACAAATTAAAATGGTCACATACTTTATAATTTTCAATGAATCATTTATGAGTAATATTTTTAGATTTAGATTATTATTAAAGAATATATATATACAAAAAAATAAAATAAAGAAGCAGATGTGGGTTGGACCCACCTTATATTATTGCAACCCATACCCAATCCATCTAGTGGCGGATTGGGTTCAACCCAACCCAATTTTCGCAGGTTTTTTAATGAGCGGGTTCAAAGCGGGCGAATTTTGATGGTTTGGGCGGATTAATGGTTTTTTTGTGCACCCCTAGTTCTAGGTTCATGGTCCTGACTTCCAGATGTTTAGGTCGGTTCAAACATAGGTCATCAAAGAAATGGGAGATCGTTGGTAGATTCTGAGATCGCCTAAACTTAGCTCATGCGACCTGATAAGCAGATCGAGCAATCCTGGAATGTTCGAGATCGCACAGTGAGACGTCATATTGCGACTGATAAGCTAGAAGCACAAATATAAATCCTTGAAGATCCAAGATTTATGTCTGTACGCCCTGAATATCCGCACACACTTTGGCGAGCTAGAAAAGGACCTAAATCTATCTGCCACGTGTCAACCGTCCACCCGGAGCTGTTTGTTACGGACCCTTAAACAACCAGCTCGAGCTGATGGATCATTTAGCTGCTCCGTGCATGGAGTCATTGTGTCGACATAATAGAAGCCATGAGCTAGCGCCACATTAAGCTCGTGGTGCCTCAGAGGTCTGACACCCCCGAATCATTATAAAGTCAACCACGCAATATAAACGTGCATATACCAGACATCACATGTCTGTTCTATTCCTGAATTCTTGGATACGCCGTATAAACGTGCGTATTCAGACATCCCACGCCTGATTTGGGCCATGCGGCCCATTACCCATCTTTACCCATTGATTAGATCACACTTCACTGTACGGTTTAGGAATTAATCATCGGTGTCACATAAATGACATGATGGATGATTAGATCACGGGATGACCCCAATACCTACTCAGAGATCAATCTCCTATAAATACCGAAACCCTGGGTAGTACAAGGGGTTGGCTTCTTCTTGTAAAGCAAACACTTTGTAAGAAATAGTAAGGAGAGATCAATAATATCGACTGGTGGACTAGGGGGATTTTAACCTCCAAACCACCTAAAAAAAGGAGTGACCATCTTTCCGTTGCAATTAGTTTCCATATTCTCAATTAATATCATTATCATATTACAGTTTATCAATCAATACTAATCCATCCTATTTATTCGTATAATTATCTGTTGGCAAAAAACCACGTCAACAATTTGGTGCTTTCATTGAGAGGGTTTAGAATAGTGCTATCGCAAAAACTTGATCGTGGTGGTTACTCGTTCGAGGCAGGGTAACGAGGCGGATCAACATGATGGGCAGGAGGCTCACCATGCCGCCATATCCAACGAACCAAACCCAGAGGTCCAGCAGCGATCGGGAAAGCAGCCGATGGGCCATGATGACACCGGAAGTTTGGTGCCCCTACCACCAAATCCGAACCCGGGTTACCTGACGGCGATAGAAAATGGAGAACATGCAGTTGAGGAGTCATTTGTCCAAAGCGAATAAGCAAATCGAGGAGGTCTTGGCCCGACTACCCCCTCTCTCAACCGACGTTAACGTCGGAAAGAGGCAAAGCAGAACTCACAAGTCCCGTAGGGATAGTCGGCCCAGACCTAGTCAGTTGGTTAGAATCTCAACCCCGAGTTTTGCGCCCATGTCGCACCATAACTAGGAAACTATGTTTGACGAGTTTCCCAGGGCCAATCAGCAAGTTAGCTGATCAGTCAGAACTTCAACTCCAAGTTTGGCTCCACCATCGAACGCACCCGGAAGGGCTCATGGCAGCTCGCGGAGGAGGTTCAGGAAAAGCTCGCACAGACAACCTGCTCTGGCCAGCCCTCCTGTAACACCCTAACTTGATAATAAGGTTTAGGACCTTGATTAGCGTGCCTGGAGGGCAATAAGTGAATTAATATGATAATATATGAATTTAAATGAATATGTGATTATAATGCATGTTTAGGTGGTATAAATATGCATGTGGGCCACGTTTGCATGATAGGGGTAAATTGGTAATTTTAGCTTGTTGAGGGCATAAATATGATAATTGTATTATGTGGTTTGTACCACATGGGTGTGGTGATATTAATGTGATGCACATGCCGAGACGGTCCTAGAGAGCTAGATAACTCAAAAGTCACAACGGGATTCTATACCCGGCTCGGGAGGAGCCTAGGGGTACCTTGGGGAAATCTCATGAGTTGGGTTGTGAGTTTGTGGTTAATGGTTATTGGTGATTGAGTAACTTGGGTAACCATTAGTAACTGCTGGGAGTAACAAGTTTAGGTGGAAGAAATGGTAGAATTGCAAAATAAGTGAAAGGACAAGAGTGCCCTTGAGGTTTAGTTAGGAGGAGATAACTTTGGGAGGATAGGATAGTAATTTGGCAAGGTAAAGAACCTTCAGCTGAGGGAAAAGAGTCATCCACGTTTTACACTTAGGCATTATCTTGTTCTTGCTGAAAATGAAAGGAAACCTAGAGGAGAAAGGAGAAAACTAAGGGCAAACCTCTTGGGATCAAGAAGAGAACTTAAGCTAAGGGAACTTCAGTGGATTGAGGTAAGGGAATTTTTAAGTGATTATGTTGTGGAATTCAGCTATGAATATCATGGTTTGAGAATTGAATTGTGTGGCTGTTTGGTGGATTCTTGGGGATGAAACTTGCCTAGGTTCAGTTTGGGAATAAGAGGGATTTTCTTGGAGTTGGACTTGAAGAAGGCTCAGGGGCGAATTTCTACTTGAGGTAAGGGTTTTATGCATCTCTGTTATGTATTAGCTGCTGTGATTCAAGTTTCTGGTTGTTAGTTTAAGTTTCATGAAGTTTTAAGCCAATTTGTGAATTGGGGATTTGATTGTGTGTTTAGGCTTGTTGTTGGTGTTTCTGAGTTGTTAGAGGGTCTATGTGGGGTTTTGAATTGAATTTGGGACTTAGGTATGCTTTGGGGTTGATTTGGGAGTGTCTTGGCTCGGGTAAAATGCAAGAGAAAACCCAGAATTCTGGGTTCGCAAGGAGTGTCGCGGCCCTGTTCTTGGGCGCCGCGGCCCTCTAGGGCAGTGCCGCGGTGCTAGGCCAGTTTCAGGGCATAGAAATTTTGCAATTTTGAGCTTTTGCACCGGAGGTTCGGGGGATGTTTCCGATGAATTGTTTTAGGAATTTGGGGATTCCAAGAGTGTGGGGTTGGTCCCAGGAAGTGGTTTTGGATTGATTAGTAATAAAAGATGTTTTATATGTGTTGTGACCAGGTCTTTGGAGAGGGTCGGGTTAGAGGACCGTGCTCGCGGATTTGGGGCATCGGAAGCTCGAGATACAGGTAAGAAAACCACTGTTCCCACAGAGCTTGTATACAGGGCTGAGCCCAATATGTTTGAATTGCAGGGCATAGCCCTTTGATTGAATTTGTTAGTATTCAGTATATGTTTGTTATGCTATGAATACGATTATGTGAATGTTCGGCGAGAGCCGGGAACGGCGTAGGCAGTGGTCGGCAAGGGCCGGGAATGGCAAAGGGCTGGGAACGGCATTCGACATGTTGAGTGCAAGGCCGAGTACGGTAAGGGGCCGGGAGCAGCGTTGAGCACATGGAGTGTGAGTTGCCAGGGTGAGACCCTAAAGGATACCTGTGATATCCTCACGGTGTGGACCGCGAGCCCAAGGCCTGGTAAAGCGCCTAGGACGGCATGGCCGTGTGTGTTTAGCCTATTAGTGGCCTGATTATATGTTAAGTGTTTGTTGTGCATATGTTATCTGCTTGTGTGCGTTATCTTGCTGGGCTTCGGCTCACGGGTGCTCTGTGGTGCAGGTAAGGGTGAGAAGAAAGTCAACTAACCATGAGTATGGAGAGTGTGAAGCGGCGTGTACATGTTTGGCCTGCCTGGCTGCCATGGCCAGTGGTTTTGGGAGATGTTGTATTAAAACTTAGATTTTGTCGTCTAGTCGACTCAAACTTGTAAATTATATGTTGTAAATATTTCTAAATAGTATCTTGGGATCCCAAGTGTCAAATACTCAACGATTTGTAGTAAATGGAATTATTTTCAAAGTTTATTTCACTGTTTATGATTTACTTACACTTTTGACCTAAAAACCTCGATTAGCGAGTTATCTGCACATTTAAAACTTACTTAGTAACGGCTCTAAGGGAGTAGGGCGTTACAACTTGGTATCAGAGCGAGCCAAGGTTTATTGGTTCTGGAGATTGACCGAACATGTACGCTCGCTGTCAGTGACAAGCTCGACTCAGGGTTGGTTGGTATGAATGATTGATACGCTTAAATACGTGTTTAAATGCCCTGTTTGCCTGCTTGTTGATATGGAGCATGATGAATGAGTTGACATATGCATGAGATACTGATAGGGCCTGGCCCTTGACTATTGCATGATGAGATTAAAGCATGCTGAGTGTATGTGGTTAACTGCCTAGATTGAATCGATATGTTATATCTGTTTATTGGCTTGTATGAAGCATGATGAGTGTGGATATACTTAGTTGTGATAAAATTTGGTAGCTGAATGCATGGCATTGTGGATTTGGCCTAAAATGGCATGATAACTGTGATTATTTGGATCTAATTGTGGATTGGTTCAGAGTGTGAACCTTAGGGTTGAGGAGTTTGGTCAGTGGTGGCAGATGAACTCAAGTTGTTTGTGCCTAGGATGGTTAAGTGGACTGGGTATTGTTTAGTAGGGGGATTCTAGATAATAGTTGGAGTTAGAGACCTCCATCTATCCCTGAAAGTCGCAGCAGATGATCGCTAGTGTGTGAGCAAGCTGTGGAGTTTAATAGTTGAGACAGGACAGAGGAACAGCGGATTTCTCTGGGAAAGAGCTGCTTTGTGTGCTTTGATGGTAAGGTTACCAGTGTTGGTTTATTGTGAGGATATTGACAGACAAGGGTATTATGTGGAAGGCCTAAAGGGTGTTATTCTCTGATTTTGAGGGAAATTTAGGTTGACAAAGAATTGGAGAGTGGATGGACAAAGTTAATTCCACCCTTGGTTAAGAGGATGAGAGATTATGATTAAAGGGTTGTGTTAGATACTGTGGCAGAGGGGTGCCTGGAAATGGTACTCGGGCTGAGGTATTGGCATGATGGGTTGGAAAGAACTCAGATGGTGAATTGATTGAAGAAGTTATAAAGACATGGTTTGAACTGTGGAGACTGGTGGGCTTATAAGCTTGGTTTGGAATGATAGGGTAACAACAGTGTGAATCAATGGGTTTTGTGAATTGGGTAATTCATTTTGGGAAATTGATATTGACGGATGTAGCTGGAAATGATGATGACCCATTTAAGGATTGAACTCTGGAATAGTCCAAAGTGTTCGGGCCGCTTCGATGTAAGAACTTATCGTCTGTATGTGGGTGGCGGAGAGGGCCATGTTGTTCAAAGAACTGAGGAAAGATGTATAGAGCATGAGGGCCAGAGCTGCAAATAGCAGTGCTTCCTTTGATGGAGTTTAGTAATGATAAATTCTAGGTAATCGAGGCAGAAGAACCCCGGATAGTTCTGCGGCTCCTAGTGTTGCCAGGAAGGGGGGAAAATCTGATTGATAAAATAGTCATCAGGATAGTGATGGAACCCAGTGAAGTTATCTACTATGCATCAGAGGTAAGAAATGCCCCCTAGGAGGGTGTCAGGTGAGAGCATGACTGCTACATAGAATGACTCGGTATGTTAGGATGAATTTTCCATGGCTAGGGGATGGAAGACTGGAATGCCTTGTTACATTTGAAGCTGAGGCTAGCTTTTCAAAGTTGACCGGTTAACTGGAAGTTTACGTTTCTAGATATATAATGGGCTGGAAGAGTTCGGTATTGAGAGTGTGTAAAGAAAGAATTGGACACAAATCATATGTTTCAAGATACTTTACGAGGGGCTGGAAATATTAAGAAGAATTAGGAATTTCTGGAAGAGGAATTGGGGCACAGGTAATAAAGGAGCTCGTGGTGAGAGCAATAGACTCATCATATGGAAGTCTTAGCATGAGTCAGAATGGGAATAAATTTGTTAAGAAACAACTATGGATAGTGGAGAAAATCGATTGGACTACTTTGGTTGGACGGTATAGCAACTAAGCTGACTATTAGGGGTTTAGATAGGTGTACAAGGGAGGAGTGGGCACGCTCCATAACTTGGCTACAGATAGGCTCGGTATCAGGGATACTATGAAAGATGATAATGGTTTGACAAGGAAAAAAAAAACTACTGAAGCAGTTGAAGAAGTTTGATCTTGGGGTGAATCAGTTAGGGCATCGCATTGTGGAAATTGTTAGTAGCATTTGATATGGATAAAGAGATTAGATGCCCGGATACTAGACAGGATAATGTCTCCAGGAGTTGATCTACAGTCTGGTTAACACCAACTGGGGGTCAAGGAGAGAGACATTTCAGGAATCACGACTTATACTGGGTGGTGTGTGATGAATTGGAAACAAAGGATCTTAATCGATTTAAGTGTTAGCGACTTAGGTGAGCTTTACAGGTAGAAGGTATAGGAACTATACGGACAATCTCCTTCAAGGTTTATGGATGATATGAGGGACTACTCCAAGTCAGAAGTAGAAAGCGAACGACTGCGCTGAAGATGTTAGCACTAAAGAAGCAGGGTCACAGGTAAAGCTCCATGAAGTGTCAGTTTGATCTTGTCAGGGGTATTTAGAATAATGCTACAAGAAGAAGAAAGGATAGGTATGTAGAGATTTGATCTGAAGTCACGGAGAAGCTACTAAAGAACGTCTGAGGGATAGAGAGCACAACAAGAATGACAAACGCGTCATCCACTGCACAAGTGTCTTCGCAGAAGCCTACTCCGAAGATTGGGGGAAAACATCAGAACTTGAAAACAGACTGGATGGACATTGTTAGATCAGGAGTTCAAAGGACAGAGTAAGAATTGATTAGCGCTTGGTAAAGCGGGAATATGCATGTTTTGGGTTGAATAAACTGTTACAGTGTGAAGAAGCTAACTTTTGGTGAAAGTAGGAAACTGTGAGGGGTGCATCACAGGTTGGAGCACGCCCAGGCCTAGACTGATGAGAGGAGGGATTAAAGCCTCGTGGAATGTGAAGTGAGAACATGGTAAATTTACCTGATTAAATGGGTAGTCAGAGTACGCACCGTAAACGGTAATGAGTATTTGGTCATTCGTAAGAAAGGTAACGCTGATACCCAGACTTAGTGAAAAGTAACAGATGGGTGATTGGTGTTTGAAATCCTCGATGGTACAAGGGGAAATTTAATTGGAGGCGAAACTCCTAACTGGGAGGCGTGTGTCAGTCAAAGAGTAATGCCACAGATTGTAATGGGGTGGACAAGAAAACAACTGAGATTGGTGTTGTGTTAGTATGTAGTGATAAGCAGGAGAGTATCACTGAACCATGGAGTTGAAAGTGTTGGCTTTGGTTGAAATGGGGAGGAACCCTGTCAAGGAAGTACAAGTTGGGATATCAGGATCGGATGAAAGATCCAATGAGAGTTTGGTGTAGAAATGAGAATTATGAATGGATATCATTCCACCTCCTAGGGTATATTGTATCAGAAGGGTTGAGCGGGTGACAGAATTTAGCGTCTTCCTTTGGACACAGGAGGGTAAAGTGATGTGGAGGTGTATCACAGGAGTAGACCACATTAAACTATAAGTAAGGTATGTGGACATGAAAAGTTTTAACTCAGCTGGATGAGTTAAGGTAGTTGGTTCAGGTGAACTGGTAACAGGGTAGAACGTCGATGGTAGTGAATTGAGACCCTATGGTATTCTAAGTTTAGGAAAGGAACTAAAGAACAAAGCGAACAGAGTGGGAACTTAGAATTATCGGTTGATTGCAAATGGAATAGCATTCTAAAAGCTTAACAGATATCTTAAGGAGTTAAGCGTTGAGTATGCGAATACTTGAGATGTTAAGAAAGTATAATCCTTGATTAGTGAGTCCTGGTGACAAATACTGGCGTTTAGCTAAGATAACACGAGTCTAGGACGTGGTAAGAGGTGAAAGACAGTGAATACTACAGTTTAGTATTGGTTCAGAGAGAAAGCCAAAGAGGTTGATGGAATTCTTAAGGCAGGAGTGTCTGTCTATCTAGAAGAATAAAAGAACTTGTACATTGTTAAATTTTGGAAAAAATAAAGCTCTGGGATAAGAGATTTGTGTCTCTCTAAGTAAGAGCAGACAAGAAATAGAATGGTGTTTAGAGAAAGAAAGGGGAGTTCTGACTCCTGATTCAACATAAATTCTGAAGTTGTACCAAGGGTTAGGCCAGGGGCCTATAAAATTGATCTCACCCTAGTAGGAGTGATGGCTTATGGATATTTATGGAATCAGGAATAAGACAATGAGGTGGTCCTTGTGAGCTAATCAGACCCTGAAGTTTCAGCAGGGTTATGGTGTAAGCAGGGGGCTTACGAAAGTATGGCTATTAGACAAGATCTTGTGGAACAAGATTGTTACTCTTGTAAGAATGTAATCGAGGAGTAGAGTAAAAGCGGTGGACTTTGAAAGTTATAGTCAGAGGTGCAGGGTGTACTGTCTTGCGGAGCAAGACCATCGCCTTGGTTAGAGTGCTGTGGAGGAACAGCAAAGCTGAAGAGGCGACGTGGGAGCTTGAGTTCGATATGTGGAGCGGCATCCCGAGTTGTTCAGGTAATTTCGAGGACGAAATTCTTGTAAGGAGGGGATAATTGTAACACCCTAAGTTGCTAATAAGGTTTAGGACCTTGATTAGCGTGCCTGGAGGGCAATAAGTGAATTAATATGATAATATATGAATTTAAATGAATATGTGATTAGAATGCATGTTTAGGTGGTATAAATATGCATGTGGGACCCGTTTGCATGATAGGGGTAAATTGGTAATTTTAGCTCGTTGAGGGCATAAATATGATAATTGTATTATGTGGTTTGTACCACATGGGTGTGGTGATATTAATGTGATGCACGTGCCGAGACGGTCCTAAAGAGCTAGATAACTCAAAAGTCACAACGGGATTCTATACCCGGCTCGGGAGGAGCCTAGGGGTACCTTGGGGAAATCTCATGAGTTGGGTTGTGAGTTTGTGGTTAATGGTTATTGGTGATTGAGTAACTTGGGTAACCATTAGTAACTGCTGGGAGTAACAAGTTTAGGTGGAAGAAATGGTAGAATTGCAAAATAAGTGAAAGGACAAGAATGCCCTTGAGGTTTAGTTAGGAGGAGATAACTTTGGGAGGATAGGATAGTAATTTGGCAAGGTAAAGAACCTTCAGCTGAGGGAAAAGAGTCATCCACGTTTTACACTTAGGCATTATCTTGTTCTTGCTGAAAATGAAAGGAAACCTAGAGGAGAAAGGGGAAAACTAAGGGCAAACCTCTTGGGATCAAGAAGAGAACTTAAGCTAAGGGAACTTCAGTGGATTGAGGTAAGGGAATTTTTAAGTGATTATGTTGTGGAATTCAGCTATGAATATCATGGTTTGAGAATTGAATTGTGTGGCTGTTTGGTGGATTCTTGGGGATGAAACTTGCCTAGGTTCAGTTTGGGAATAAGAGGGATTTTCTTGGAGTTGGACTTGAAGAAGGCTCAGGGGCGAATTTCTACTTGAGGTAAGGGTTTTATGCATCTCTGTTATGTATTAGCTGCTGTGATTCAAGTTTCTGGTTGTTAGTTTAAGTTTCATGAAGTTTTAAGCCAATTTGTGAATTGGGGATTTGATTGTGTGTTTAGGCTTGTTGTTGGTGTTTCTGAGTTGTTAGAGGGTCTATGTGGGGTTTTGAATTGAATTTGGGACTTAGGTATGCTTTGGGGTTGATTTGGGAGTGTCTTGGCTCGGGTAAAATGCAAGAGAAAACCCAGAATTCTGGGTTCGCGAAGGAGTGTCACGGCCCTGTTCTTGGGCGCCGCGGGGCGAGGCTGCTTCAGGACAGGGGAAGGCTCTCTGACTTGCTGGGCGCCGCGGCCCTCTAGGGCAGCGCCGCGGCACTAGGCCAGTTTCAGGGCATTGAAATTTTGCAATTTTGAGCTTTTGCACCGGGGGTTCGAGGGATGTTTCCGGTGAATTGTTTTAGGAATTTGGGGATTCCGAGAGTGTGGGGTTGGTCCCGGTAAGTGGTTTTGGATTGATTAGTAATAAAGGATGTTTTATATGTGATGTGACTAGGTCTTTGGAGAGGCTCGGGTTAGAGGACCGTGCTCGCGGATTTGGGGCATCGAAAGCTCGGGATACAGGTAAGAAAACCAGTGTTCCCACAGAGCTTGTATGCAGGGCTGAGCCCAATATGTTTGAATTGCAGGGCATAGTCTTTTGATTGAATTTGTTAGTATTCAGTATATGTTTATTATGCTATGAATACGATTATGTGAATGTTCGGCGAGAGCCGGGAACGGCGTAGGCCGTGGTCGGCAAGGGACGGGAATGGCAAAGGGCCAGGAACGGCGTTCGGCATGTTGAGTGTAAGGCCGAGTACGGCAAGGGGCCGGGAGCAGCGTTGAGCACGTGGAGTGCGAGTTGCCAGGGTGAGACCCTAAAGGATACCTGGGATATCCTCACGGTGTGGACCACGAACCCAGGGCCTGGTAAAGCGCCTGGGACGGCATTGCCGTGTGTGTTTTGCCTATTAGTGGCCTGATTATATGCTAAGTGTTTGTTGTGCATATGTTATCTGCTTGTGTGGGTTTTCTTGCTGGGCTTCGGCTCACGGGTTCTCTGTGGTGCAGGTAAGGGTGAAAGGAAAGTCAACCAACCATGAGTATGGAGAGCGTGAAGCGGTGTGTACATGTTTGGCCTGCCTGGCTGCCACGGCCAGTGGTTTTGGGAGATGGTTGTATTAAAACTTAGATTTTGTCTTCTAGTCGACTCAAACTTGTAAATTATATGTTGTAAATATTTCTAAACAGTATCTTGGGATCTCAAGTGTCAAATACTCAACGATTTGTAGTAAATGAAATTATTTTCAAAGTTTATTTCACTGTTTATGATTTACTTACACTTTTGACCTAAAAACCTCGATTAGCGAGTTATCTGCACATTTAAAACTCACTTAGTAACGGCTCTAAGGGAGTAGGGCGTTACACCTCCCGTGCCACGGTCAGCCCACCGAGCACAGGAAGCTGGAGGCGATAGGGTAGAACAACCGCGAGCCAGTTTGATCCGGCCAGCGGGACTAGGATCGCTTCACCAATTAGGCATCCCCCTTCGCCGATAAGATACCCATCCCCTCCTCGCCTTCTCGAGATATTCCTGCGCACGAGAGCAGCAGAAGGAATCCTCCTCTCGTCGTTCCTACCCATCGCCCGCGAGCGCGTGAAAATGTCTCGGATCCTCACCCCCGGCAGCAGGCTCTAAGCTTTTCCAATGGGAGCTATTGGACCGAGAGCCACCAAAGTGGCAGATCCGATGGAGACCTACGCAATCATCTAAGTTTGGCGCAAAGCCCTCGAGCCGCCTTGAGGACCGACCTTCGAGATCGCCTCAACTCGCAGAGGGGGGATCCAACCAGAAATGAAAGTCATACTCGCCGAGAGGATGGTCCTTCCGAAATACATGACAATGGGAATGTTCCACCAAACCAAGCTCAAGCTTGGAGGGACATTAACCCGCCTAATGCGTACAATGGAACATGAGCTATTGAACAGCCCCAGAACAACCAGGGGATCAAGGACCAGACCCTCAAAAGGTTAGCTCAGATGGAGGAGCTAATGAAGAAACTCTTGTCAAAAAAAGGCAAAGACAAGTATGACTCGGGAGACGAGCTCGAGCGTTTTTCCCCCAACATAGCAGCCATGACATACCCGCCGGGTTTTCGGATGCCCCATCTATCCAAATTCGATGGGGACGAGGACCCATCAGATCACTTGGGGATGTTCAATACCCTGATGATGGCCCATAATATCGGCCCCGAGTTAAGATGCTTGATATTCCCTTCAACTTTGATCGGGCTAGCTAGGCAGTGGTTCAAGCAGTGTAAGAAACAGTCGATCAGCTCGTGGAAGAATTTCTCTGCCGATTTCAAGAGGGCATTCCGAGCCTCTCAAGCGTCTCGCGTCAAAGCGGATACCCTGGCGAATGTGAAGCAACAGCCCAGGGAACCCTTAAAAGCTTATCTGAGCAGGTTCGCAAACGTTGCGGCCCGGGCTAAGGACGTGGACGATAGTTCCAAACTCATGGCTATGAGAACTGGAATCCTTGTTGGGAGCAGGCTGTGGAAAGAAATCCAGAGGAGAGGTGTCAGCACTGTGGATGAATTCTTGAACAAGGCCCAGGAATGGATAAACTTGGAAGAAGCGCGAGCATCGGTCGCGGGAACCAGCCAAATCCCTGACCAGACCGTTGGAGCAGAAACGGACGTCGTGAAAACGACTCAGACTGTTGCCCAGAATAACCAAGGGGGTGGAGGCAAGAGAAAGGGAAACGACGAGGGCAGCCAGCACGGTCCAAAGAAGAACAAGCCCGTGGAAAAGTTCAAGCCAGTCTACGCGGTTTATACTGAGCTCACAAACACTAGGGAGCACATTTTCCTAGCAAATTCGGCCCGCCTTCCCTGGAAAAAGCCAGAGCCCTTGAAAAATCAGAAGGCCAAGAAAGACCCTTCAAAATTCTTTTGATTCCACAACGACATCGGCCACAACACAGATGATTGTAGGCATTTGAAGGACGAGATTGAGACACTCATCAGAGCCGGACCTTTGGCTTAGCATGCGTGAAATCGAGTCCCTACCAATCAGCAAGCCCCGGAAGCTTCGGTAAATCAGGATACCCCTCCTCCTATAATAGGAAGAGAGATAACTACCATCTCTGGAGGCCCTCATTTGGCAGGCACGAGCAGAGGTGCCCAGAAGAGATACGTCAATGAGCTGATGTAATGCCCCGAATTCTCCGATGTGGTTTAATGGCGGGATTAGTAGGCCGGGAGGGCCATACTTACTTAATTATGCCATTAATGATAATATGCATGTATATGTAAATTATATTATAAAATGATGTTAAATGCATGCATGTGGGTCCACATTCTAATTACAGGGGTGTGATGGTAATTTGGCCCGTTGAGGGCATAATTGTATATTTGTATGCATGTCAGTGATATATTGTTGAGACCACATTATAATGTGGGTTTGTTCGAGCTATTCGGCATGAGACGATCATGGAATATTAATTAGCGGTCTAGTCATAACATGTTTAAGTTCAAGGCTTGGGATGAGTCTCGGGGTGATTTTAATGATTAGAGCGTTACCGGGAATTAAAGGGTAACGGGATATAAATTATTGGTGTTTGAGATTATTGAGAATAGCGGGAATTGGAGAGCGTTAATTATGATTAACGAGATAGGTGGGGAATACCAATTTTGCCCTTGGGATCCTTTGGAAACCTTTAATTAACCTAGGGGTATTTTTGTCCTTTCACCCCTAGGATAGATATAAACCATTTTGGGCTGTGAAGGAGGTACAAAAACAGAGTAACTTAAAGCTTCTCCCGTACCTATCTTTCCTTCAGTTTTCTTTATGATTTTTTAACCATTCTTAAGGATTCAAGCTTGGGAAGTAAGCCTTGGGAGTTTGGGAGAGTGCTCCACCATTTAAGAGCATCAAAAGCTGAGCTTTGGGTAAGTTTCTAGCCATTGAATTCCCCGGTTTGCACTGTTTTAGTTCTGTTTTGCAGTTGTGATTTCTAGGTTGAGATCTTGGTTTTGTTGGGAGTTTTGGCTAGGGTTCTTATGGGTGTGATGTTTGGGGTATGTTAGAATGGTTTTTGGGTTCATTTGGCACCAAAAATAGGATTTGGAAGCATTGGAATCAGGTTAGAATCGAAGGAATTGAAGAAGGAGGTTTCAGGGGGCATCTAGTCTGGAGGTAGCGCTATAGCGCCCACCTAGGGCGCTACAGCGCTACACAGGGGTCTTTTGGGCGTGTTGGGGGTTCTGAGAATAGCGCTGGGGTGCTAGGGATCAGCGCTATAGTGCTACTCTGTTCCTTCAAAGTCCCGTTTTGAGTGTTTTTAAGGGTTTTTTACTTAGGTTTTCAATCCTTAAGGCCCGGGATCGAATCAACTCACCGTGTGGGCATGTTTCGAGGTCCCGAGAGTGGTGCTTAGGTTAAGACCCTTTCAATGTTGATTTTCATTAATGAAGGTTATAATTGGTTGTGATTAGGTAACCGCTAAGGAACCAAAAGGTTGATCATTCTCAGGAGTCATTCTTATTATATTTCTCGCTCAAACCTGAGGTAAGAATACTGCACCCTGTGTATGTGACATGCATGATTGTTATTGAGACATGTTGGTTTATAAATGTGGACTTTGATTGCATATTAAATGCTAGTGAATATTGTTTACTTGTATATGGCACTGACGAGTCAGGGACACTGACCTAAGAGTCAGAAATGGCATAAGCGTCCTATACGCAGGGCCGAATGAAGATTAGATCTAATCGATATCAGCGTTGAATGGCTCTAAGGCGTTAATTCTGGACCGACCCTAAGGTCGATGAAACTTATAAGCACTTGACTAGTCTAAGCTAGTTACTCAGAGCCAGGGCCTAAGGCCCAGGTGACTGTTTGTCACATGGCTAGGGAACGATGTTCCAGGGTTATGACTCTATAGTCATGAGGAAGGTTATGTTGGTGACTAGTCACCATGCACCTATCCTGTTTAAGCTAGTGAAAGGTTCACTTATCTATTAAGCCCCGGTGACCCTATCGTCACAAGGCTAAAGGGAGCTGTACCCACATTGGTGACTTTTACGACTGTCACCTACCTGTTTTGGACTGATAGTCCTGAATGATTATTATGATCATTGTTGATATTATATCATGCTATATTGTGTTTTCTTGCTGGGCCTCGGCTCATGGGTGCTATGTGGTGCAGGTAAAGGGAAAGAAAAGCTCACCCAGCTTATAGTGGAGAGCTTAGGTGGTGATGTGTACATATGCGGCCGCTTGACCACCACGACCAAGGAGTTCTCAGAGGAACTAGGGATTTACCCTATTTTTTCCGCTTAGGTTGGCAGGTTTGTAATTTTGAAATAGTAATGACCATTTGGAGATTGTAAATAACTTGTAAAAGATTTTATGGGCCTATGAACAGTTTTATGCATCTAATAAAATATATCCTTTCCTTTTTGTTGTTTTTCCACCTTAGCCTGTTAATAACACTTAGAGCACGTTTTTAACCAAAGGACTCGGGTAGCTAGTCAAATTTCTGGTTCACCGTTCATCGTAATTGTTCTGGGGTTACCAGGACTTTTCAACTTGGTATCAGAGCGTGCCAAGGATAGGGTTCCTGTAGACTGGCTGGGCATGTACACACATCACTGAAGTCAAGGTCGACTCATGGTTTGGTAACTATTTATGTAGTTATATGAATAACTGCTTAAATATAGTATATATGCTTTACCTATGTATGCATGAGACACCATGTTAAACCTGTGCCCCGAAATATTATATCCTCAACAAATGTGTGCTAATTAGTACTGAGATTGCTGGAACATACTTATTAGTATGGTTGATTGTAAATTGTTATGTGATACATGCTAAGTGCTAAATGCTATAAACATGTATCTACTTGTATATTTGAATGACTGTGGAATGTGATAATTGTCTGCTTGTTCTTGGACCGTAAGGCGGCAAAAGGTTTAGTTATTACTACCTGACTGGCCGTATTGATCATTATTTCAGCAAGGTATAACAGATAAGAATGAATCCAGGGCAGACATATACTTCATCTGGCCAGAGTGATCAGGGCCAGAATAATAATAATAGTCAAGGTCAGGAGAATGACCAGTCATAGATTCCACAGCCAGCTCCTGTAAACTGGCAGCAGATAATCAGTGATCTGTAGGCAACAGTGTTAAGACAGGGAGAGGAGCTTCGTCTCCTGAGACAGCAGCAAGTGCCTACAGTGGCCAGTGTATCAGAGACACCTCCTGTGTCGGTGCCAGCAGCTGAGCAGCCGCCTGAGGTTGGGAATAAATGGGAGCCTCTTTATGAAAGGTTCAGGAAGCAGCAACCTCCAGTATTTGAGGGCAGTGCAGATCCTGCCAAGGCAGAACAATGGATGAGTATGATTGCCACTATCCTTGATTTCATGAGGGTATCTAGTAATGAGAGGGTGGCCTGTGCCACTTATATGTTTCGGGAGGATGCCCGAATTTGGTGGGAAGTGATTACCCATACCAAGAATGTTAATGCCCTGAGTTGGGAAGAGTTTCAGACTCTGTTCAACAAGAAATATTATAATGATGCTATCAGGGCAGCTAAAGCTGAGGAATTCATTAGGCTACTTCAGGGAAATTTGTCAGTCATTGAGTATGCCTTGAAATTTGATCGTTTGGCGAAATTTGCCATGGAATTGGTGCCCACTGATGGGACCGGGAGAGAGAGATTTTTGCAAGTGCTACAGCCCAGATTAGCCTGTGATGTACGTATCACCACTGTGGCTGGGGTTACTACCTATGCACAGGTGGTTGAGAAGGCACTCATAGCTGAGAGTGCAGAGAATAAGATCTAGCGTGACAGTGCAGCCAGAAAGGATTTCAGGAGGACAGTTCCTCCATTTGTGGGTTCTGGTAGGGGTGTAGGCCCCAGTGAGCAGAAGAGGAAGGTTCCTGACACCTTCCTAGTTCCAGGTCCTGATAGGCGGCCCCGTGGTATTTCAATGGGTCGTCCAGGTGGTAATGAAGCCTGGAAGTCTTATCCTGAGTGCCCTAGATGCAAGAGGCATCACTTGGGAGAGTGTAGGGCAAGGGCCTGCTTCTCATGTGGAGCAGCGGGTCATCTTAAAAAGGATTTCCCTAAGGCAAGAAAAGAAGAACCCAGGAAAGCGGATATCTCAGCCCCAGCTCGAGTGTTCGCATTGAATCAAGCAGAAGTCGAGGCTTCTCCCTCAGTTTTCATAGGTCAGCTTCTTAGTGCTGCAACCCCTTATAATGTATTGATTGATTCTGGTGCTACACATTCTTTTGTTGCTAGTAGTATTATTGATAGACTGTGTAGACCCTATGATTTTTATGCTATGGGGTTTGGTACTTTGTTACCCACTGGAGAGTTAGTTGAATCCAGGAGATGGGTCAGATCTTTGCCAGTGACAGTGGAGGGCAGAGAGTTGTCAGTGGATTTGATAGAGTTGGTTATGACTGACTTCGATATGATATTGGGTATGGATTGGTTGGCAAAGTATGGGGCAACCATTGATTGCTGAAGGAAGATGGTCACCTTTGAGCCTGAAGGTGAGGATCCTTTTGTGTTTGTTGGTATTGTGCATGGACCTCGCATACCTATGATTTATGTGTTGAGGGCTAGGGATCTATTGCAAGGAGATTGTGTTGTATTCTTACCCAGTGTGGTTGATACCACCCAGGTCGTGCCAGTGAGACCAGACTTGTTTGTGAATTCCTGGATGTATTTCCAAAAGATTTGCCAGGGTTGCCACCGCATAGAGAAATTGAGTTCGTGATAGAACTGGCACCAGGGACGGAGCCAATGTCTAGAGCACCTTATAGAATGGTCCCAGCTGAGTTGAAAGAGTTAAAGGTACAGTTGCAAGAACTGTTGGATTTTGGTTTTATCAGACCTAGTTTCTCACCTTGGGGTGAGCCAGTTATGTTTGTAAAGAAGAAAGATGGTTCTCTGAGAATGTGTATTGATTACAGAGAACTGAATAAGCTAACAATCAAGAATAAGTATCCTTTGCCCAGGATAGATGATCTGTTTGATCAGTTGCAAGGTAAAAAGGTATTCTCAAATATTGACCTTCGTTCTGGTTATCATCAGTTGAGGGTCAAGGAGGGAGATATACCGAAGACTGCTTTTCGAATTAGGTATGGGCATTATGAGTTTTTAGTCATGTCTTTTGGATTGACTAATGCCCCTGCTGCGTTTATGGATGTGATGAACAGAGTGTTCAGAGATTATCTGGACCAATTTGTGATCGCCTTCATCGATGATATTCTGGTATATTCTCAGTCTGATTCAGAGCATGAGCAGCATCTGAGGTTGGTTCTACAGAGACTGAGGGAACACAGACTATTTGCAAAGTTCAAGAAGTGTGAGTTCTGGTTATCTCAGGTATCCTTTCTTGGACACATTGTCAGTAAGGATGGAATTAAGGTAGATCCAGCAAAGATTAAAGCGGTCAGAGATTGGCCAAGGACAAAGAATGCTTCTGAGGTTAGAAGTTTCCTTGGATTGGCAGGCTATTATAGGCGTTTCGTGGAAGGGTTCTGAAAGATTGCTTCTGCATTGACTGAGCTGACACGCAAGAGTCAGAAATTTGTGTGGTCAGATAAATGTGAGAACAACTTCCAGGAACTGAAGCAGAGGTTGATTACAGCTCTGATTCTGAGTCTTCCAACAGATCAGGAGAAGTTTGTGATTTACTGTGATGCTTCTCATCAGGGTTTGGGCTGTGTTCTGATGCAATCAGAGAAGGTAATTGCATATGCTTCTCGTCAGTTGAAGGAGTATGAAAAGAGATATCCCACTCATGATTTAGAGTTGGCGGCTGTGGTCTTTGCTTTAAAGATATGGAGGCATTATCTTTATGGAGAGAAGTGTGAGATCTACACAAACCACAAGAGCCTGAAATACTTCTTCACTCAGAAAGATTTGAATATGAGGCAAAGGCGTTGGCTGGAGTTAGTGAAAGATTATGACTGTGAGATTTTGTATCATCCAGGAAAGGCCAACGTAGTAGCTGATGCTTTAAGTCGGAAGGGTCCGGGACAGATTCATGGTATGAGGCTGATAGCCAGAGAGTTAGCTGATGATATGACCAGAGTTGGTATAGAGTTGCTGGTGGGCCAGTTGGCTAATATCACGCTTCAGTCTACGCTGTTGGAGAGAATCAAGGAGGGTCAGTTGAGTGATCCACAGCTGATCAAGATCAGAGAGGATGTTTTGGTTGGAGCATCCAGAGATTATACAGTGTCTGAGCTAGGCTTGTTGAGATACAAGGGGCGGATATGTGTTCCATTAGACACTGCTTTGAGGCGAGAGATTCTAGATGAATCTCATACTACACCTTACTCTTTGCATCCAAGAACCACGAAGATGTATCAGGATGTGAGATCATTATATTGGTGGCCAGGGATGAAGAGAGATGTAGTAGAATATGTGGCTAAGTGCTTGACATGTCAGCAGGTCAAGGCTGAGCATCAGAGGCCAGCTGGGTTATTACAGCCTCTGGATATCCCAGAGTGGAAGTGGGAAGACATCACGATGGATTTCGTGGTGGGCTTACCCAGGACTGTTGGTTAGCATGATTTTATTTGGGTGATAGTGGATCGCTACACCAATTTAGCTCACTTCTTGCCAGTGAGGACTACATATACAGTTGATCAGTATGCAGATCTCTATGTGAGAGAGATCGTGCGCCTCCATGGTGCGCCTAGGTCAATCATGTCAGATCGGGACCCTACTTTTACTTCCAAGTTCTGGGGAAGTTTGCAGAAGGCCATGGGGACACAATTGAAGTTCAGTATTGCTTATCATCCTCAGACAGATGGGCAATCTGAGAGGACGATCCAGATATTGGAAGACATGCTGCGAGCATGTGTGCTGGACTTTGGTGGATCTTGGAGTAAGTATCTGCCTTTGATAGAGTTCTCTTACAATAACAGTTATCAGTCTACCATTAGGGTTGCACCTTATGAGATGTTTTATGGTGGGAAGTGCAGATCTCCCGTTCATTGGGATGAGACAGGTGAAAGGAGATACTTAGGTCCTGAGGAAGTTCAGAGGGCCAGTGAGGCCATTGAGAAGATTAGAGCTCGAATGCTTACTTCTCAGAGTAGACAGAAGAGCTATGCAGATCCTAAGTGTAGGAACGTGGAGTTCCAAGTGGAAGATTATGTCTTCCTTAGAGTCTCACCATGGAAAGGGGTGAGAAGATTTGGGAAGAAGGGCAAGCTGAGCCCTAGATTTGTAGGTCCATTTGAGATCTCGGAGAGGGTTGGTCAAGTGGCTTATAGATTGGCTTTGCCTCGAGCTTTGTCAGCTGTGCATAATGTATTTCATGTTTCAGCTCTTCGGAGGTATGTTTCCGATGTGAGCCATATTCTGAGCTATGAAGATCTGGAGCTTGAGCCAGATCTCTCCTTTGAGGAGCAGCCAATTCAGATTCTTGACAGAAAAGATAAGGTCCTCAGAAATAAGACGATACCTTTGGTTAAGATATTGTGGAGGAACAACAAGGTCAAGGAAGCGACCTGGGAGCTGGAGTCAGATATGCGGAGTCAGTATCTCGAGCTGTTCAGGTAAATTTCGAGGACGAAATTTCTGTAAGGAGGGGATAGTTGTAATGCCCTGAATTCTCCGATGTGGTTTAATGGCGGGATTAGTAGGCCGGGAGGGCCATACTTGCTTAATTATGCCATTAGCTGATAATATGCATGTATATGTGAATTATATTATAAAATGATGTTAAATGCATGCATGTGGGTCAACATTCCAATTACAGGGGTGTGATGGTAATTTTGCCCGTTGAGGACATAATTGTATATTTGTATGCATGTCGGTGATATATTGTTGAGACCACATTATAATGTGGGTTTGTTTAAGCTATTCGGCATGAGACGATCATGGAATATTAATTAGCGGTCTAGTCATAACAGGTTTAAGTTCGGGGCTCGGGATGAGTCTCGGGGTGATTTTAATGATTAGAACGTTACTTGGAATTAAATGGTAACGAGATATAAATTATTGGTTTTTGAGATTATTGAGAATAGCGGGAATTGGAGAGCGTTAATTATGATTAACGAGATAGGTGGGGAATACCAATTTTTCCCTTGGGAGCCTTTGGAAACCTTTAATTAACCTAGGGGTATTTTGGTCTTTTCACCCCTAGGATAGATATAAACCATTTTTGGGCTGTGAAGGAGGTAGAAAAACAGAGTAACTTGAAGCTTCTCCCGTACCTATCTTTCCTTCAGTTTTCTTTGTGATTTTTGAACCATTCTTAAGGATTCAAGCTAGGGAAGTAAGCCTTGGGAGTTTGGGAGAGTGTTCCACCATTTAAGAGCATCATAAGCTGAGCTTTGGGTAAGCTTCTAGCCATTGAATTCCCTGGTTTGCCCTGTTTTAGTTTTGTTTTGCAGTTGTGATTTCTCAGGAGTTATTCTTATTATATTTCTCGCTCGAACCTGAGGTAAGAAAACTGCACCCTGTGTATGTGACATGCATGATTGTTATTGAGGCATGTTGGTTGATAAATGTGGACATGGATTGCATATTAAATGCTAGTGAATATTGTTTACTTGTATATGGCACTGACTAGTCAGGGACATTGACCTAAGAGTCAGAAACGGCATAAGCGTCCTGTACGCAGGGCCGAATGAAGATTAGATCTAATCGATATCAACGTTGAATGGCTCTAAGGCGTTAATGCTGGACCGACCCTAAGGTCGATGAAACTTATAAGCGCTTGACTAGTCTAAGACTAGTTACTCAGAGCCAGGGCATATGGCCCCGGTGACTATTTGTCACATGGCTAGGGAACGCTGTTCCAGGGTTATGACTCTATGGTCATGAGGAAGGTTATGTTGGTGACTATTCACCATACACCTATCCTATTCAAACTTATGAAAGGTTCACTTATCAGTTAAGCCCGAGTGACCCTATCGTCACATGGCTATAGGGGGCTGTACCCACTTTTGTGACTTTTGCGACTGTCACCTATTTGTTTGGACTGATAGTCCTGAATGATTATTATGAACATTGTTGATATTATATCATGCTATATTGTGTTTTCTTGCTGGGCCTTGGCTCATGGGTGCTATGTGGTGCAGGTAAAGGGAAAGAAAAGCTCACCCAGCTTTGAGTGGAGAGCTTAGGTGGTGATGTGTACATATGCGGCCGCTTGACCACCACGGCCAATGAGTTCTCATAGGAACTAGGGGTTTATCCTATTTTTGCCGCTTAGGTCAGCGGGTTTGTAATTTTGAGATAGTAATGACCATTTGGAGATTGGAAATAACTTGTAAAAGATTTTATGGGCCCATGAACAGTTTTATGCATCTAATAAAATATATCATTTCCTTTTTGTTGGTTTTCCACCTTAGCCTGTTAATAACACTTAGAGCACGTTTTTAACCAAAGGACTCGGGTAGCGAGTCAAATTTCCGGTTCACCGTTCACCGTAACTGTTCTGAGGTAACCAGGGTGTTACAGCTGAGGTCTCATAACGGAGTTGAGTTTATCCCGAAGCACCATCTACCCAAACAGCAGCGATTGGAGAGGCAACCAATCAGTTTTACCAAAGAGGACGCTAGTCATGTCCAGTTCCCACATAACAATCCTCTAGTCATAACTGTCCAGCTCGCCAATCGGAGAGTTAGGAGGATACTAGTTGATAATGGGAGTTCGGTGAACCTGCTGTTCCAGTTCACGCTAGAAAAAATGGGGTTGTCTGTAGCCGAGCTGAAGGCCACCTCCATGAGGTTGTATGGGTTTTCCAGTGAAGGGCCGACAGCGATAGGAACGATCGAGTTACTAATAACCTTGGGAGAGGGACCCCGAACTGTCTCCAAATTCCTGGAGTTCGTGGTTATCGACTGTCCCAACGCGTACAATGCAATTCTGGGCTGGCCTACGTTGATGACATTTGAAGCCATAACTTCTATCCGCCACCTCGCAGTCAAATTCCCCTCCTCTACGGGGGTATGTACGATCCGAGGTGATCAGCTCACTGCCAGGGAATGCTATAGCATTTCCATAAAGGGAAAATCACAACCCGGGCATCAGACGATGACCATTTAGGGTGGAAGCGAGGAATCTCAGGAAGTAAGATCTGATCCTGGGATAGAAAAACCTCAAAAAGCCGATGGCGTAGGTACCACCTTGAGTGATGATATCAACCCAAGAATAGGTGAAGACAGATTCGAGCTCCAGGCCATCGAAGAGCTCGAAGAAGTGAACATCGATCCTAGAGACCCTTCGAGGGTGGTTAGGCTTGGGAAAACCTTAGTAATGAGGGAAAGGCGGAGCTGCTGAAATTTCTGCAAGAAAATCTAGACGTATTCGCCTGGTCTCATGAAGACATGATAGGAATCAGCCCAAGCGTCATCATGCATACCCTTAACTTGGACAAAAACATGCCTGCGAAGTCCCAGAAACAGAGGCGCCTGGGCACGACCCGAGCTGAGGCCCTAGAAGAAGAAGTAGCTCGACTTTTAAAATGTGGCTTTATTTGCGAGGAAAAATACCCGATCTGGGTCGCCATTCCTGTTTTGGTCCCGAAGCCCAACGGGAAGTGGCGGACCTGCATCGACTTTTCTGATCTGAATAAAGCATGCCCCAAAGATTGCTTCCCTTTCCCGAGAATCGACCAATTGGTGGATGCCACTGCAGGGCACGAGCTTGTGTCTTTCATGGATGCATACTCGGGTTATAACCAGATCACTATGAATCCTGCGGACCAGGAACATACTAGCTTCATGACCCCGACCAACGTTTATTGTTACAAGGTCATGCCCTTCGGGCTGAAGAACGCGGGAGCTACATATCAGAGATTGGTCGACAGAATGTTCGCTAATCAAATTGGGAAAAACATGGAAGTGTATGTTGACGACATTTTGGTCAAGTCAAAAACTGCCGGTAACCATGTTCCCAATCTAAAGGAATGTTTTAAGATCTTGAGGAAGTATGGTATGAGGCTGAATCCCAAAAAATGTACCTTCGGGGTTGCGTCAGGAAAATTTCTGGGTTTCATAGTCAACACCAGAGGAATAGAGGCGAACCCTGATAAAATCAGATCGCTACTTGAAATGCCATCACCCCGGTTGCGAAAAGACGTCCAAAGTCTGACAGGAAGGGTGGCAGCCCTTAATCGGTTCATTTCCAAATCAACCGATAAGTGTTTGCCATTCTATAACCTACTCCGGGGAAATAAAAAGTTCAAGTGGACTGATAAGTTCGAGCATGCCTTCCTCGACCTAAAAGCACATTTAGCCGAGCCGCCCGTGTTGTCCAAACCAACAGTAGGAGAGCCTCTTTTTCTTTACCTAGCTATCACGGAAGATGCGGCTAGCGCCGTGCTGGTCCGGGAAGAGGACCGGTCTCAGAAGCCAGTCTATTACATTAGCAAAAGGCTCCTCTGAGCTGAATCTCGGTATCCGTTGATGGAAAAAATGGCGTTATGCCTTATCACGGCCTCCAGAAAGCTTAGGTCGTATTTCCAGTCCCATTCAATCCACGTCATAACTGATCAACCTTTAAGGCAAGTACTGCAGAAACCTGAGGCATCGGGATGTCTTTTGAAGTGGGCTATCGAGCTCAGCCAATTCGAGATACTATACGTACCATGAACTACGATCAAAAGCCAAGCTCTGGCTGATTTCGTGGAAAAGTGCACTGGATTCCAAGAGGAACTGGTGCAAGCCTTGTGGAAAGTCTTTGTGGATGGTTCGTCTAATGAGAACGGGTCCGGAGCTGGAATCATTTTGATATCCCCAGAGGGACATCGTTTCCACTCTGCGTTACGGTTCAGATTCGAAGCGCCCAACAACGAGGCCGAGTACGAAACTTTATTGGCTGGGCTAAGGGTGGCCTGGGAGCTGAAGGCCAGGGCCATCCAGTTCTATAGCGATTCCCAGCTCATGGTAAACAAGGTGTCAGGGGAATACCAGGAACGGGGAACCAAGATGGTGGCCTACCTGGCCAAGGTAAAGAAGGAGCTGTCCGCATTTGAGTACAACCTAATCGAACAGATCCATCGGGAGCAGAACGCCAATGCTGATGCCTTAGCAAAGCTCGCCACCTCCAGGGAGGCCGAAACCTTGAGCCTGATACTGGTGGAATTCTTGGAAAGGCCAAGCGTAGGGGAGACAGCGAGAGAGGTCGAGATGATCGACGCCAGGCCAACCTGGATGACTCCCATAGTCGAATACCTTACAACAGGAAAGTTACTTGAAGAGCGAAGTGATGCGAGGAGGATACTTTACCAAGCTCCGAGGTATACAATTGTAGACGGGACGTTGTACCGACGTGGTCTTTCATTGCCTTTTCTGCGATGTGTTCCGCCAGATGAGGCCAAGACTATTCTGCAGGAGGTGCATGAAGACTTTTGTGGGGATCAAGTTGGGGAGCAAAGCCTGGCCTTGAAAATATTGAGGCAAGGATATTATCGGCCCACTCTATCAAAGGGCTCGATTTCTTACGTCCAAAGGTGTGACAAGTGCCAGTGGTTCGCCACGATCGCCCAAATTCCACCAGTCAAACTAAAGACGATCTCGTCCCCGTGGCCGTTTGCGGTCTGGGGGATTGACTTAGTTGGTGCCCTACCCACGGGAAAAGAAGGAGTTCCTTATGCGGTAGTAGCTATTGACTACTTCACGAAGTGGGCAGAAGCGGAGCCCCTGGCGACAATAACATCAAAGAGAGTCCTCGATTTTGTGGTTAAGAATATTGTCTGCCGGTTCGGACTGCCGAAGAAGATCGTGTCGGATAACAGAACCCAGTTCGATAGCAACCTCTTCACCGAATTTTGTGGAAGACACGGCATAATTAAAAGTTTTTCCTCTGTGGCTTACCCCCAGGCTAATGGGCAGGTCGAGGCTGTGAACAAGATGCTCAAGGCGAGCCTTAAGAAAAGGCTAGGTGAAGCTAAGGGAGTTTGGCCTGAACAGCTCCCACAGGTGCTGTGGGCATACCGGACCTCACACCGGACTTCGACGGGGCATACTCCTTTCTCCCTGACTTTCGAAAGTGAAATCGTCCTTCCTATCGAAACAAAGATAGCCTCGCACAGAGTCCGGGCGTTCAGCCAAGAACAAAACGATAAATTGCTTAGTGCGTCCCTCGACCTAATTGACGAAAAACGAGAAGATTCACAGCTGCAACTCGCGCATTATCAACAAAAAATCACTCGTTATTTCAACTCAAGGGTCAAGAGACGCATCTTTAACTTAGGCGACCTGGTGCTTCGAAGACTCTTTTTAGCCAGTAAGGATCCCAAGGACGGAGCTTTGAGACCAAACTGGGAAGGACCCTACCAAATAATAAAGGTTGTGAAGGAAGGGACCTTTAAACTAGCTCGGCTTAATGGAGAAACAGTCCCACGGACATGGAACGCTGTACACCTAAAGAAATATTATCAATAGTCATACTTTTGTAAGGCTTAATTATAAAATCCACCCTGTTTTATTAAAAAATGAGAAGTATATTTCTTGTATCGTTGTATGTTTCCGTGTGCGTATAGGCTTGAAAGAGCGTGTTCCAAGTAACCGAGAAAGATCTCTTTCTGATTACTTGGGGGCATATACCCCGAGAAGAAGGTCCTTAAAACTTAGAAGTTGGTTAAATTGATTAACCAGTGTTTTTCTAAAAAGCACGAGGTATCGATAAAACTAACGCGAACTAAGTTTTTAAAGTTAATATCGTGGACACAACCAGGTCCTAAAACTTAGAAGTTGATTAAATTGATTAACCAGTTTTTTTTTCTAAAAAGCACGAGGTATCGATAAAACTAACGCGAACTAAGTTTTTAAATTTAAAATTCCTGGACACAACCAGGACCTAAAACTTAGAAGTTGGTTAAATTGATTAACCAGTGTTTTTTCTAAAAAGCACGAGGTATCGATAAAACTAACGCGAACTAAGTTTTTAAAATTAATATCCTGGACACAACCAAGTCCTAAAACTTAGAAGTTGGTTAAATTGATTAAACATTGTTTTTTCTAAAAAGCACGAGGTATCGATAAAACTAACGCGAACTAAGTTTTTAAATTTAAAAGTCCTAGACACAACCAGGTCCTAAAACTTAGAAGTTGGTTAAATTGATTAACCAGTGTTTTTTCTAAAAAGCATGAGGTATCGATAAAACTAACACAAACTAAGTTTTTAAATTTAAAAGCCCTGGACACAACCAGGTCCTAAAACTTAGAAGTTGGTTAAAATTGACTAGCAGTACTTTGCATTCTCAAAGAAATTCGGTCAATAAACTAACACAAACTAAGTTACAAAAATAAAATAGATTGAAATAAAACTCGAGGTAACTGAAATCAATAAATTGTTTCGAGGAGAAAAACCTCGTGATGAATAGTTACAAAAATAAATAAAAATGAAAATACAAAAAATTATAAGCCCCCCAGGCCGCTCCGAGGACATCACCTCCTCAACATCTTGCTCACCGGCAGCAGAGGTCTCCTCGGTCTCAGTCGCCGCCGGCAGCTCCTTTTGTAGCCGAGTTGTGAACTTCTCGAGGTAGTGCCCCCATGCATCAGAGGCCATGAAGGAGAAGTTGTTTTCCTGGTTGAAGGCCCAGTAGTGGTACAACATACTCTCCATGGAGGATGTCGACGCTTTCTTCTCCTCCAGAACGGCTGCCTTGCCCTCTAGCAGTTTTTCCTTGGCCCCCTCGAGCTCGACCTGAAGGGCTTCCGAGGAAGCTCTCGCCTCCTGCTCGCCTGGTCCCCTCGAGCTCTCGCCTCCTTCTCGACCTGAACGGCAGCCTTCGCTTCTTGCTCGCTCGCTTGGGCCACTGCCAAAGCAGCCATGGTATTCTGCTTGTTCTACTTAGTGGTGGCGAGAGCAGCTTGGGCCGCGGTCAGCTCGGCCTTGACTTCCTCATTCCTGGACCTAGCCCGAGAGATGATGCGGTATAGAGCCAAGACCGCCTACAAAAAACAAAGGAACAGTTAGACGCATACCCGAAAAGTAAGATATATATATATAAAAAGAAGTCAAGAAGAGTGCTTACTGTGAGGTTCATCCCCAGGGAAGATTCCATAACGTTCTCAAGGCTCCTCTCCTCAATTACCCTCAGATTGGTGGGTTTGGCCTTGTAATAGTGCTCCACCGAGTAGTTCGCCGTCTCGTAGACGGTCCCCCGAAAAGTTTCTGGGATTAGCTCCAGATCCTGGGGGTTGATGGGGATGCAAACTGTGGCAGCGGGGGCCACTAGAGCTTGGGGACCAACCGGTGCTACCGATTCCCGAGCAGGAAGAGGAGGAAGGCGAGGAAGGGTCGCAATTGGGGCTGTAGCAGGCGCAGCTCCTGGGGCTGAGCTTTTCCCCTTAGCGAGGGATTGAGAGACGGTTGCAGCCGGGGGCGGCGTTTTCTTGGAAGTAGGTCGAAGCCTCTTGACAAGGGGACCCTCGAGTGACTTCCCTCCTGGGAACATCGAGCGGATGTCCGGTTCCCCCCTCCGTGCCATCTCCTCGCCTAAAAATGAGAATGAAAGACACATTAAGGATGCATGTACGTTCTTCAAAAGAAAATTATTAATAATAGACATATGCGAAGTAGAAAAATTCCTACCCTCCGAGCTAGAGGAAGAGTCTATTTCCACGACCTCCGGCCTCGGTGCTGCTACAGGGGAAGGAGAATCTATGTAACGCCCTGGTTACCCCAGAACAGTTACAGTGAACCGGAAATTTGACCCGCTACCCGAGTCCTTTGGTTAAAAACGTGCTGTAAGTGTGATTAACAGGTTAAGGTAGAAAACTAATAAAAAGGAATGGATATCTTTCATTACAAACTGCTCTGCAGAGCTAATCAAAACATTTACAAGTTGTTCTCAGTACAAAATGGTCATTACTATTTAAATTTACAATCCCGCCGACCTAAGCGGAAAAAATAGGGTAATCCCCCTAGTTCCTCTGAGAACGCCTTGGCCGTGGTGGTCAAGCGGCCGCATATGTACACATCACCACCTAAGCTCTCCACTCAAGGCTGGGTGAGCTTTTCTTTCCCTTTACCTGCACCACATAGCACCCATGAGCCAAGGCCCAGCAAGAAAACACAATAAAGCATGATATAATATCAACAATGTTCATAATAATCATTCAGGACTATCAGTCCAAACAAATAGGTGACAGTCGCAAAAGTCACAAAAGTGGGTACAGCCCCCTATAGCCATGTGACGATAGGGTCACTCGGGCTTAACTGATAAGTGAACCTTTCATAAGTTTGAATAGGATAGGTGTATGGTGAATAGTCACCAACATAACCTTCCTCATGACCATAGAGTCATAACCCTGGAACAGCGTTCCCTAGCCATGTGACAAATAGTCACCGGGGCCATATGCCCTGGCTCTGAGTAACTAGTCTTAGACTAGCCAAGCGCTTATAAGTTCATTGACCTTAGGGTCAGTCTAGCATTAATGCCTTAGAGCCATTCAACACTGATATCGATTAGATCTAATCTTCACTCGGCCCTGCGTTCAGGACGCTCATGTTGTTTCTGACTCTTAGGTCAGTGTCCCTGACTAGTCAGTGCCATGTACAAGTAATTAACATTCACTAGCATTTAATATGCAATCCATGTCCACATTTTCAATCAACATGCCTCTATAACAAATACGCATGTCATATATACACAGGGTGCAGTTTTCTTACCTCAGGTTCGAGCGAGAAATATAATAAGGACGACCCCTGAGAATGATCGATCTTTTGGTTCCTTAGCGGTTACCTAGTCACAACCAATTATAACCTCCATTAATGAGAATCAACATGAATAGGGTCTTAACCTAAGCACGACTCTCAGGACCTCGAAACATGCCCACACGGTGAGTAGATTCAATCCCGGGCCTTAAGGATTGAAACCCTAAGTCAAAAACCCTTAAAAACACTCAAAATGGGACTTTGAAGGAATAGGGTAGCACTACAGTACTCAACCCCTAGCGCCCCAGCGCTATACTCAGAACCACCAATATGCCAAAAAGCCTCCTGAGGAGCGTTGTAGCGCCCTAGGGTGGGCGCTATAGCGCTACCTCCAAACCAAAACTCCCCTGAACCGACCTTCTTCATCTCCTTCGATTCCTACCTGATTCCTAAGCTTCCAATTCCCATTCTTAATGCCAAATGAACCCAAAAACCATCCTAACACACCCCAAACATCACAAGCATAGGAACCCTAGCCAAAACTCCCAACAAAACCAAGTATTCACCCTAGAAATCTTAGCTACAAAACAAAGCTAAAACAGGGCAAACCAGAGAATTTTATGGTTAGAAACTTACCCAAAGCTCAGCTTATGATGCTCTTCAATGGTGGAACACACTCCCAAACTCCCAAGGCTTGCTTCCCAAGCTTGAATCCTCAAGAATGGTTCAAAAATCACAGAGAAAGGTGAAGAAAAGAAGGTACGAGAGAAACTCTTAAACGTGCTCTGTTTTTGCTCTCTTCTTCAGCCACCAATGGTTTTATCTATCCTAGGGGTGAAATGACCATTTTACCCCTATGTCAATTTAAGATTTCTAAAGGCTCCCAAGGGAAAAATTGGTACTTTCTTCCTATCTCGTTAATCATAATTAACGCTCTCCAATTCCCGCTATTCTCAATAATCTCAAACACCAATAACTCACATCCCGTTACCTTTTAATTCCCGGTAACGCTCTAATCATTAAAATCACCCCGAGACTCAACCCGAGCCCCGCGCTTAAACCTGTTGTGACTAAACCACTAATCAATATTCCATGATCGTCTCATGTCGAATAGCTCGAACCAACCCACACTATAATGTGGTCTCAACACATATCATCGACATGCATACAAATATACAATTATACCCTCAATGGGCCAAATTACCATCACACCCCTATAATTAAAATGTGGACCAACATGCTTGCATTTAACATCATAATATAATATAATTCACATACACATGCATAATATCATTTAATGGCTTAATTAAACAAGTATGGCCCTCCCGGCCTACTAATCCCGCCATTAAACCACACCGGAGAATTCGGGGCATTACAATCTAAAACAACCACTTCTTGGATTAGGGGAGGTTCTGAATCAGGCTCTACCTCGGGACTAGATTCCTCCACATATTGCCTAAGTCCAGGGGCGACTATACCCTCTAGAAGGGAGGACCACGACCTAAGATTGGTCCCATACTCCTTAAAAAAGGCCGACCTAAAAGACAACGTGTTGTCTACTACTACGGTGCCCCTGGGACGACCCGTGTCATCATGCAGCACTAGCTGATCTACACATTGGAGAAGGGTTATGTTGCGGTCTGGATAGTTTCAGTGGCGGTGCACGAGCTGGTTTGGGTTAAACCTAGCTAACCTAAGGTCCGCGGCTACCCTGTCTAGATCCCGAAAGGGATAGGGGTTACCTTGGCCGGAGGGGCCGGCTGCTGCCCTTGATTGAGCTCGATCCAAGTCTGGATCCCGAGCAGCCTCCGAAGCTCTTCTCTTCCGCACGAGGGGCACCTCAGGCTCATCTTCCTGCTCGTTTCCATAGCCAGCTGCGACATCGACCTCAGGAATGGTCTCCATCACGCGGGCTGTTGGATGATTGGCCTGCGTCCTCCTCAAGGCCAGAGTTTGGCCTGCTGAGATCAACTTACACACCAACATCGTGTCGTCCGACACGAGCTGGCAGTAGTCCTTCTCACTGGGTGGAAGCCCCGCCAGGATATCGTACTGACCCCCAAGGGTCATGAATTTGGCCGTCCTTGCAAAAATAGCCGCACGACGATGTTCCAGTCAGTATACACGCGAAATAAAAAAAAAGGGTTTTTTAAACGTGGGCTAAGTGTGGAAAGCTTATGAGGACAGTTGAAGTAATGGTACTCGCAGTTGCAAAACCCAGTCGACATGAAGAATTGGTCCTTGAAGTCGTTGGGATGGCTAGGCAGCTCGATGACTGCAGGAGAGTTCGGGAAGCGGGTCAGGTAGTAGAACCCGTCGCCTCGTCCCCGTTGATCCGGGCTGGCTTTGAGGCAGAAAAAATAGAGGATCTCCGCTGGGGTAGGGACTTCCCACTCGTGTTTCAAGAAGAGATACCTCAGTCCCGCCAGTAGATGGTAGGAATTAGGAGGCAGTTGAAAGGGGGCCAGCTTCACGTAATTCAGGAAGTCGACGAAGTACTGGTCCAGAGGGAGGAAGGCCCCGGCCTTAAGATGTTCATTGCTCCAAGCCGTGAACTCCTCATCAAGAGGCGCGCAGCTCCTCTAACCCTCGAGGGGAGGTCGGGTGATAAGGGCGCCTGTCCCAACCTCGATGTTGTGGGACAGCAGTATCTTGTTAACCCTCCCTTGGGTCGTGATCTTCGAGACTATCCTCTCCGCCTTGAAGAAAGCGTCAGGTCCCACCTCAACCTCCTTCTCCACCGTGGGACCAAACTGGGGATGGGAGACTCCACCTCGATCTCTTTCCCTTTGCTGGATTGTAATTGCCATGTTGGGGATGATAATAATTGCCATGTTGCCTTTGAAAAATTAAAAAATTTGTTGACTACTGCACCCATTATTCGACCTCCTGATTGGAAAATACCTTTTGAAATAATGTGTGATGCTTCTGATTATGCTATAGGTGCTGTCTTAGGACAAAGACTTGAAAAAATACCTCATGTAATTTACTATGCTAGCAAAACTTTAAATGATGCTTAATTAAATTACTCCACAACCGAAAAAGAATTGCTTGTTGTTGTTTTTGCATTAGAGAAATTTAGATCTTATCTGTTAGGGTCTAAAATTATTGTCTACTCTGATCATGCTGCATTAAAATATCTCTTATCAAAAAAAGATGCTAAGTCTCGTTTGATCCGTTGGATCCTGCTTTTACAAGAATTGGACTTAGAAATACGTGATAAAAAAGGATCTGAAAATGTTGTTGCTGATCATTTATCTAGACTAGTTGTTGAAACTATACATGATCCCACTCCTATCACTGAAACTTTTCCTGATGAACAATTGATGTATATTTCTTCATTGCCTTGGTATGCTGATATTGTTAATTATTTGGTCACTAAAGAAATACCATCTCATTGGTCTAAGCATGATAAATCTAAATTTTATTCTGAGGTGAAAAACTTTATTTGGGATGATCCTTACTTGTTTAAATACTGCCCTGATCAAATAATTAGAAGATGCATTCCAAACTGTGATCAATCTAAAATCATATCTTTTTGTCATGATCATGCATGTGGAGGACATTTTAGTGGTAAGAAAACAGCTGCTAAAGTTTTACAATGTGGTTTTTATTGGCCTACTATCTTTCATGATACATATGTTTATTGTAAAGCTTGTGAACGTTGCCAAAAGTTAGGAAGTTTAACTAAAAGAAATATGATGCCTTTAAATCCTATTCTTATTATTGACATATTTGATGTTTGGGGCATTGATTTTATGGGACCATTTCCTAACTCTTTTGGTAATCTTTATATACTTGTTGGAGTTGATTATGTGTCTAAATGGGTTGAAGCTATTGCATGCCACACTAATGACCACAAAGTTGTGCTTCGGTTTTTAAAAGAAAATATATTTTCCCGTTTTGGTTCACCACGTGCTATAATTAGTGATAACGGTACACACTTTTGTAATAAGCCATTTGAACATTTGATGAAACAATATGGCATTACACATAAAGTCTCAACACCATATCACCCACAAACTAGTGGTCAAGTTGAAGTGTCTAATAGGGAAGTTAAGCACATTTTAGAAAAAACTGTGAATCCAACTAGGAAAGATTGGTCCTTACGATTCACTGATGCATTATGGGCGTATCGTACCGCGTACAAAACACCCATTGGCATGTCACCCTACAGACTTGTGTATGGGAAGGCGTGCCACTTACCTGTTGAGTTAGAACATAGAGCCTTTTGGGCAATTAAGCAGTTAAACTTTTCTTTAGACAAGGCAGGTGAGAAACGAAAACTTCAACTAAATGAACTAAACGAAATTAGGAATGATGCATATGACTATTCAAAAAAATATAAGGATCGCATGAAATTTTACCATGATAAAAATATTTTGAGAAAAGATTTTTATCCAGGTCAGAAAGTCCTTTTATACAACTCTCGTTTGCATTTATTCCCGGGAAAGTTACGCTCTAGGTGGTCCGGTCCTTACATTGTTCGTATTGTTTTTCCACATGGAGCTATTGAAATTAAAAATCCTAAAAATGGTGATATATTTAAAGTTAATGGACAAAAATTAAAACCATTTTTAGAATTAAAAACTGATGAAGTGGATGAGATACTCCTTGAGGACCCTGTTTACCATGCTCTTTGATTCCTGTGTGATCTTGATAACTTGTGTTTTATTTGTATTATTGTTTTATGTGTGATTTAATTTTTGTTTGTTGTATCTTCTACTCTCTTAGCGGTGCACCATATCAAGGTACGACCATTCTAAACTCTTGTCAATTTTAATTTATATTTATATTTTGACACATTGAGGACAATGCTTAAATTAAGTTTGGGGGTATCAAGTTTATATGGTTATTATCATTAAGGAGTATGATTTATTATGTTTTTGCTTTGTGTTGTTTTTTGTTATTTTTTTTTTATTTTGTTCATTTTCATAAAAATTCAAAAAAAAAACCAAAATAAATGTTTTAAAAAAAAAAAAATTTGGTGATATTTTTCATTTTCAATGATAAAAATTCTGATTGAGTTTGAAATTAATTCTCTTAAAAATATGAATAATTTTTAAGCTTTGTTTTTAATTATAAGGTCAATTTTTCTTGTAACAAAAATTACATTTTTCATAAACACCCTTATTTCCTATAAGTTTAAGTGAAAAATAATTTTAATGAAAACCTATTTTCTAAAAGCAAAATTGACAATTTAATTAATTACATAAGCTTAACTTTTATTCATAATAATTTCTGAGATTTATTTTCATTGTGCAATTTTTGAGAAAATCATTTTTATATCACCAATAAAAAAAAAATTTATGTGTATTTTAATTTTTCTTTTGCTTGAGGACTAGCAAAACTTTAAGTTTGGAGGTGTGATAACTCTACAAAATAGAGTTATTTTACCACATTTTATGTGCTAATTGTTGCTTAATTCTTGAGTTTTTAATTGATTTATTAAATTTTAAAGTAATTTTGAATTTATTGGGTTTATTTTGATTTTATATATATTTGTACGTTTTTATAGTTATTATATTGTAATATGTTGTAATTTAATTATTTGAATTATTGTTGTGTGTTTAGTGGTAAAAATAAATGCATATTTATTCAACTTAAGTGTCAAAACAAATTAAGTTTAAATTAATATTTTCTTTAAATTAATGAGATGTATTTGTATGTTGAAAATATTTATTTGAAGTTAATTTATACTATTTTATAGAAATTAATTTGCATTTTTGCATTTTTATTTAAAGGAAATCAATGATAGAAGTGGCATTTTTGAGAAGAAGGCAAAGAAAATGGCTCAGCCCAGCCATGGCCCAGGCCCAGCCCGCCTGTCCTCTGGCCCAGCCCGCCTGTCCCCTGGCCCAGCCCGCCTGTCCCATGGTCCAGCCCGCCTGGCACCTCAAGTCAATTCCTCCTTCAGCATATGCAATTTTGCCTCCAACGCCTAGCATAATTGATCTAGTAGCTCCCTTCCAGCAATCAATCATCCAGCCGCCACCTGTCGCAGCCTCTTGATGAAGCAATCAGCTTCATTCCTTCGGCAAGCCAGAAGCCACCTTGGGCCTTGCCTTCAACCCAGCCCAAAACCGTGGGCTTGCCTGGCCATTTACTCAGCTGAAGCTTCTCCAAGCCCACGGCCTGCCTCCAAAAGCCCAGACGCCAGGCCCACGGTCCCCAGCAATCTGTCCCCAGCAGCCTCCAACCTCTTTGCCATACAGCCTCTTGAGCCCATAAAATTGCATTTTGTCCCCTATGACAAAAATGCCACCTTTTTACCCATTTTCTATACACTTTTTACCCCAAAATCATCATCACTCCTACAATTTACCCCTATTTACCATATTATTATTAATTTAATCAATTTACTTAATTTAAATTTATTATTTTAATAATCTCATTTTGGCTATAAATAAGGGTTTTGAAGACCATTTTTGGGGTGCTTAATGTTTTGGTTACCATCTTTTTCTCTCATTTTCTCTCTACCATTCTCTCTTTCATTTGGGTTTTTCAAGAGCATTTTGCAAGTATGTATGTCTTTTATTTTGTAATTTCTATTCTAGTTATGTGCTTCTAATCTTTTTCATAAGATTATTAAGATCATGATTAAGCAACTTGTAACTAGGTAATATTTATGTTGTATGTTGATTTCCCTTGTAATGCAACAAAGTCTTTGGATTTTTCTTCTTCATATATTTCTTTCATCTTAAATATCTTGTATTTTAGATTGTTAGAACATATTTACACTTTGTTCTTCATTAGTGCATAAACATAATATTCTTTGTGTAAGGTGTGTCATTAAATTGTACACATCAATGCTTAGAACAAAAATATTATGTTTTGCCTTATAAATAATGTTCATTGATTTATTTGTTATTTCATTAGATTGATTTACACTAAATGCTTTGAAATTATAATTTTGAAAAGTGAAGAAAAATCCTATCTTTTTATAAGAAATTTGTGTTTAAAATTATAAATCTTTTTGGAAAATGATAGTTTAAATTATTTTAACTATCACTAAAACTTGGGAATCAATATACTAATAAATATTATTAAACTTACATTTTGTGGATTCTAGTATCTTAATAATCTTTTCTTTTAACACTTATTGTCAAATCATTATTGGTTTATTTTCATTCTCTTAAATAGCTTTATTTTTCAATCTTTTATTTTATGTTCATAATATTAAAACTCATCAATCTTTGGAACTAGGTTAGAATTTATTACTTTTGATTTAAAATAGTTTTCTTTTTGATTTTAGACAACTCCTTTGGGTTCGACCTCGTGCTTACACGAAAACTATTCTATAAATACGATTCGTGCGCTTGCGAGTATAAATATTTAAACATACCCATTTTGGGTCCATCAGATTGCTGGAACGACGAGCCAGCCACACTTTTCTTGGACACATTCTTTCTGGGCCCCATCTGGTCGCCTAGTGAACAAGAACGAGGAAAAACTTAATAGGCGACCTAAAAAGTAAAAATGGGAAAACAACGCGAGAAGAAGTGACTTTCATACACGGGCTAAGGTAATCTCAGCCCGCAGTGTGTGAAGCCACGCGCTGCCATAGTCACGCGCCCACGTTTCCAACGGATCCCTGATCTCCAGGGATCTTTGTGGTAGGAGGGTCAGATTATTGCTTGCCTTGGAGGGGAAGTTTTGAGAGGAAAACCACCTAGGAAGCGTGACCCCTAAGCTACTCGGTTTTACACCCTAAGAACCTCTCACCTTCCATATTCTGAATAGGCATTTCCTAAAGTTACCCAGAAAGTTACCCAGAAATTACCTAGTTATGAACATCGCATTCCTAGACATGTTTTTAAATATAATCAATATGCCTAGAATCGAAACCTATGCACCAAAAATCAGCCAAAAACAACCTATTGTTTACGACTGAGAAATAGGTTTGCCTAACAAAGAAAAGGGGAAATCGAAACATGCAACGGACAAGGAACTTACAGTGTATATTCCGAATGAAAGTTGCAGGCAGCGTAGGAGTAGGAGTCCTGGTGGAATCCTTAAAGCTGGAATTCTGAAAGGCTCTTGTGGCGAGAATGTGGGGATTTCTGGGATTATGACCAGAAGAAGAAGAAGAGCTTCTGAAACTCAAAAGAGAGAAAATAAGGAAAAAAAAATCAAATGAAGAGTGACTAGTACTGAAGATTACCAACCTTATATATACGTAAGAGGCATAAGGAAACGAGGATCGTCCGATCAAATTAATAAGAGATACGAGGGTCATAACTCAAGAGACGAAACGACGGCAGAAAGGTGGCTAGGCCATTTAATGCAATTCTCGGAATCTGAACAGTCGCCAACCATGGCGTTCCACGTGTCCGGTACCCATGTGGTGGGCAGGACATGAAGAGTTGAAAGGGAAGTTTAAAAGCCCGCACTGTGAAGATCAAAGATGACGTCATAGGTCACGAGCAAGGGCTTGGGGGGAAAATGTACGCCCTGAATATCCACACACACTTTGGCGAGCTAGAAAAAGGCCTAAATCGATCTTCCATGTGTCAACCGTCCACCCGGAGTTGTTTGTTATAGACCCCTAAACAACCAGCCCGAGCTGATGGATCATTTAGCTGCTCCGTGCGTGGAGCCGTTGTGTCGGCATAATAGAAGCCACGAGCTAGCGCCACATTAAGCTCGTGGTGCCTCAAAGGCCTGACACCCCCGAATCCTTATAAAGTAAACCACGCAATATAAACGTGCATATACCAGACATCACATGTCTGTTCTATTCCTGAATTCTCGGATATGCCGTATAAACGTGTGTGTTCAGACATCCCACGCCTGATTTGGGCCATGCGGCCCATTACCCATCTTTACTCATTGATTAGACCACACTTCACTATAAGGTTTAGGAATTAATCATCAGTGTCACATAAATGACATGATGGATGATTAGATCACGAGATGACCCCAATACCTACTCAGAGATCAATCTCCTATAAATACCGAAACCCTGGGTAGTGTAAGGGGTTGGCTTCTTCTTGTAAAGCAAACACTTTGTAAGAAATAGTAAGGAGAGATTAATAATATCGACTGGTGGACTAGGGGGATTTTAACCTCCGAACCACCTAAAAAAAGGAGTGACCATCTTTTCGTTGCAATTAGTTTCCACGTTCTCAATTAATATCATTGTCATATTACGGTTTATCAATCAGTACTAATTCATCCTATTTATTCGTATAATTATCTGTGGCGAAAAACCGCGTCAACAATGTCCATATAGAGATTATTGCGATGATAAATGTAATCAATCAATTAATGTAATTCATGTAATAAAGGGTTGTTACACATTCTTGTGTGTTAAATAAAGAGGGAATAGACAGTGAAAATGACGAAACTTTTGTATACCGAAACTCTGGAGAAATTATATTAGATAAATTCCCTAAGAAAATACAGAAATAACATTGACTTGTAGACTAAGTGAATTTAACTACTAAACCACGTAAAAAGTGTGGGTTTCTATTATTTATTGTTTTATAACAAGCCCCATCTCTTTTTATAATTTTTAATTCTCAGTTAACAAAAACCCACGTCAAACATTGTCATATCAAGGAATCAGGATAACATGTTGAGGTTGTGGTCCTAGGGTCAACAAGTCAAGCTCGTTACCTCTAAGTAACAGGTAGTAGGGGTGTTCATAAAACCGCCCACACTACACAAACCACCTACACCGCACCACATCGCATCGCAATTTGCTGTTTAGAACCCTTCGCGATGCGGTTGCGATTTGTATTTTTGGCAAACCGCGCGGTGCAGTTTTAAATTTTATAAATGCGGTTCAAACCACACCGTACCGCATCATTATATATATTAACTTTTTATATTTTTTTTTCAATTTTACTACATTTAAAGTTAATGCATAAATATTTATATAGTATAATAATATACACAATATCTAGAAAAAAAATATAATATTTCATAGGATGCTAACACATATTTTACTTCAATATAAAGATATCCCTCCTTAATTAAAATAATATTTACTTTTATATTACATTTTTTATTTGTTATTAGTATGTTATATTTTTATTGTTTTGTTTAAAGTTTATTAGCTTGTTGTACATTTAATTATTTTGTTAAACACTCTATCGTTATGAGATTTATTATGAATTTTTTTTAATTATAATATTTAATTGTTAAATTATTTGACGATAGGTATAAACTGTCCACATTGCACCTCACTACACCGTATTTTTGCAGTACGGGTTGCGGTTTGAAAAATTGTTCAAACCACATATGTGGTACGGTCTAAAAAATTAGAGAAAAATTGCACCACGAACACCCCTACCACGAACACCCGTAAAAGGGAGTAAAATTGTAAATCAACGTAGCAGCTAATTGATTAGCAAAGCGAGATTGTTGGTCAGTAAAGCGAGCAATATGACAGCGTATCAGTATATCAACAAAGCATACAACATGACAACAGGTCAACTCGCTCACCTTATGCCCACAACCTGTAACATAGCAATATTAGCACATCACCTAATGAACTTACACCAACATAATTTGAATAGGGATTATGGCTTGGCCATTACCTTGCTAGCCAACCTTGTCATCTGAAGAAGTTGACTTCTTAACCTACTAGGGTATGTACTGCTATCTAGTACATATCTATTAATAAGCAAGGGGTTCTTATATACATATATAAATATATTATGTGTAAGACATTGGTGTTAAAATAGTGTAAGGAAAAAGACAGCAGTCTATATGATGAGGCCCACAGTTAGAGCGTCACCATTGAAGGGGTCCATTGATACGCTGACGTTTAGCTAATTTGGAGCCCACAACTGAGATGGGGCGCTCCAGAGGGCCATGTGTTTGGGTGAATGGACCCACCCCAATATCTATAATCAATAATTATACAAACTGAATTATTTGAGCAGATAATGACAAAACCAGATAAATAAATAAAGGAATATTTACGGGAAAATTATCCCAATTTGTATGATTGTAGTACTTAAGTATCCAAGTTATTTTTTTGTCAGCAAAAGCATTTTCTGTTTATTTTTTGTTGTAACCATCACTTCCGATCGTTAAGTGCGTTTGTGATATATTAGTAAAAGTGCCAAATTATATGAATATTTGTGGTAAAAATACCTAATTTAATATATATGTACATCAAAAATATCTAAATTATGAGATATTTGTGGCAAAATATAATCAGAATGTACTTTTGTCAATAAAAAAAATTTAGGTACTTAAGTACTACAAATATAATAATTTTAGTAATTTTGTCACAAATATAACATAAATAAATAGTTAAATAGAATCTCTGAATGGGTAGGACCAAAAGCTCAAAATCAAAAAGTTTCTCACTTCAATGCTTTTCCCTTCCGCTTTAGGCCCATCTATGTTCGGTACTAGTATTTAAGACATAATTTATCTCCAAAAAAGTATTTAAGACATTATTGTGTTTTATTTTATTACCCCTTTAAATGAAATAAAATAATATACGTGGAAAGTTGCAAGAGCTATAAAAAATTTATATATATAGCGGATATTTATAGGATTTGATTTGTTTATATTATATGTCTATGTATAAATTGTATTTTGTAAATATCACTTGTGATAAGGTGGAAGAGTATTGAGATTGAGAAAATTACTTTCCACTATATATTTAAAAATTGGTAGTTCTCTATAGATATATTTTCTTTTGTTCTTTCCCTTCTATTTTATTATTATTATGGTCACAAAAATACCTTTATGTAAAATAACAAAATAAGAAAATACTATTTCTAAGTATACAAGTATATTGATTTTCTGTAATTCTTAAAAATTCAAACTTGATACTAATAAAACTATGTTTTTATTGTATTGATGAACAAAATATAAACAATTTGTATTCATTGTACCGCTAATACTGTTAGTGGATCCAAATTATTTGGTCATTGTGTTGATTATCATAAGATGAGATTTTCAATAACAGTAAAAAAAAAGTCAAAATGTAACTAATTATTTAAAATTGACTATTAGTATTAAATAGTGATGATTAAAAAATCTTATTGTGATTATAACATTAAGGCCCATATTGGTACAACTCTATGTAGGGTAAAGCAGCTCTAGTTGTGCTGTGGGGAAAATTTACTGAGTGTTTAGTAAATTATAAATTTTAAAATATGTGAGTTGGAAAAATTGTATAGTGTTTGGTATCAAAATAAATATCATATTTATTTTATTAAAACAAACTCACAAATAATAAACATAGCCAATGAATTTCAATATAAATATTATATTTATTTAAACATGTTAAAATTAAAATTATTTTCTTTTTTATTTTATTTTTCTAAAACATGAAATTGATATATGTTTGATAGATTATAATTTAAAAATACTATGAGATGCAAAAATAATATTATAAAGTATAATAAACTCTATATTAAAGTGGTTTGTTAATTTAAAATTACTAAAATAAAATATATTTAAAATTTAAGTATTATTTATTTTATTATCTTATTAATTTTTTTAAAATATTTTTATTTTGAGTAATATATAATAAAAAAAGTAAATATATTTAGATAAAAAATACATTTACTCCAAAGTTTTTTCAAAAAGTTGTTTTTAGAAAAGGTAAAAACTGGGTTGTGCCAGCTATAGCTTCTGCATAAATTCTTGAATAAGCTGATTTCATACAATTTACCAAACACTTTTATTGCATAGTTTTTTCATAAAGCAGCTTTTAACTTTTCTAAAAGTTGTCCCAAACTGGCCATAATTGAGAGTATAATTAAACCCGTAGTCAAGTTTTTATCATTATCATTTGTTTTTTCACTAAACAACTCATAATTTCATACAACTTCTTAGAGCATCTCCACCGCTGGTGGAGAGTAGAGTTGCCTCACTGACTAATGTTAGTTCTCGGTCTGATGTGGCATGTAAGATCTCATTTATATAAGTCTATATGCATGCTCCCTATAAATATATATTCAAAACAACATGCATAGTAGAAAGCATAAAATCATACAAGCACGTGAGTATTATTATTGTAATGCCTCAAATTTCCTAATAAGGTTTAGGACCTTGATTAGGAGGCCGGGAGGGCCATAATTGATTTAATATGATATATAATGATTATATGCATGTTTACGTGAATTATATTATTATATGATGGTGAATGCATGCATATGGGTGTATTTATTATTATAAGAGTATATTTGTAAATTGGGTGCATATTGTAATTTGTGAATGAGATTTAATTATTATGGAGATATATTCGAGCTATTCGACATGAGACGGTCATATATAATGGATTAGCGGTTTTGTCATAACGGGGTCAATTTTGGGGTAATAGAAATGTTTATTTGGTGATAGATTGGGAATATTTGAGATCAGGGTGAAATTCTGGAAGTTTTGACTATAGTGTCCCCGGGGGTGTTTTCGGGACCCCGAGCACTAGGTTTTATTTGAGGTTACTTAAGCTTGAAGTAGCTTGACAGATAAGAACGTACGTTAGAAACTTCTCGTTCTCTCTCAAAACAGTCTGTTTTACCGTTTGAGCCTTTTTGAGGAAATCTTGAGTTCTGGGAGTCGGAATCAAGCGAGGGTCGAGGCATAGCGATCCTAGGAAAGAATAGAAGCTTCTTAACCGAAGGATTTGATGAGAAACAACCCAATCAAAGGTAATCTAAGTTTGAAGTTTTAAGTTTTTAAAGTTTCTAAGCTTAGAATTGGACTTTGTTAATTGTTGAGTTTTTGGTCGGTTTGAGCTTTGGGTTTTGAGGGTTTTGGAGTATTGGGAAGCTTGAGAACTTTGATTTGATGATTGGGGAATGTTTGGGTATGTTTTTGGAGGATTTGGAGTGCTTGAAACACGTTTGGGAATGGCCCAGGGTTGGGGGCTGCGGCCCTGTTCTTGTGCGCCGCGGCCCTAGCCTCAGAGAACCCTAGGGGCCTCGGCTCAAGGTGCTAGGGCCGCAGCCCTTGCCCTGTTTTCACCCCGTTTGCTCGTTTTGACCCCGGGAACTTAGTTATGGGCCTCGGGAGTGTCCCTACTACTTGGATTAGTTTGGATTGATCTCTTGGGGGCTAGATATTGGTGTGGAACCTTTGATTATCATGTTATTGATGGTGTTCCATATTTGGTTATGATTAGGTGACCGCTAAGGGCTTAAAGGTTGATCGTTCTCAAGGGTCGTTCTTATATTGGTTCTAGCTCGAATCTAAGGTAAGAAAACCGCACCCTGTGTATATGAGACATGCATGGTTATCATTGATGCATGTCGGTTGATTATTATGTATGAGGCATGCATGGTTATTATTGATGCATGCCGGTTGGCTATTATGTATGAGACATGCATGGTTATTATTGATGCATGTCGGTTGATTGTTATGTATGACATGCGTGGTTATTATGATGCATGTTGGTTGATTAATGAGTATGACATGCATGGTTATTATTGAAGCATGTCAGTTGATTATTATGTATGACATGCATGTCTATTCTTGACGCATGCTGGTTGACTATTAAACGTGACATGCATGGCTGTTATTGGTGCATGTTAGATTGCTGGATTTATTGCATATGATGCATGAGAAACATGTGATTGGGACATGCCTTATATATTGAGTATGATATCGTTCAGAGCTTGAGTCTCTGTGTTGATGCATGGCCCTAATGGTACTAATACCTGTTTAGTAAGCATGCTAAATACCTCGTTTATGGATATGGAATATGTGATATGTGATTGGTGGCATGTCTTACTGGTGAAAGACACTGACTAGTCAGGGACCGACTCTAAAGTCGAGAATCATGCATTGAATGGCTCTATGGCATTAATGCTAGACCGACCCTAAAGTCGAAGAACTTATAAGCGCTTGCCTGGTCTATAACCAGATGACTATAGCCAAGGTATATGACCCCGGTGACCGTTTGTCACATGGCTAAGGGACGTTGTCCATAGTTTCGACTCTAGAGTCGTGAGGAGGGTTATGTTGGTGACTAATCACCTTGCACCTGTCCTATTCAAACTTAAGAAGGAATCACTTATCGGTTAAGCCCTGGTGACCCTATCGTCACATAGCTAGAAGGAGCGATGCTCATTATTGTGACTTTTAGCTATTGTCACCTATTTGCTTGGACTGATAGTCCTGAATGGTTATTATGATCGTTGTTGATATTATATCATGCTTTATTGGGTTTTCTTGCTGGGCTTTGGCTCACGGGTGCTACGTGGTGCAGGTAAAGGCAAGAGGAAGCTGGACCATCCTTGAGTTGGAGAGCTTAGGTGATGACGTGTACATATGCAGCTTCTCGTCCGCCAGGGCCGAGGTTTAAAGTGGAACTAGGGTTGAACCCTGTTTTGCCGCTTAGAACGGCCTGTTGTAAATGTTTTCTGTAATAGACTGTGAAACTTTATTTTCGGGATCCCAATGTATATATTAAACGTTTTAGTGAAACGTTACATCTTAACCAAAGTTTTTAATCCCTAAACCGCTAATCATACTTAGTTCACGATTTTGGCCAAATGACTTGATTAGCGAGTTTAGCACTGTTTACAAGGCACACTGTAACGGTCCCTGGAGTTTGGGGCGTTACAATTATAGAGATACGTAAATACAACAATAAAACCATTAGACTATTTACAAGATGTGTAGCGGAACAATGACTATACCCTTTGGATTCCCTAACCTTTTGTCCATGTTGAATGCTAGGTATTGCAAGGAATTTAAACCGCTTTGAAACAAGACCACAGTCTTCCAAGTCTTTCTCTAAAACAACCCAATGTTTGTGTGGGCAAGTCTCAACAGATGAGAAGAGAATTCCTAGAGAGAAAACTAAGAGAAAGTGGGAGGCTAGGTATAGAATATTAGTAGTGAATTTTTACATTATCAAATTCATCTTACCTAATGTATTCTATAACACTAGTATATATAGGCAATTAGCTAGAACATAAAATAGGTTTTAGTTACCCATTTTATTTTAATTATTTAATAATTATAATTAATTAAATACTTGTCAAAATTAACCAATTATAATTTTGACCTTTATTTAATTCATTTTATTAATATTAATATCAATTTATCAATATTAACAAAATTGTCTCAATTGGCTATAATACTCTTTTTTTAGACTTTGCAATAAAAACCTCAAATTTTCTTCTATTTCTTTTATCACAAAATATCAATAAATAATTTAACATTATTTATTTTCATCGACCTAGTCAATATGATATTTTTATAATTACTATTTAAATTAATTATTCAAGACTAATAGGTTCATTTTGATAAGAGATGACATGGGGACGATGGATCCATGAACTTAAGCTCCAATAAGTTATCGTGAGTTTATTTATAACAAATAATCTCACTACCTTATTAATTTCTCGTGACTCAACTATAGACTCAAAATTGCACTCTTGAATTCATAGAACGTTTTACACCAAATGTAAATACGTTATCCATTGTTATAACCATAACCATCATTCAATCCTCTATAGATGATCTACTAATGAGAGGGGTGCAAATTACCATTTTACCCCACACTGATATTTTATCCTTAACTCCCACTAAGTTCCTTGTAAATCAAATTTCCGTAAATTTAATTACAGAAATGAGTACTCTATCATTTAACACTTGAACCAAGCTATAAGGAAATCACCGTTTCACTTCTTAAACAGAAGCTATAGATTTCATATCTTTGATAAATACTCCCACTCAATTATACTACCAAATCTCCAATGTGTAAGTATGGGCTAGTCCGTAGGGTAAACTACGAACAAATCAAAAGACTTGAATAATACAATTAGCAGAATATTAATCACTCAGAATTAAGATTGAATTGACCTATGGTCAACGTTGTGATATGATTAGATTAGATAATAACGATACTTACTTATCTTGTTAATAATCAATATCAGTCCAGTCCAATGTAACAAAATACATCTGATCTTATCTACTTGGTCAATGTCTTGGATATGATATCACATCAGATGTATAAGTAGATCTTATCGTAGATTACCCAATCAGTAAAAATCGAGTGTACTGATTTAATCTTAGGACAAAATACTTTTGAACATATAATTACAATTATAATTCGCTATGACTGAGTCACTATGATTGTAACTATACATATGTTCGAGATTTTATAAATGTTTGTATTAATAATAATTAATCATGTAATAAAACATGTAAACAACACAAATTGATTGAAAAAAATGATTTATACTACTTTATTGATAATGAATGAATTACATAAAAAAATGTGGTTTTATAAGGGCGTAAAACCCAACATGGCATTGCTTGATGCATTGCCAAGAACTGGAGGAACTTCCGTTACCTAGCAAAGTTGCCTGACAGAGGCAGCAATGCTTATTTTATTTTTTTTTAAAATCACAAATTACCGTCGGTATATTTTAAAAAATTAATAAAGGTCATTTTGACCGTTGGTTTAATTTTGTATAAAAAAAATTAATTTATTTCTTTTTTGCTTCTATAAATACACATTAAATTGATTCATTTTTCACACATTCTCTTATATTCTTCTACAAAATTTTCAATATCACAAAATCCTCTTTTCTTAAATGGATTCACAAAATTTCCCAAATTCTCTATTTACAAACCCCCATAATCCAAAATTTCAATATTCTCAAGTTACTCAAAATTTATCAAGTTTTCCTTGTACCAACCCCCAAAATCCAAATTTTCAATATTCTCAAGTTAACCAAAATTTTCAAAAATAGCATATGTCCTTCGCTTTCCTAAATTTTGGTTCTTTTGAAACACCTCAACTTGCTCCATTCTACATACTAGGAAATTGAAATTCCCTACCATATGCCTTTCATACGCATTCCCTGCACCAACCCGAAATGGTTTCAAGAAATTATCGGCCAAGTATGGAAAATCTAGTAATCATTTGAATCTTGAAACGTCATCCACATCTGTCTCCAAAACCCAACCTATAGATGGTGATGAAGGGTTGGAAAATGTGGTTCTACACAATGAAGAGGAACCAAGCAAAAAATCTATATCCAATAATTTTTTTTTGTTTTTTTGTTTCTTATTTACAATGTTTTATAGTATCAAATCAATACAATTTCTTATTTCTAGGTAAAGTTAAATGGATAAGTGGATGGCTTAATAAATCTAAGGATGCCATCGTGGGGAATGACCAAACTTCTACAAATTTATGGGATCAGATCGCATAATACTTCAACACCAACCACAAAGGTGAGCAAACAAGAACTAGAAAGCAATGCAAAGACCATTGGAACAAGATGAATCAAAATGTGGCGCGTTTCAATGGGTGTTGATGGACCCAAAACGGGTATGTTTAAAAATTTATATATCGCAAGCGCACGAATCGTCCATATAGAATAGTGATCGTGTAAGCAAGGATGTCGAACCCAAAGGAGTTGTCTAAAATCGAAAATGAAACTATTTCAAATCAAAAGTAATAAATTCTAACCTAGTTCCAAAGATTGATGTGTTTTAATATTATGAACATAAAATGAAAGATTGAAAAATAAAGCTATTTAAGATAATGAAAATAAACCAATAATGATTTGACAATAAGTGTTAAAAGAAAAGATTATTAAGATACTAGAATCCACAAAATGTAAGTTTAATAATATTTATTAGTATATTGATTCCCAAGTTTTAGTGATAGTTGAAATAATTCAAACTATCATTTTCCAAAAATATTTATAATTTTAAGCACAAATTTCTTATAAAAAGATAGGATTTTTCTTCACTTTTCAAAATTATAATTTCAAAGCATTTAGTGTAAATCAATCTAATGAAATAACAAATAAATCAATGAACATTATTTATGAGGCAAAACATAATATTTTTGTTATAAGCATGGATGTGTACAATTTAATGACACACCTTACACAAAGAATATTATGTTTATGCACTAATGAAGAATAAAGTGTAAATATGTTTTAACAATCTAAAATACAAGATATTTAAGATGAAAGAAATATATGAAGAAGAAAAATCCATAAACTTGTTGCATTACAAGGGAAATCAACATACAACATAAATATTACCTAGTTACAAGTTGCTTCATCATGATCTTAATAATCTTATGAAAAAGATTAGAAGCACATAACTAGAGTAGAAATTACAAAATAAAAGACATACATACTTGCAAAATGCTCTTGAAAAACCCAAATGGAAGAGAGAATGGTAGAGAGAAAATGAGAGAAAAAGATGGTAACCAAAACATTAAGCACCCCCAAAATGGTCTTCAAAACCCTTATTTATAGCCAAAATGACATTATTAAAATAACCAATTTAATATTAAGTAAATTGATTAAATTAATAATAAGATGGTAAATAGGGGTAATTTGTAGGAGTGATGATGATTTTGGGGGTAAAAGTGTGTAGACAAAAGGGTAAAAAGTGGCATTTTGAGCATAGGGGATGTACATTTAGGCACATTTAGGCTCAAAAAGGCTGTGCTGGCAGCTGGGCTGGCTTGGGTGCCAGGCGGCTAGGAAGCTGCTGGGCCGTACGGATGGGCTGGGCAGGAGAGTCTTCAGCTGGAGTGCACTGGCGCATGTGAAGGCTGGGCATATGATGAATTGAACTTGGCTGATGGAGCTGAACGTGGGAAGGCATGTGGGCTGGAGCAAGGCTGGGCCAACGTGGGCCTTGGAGTGGGCCTGCTGAAGGAGATGGCTTTTTGCCACATTTTGCTATTTTCTCTTCATAAATGCCACTTTCATTTTCTTTTCTCTTCTTTTTTTTCAAGCATACAACATAATTCCTACAAGGTGAAAATAAATTAAATAACCATCAAATATTTTCAATTATAAATAAATCATATTAATTATTTGAAAATATTGATTATAACTTAATTTATTATAGCATTTAAGTTCAAAAGAATTGCACTTTTAACATCTAACTTAACAATACAAATTTGATATAATTAAATTACAACATAATATAATAAAATATCTATAAAAACATATAAAAATATATAAAATCAAAATAAACCTAATAAATTCAAAATTACTTAAAAACTTAATAAATCAATTAAAAACTCAAGAATTAAGCAACAATTAGCACATAAAAAGTGGTAAAATAACTCTATTTTGTAGAGTTATCAGGTGTTATAAACGAGTACACCAAACATGTCATAGTAATTGGTTTGATGAGAAAATTCTTAAGAATGAGCATGAAATGTATAAATTTGAAAATAAAAACTCAAATTTTCTACTTGTAGACTATTAGAGATTGCTAAAGGATGAGTCGAAATGGAATACAATGTACCAACCAGAAGGTGCAAAGAGAACAAAAGTATCAAAATCAGGGGCATATACTTCATCATCCAATGCAGACATCAATGATGATGAAGTACATGAAGTGCGCCCTATTAGCCAAAAGGCGTCAAAGAGAAAGGGATAGGAAAAAAGGACATACATACTACATATATAGAGATTAATGCACGAAAATCATTTGCACTGGAGAAATTGGTGGTGATAAGGGAGAAAGAGGCAGGAGATAAAAGAATGACAAAATATATGGATTATCTCGTCATGGACACATCGCATATGAGTCCTGAACAAAAGAAAGATCATGAAAATTTGTGTACTTATATTAAGACTAATATCTTGAAGTTCTAATTGCTGTGTATTTTTTTTAAGATCATTATAATGTTTTATTTTAATTAAATAAATTATCTTTTATTATTTAATGAATCAATAACAGTTATATTTTGAACGACAATTTTGTAACAACTATATTTTTAACGTCTATTTTTAAAGACTATTTTGTAACAACTATTTTTTAATGGCTATATATGTCACCATGTCTATAAATACCACATTCCAATCTTCCTTTTTCTCAACTCTCCATTTCGTCCTCCATCTTACTCTCACATTCATCTTACATTGCCAAATATCTTCTAACTATGTTCGACAATGGATTCACCAAATTCTCTTAATCCTTATGACAATATGAGTTTGGACGATATTATAATTGTAGAATGTACTAACGAGAATAATGATCAATATTTCAACGATTTCCTCAATGAGGGTAGCTCAATAAGGTGAGAAAAGAAGAAAGCCCACATTGATAGGGGACGTGTAGAAGGGCACCAACGTTTGTTCGATGACTACTTTTTTGATCAATCGGTGTATACAAAATATCAATTTCGAAGAAGATTTAGAATGTGTAGACATGTATTCCTACCCATAGTGGAAGCTCTAGGAAATTATTTGGAGTATTTCTAGATGAGGTTCGATGCAATCGGTAGAAGAGGCATTTCGCTAATACAAAAGTGCACCGCTGCTATGCGAATGTTGGCATATGGAGCGCCTGCCGATTACTTTGATAAGTATGTTAGAATCGGTGAAAGCACTATTGTTGAATGCCTAGTCAATTTCGTTTGGGGAGTGAATGAGATTTTTGGGACCGGATATTTGAGACGACCTATTGCTGACGACATTTGCTGCTTACTTCAAATGGGGGAGGTGTGTGGTTTTCCACGCATGTTGGGAAGCATTGATTGTATGCACTGTGAAAGGAAAAATTACCTAGTTGCATGGAAAGGACAATTCACCTGAGGTGATCATGGCATGCCAACAATCATGCTCGAAGCAGTTGCGTCACAAGATAGTTGGATTTGACATGGATTTTTCGGTGTTCTAGGATCCAATAATGATCTCAACGAGTTAAATGAATCCCCATTATTCACTGACATCTTATAAGGGCATGCTCCTAGAGTTGAGTTTACGATAAATGACACACAATACAACAATGGATACTATCTAGCAGATGGTATCTATCCAGAGTGGGGTACATTTGTTAAAACTATCCCATTGCCTCAAGGAGAGAAAAGAAAATTATTTGTCCGATGCCAAGAAGCGGTATGCAAAGATGTTGAGCGAGCATTCAGAGTACTTCAATCTCATTTTGCTATTGTATGAGGACCAACACGTTTTTGGCAAAGATATGTTCTCAAAGATATTATGTATGCATGCATCGTATTGCACAACATTATTGTTGAGGATGAAAGAAATACATATGAGGGTTTATTTGATTTTAATTTTGATGAAGGCTCCGCCGACAGCCCAATGGTTGAAGTATCAAATAGAGCTATTTCTTATTTCCCAGGAATGTTTCAAAGAAGTGCTGTAATTCGTGACAGGAACATTCATCGCAATCTTCAGACAGACTTGGTCAAGTACATATGGTCTAAACTTGGAAATCATTTTGATTATATATATGTTTTTTTTTAGTTATGTTAGATTGATTAATTATTATGTAATTTTATGAGCTACTTTTAAATTTAATGTAAATTAAATATTATGCAATATTTATATTAATTAATAAATTTTAAAAATTTAGTCTAATAATATTTGAAATTAAAAAATAATATATGAAAATTATAGTAAGATCATGGTGGGTAACTTTTGGAATTACCTATCATTGGACTAATTTTTTAAGAAAAATTATCAAAATTGATGAGAATGAGAGTGAAAATAATAAAAAAAATATTTTAAGGTGAATTTTGTACTTTGCAATCAATTAAATTGTTAGCATGAAGATGCTCTTAGTAGGTGATAATTAATTAAATGAAGTAATAGTAATATAACTTTTTCCTTTTCATTGTACCTCATCAATTAACTTTTGTAATTCCGATTAAACCCCCATTTATTGTTACTTTATTTGTGATTTGTCATGATTTTTATTTACTTTATTATTAAAAAAGTATTTTTATTGATGATATATCTTCGAGAATATCCGAAAGATGATATGCCACACTATACTATTTTTCATTACAATCTAAAAAAATAATTAAATATTATAATTTTATCAATATTTATTTTAAGTAGTTGAGTTGCTTTGAAAATTATAGATATATATAAGATAGAAATAATATTAAACTCTTGTATATAAAATTGTTCATTTTATTTTTAAAATATATATGAGATCCTCACAAATTCTTAACTTTACTTCCTTAAATTTTGAACTAAATATAAAAAAAAAAATTAAATTCTTATTCCTATATTTACTTTACCCAACCAAATACCAAAAATTTCATTAATTTATATAAAAAAAAACAACAATAATTCACACATAAAATATTACATTCACCAACCTTGATAAATCCAATGGAGTACTTTTTCTTGATCGAAATCCAATGGAGTACTTTGTTCATCGCACCGTCACATCACATATCGTCATCAATTGTGTCTTTTTCTAAAGAATTTAGCTTAGGATTTGAGAATTTTTTTTTTCTTTTAAAAATAAAATCACAATTCTGATCTTATGAGAACAGAAATATATGAAGATAAAATCAAATATTTCAGATGGCGGGGGCCACAATGTCAAATAAATTTTATAAGAGGGGCCCATTTGAAAATTTTAAAAATATATCCTCAATTTTTTTGGCCACAATGTTAAGAATTTAAGTGTGGAAGTTCTGGTTGTCTTGTTCTCACCTTTAAAATAACTAATTAATAAACTTGCTAATATTTCGTTAATAATTGAGATTAATTATACTAAGAGCACTCAAAACAACTTATTTAAAGGAGTTGCTTCTTTAAAAATTGACAGAATCATAATTAATTAGCCTTCCAACAACTCATTTAAATTCATGATGTAAAATAAAGTTGATCTATATTCTTTATATCTTTTTCCACATTTATAGATTTTTTAGAGCTCCTCTAAACATTTTTTCTATTTTTTTTATTAACTTTTCTTTCTTTTTCTCTTCAAATTTATTAAAAATTTTATTATTTTAATTAATAAAAATGTTTAAAAATATAATACTTAAATGATGTAAAAATATATATAAAGAAACTGATATTTGATGGAATGTAAAATTTTTACGTAAATTAAAGAAAGTAGGGTTTTAGTAATGTGTTTTGAAGAAAAGAAGAGCACTCTTAATGTGTGCTCTACTTTATCTCTTAAAACACATCACCAAAATATTAATTTATTTATTTGACCTCTAATTTGTACATTATACCATCTATCAACTTCTCTAATTTTTTTTTCTATATCATTTAAATATTATATTTTTTTAATATTTATAATATCTACATACATGTAATACCATGTAAAATTATATTATATTTTAAAGGGATATTTGTGGCAAAAATATCCAAATTATTACGTTTATAACATTTAAGTACTCAAGTTATTTATTTGTCGGCGAAAGTACATTCCGTCCATGTTTTGTTACAGTTGTTTATTTTGCCGTTAAGTCCATCACGTGATATCAAATTTGCTTATAACCTAAGTACTTTTGCCGCAAATATATCATAAGTTGAGTACTTTTGTTACACATATCTATTAAATTAGATGCTTTCACCATAAATATTCATTTAATTTGACATTTTCACCAATATGTCACAAACAAAGGGTCCAGATTGTCATTTAACAAAATAAAGTGTCCGATCGATAACTTTTGTAAAACATAAGGTCCAAAATAGTATTTACTCTTTTTTTTTATTGTGTTTTATAATTTTGGTGTATATCTTATGTATATTAGATACATATTTAAAATTTATTTTTGAACATTCAAGATCATATATATATTTTGTGGCAATGAAACAATACAAAAATAGAAGAATTAATTATGATTTTAGAAATTCATATTTTATATTTAAATAATAAAGCTATAGATTTTGTGTTTAGATTTGTATTATCTAAATGTTTAATATAAAATATCCTGTACTTTATACATTGTGAACGCATCTCAGTTTCTAAATTTTGGACGCATCAAATAAAAATTTGTTTTATTCAATTAAGTATTCTATGGTAGGTTTCCAAAATTGGCCTCACCGGTGAGACTCTTATGTAATTTCGACCCATGAATAATTTTTGGCGTGATTTTTTTTTATGATCGTGTATATTGTAGTTATTTAGAGCACCCTGCAAATTTTCAGAAAATTTCGAATAATTTACAGTGCAGAAATCTATGTTCAACTATGTTATTTTTAACGCGTATAAAAAAATTAGTAACGCATGCAACAACTTGTTTTTAAACTAGTTTTCGGCACTGTAAATTATTTGGAATTTTCTAAAAATTTACAGAATACTCTAAATAACTACAATATACACGCTCATAAAAAAAATCGCGCCGAAAACTATTCACGGGTTGAGAACACAAAAGAGTCCCACCAATATGGCTCTTTTTAAAGCCCTTACCATAGAAATTTCCTAATTCAATTTCCCAACTAATTTATTTCAAATGTTGAACAGTTAAATATATATAGAAAAAATTTGGTGCGGGTGTTCGACTCTTTTGCTGAGTTCTGATTGGTGGAGATAGTAAGTTGTGGCCCCACTTTGATAAGTGTTATAATACGTGTTGATGTATTATATTTTTTTAGCTTTATTATTTTATTCTTTCTGACTTTGTCTTCAAATAAATGGACCCATAAATTTATATGGAATTATTATGTTCTCATATTTTTTTCTCCCGTTCTGGATTGACGGATTTGGCGATGGAGGTAATAGTGACGACGACTCCTATAAGGCAGTTGGGGAAGCTTCGCTTGCATAGTTCATTATTTTCTCTGTTTGATCTCTCAAAAGAAAATTAAAAAAAAAAACTCTTCTTTTTTGTTTAAAGTTGATGAAGAAAACTAAAGGAAGAGAATTCGTAATTCTAACCGTTTTTAATTGTTTTGTTGTTTTTATTGAAATCTTTTTTATTGTTGACCTTACTATAATGTTAAAGTTTGACTTTTTATGTAAAGTTTTGCTCTCTTGATTTGGATTTAGGTTATGGTCTCATAATCTAAATGAGCTAATAAAGAATTATTATTTTATATTCAAATTATTTATATAATGATGACAAATCTTTAATATTTGTAGGGATTGCACAAAATAACAGAGGAAGAAAGAGTATATAGAAAGAGTAGAGTAAGACAATGAAGATCAAAGAACTATCATATTGAATATCATCACCTAGCTTTTACTTTAAAATGTATTCATATGAACCAAAATGGATAGTAGGGATAAAGGGAGAGTTATATAAATCAAAATGACCCACTTTCTAGACCAAATTACAAGTTCAAATAAAATGAATAATTTCTAATAAATCAATCCAATGTCAAGTTGTAGCATATGGAAAAAAAAACTCAAATAACTTCATCCTTAATGTTGAAACACCCAGAATCTTCAAATGCGAAACCCAACCTTCCTCCCTTGAAGAAACATGTTTATTCTTCGACGTGAAGTTCGTAGCACCACTGAGATACTCGGTCTTCTCCTCCATCAACGGCCAAGCCACCAACAACACAACACCACAGTCTCCATGACTCCGACCTCCATTCGATGACAACCACCATCCCTTGGCCTTTCCACTTCAATGAGCACCACTGGACATGCAGACACATGGTTGGACAGAGAACTTCTCGTCACTCAATGGTGGACACGTTCTCGGTATCGGCTTGAGTCCGTGGTTGGCCCAGGAGCTTTCGAGAGACTGAACCAGAGCGTCGAGCAAACCTTACCTCCGTCGTTGGGTTGAAGATTTCTCTGGTGTACAGCATCTGTACAGACAAATAACAATACTCGAAAAAAGACCAATTAAATAATATTATTAAAATCAAATAATATAAACCCAAAAAGCTAAAACTCACTCACGAAAATTTATAAGCTGCATAAACGACCACCATATAATATGTGGTATCTCCTACTGTAAATTTATTCAATCAAAATCATAGGTGGAGAAAAGAGTTACATGGGTGCGGCTTTGTCATACGCCCGTACTATACCCTATATATATAATCAAAATGATTCACATAATACATTTTTATGTGTATTTACATTTTTACTACCCCTAATTTTTCTTCATCAATTTTACTAACTCAAGTTTTCAAAAATACAATTTTAAAGTTTTATAATTACAAAAATACGGTTTCAACTAAACATCAAATTCACAATAAACAGTGTTAAAAAAACAACTTAAAATCAACTAGACAGCAACCCCACAACAATATTGTATTAAAAAAACAATTGCAAATCAATTAGACATCAATCCATTATATCAACCAAAAATAATTAAAAAAACAATCTAAACAACCTCGAAAAACTTATCCATACATTTTAAAATGTGTCAAAAATAAATTCAAAATGTATTTTAAAATAACTAAACATATACCTAAAATAAACTAAAAAAAACTTGAAATACATTACCATTAGACACAAATATTATTTTAAAAATATATATATAAACCCAAAGTATACCTAAGATAAACTAAAATTAAACAAAAAATATTCTCAGCTAGAAATCAATCCAAAATATACCTAAAAATACTGCACTTATACCTAAAATAAACTAAAAATCAAGAGTAAAAAAATCACACAAAATAACATACATACTTTAATTAAAGTTAGAAAAAAAAATCAACATAGCATATACTTATTATAAACTAATACCATACCCAAAGATTACAAAAGGAATACTTTAAAGAAACTTAAGAAATTCAATCCTAAAAACTAGACATCAACTCAATAAACTAAAAAATTACTAAAAATTAACCAACATACAAAAAAACTAATATGTATATACACCCAAATTACACTTAAAAAATAAAGTAAAAACAATAAAGATGATAATTCTTAACTAAAATTGTGCATATGTAGATTCACTTATCTATTTTTATTATTCATTTGGTAAGTACATATATCACACTTGTACTATCTTTAATCAACTGACACACTTTGTAATGTCTTTAATAAAAGATAAATCCACAACTTTAGAAAGAAAAAAAACTACCTTTGCATTATCACCTTTTATTCATATACGTACATCACATACATATCTTCTAATAAATTAAAGTATATATTATATATAAATAGAGAGATATATGATTTTATTTACATTAAAAATTAATATAATAATAATATACACACTATAGAATTAGGTGCACACAACTTTCTTTCTTGGTTAAAGAGATGCATGCAGAATGACAATCTCAATGAAAAAAAGAGGATGCATATCAATTTTGTTTTCCAACTTTAAAGAAAGAATGATATATGCATATATCTTCATTGTCAGGCTCCTTAACTGCTGCCACATCCAATTCAAGTTCATTATGTTGGTTGGGTTCCTCTTCTTGGTCATTTTCTTGGGCACTTTCCTCATCATGCGTTACAAGAAAATTAAGCTCTTTTCTTTTGCATCTATGTTCCACAAGCCCAGTATCAAATCTGTCTTTTCCTACATCTTGGGCTCGATCAACTTTGGTATTCTCAATCTTTAGGACCACCTCTATGGCTTGGTTTAGGGTGTTCTGTTCAAAGAGCGCGAATCTTCCCTGGATATTTCATTAGAGTCTATTCAAGATCTTGGTTAGGGTCATGATGTCTGAGATGTTTTTCAGAGGAGCTAGCAACTCAATGAATCATCATCAACATACCAAATTAAATCCGAACCAAATCTAGAAAATTATGAATATTACACATAGATTTACTAGTTTAAGATTATTCAATTTTTCCTAGGACAAGTAGAGAGAATATTGTTGACGGTGAGAACTTGTCAACGAATTAAGGTCAGAAATCTCGAAGGCTTAACAAGGAACTTATAAACTTAGAAGAACTTGCAGATTCTTAGTGAAAAATTGCAGAAGAACAATGGAAGAAAACTTGTATATTGCTCTTAGAATAGTTTGATGTTACAAGAATTTTCCAACCCCCTTCCTTGGAGATTAGAAGTTCTTTTAATAGGTGAGCACTACTGACTCTTACTACATAGTGGTCCCGTGGGACAAAACAGGGGGTATCTGCAGGTTGCAGGTGATCGTGGTGCAGGTGGTAGTGGTGTTTGACGAGTGGTGGTCAGATCCAGTACACGTTAGAGACTTGCAGGTAATGCTCCAAGCCTTGTACTATGTCGTACTGCCACCACTTGTTTGGTACAAATGTCTGGAGCATGGTAGTGGAGGCTTCACCATGTACCATCCTTGTACTGCCATTACCTGTCAGGCACGGACGTTGTATACGTACCCTAGTCCTTCTTGTCCTGCATGCGCCTTTTGTACTTGATAAATGTTATCATTTTTCCTAGGCGTGCTTGTGACTTGAGCTTCTTTGTATTTGGCTAAGTATATGTGCTTATGGTCTCAATTTGGATACATCCATGAGGTATATCCCGCTGGTGGCACCCACTCTAGAAAATAGAGTAGGGCCTCATCAGCAAGATGCATGTGTTCCAAGAGGCTTGGGAGGTAAGGACTTTGCAGGATGGCCCTATGAAAGGGAGGCATGAGGGGTCTTTTGGGACCTTAGGCGCGACATCCTTACCGCATGGAGTGACACCGTTGGCAAGGTGTGTGTCTCGTGAGACCCTCAACGCGAGGCATGAGAAAAGGTGCATGGGGCGAGGCTTCGCGGGTGAGGCGTGTGCCTCACAAGACCCTCAACGCAAGGCAAGGGACAAGGTGCATGGGGTGAGGCCCCATGAGCGAGGCGCGTGCATCTTAAGACCCTCGGTGCGAGGCACGGGACAAGGTAAATGGAGGGAGGCGTGTGCCTTGTGAGACCCTCGGCGAGAGGCGAGGGACAAGGTGCATGGGGTGAATTATTTTGGTCCAACTTTCGAGCTTGAAGCTGTCCGCCATGAGGTGCTGGACCTTAGGCTAGTTCTTGGTTCTAGGGATGGAAACATTACTTTGAAAGATGAAGAGATCAAAACTCTTTGCAGTACCATGGAGCTCAAATAGTAGGAAGTGACTGAGTTGACTCTCAGGATAACCCAGATGGAGGGAAAACTTGCTGATCAACTCTAACAGTCTGAAGCTGAGAAAGAGAAGCTGATTGTTGACATGGACCAACTATGGAAGGATGCTCTTATCGAGAAGGAGAAAGAGGTCAAGGCTTCCCAGGACAAGGCTCGAGAGGAGTATTCAACTTTCTCTTGCTCTTACTTGATCTGGAAGTCCAACAAAGATCTGAACTTGGATTTCCTTCCCAAGAAGATGTGAGCGAAGGAGATTAGGAAGTGTCTGGCTCATGAGGCTGTCGAGGTTCAGGGTGGTCTTTCAGATGATACTCCTTGCCCTAGTTAGTCTTCTTTTGGTCTTTTACTCTGTCTTTCCTTTCATGCCATTGGTGGGGCACCTTGTACTTGACAATTCTGACATATGCCATTTTATGCTTTTTGTTATGAGTACTCAGTGTATTGATTGAATTTTTTTTATTTCCAATGCTTACTAAGTATATCAACTCACAACCCTCATTAGTTCAAGTATCATTATACTTTGAGCACATATATTTCACGTGCCATACTAACCTTACTCTTTTATGTTTTTCATGCTAACAACCATGGTAATGTGAGTAGTATGATACTTCACCAAGTACCACGAACAAAATAGGTCAGGTCGACCACCCCATGGGTAATAGGTCGACAACCCCATGGGTGAAATACCGACCACCAATGCCTTTTTTTTTTTTTTTTTTTGCACTTTCGGAACATATTTTGAACAAATGTCCTAGAAAAACTTGAGCTTGATTAATACTTAAGGTCACGCCCTCATTGCTTGTGTATACCCTGATCGGTATGTACTGTATGCCCCCAAGTGATCATGGGTTTAAAAGCATTGGTCACTTGCTACTTGACCATGCCTTGCTTCGAGTGTTTAGCTCATTGGTAGTCGGGTGATGGTTTCTTACTCAGTGGTAATGATACTTATACACAAATGCAAATTGTGTAGCAAGTGTCAATCACGATCTACATAATCTCTCATGTGCTCGTTATAATGATTATAGACAGAAGTGTCTAAGTTGGACCAACTAGGTCTAGATGGGATAATCAAGCCTGTAACGAGATCAAATTATCGATCGGTCCCTCAAGGACCAGATTCAATTATGATCCGATGGCAACTGGTCTTCGGACCAGTCTCTTTTTTGATCGTATGGGTCGATAGGTTCCTTAAGAACCTGGATCGAACATGATCAAATAATGGCAACTGGTCCTCAGACCAGTCTCTTTTGTTGATCGTATAAGTCAATAGGTTCCTCAAGAACCAAGATCGAACATGATCAAATAAGTGAACCAAGATCGAACATGATCCATAAATTTAGGGATAAGGTCCTCGGACCAGTCTCTTGTTTGGATCGTATGGGTCGATACGCTCCTCAAGAACCAAGATCAAACATGATCCAATAATTTGGTGACAAGGTCCTAGGACCAGTCTCTTATTTGGATAGTATGGGTAGATAGGCTCCTTAAGAACCAAGATTTAACATGATCCATAAATTTGGCGACAAGGTCCTAGGACTTGTCTCTCATTTGGATCGTATGGGTTGATAGAGTCCTCAAGAACCAAGATCGAACATGATCCATAATTTGGTGACAAGGTCCTAGGACATGTCTCTCTTTTGGATCGTATGGGTCGATAGGTTCCTCAAGAACCAATATCGAATATGATCCATTAATTTGGCGACAAGGTCCTAGGACCTGTCTCTCTTTTGGATTGTATGGGTCGATAGGCTCCTCAAGAACCAAGATCGAACATGATCCATAAATTTGGCGACAAGGTCCTAGGACTTGTCTTTCATTTGGATCGTATGGGTCGATAGGTTCCTCAAGAACCAAGATCGAACATGATCTATTAATTTGTCGATAAGGTCCTAGGACATGTCTCTCTTTTGGATCGTATGGGTCGATAGGCTCCTCAAGAACCAAGATCGAACATGATCCATAAGTTTGGAGACAAGGTCCTTGGACCAGTCTCTTGTTTGGATCATATGGGTCGATAAGCTCCTCAAGAACTAAGATCGAACATAATCCAATAATTTGGTGACAAGGTCCTAGGACCTGTCTCTCTTTTGGATCGTATGGGTCGATAGGTCTCTCAAGGACCAGAATCGAACATGATCCAATGGGGTTGATAGGTCTAAAGTGACAAATCCCTCGTTGAAAGAAATTTAAAGAATTAAGTGAAACTTAAAAAACTGAATTCATTCATTCATTGAAGCACCATGGCTGTTATATTGATCATTCGACTCCTGCTCGGCTACGCTTCTTTCCGCCAAGTATTTGACGAGAATGACATGCAGGGTGTTCGCATCTTTGGCACTGGCAAGCTTGGCTAAGGCATCGGCATTGGAATTTTACTCCCTCGGGACTTGTGTAATCGAGTATCTCTTGAATTGTGTCAATAAGTCCTTCACCTTGTTCAGGTACTGAACCATCCTAACTCACTTGGCTTGATACTCCCCCAGTACCTCGTACACCACCAGCTGAGAATCGCTGAATATCTACAGGGACTGTGCCTGCACATCCCGAGACAAACGTAATCCTAATAATGCCTCGTACTTAGCCTCGTTGGTTGAAGCGTTGAATCCAAATCTGAGAGAGCAATAGATTCAGTGATTCTCTGGAGTGATCAGTATGATTCCTGCGCCTGAGTTGTGTTCATTGGATGCTCCATCAACATATAGCTTCCATAGAGGATTATCTCCTTCCTTCTCGGTATCTCCATTCTCCGATTGGTAGGAAGGGTCTTCAAGGTTGGTACCTTCGACTATGAAGTCTGCCAATGCTTGTCCTTTTATCGTCGTCCTCGAATGATGAGTGATTTCAAACTGTCCTAGTTCAACTTCCCACTTGAGTAATTGTCCTGAGGCCTTTGGTTTCTGAAGAACTTGTCTCAGCGGTTGATCGATCAGGTTTCAGATCGAGTAGGCTAGCTATTCAAGAGGGTGATTGTAACGACCCAAATTCGCTAGTAAGGCTTAAGGGCCTTGATTAGTATGCCTGGAGGGCCTAATGGAGATTATGTGTGGTTTTAATAATTTAGATGCATGATTATGATTTAAAGCATGTTATATGATTACTTGAGTATTTGAGATGCGTGACTATGTGTGTTAGTGTGCATATAGGCCCATATTAGGTTAGAAGGGCATAATCGTAATTTTGACCATTATGGGCATAGCTGCTTTGATATATGTGATAATTGTTGAGACCACATTATTATGTGGATATATATATTCGCGATCAGTGACTCGAGACGATCCTAGTGAGCAAAGTAGTGGAAAAGTCATAGTGGGGATTTATACCCGGCTTGGGGTGAGCTCAGGGGTATAAATGGGAATTTAGTGGATGAGCTGGAGATTATTGTAACATTGAGGAATGCTATTGGTGATTAATTAGGTATCGGGAATTAAGCGGGAAATAATAGAGACATTCGAGGAAGTAGCGGGAATTAGGCAAAATGACTAAAATGCCCTTAAGTGGACTAAAGGATTAGAGTTAATTGGGAGGGCATAAAGGTCATTTGGCTCTTAAGGATGGGTATTACTGAGGTTTTAAGTTAGTGGAATTTATAGAATATCAAGGAAGTCTGAAAAAGAAGGGAAAAGGAAGAGGGATAACAGAGAGAGTTTCTCTAAGTCGGTTTACACTTTCCTTCACCTGTTTCTTGAGGATTTCTGGAGTAAAGCTTAGAGGAGAGCTGGGATAACTAAACATCAAGGATCTTGACCTAAGACTAAGGAATTGACAGAGGTTTAGCAGGGTTTCACCAACACTTGAGGTAAGATTTTAGAGTTCATCCATTTCTGTTTCTGGTTTTTAAGTTGTGGTACTTGAGTTGAATTGAATGGAACTTTGGGGAATTCAGGCTTAAGGCTGAGGAGTAGCAAGCCAAGGGAGCCTAGGGATAGCTTGTGGGCGAAATTCTATCAAAGGTATGAATTCTAAGCTCTAATTCTGATGTTCAGCTGGTTTATGTTGGGTTTTGGAGTTTGGAGGTGGCTATGGTGAATTTTGAGTTTGTGATTGCATGTGCTTGGTTTTTAGATGTTTAGGGTGCTTGGGATGAGTGGAGTGTGGTCATGAGGTTGTTTTTAAGTTTGGGTAAGAGTTGGAAGAGGTTTGGTTGAGGTTGGCTCGAGAAAATCGCATAAGGGAAAAATTTGGTGTTGGGCTGTCTGTGACTAGCGCTACAGCGCTAGCCTTTGGGCGCTGTAGCGCTAGGCCATTTTGCTGGAAGGGTTTTGGTTTCTGTCTGTAGCGCTATAGCGCCCTCCCAAGAGCACTGTAGCGCTACCCTGCCTTCTGAAGGGGATTTTAGGGTAATTTGCAAGGGTTTTTGACCTAAGGTTTGGGGTTTGGTTCCACCACCTTGTTTGGTGGAACTAGGACATCCCGGGGGCTCGGGATTGGCCCCGGGGCTAGGTTTTGAACTTGAGGGTTGATGTTGACTTTGGCCATGATTGTGTTTAGGTGAGCGCTAGGGCTCGAGTGGGATCGTGCTCAAGGTGTCGAGGGATTAAAGCTATTGAATTGAAAGGTAAGAAAACTGCACCCGAATGTATGGTTGTGAATGGGACTAAGTGCTCCCGAAAGTTGTATTGTGTCATTGTTGGTATTATGCCAAGGGACACGTATAAGCGGTCTAAGAGTACCGTTCATGAGTTTAGCGCACGGAGCGCGAATTGGCCATTGAGTGCCGGAAATAATAGGATAACAGAGGGAGCTGCCTGTGAGCGCTAGCCCTGGTTATCGTCTGTGCATTATGTATTTGAGTTGAGATGCTTAGTATATGAAATACTTGATTGATGATACACTTGAGTTGATGAGATGCTATATGTGTAATTGATTCGTTGCTAGTTGTTCATGCTCTGTTGTTTCTGTGTTTTCTTGCTGGGCCTTGGCTCACGGGTGCTTCGTGGTGCAGGTAAGGGCAAGGGCAAGCTGGACCAGGCCTGAGGTGGAGAGCTCCGAGGTGAAATGTACATAGCCAGCCGTTCGATCACCACGGTCGAGGAGTGTGTCAGGACAGAGATTACCTAACAGCTCGCTTTTGCCTTAGTATGGCCAGTCGATGTATCTAAACGTTGTAACTTTTGTAAATGGCTTTTAAACTGTCAATTTTGGGATCCCATGTACGTAAACAATGTTTAGTAATGAAAACGTACTTTTGAGACCAAAACACTTTTAACCCTAGTTCCTCTACCATTTCAGTATCACGCTTTTACTTAAATGACTTGCTTAGCAAGTCTGGCACTTTATAAACACACAGTGTAACGGTCTTGGCTATCCAGGGCGTTACAGTGATGCCTAGAATCTGCACCTACTAGCCTTATACTGATATAGTACACAGGGTGTTGTACCCTGTTCTCTTCTTTTACCAATGCAGCGCTGATTGCATGCTCGGTGATTGCCAAATAGATGAATAGTACTTCACCATATATTGGCTTCGCTAGGATGGGAGGATGAACGAGATGCTCCTTCAAGGCTTGGAAAGCTTTTTCGCACTCTTCGGTCCATTGGATCTTCTTACTGCCCCTCAGTAGGTTACAGAAGGGGGCACACTTATCCGTTGACTTCGATATGAACCTACTAAGGGCAACTACTCTCCCGGTTAAGCTTTGCACTTCTTTGATTGTGTAAGGTGACTTCATGTCGATCAATGCTTTGATCTTCTCAAGGTTAGCCTCGATCCCACATGAATTGACTATGTATCCGAGAAACTTACCAGAACCAACTCCAAACGAGCACTTAAGAGGGTTTAACTTCATGCTATACTTTCTAAGTACAACAAAGCATTCCTCCAAGTCTTGAACATGCCCTCCAGATTCTTTGGACTTGACCAACATGTCATCGACGTATACCTCCATATTTTTGCCGATCAAGTCTCGGAATATGCCATTCACTAAATGTTGGTAGGTGGCTCCTGTGTTCTTCAAGTCGAATGGCTTCACCTTATAACAGTACAATCCCTTGTTTTTCTGGAAGCTGGTATGTTCCTCGTCGGGTGGGTGCATACTTATTTGAATATACCCAGAATGCACATCCATGAATGAGAGTATTTCATGTCCTTCTGTTGCATCGACCAGTTGGTCTATACTGAGTAGTGGGAAGCAGTCTTTGGGGCAAGCCTTGTTTAGATCTGTGAAGTCCCCACATGTTCTCCACTTCCCATTTGGCTTTGGGACTAGCACGGGGTTTGATACCCAATCTGGGTAGTAGGCCTCCCTTCTAAAACTGTTTTCCTTGAGCCGCTTGACCTCCTTCTTCACGGCTTGAGATCGGTCTTTGTCAACCAGTCTCCTCTTTTTTTGCACTGGTGGGTAGTTCTTGTCCACATTGAGGACATGGCTTATCACGGATGGAGAAATTCCAACCATGTCCTTATGTGACCAAGCAAAAATGTCTTGGTTCTTCTTCAAAAATTCTACCAACCATGCCTTAATTTCCACCTTTAGGTCCTTCCCGACTTTAATTACTCTAGTCGAGTCCTCCTCATCTAGTAGAACTTCGTCAAGATCTTCGACTGGTCCTATCCCCACGACGTCATCCCCAAATCAAGGATCGGTGTCATTTCCCTCGCTTTTGGAAACTTGCTATAATAAAAAATCTTTGTTAAAAGGAGCCCTCGGCTCCAATAGAGTGTTTCTTTCAACGTCAACTTCCATGTTGACAACCTCATCGGTTCCTTCCTTCTCTTCGCTGTAGGCTACTACCATGTTGTTTATGCATGGTCCTTTCTTTGCCTTGACCACTGACGCATTATAGCATTCTTGTGCCTCCCTTTGGTTACCTTGTACGCATCCTTGCCCTGCGCTTGTGGGGAACTTCAAAGATATATGCCAGATAGACATTGTTGCGTGTAATGCCATCAAGAGAGGTCTTCCGAGCACTACATTGTAAGCCGATGAGAAATCTACCACTAGGAACTTTGTCATCACAGTCTCGTGCCTGAGGGCATCCCCCACCATGGCCGGTAGTCTGATAGTTCCTGTTGGTGATAGGCATTCTCACGTGAACCCATATATCACTTGGGAACACAGTGTTATGTCCTTGACCGTGAGCTTCATCTTCTCGACGGATGTTTTGTAGATGATATCTATCGAGCTTCATGTATCCACCAAGCATCTCGTCACTTGGGCATTGGCGATTTGTATGGTAAGGAGTAAAGGTTCATTGTGGGGATACCTCACGTGCCTGGCGTCATCCTCCGTAAAAGTGAGAGTTTCACTTTCATACTTTGGATTCTTTGGAGACCGCTCCTCGACTTCCATGCACTGGGAAGACTCCCTTACCTCATGTCTTAGGGTCCTTGCATATCGCTCACGAGCATTGCTACTGTTGCCTGCTATGTGGGGTCCCCCACATATGGTATCCAATGTAAAGTCTACGGCCGTTGGCTCTAGTGGTGGACTCCTCTACCTTCGGAACTCTGGATTCCTGCTCGGGGTTTCGGTCTTGGCTTAGTACCTCGAGAGTTTTCTTGATCAGAGGAGAAAATTTATCTCACCCTTCAATTGTTTGCACTCGCTTGTGTCATGCCCATAATCATTATGGAAACGACAATACTTATTCTCGTCCCTCTTTCCTTCTGAACGCAAGGGTGGTGGATTTCGGTATGGTACCTCCTGATATGTTGCCAAGTAAATCTACCCCCTTGATGTAGTCAGGATAGTATAATTGGTGAACCTGGGGTGGTAGGGCTGATGCCTAGGCTGTTTGTTGGCTGGTGCTGACTTAGCTTTCTTTTCTCCACCCTGCTTGGCCCCTGAGGTACTCCTCTTCAAATTTTTGCCCCCATTTGTACCTTGAGGGTTTGCGCCATTCTTATCTACCTTTACAGTGGTTGGATGGTTTATGCTTTTTTCTTCTTTCATGATAGCGTCATTTAGCTTCATGTATTTGTCTGCTCGGTCCAGGAACTCCTGCAAGGTGTTGATGGGGTTCCTGTGTATGCTATCCCACAAGGGACTAAGATAAATTATTCCTGCTGAGATGGCAACGAACTTCCCTTAATCTCTTATTGTGGATGCTCGGTTTTCCTCTCTCATGAATCTTTGGATGTAGTCCTTCAGGGATTGTAGCATCTCAGAATTTTACTTAGCTATATAGTAGTAGTAGTAGTAGTAGCTTAGTATTTTAGTTTTCGTGGTTATTGGTTCAAGTCGAGATTTTGTTGGAAACTCGTAGAGATAGTTATGAATTTTATAAGTTTAACCTATGGTTTAGAAAAATTAATTTTAACATAAGGTTTGATTAATATAACTGGTCCTAGAAATATTATTTATTATAACCTAAGGTTTAGATAGAATAATTAAGAACGTGACACTTGTCACATGTATGGTTATTAAGGATTTAAGCATTTTGGATGAATAATTTGATAAAAGATAGATTTAGAAGGTCTAGAACCTTCCCTCATCTGTTAGGATCACGTTTTACTCAGTCAAAGTGGTTTAAACAAACTCCAAGTGTGCTGAAAGTGTGCAAAGACGTGTTTAAAATATCAGCGTATTCCCATATATCGCAGTTATAGGGGCCGATATATCTCCTATGATTGATACAGAAAACACGTCGACTTTGCACGAACGAAACCACGGACCCTCGATGCATAGGTAGGGGCGATATATCGCCTAGGGTAGGCGATATATCGACTCCAGTAGCAATTTTTGAATTTTCGTGAAATCCTGAACTAGAAATAACCCTCAACAAATTTGACTCGTTCCTGAACTTCATTGACCGAGTTCTGGACATCTGTTTAGCGAAAAATGAATTTTTTTTAATTATTTATTTATTCATCGAAATGGGAGTTAATTTCACTCCTTGAACTCTATATATAAGACCCTTCACTCAGTCATTCTATTCACCATTCAAGCACATTTCACAACTTCTAAGCTGCTAAGTTCGTTCTAGAGAGAAACACTAGGGTTTAGAGTTAAAGCTTTCAAATATAAAGATTTTCTAAGCACTTGGGAAGTAAGTTTTGTGTGATTTCGGTGTTTGAGGTATAGATTGAAGCTCTAAGCTATCTAAGGTACCGTTAATCTTCAGGTTTAGTCCATTTCCATTCTTCTTATTCTTTCATTTTTCCTTAAATACTAATTCGTTATAATGTCTTTTGGTTAGGTGTTTTAGTTTCATGAAACTTAAGGTCTTCGGCAAGTTACTATCTTGATGGTTTATATTTTCTTTTCATCTTCTTTTCTTTAGAGGACTTATGGTTTCTTATGTTTGGTTTTAGGAGTTTCCAATCCCGCTCCTGTCTCCAATATTCCGATTTTTGGTAAGGAAAATTAGGTAGTTTAGTTTATGATTTAGTTTGTGTTTTGCATGACCTAACATTTTAGGTACAATAAAGGGGTAAGTGTGTCTGGACCTAAGGTGTCAAATGATGTATGACAAACTTATGTTCGGTAGGCTTGGTTGCCACAATTTTATGACGGAGCTAAGTTGATGTCTGGTGTATGACAGACTTATGTCCAGGGCTTAATTGCCACCCCCTGTATAAGCACTTATCTTTTTATTATATTTGACTTGTTATTATGACTTATAGCCCATAGCTATGATTATGATTATCACTTATGACTTATGACTTATGATTATGACTTAGGCTATGATATGACCTAGGGTTTATGATGTTGTACGGTTAGTATAAATAAGTTTTTTTGTAATGACTTGTTGAAATTTATGATATGATTATATGACTAACTCTTGTTTGTATTTTCCTTACTGGGCTTAGAAGCTCACCTCTTATGATGTTGTTGTGCAGAAAATTGATGATAGAAAGGCTGGTGGCGAGTGGGACCTAGGAGCTTCGTGATGTACTCGTGGGGACCATATAGTCAATGAAGATCAAGCGGGCCTATTTTTATTAAAGCACGTTTATGTTAAATTTTTATTTAAATGTTTCTCATTTTTTTGTTAAAGACAATTATTTTATTTTTGTAAAACCATGGATCCATGTATTTATTTTCAAGTTTTTATTCTATAAAAGAGCAATATTTATGATTATGACCCAACGCTGTGTTCTCAATAATTTATGAGAAATTAGGGCGTTACAGGGATTCATCCTTCCCTTGCTTGATGTCAGCTAGCTGATTGGCATAAACTGGTTGAATCCGTCTGGCACTGAAGACCTTGCAAAATTCCTTCCTGAACTGCTCCCAGGAAGTGATGGATCCAACTTTGAATTTCAAATACCATCCCTAAGCTAAGTCAGAGAGAGTGGTAGGGAATACTTCTCACCTATAATCATGCTCCACACCGAGTAACTCCATGTGATCCTCAAGCTTTCCAATGTGTCATACTGGGTCCTCCTTCCCAGTGTATGTAGGAAGTTTCGGGGTCTTGTATTTCGATAGTGGTTGAGCAGCTTAGATCTTGGCACTGAAGGGATTCCCATTTCTATGAGCCAGCTTGATATCTGAAGGTTTCTTTATTAGATCCTGAACATCCATGATGAGTGCATCTATTTGAGCCTGCACTGCTGGTGGGATTGCTGCTCTAGGTGGGGTAGACGTCCCTGGTAACCCCCCCTGAGTGCTGGTCCTCCTGTTGATGACATCCCTCAAATTCTAAGGTTGTGCATCTTTCTTGAGTCTATCGAACAAAGTATTAGTGTTGTTCATCGATTCCTTTCCTTTACGAGACTGAGGGTGTAGGGGTGGTAGGTCTGCCTTGCCCTTGTCAGTGCGACCCTGTCCTCGAGCCTCTCCTCCTACATGACTTTGAGCAGCCATTTCCATTCCTGGCATGCTTCTCATATGTTTGACCCTCATCTCCTACGTTGTTTCGTCTATTCCCTTGGGAGGGGCCCTTCGGGTTGGTAACACTCCTACTCCGAGATGAAGTGTTATTCTTCTTAGTCATGGAGGAGGTAGTCTTGGATTATTCCTTTTCACCCTATCTCTAGGAAAGTGCCTCTAAGAGCGTCCTTGGGGTACGACTCCTCCCCTGGGGCTCCCTGTTACTGCTGTCTCGCATTCTTGCTGCTTTGGCCTGAGCCTCCATCATCGCCTGAGCAACGGCTTCAGCGTTAACTCGGGCTAACTGGGTAACCACCTCAAGGGCTGCAACAGACTCCTGGTGCCTCCAGTTAGCTTCCTGCTCCCTCTGGATCATTCTCTGGACCTGCTCATCTATCTCCCGTCGTTGTCGTTCCATAGTTGCTCTCTAGAGGGCAATTTCTGCAGCAAAGGCCTCCTGCCTCGCTAGAAATTGCTTCATCTCCTCCATGTGAGCATGTTATGGATCTTTTGCATCAGGTTGGTCTCCAACCTCCACCTGAGGTTCGTTAATGGGATCGACGGGATCCTGAGTGGTGGAATCCTTGGGATTCATCTTCTTTGTCTGACTGGATTTTGGAGGCATCGTAAAACTGATGAAAGTTTGTTTTCTTGATTTCACACTCTCAATGAAGGCACCAAAATGTTGACCTGTGAAATTGGCCAACGGTCGTATGTACAATATATGACACCTTTTGAACGAATAAATATAATATACGACAGAGTACAAATATCTTAAACAAACACACATAAATTTTATACTGGTTTAGCCCTGTTCTGATGGACAATAATAACCTAATCCACTTAGTTTTTAGTATTGAATTACTCGATAGACAATTACACTGATGAACAGAAGTATTCACTCGTTGCTAATTTGTCCAGTGTTTCTCCCCAAATATTCATCCGATCCTCTTCAAAGAAGCCCTGGGTCCTTTATTTATAGTACCTAGGGGTTGTTACATGATCAGTAATACTGGGATCATGGTTTGGTACACAATTATTAGGTAGTGGAGATATGTGTCCACCTCCCCATGATTATGAGATTGTGGGTTTTCTCGTTGTTTCTCTGGATCATGGTAGACAATGCACAATTGAAACCTCTGGGAAAATGCTATGTTTCGGTTGGTCTATGAGACTTAGGTGCTAGGCCCAACGACCCTTTAGGGCTTGGGTGCTAGGCCCATTGGTCCTCTGGGTGCTAGGCTTGTTGATCTTCTGGGTACTAGGCCTGTTGATCTCAGTCTGAACGAGCGTGAGTTTTATCTGTCTTTGAGAGTGTAGGCCGACCACCCTATGGAGGATAGGGTGGGCCGACCAACCCTCGGGGTTCTTGGGCATGCTTGGGCTGACCACCCCTCGAAGTTGGGGCAGGTCGACCACCCCTAGGGGGTTTTGGCCTGGATGACTTCTCTATAGGTCCTGGACCTATCATTTTTTGCTCATCGATCTTTTTTCAATACTTCGTCGTTTTCCCTTGATTTGTGATGCCACGTGCTGCTTTCTCATTTGCCACATCATCCCTGTATTTTTGAGGGATAACATAGTCATATTAGATAAGATTAAATAAATGATGGGTGATTATTATCGTCTTTATTATTTCTATAATTTTTTCACTTATTATATTTTGTACATGTTTGATTGTACATCACCAAAGACATAAAAGTTGGGATTCACAAGTAGTTATGTGAATAAATTGAAAGTTTTCCATGAAGTCATTTAGTGAAACAATTTAATAATCATAAAAAATTACAAAAGTGTTTGTATCTCTTAAATGCTACTTTAATGAAGCATGATTATTATAATCACTATTTTTCTAGTTAACTTGTACTAGAAATAATGACTATAAGTCAAGTAAGCGAGTTACTGATAATTAACAATGATAAAACCAAAGAATATCACAAATTCTGTAAAGCTTTATTATAGTGGGAGTGTTAGTTAGTAACTACTCTGTTACAAAACATAATGTTTAGTTGGTTATGTGTAACACAATCTAACCATATTTCATTCACATACTAGTATGTAATGAAAGTTTTTAATATAAAACAATGGTCAAAACACCATGAATCTAGAAATGAAATTTGGAATTCTGATGACATCTGGATTCTTGAACATCCAACTAAAGTTAATTAAACTTCAGTTTGCAATAGGATATTCAAGATGAAGAGGAGAACAGAGGAAGGTATAGACAATTCAAAGTAAGGTTGGTAGCCGAAGGCTATAAACAGAAAGAAGAAATTTATTACTTGAATAAATACCTTCTACTGTAACCAAGCATAAATCTGTTTACATTCTTTTATCCATTGCTTTTTGCATGAATTATGAGATTTATTAAAATGGATGTCTAAGTAATCTTTTTTGAATGACTGACATGACAAAACCGTTTGAAGATCTCGACCAGAAACAAAAGCAAATTTATTTGCAAGGCTTCTTAAATCCACCTTTAGATTTTAACGAGTCATCAGATCTTAAGTATCTTTGATTTACTCAAAGATTATATTATGATTTGCAAGGCTTTTATTGTGATTTAGGTAATATCCCAATCATGTCTGAGTGCGACCATGTGAACACATCTTGGTTTTCCCTCAGGAAGCGGATTAATTGCTATCTTGAATTCTTTGGAAGGCTCTTCCATATATTTATCAACCTAGTGGTATCCTTTTCATCGAGCTCTATGTCCTCGAGCTCTTCAATTGATTCGAGATTGACCTTATTCTCTTCTATCATTGGTTCGATCTTTTCTTCGACCTCATACACTGTCTCGCTTATTTCTCGGATGACCACAAGTGCATGTGCACTTGTTTGCCCCTTCCCTCTTATTGAGATGTTGTAGCATTCTCGGGCGACCAACTGGTCTCCTTTCAGCATCCCAATGCCACTAGGTGTTTGGAATTTGATGGCCAGGTGCCTCACAGATGAAACTTCCCCCAGCCCAATCAGGGCTGGTCTCCCATGCAGTACATTGTAGGCCGAAGGGTTGTCTATCACTATGAACTCCATTATCTTGGTTACCGAGACTGGATAGTCTCCCAAGGTCACCGAGAGCTTGATAGATCTCGTACTTTCTATTCCTTCCCCTAAAAATTCATACAACGTTGTTGCACAGGCTTTTAGGTCTCAGACAGAAACCCCTGTTTTTTCCAAGGTGGCCTTATAGAGGATGTTAACCGAGCTCCTGTTATCTATCAGGACTCGGCATACTCTCTTATTGGTGAGCTGGAAGGTGATGACCAAAGGGTCATTGTGGGGGCATTGGACGTGTGAAACATCTTCTTCAGTGAATGTAATGGGTTGGATCTCAACTCTCTGTTGTTTCGGAGCTTGGGGTTTAGGTTCATAGGGTGATCCATCCCCCATTTTGACCTCGCTGACATATCACTTCTGGGCATTTCTACCTGACCCTGCTATATGCGGTCCCCCGATGATGGTTATTTCATCTTCTCCATCGATCGACAGAGGTCAATTATCCTCCCTTGCGTGTGGGGCCATAGTTTGCTGGGGAGGCTGCGAAGGAGCTGCCCTATGCCCAGACGAAGCTTGGGCTGGATTTCTGTTTCTAATATACTGCCCAAAGTATCCCTTAGAGATCAAACCTTCGATCTTGTCTTTTAGTTGTCAGCATTCATCGGTGGTATGACCAATGTCCTTATGGAATTTGCAGAATTTATCGGTATCCCTTTTAGACTTCTGATTTCACATCGGATCAGGTTGTCTGAAATGGACATGGTTCTCGTTTGTGATAAAAATGTTCTTCCGAGTATCTGTAAGCTCGGTATAAACTGTGTAAATGGAGAAGTATTTATCTCATTTTTTCTTCTTACCCCATCAGTCTCTAAGTTATTCCCTTCATTCTTATTTCTCTTAGAAGGGTTATCTCTTGAGGGCTGTGACGTGGAGGGCGTAGCCGAGGTCGAGGCTGAGTTAATGTTTATCGTTGTAGTTATTAAGGGTTGAGAAGTCAGCTTTAGTGCCGACCTCGCCTCTTCTACATTGACAAACCTTTGAGCCCAGGTGTCGAACTCAGTTATCGTCCTCACTGGTTTCCTTTGCATGTCGTCCCAAAGGGGACTCCCTAGCAATACTCCAGCTTGTACTGCCATGAGATGACCACTGTCATTGACATTTTGAGCTCGTGCCACTTCTATGTTGAATCTCGCCAGGTAGTCTTTTAATGACTCTCCTGGCTGCTACCTAACATTAGTCAATGTTAAGGCCTCGGGTTTGACACTCTTTATGACCTGGAATTACCTTTTGAACTCCTTATACTGTTGTTCCTATGACGAGATTAAGTGTCTCCGAAACTTGTCAAACCCTTTTTTTGCTGGTCCAGTGGTGTGGTCGGAAAGAGCATGCGCCTTAGCTCGTACCCGAAGTTGCTGACTCGCATTACTGTGTTAAATGTACTCATGTGGCTATATGGGTCAGAAGTCCTATCATAGGGTTCCACATGAGGTATCTTAAATCCATAAGGAAATGGAGTGTTTGAGATGTAGGGAGAAAAAGGCTCAATCTCCTCGTCAGAGTCATCAGCGTTGTCCTTATTTTTTTCTTCTTGAAGAAGCCTAAATGCTCTTTCAAGCTGGGTGATCCTTTCTTGGACCAAATCCACCAGAGGAGAGCTTGCATTTGTGGTAGCTGGTTATTGTTCGCAAAAACTCCAGCTCCTTGTCCTAGTACATGGTTATACTCCTTGTCCTAGTCCAGATTTGGCAGATTAGTCTGCCCGCTATTCTGATTCAGATGATCTCAAAGATCAGGATAGTCATTCTCGTAATTCCCATTATTCCTTGGCTCAGTGTTATACACACTCACCGACCGGCTGAGGTCCAGACTTCCACTAAGGAAGCTAACATTCCTTTCTGGTTGCTATTGTTGCATGGCTCGATTGTTACGAGGTGGGTTTTCTGCTTGCCCCCTGCCCCAGTTGTTTATGACCTCGACATATGACTTCCCGTTGGCTGAGGTGTCCTATGTCCTCGATGAGCCTTTCATGGGGCCTCACGTTCACCCCTTATTTAGGTTGAGCACTATGGTTTCTGTCTCGTCTCCCACTTCGAGCACTCCGAGAGGGTCTGAACTTTAGGTTGATATCTTCCAGACACTGATGGCCTTGTTATCCACACCTCCGGTCGGATGAATGGAGGACCGACCGACCTGGGTTGAGCAGATGATCATGCAGACTCTTTTTCATCTTAAAGATAGTCAACTCTTGCTCTCTTCTCTTTGGTAGTCAGATAGCAGGCAAGGAAGGAAGAGACAGAATATGTAAACGAAGTCTGAATCTTCCAGATATGCAACGCCCCTTCAAGCGATGGCTACTTTTATTGAAGCCAATAAGGTTACGAACGAGTTGGAGAGCCTGTTGACGATGACCTTGAGTGCTATTCCCGCTCAAGTGGGGATTGCTTTCTCGATGGGAATTGGTAATACTTGGTCTTGGTCTTTGAGGAAGTGGTGGCAATGAAGTGTGCGTTCATGTAAGACTCCCACTTAGCTGCATTACTATGTTTCCATACAAAGTGGAGGAGGTTTTTTAGGGAGTCCACATCCGCACTAGGTTAATAAAAAGTAATCATTCTGTCTCATGTGCTGCTTCGAGCTTCGACATGGTTCTCTCAAGTGCCCTAGTATACTCTACTTGTTCACCTGTGTCGGTTTGGGGTACGGTTAGTTCACCACTCTATTGTTTGATGTGTATACCGCTTCATCGGTGGTTAACTCATTAGGAGCTGACTTGGGTGCCTCTCGAGCTGGAGAGGGATGTCTTAATGGAGAGGGTGGATGACTTATTGATGAGGGCAGTGGCCTTTCGTTATTGGGTTTGGAAGGTCCAGAATTGGCTCGTACAGGCTCTGGGTTGTTCTTGACAGGTTCGGGGTTATCATTCCGAGCTATCGTAGGAGCTCGGTTATTCCCAGTTCTAGTAGGTGCATTTCCTGTAGGATTGTTCCTATTAGTGTTTTGAGTGTTTCCTCCAGGTCGACCATTGCCAGTATTTGTCCTGGGCCTCGGTTGAGCCTGCTAGCCCTTTGCTCGGCCATTCTGGCAGCCGTACTCCCTCGGGGTCATCCTCTGGTCCTTCGAGGCGGTGCCTGTACTTCAGCGACTTGCCTAGCCAATTCCTCATTTCGTCATGTAGCCTCGGCCAACTATTCATAAAATCTGCGATTTTCCAATTCCACGATTGGCATGTACTTTTCAGGATTATAATAGAAATTCTCATCAGGCCTGGGGGTCTAAACAGGCTGCCCTCTAGAGGACGATGATGCACTCACGTCATCGGGACTCTGATCTACCATGGGCTGCTTCCCAAGCCTCCGTTGGTGTTCTCAGCTTGAGGAGTACGCTCCTCGGGGATTTAGGGTATTGGTTGCCCACCAGTTCCAAGGATGTTCAAGGCAACCATTGATGATGTGCATGAGGTTTTTGATTAAAGAATACAACGATTTTCTTAATGCTCTCAACGAAAGCACCAAACTGTTGACGCCGTTTTTTGTCAACTTAATTATGAAGAGCACTAAATAAGAATATATATAAAATAAAATAACTCAGAGGATTTTTACGTGGTTCAGCAGTTAAAATCTTCCTAGTTCATGAGCCACTGTTATTATCAATACTCTCTCAAAGCTTTGAATGAAAGCAATTTGGCAAAGTTTCTCTAGTACAATTTGTGCGTGAATACAAATGAATAAGACTAGGCTATTTATAGATCTGGTTGTAGTAATATCTTCCCCCAATTCAGGGAAGTTACAATCAAGCATTCAAATTTGAAATCAATACATTAAATGCGCTAATTACACAATATCCCATGATAATAGGGATTTAATATATGGTAATAACGAATCCCTACAAAATACGTACTTCCTAACAGCCTTTCCGTGTGACAAACGTGTCATTGAGCTCGACCGTTCTGCTGACACGCTTTCAAGACTGGCCAAGCTTCGAGCTCATCGTTCCAGTTGTAGCCTCCTCCTCATCCAGTAATTTGGTCGAATACATTCCTCGGAGAAGGTTGGTCTTCGACCTTGCAGCCGAGGCTCGAACACTGCGACTCCTGCTCGAGTGCTAGTAACAGATCTGGAATCGTGTGTTAAATAATACAATGTAGTGCTAACACTTATTATTTTCGAGCATACTCTTTTCGAACCTATATTTCAAAGCAATTTATTTAATCTCGAAATTTGGGTGTAACAGGGTTTGATTTTCAGATTTAGGGTTCGTTTTAATTTTATCTATTTTAGTTTAGATTTAAAAAAATTATAAATTATATTAAATTAAATATATATTTTTGAATTGTTTGAAATTTGAGGTTAGTTGGTTTGGATTTCTTGTTCTTGAGTTTGGATTTCTATGTTAGTTTTTAATTTGTTGTTTATATGAGATTATTTAATTAGTTAAATTTATTTACTTAAATTTTTTGATTTAAAATCACATTTATTGTTTTATTATTTATATTTTTAATAATTTAATTTAATTTTTTAATCTATTATATTTTAAATTAATTTAAATATCTATATTAATTTTTAATTAAAAATAATTTAATTAATGATGTTGACAATGGTTTAAGATGACCACATCTGACCATGCTAACAATTAACAACCAAAATAAACAGAGGTTGTCAATTTGCTCACAAAATGGGAGATTAAGAGGTTTTATTGTAAAAAAACGGAGGATTAAGTGTAGCAAAATAGAAAGATAAGGGAGTTTTGCCGTCAATTACTTTAAAAGCTTAATCACTACAAGAATAACTAATATCACTAACGGCACTATCACTGACGGCAAAATGTTGTTAGTAAAAGTCATAGTATCACAAACGATATTTCACTGTCGTCAGTAATACTTTTTTTTTTGGTTAAATAAAACATCACCAACGAAAATTGCAACAATGAGGACAATGTTGTCATTGATAAATTTATCAATGACGACATTTTCCTCATTGATATTTTCTTCTGTTTTTGAAAATGAACCGTTAAAGAGGCGGGCTTTTTCCCTCTAAAAAGTATTGCCAACGACTTTGTTGTTAATAATACTCTGCCACGTCGTTAGTGATGTCCAATCACCAACGACTTTGTCCTCATTGATAGTCGTTGGTGAAAATCATTAAAAATCACCTTCTTCAACCCCGAGCACCAATTTCCTCTTAACATATTTTTATCAGTTTTCAGATCTAAACTCCTCCCTTATCATCGTCCCCTCCCTCTGCCGCCGTCCCCTCCCCTCCCGTCCGCTCCGGCCTATCACCACGGCCGTCGCCTCCACTCCCGCCTATCACCATGTCCCGTCCCCTCCCGTCTCCCGTGACTCGCACCACCGCAGCCATCTCCCTCTGCCGCCGTGCTCTCCCTCACCGCCGGCTTCTCCCTCTCCCGCCGTCCTCTCTTAAACCGCCGTCGTCTCCCTCTCCGTGGCATAGATTGGTACGCACCACCACCATGGCATACTAATTTTTTTTTTAATTTTTTTATGTATATATATGTATATTTATATTTTTGTTTGATTTTACAGATATAAAGGGAGCCGACAGAGAACGGGGAATCGCCGTATAAATCACTGTTAGTATTTTTTTCTTTTATCTGTTGCAAATTATTACTGTGTTTTATTATCAATGTTAGTATTAATTTTAGTGTAGGTTTAAAAAAATCAGATGTAATTTAATTTTGTATAGTTTTGAAAAAAAAAACAGATTATATATGATTTTTTTATAAATATTAATTAGTTGTTTAATTATTTCTGCATATATATATATATGTAATTATTGTGTATCTTGAAATTCTGTGAATCTGTGATGTATTTAGAAATTTTTGTAATGTTTAGTGCAGGTTTCAAAATTTTTGGATAGGTTAAAAATTAGCTGTTATGCTGCCGAAATTTTAGTAGAATTTTTAGACATTTAAAAAAAATTATGTTAATTAGATAATTTATAATAAGTTAGTAATTTGATAAAAAATTATTGAAAAGTTTAATTTTAAAAAGGATTATTATTTAAATAATTAACAATTTAAAAAATTTGATAAAATTAATTTCAGAATTAGTAATTTAAGTAAGAAAATATTATTGCATATTTTCTATAAAAAATAATATTTAATAAAAATAAATAATTAGACAATTAATTTAATAAATCATAAATAATAATTTAAATGATTTAATATTTAATTTTAACATAATAAAATTTTGTGCTCAAAAAAAGATTAATATTATTTTTTAAAATCAATAAATATATTATAAGTTTAATTATTTGAATGTTTCTTTTAGAATTATCTAAATAATATTTAAAATAAAAGTTAAAAAAAATCATAAAATAACATAAAACACATTTTGTTCAACTTGTACATTAATCATAAAATTTGTACCTCACAAACTAATTTGATTAAAATTAATTTATTTTAAATTTTTGGTAGATGACAATCGATAAGACTTGGGTGACCATGAGAAATCGTAAGGATCCTGCTTACTGGGAAGGTCTCCAAGTCTTTATCGCACTCGCGTCTAAACACAAAGATTGTGACGGAAGAATTTTCTGTCCTTGTGTTAGATGCAAGAATACCAGACTGCATCCTTTAGATACTGTGGAGGCACATATTTTTACCAAGGGTTTTGAAAGCAGTTATGAGAGGTGGACTTACCATGGGGAGCCAGATGAACCAATCGAGGCTAACAATGCCGATGCCGATGAGATGGTTGATGTCATTGAAGATTTCTTTCCTCCTATAAATGACGATGGAAGAGGAACCGACGATGGAATTCAGAGGGGTCAATATTATGATGAGATGTTTGAGGAGATCGAGGCAGAGTTGTACCCCGGTTGCGATTGGATATCCTCCCTCAACTTTGTAGCAAAGTTGATGCACTTAAAAAATTTGGGAAAAATACCAAATTATATCTTTGATGAATTGTTGAAATTGTTGAAGTTTGCATTTCCGAAGGAAAACAAAATCCCTCCAACATTCTATGAGGCAAAGAAGAAACTAAGTAAATTAGGCCTAGGGTATGAATCAATTCATGTGTGCAAGAACAATTGTTGTTTATTTTACAATGACCATGCATCGAAAGATTTTTGCCCGGTATGTGGGACCAGTAGATGGATTTATGAGAACACAAGTGGAAAAAAGATAGCGCATAAGGTGATGCGTTACTTTCCATTAACTCCAAGATTGAAAAGATTATACAGTTCAAGAATTACAGCCAAAGAGATGGTATGGCATCGTACTGGGCATGTGAAAGAAAATGGTGTTATGCGTCATCCTGTTGATTCCGCCGCGTGGAAAAACTTTGATAGCAGACATCCAGACTTTGCAAGAGATCCACGGAATGTGTGCTTAGGCTTGGCTGCCGATGGATTTAATCCTTTTGGCAACATGAGCTTATCGTATAGTATGTGGCCTGTAGTTTTGGCGAATTATAATTTGCCACCATGGATGTGTATGAAGGATAACAATTTCTTGTTGACTCTCCTTATTCCCGGACCTAAATCACCTGGTAAAAACATGGACGTATTCTTGAGGCCTTTGGTGGACGAGCTGAAGGAATTGTGGACTAACGGGATTGAGACAAGAGATGCGACAAGCAATTCAATGTTCAAGATGCGTGCAGCTCTTCTTTGGACAATTAATGATTTTCTCGTTCGCAGTAGCTTGTCTGGATGGAGTGGCCAAGGATATAAAGCTTGTCCTACATGCAATGAGGATACTAGTTCTATTCGAGTGATTGGTAAGACCTCTTACGTTGGCCATAGACGTTTCTTGCCATCCAATCATCGTATGAGAAAGGACCGTGAATTTGATGGAAAAGTTGAAAATAGGCTTCCTCCAAGACGATTTACTTGTTTAGAGATATTAGAACAAGTGAATGCTATATCAGAACGAGCTCTGGGGAAACGAAAAAGAGGTGAGACTGAAAGTAATTGGAGGAAAAAAAGCATCTTTTATGAACTAGAGTATTGGAGTACCGATGAGCTGAAACACAACATAGACGTTATGCATGTGGAGAAGAATGTTTGTGATAGTATCCTTGGCACCCTCTTGGATAATGACAAGTCTAAAGACACCACCAATGCAAGACAAGATTTGAAAAATATGGGAGTTCGTCAATCCTTATGGATTTACGAAGATGCTCACAAAAGGTTGCTAAAACCCCATGCCCCTTATGTGTTGACTGCTGAAGATAAGCAATTATTTTGTAGATTTTTGAAAGAAGTTAAATTGCCAGATGGGTTTTGTTCGAACTTGAAGAAGAAAGTAACTGACAACAATATTGTTGGATTGAAATCCCATGACTGTCATGTTATCATGCAACAGTTACTTCCTGTTTGTATTGGCAAGTTTTTATCGAAGGAAATATCAACCACCATAATAGAATTGTGTAATTTTTTCAGAATTTTATGTTCTAAGACATTGAATGTAAAAGACATGGAGAAGGCACAAGGAGACCTCATTCAAATTTTATGCAAAATGGAGAGGATTTATCCTCCATCATTTTTTTTATATCATGATACATTTGGTACTACATTTGCCTGAGGAAGCCATATTGGGTGGGCCAGTTTTTATGAGATGGATGTACCCATTTGAAAGGTACATGAAAAAGTTGAAAAATTATGTTAGGAATAAAGCACGCCCAGAAGGATCTATTGCTGAAGGATATGTTATAGACGAGGCTTTGACATTTTGCTCCATGTACTTCAAAGGTGTGCATACAAAATTCAATTGTCCTGAGCGCAATGAAGATGCTCCTCTTCTATCTCGGTACCTAACAGTTTTCAAATCTCAATGTCGTCCACTCGGAAAACAAACAATAATACCTCTCGACGAGAAGACTCACAAAAGAGCTGAGTGGTACATACTAGAGAATTGTACTGAGATCGATTTTTATATGAAGTAAGTTAATCAAATGATTACATGTTGCTTAATGAATAACATTGTATAATTCTTTTTAATTAAAATTATAATAATTTTTTATTTAATAGAGAGCATCTCGAAGGAATCAGACGGAGGGACCCGAACGCTAACCATAACCTTTTACATAAAAAAGAATTTCAGTCGTGGTTTCATGAGAATGTATACAAGTGTTCCTTATCCTAATATATACTTATTCCTGATCTTCAAATCTCTCAAATCCTGATTGTTTTTTTTTTCTTCAGATTTTCAATTTGTATAAGCTCGGGTCATTAGAACATAGTGATGAATTGCTAGCTTTAGCATCTGGGTCTGATTTCGTTGTGTATTCATATCCGACATGTATAGTTAATGGGGTACGATTTGTTGTAAACAGTCGAGACAAAGATCGCAATACTCAAAACACTGGGGTGTCTGCTGTAGGGATAGAAGGTTTCGACTATTATGGGGAGCTTGAAGAAATATTGCATTTGACTTTTAGTGGTGCCTATTCGGTAGTATTATTTCGGTGTAAATGGTTCAATGCAGATCCGAGAAAGAAGAAATTAATTACTGAAAATAATATCACTAGCATAAATGTCAGTGGTATATGGTACAAAGATGACCCGTACATTCTTGCTAATCAAGCTAAGCAAGTTTTTTTTGTGGATGATCTTGTTAGAGGTCGAAACTGGAGAGTTGTTCATAATGTGCATCATCGCCAAATTTGGGAAAATATTGATGCTTCTGATGAGACTAATGATGTTGATGTTGTACATGACACAAACTCATCTAATTTTACATTGTTTGTGGATTTGGGGGAATTGATTGTGCAACGAACTAATCAACCACCAAGGATTTTAGATGTCTCTCAAAGTTCCGAGATGGTGCTAGATGTTGATAATATTAGAGACGACGAAGATGAAGACATTGTAAAAGATGTGGATGATGACTTGCTAGTTGATCATCTTGAAGATGAAATTCAAGATTCGTCCCCAACAAATTTACTTTTGATTAGTGATGATGATTGTGATTAATGTATTTAGTACTATTTGTATTGATGACTATTTGTATTTAGTACATTTAATACTAATTGTTCTTAATTTAGTTTGATTCGATGAACGAATATTGTATTATTACTATTATTTAATCTAAGTTGACTAAATTAAGGGCAGATATTGCTAGGATAAGGAATTGTTGTTATTTTTTTAAAATAAGGGCTCATATGATTTTATTATTCTTTTTTAGTATAAAATGTCTGCAGATGTTGCTAGTTATCATGGTGGAGATGGTGGTGGTGATGACCCGCTAGATCCTACTATGGTACCTGCTTCGTGCGAGTCTTCTGGTATTTTTTTTATTTTTTTAAGTAAAGTGTTTCATTTATTAACTTAAATACACTTATTTATATATTTTCGATGACAATATAGGTAGTGAATCGAAGAAAGGTCGCGGGAGGAATGTTTTAGCAAATTTGGAAGATAGAAGAAAAAAAGCTGGGGCCCCGTTGCCATTATTAGTGGATAACACCTCCAACAGAATAGTAGGGTTGGAGAGTAAAGCTTTCCCTCGTTTAGTAGGGAGGGAGATTACATTGCATGTTCCTGGACATTTTGAGAGTTGGGCAAATGTTCCGGAGCAATACGAACACCTTATCTTAACCAAACTTCGAGTAAATTTTTAATAATTTATATCTAAATTAATAAATGTTATTATTAGTATGTTATTAACATATTTTTTTTGTCAAATGCAGTATTATTATCAGATTGACGACACTGCAACATTAATAGCATTAGCTGAGATGGCCGAAAAATACAAGACGAGAAAGAATATTAGGCTGGCACATTTCAAGGAATATTACACAAAACCAGAAGACTTCGAAAACACTGTCAAACCCCCCCCCCCCCCCCCCCCCCCCCCCCCCCCAATGAACTCAATGAAGAACAATGGCGACTAATATGTCAGTTGTTCACATCTTCTCAGTTTATTGCTCGTTCTAAGCAAAATTCTCTCAATCGGCAGAAGATGAAATACTCTTCAACACAAGGGTCGATAACGATGGTCGAAACCCTTCATGAAAATGTAAGTTAATGTATATATAATATATATTTAATGAAGTTTAATTTAATTATAATTTTCTTACAATTTATATTTATCAGCAAAGCAAGGGTTACATTGAGAATTGGAAGGATTGTCATACAAAGAAATGCACAAACACCTTTGTCAACGACTATGCCAAAAATGAATGGGTAAGATTATATAAATTAATTACTTTTAAATATATTCAAATAATTATAATTTGATTTTACTTTCTGACTTATTCTTAAAATAGGAACGGATAAAGAATACTTATGACAGCCGATCTAGTACTTCTGACTCTACAGAAGTTTCTGAGATTGAGATACTTCGTGAGACTCTTGGAGAGAGGCGTGGCCATAACCGAGGAGTGGGTCGCAAATTGAAAGGACAATCATCAAAACGGCGTACACAACCAACAACTACTAACCAGCCCGACTTACAGCAGACAGTAGCTCAATTGCAAAGACAAGTTCAGATATTGTCTCAAAAACTGTCTCCCGAGGAACGTGCTGAAATGGATCTTGAGATGAATAATGCAGCTCCAACGCAACCAACGCATCCACGACCATCTCATTCTCATATGCCTAGAGATGGATCTGGTCCATCTTTTCAGCCAATGGGTTTTCAGCATCTGCAATCGGAACAGACTCCTCTTTCCTTTCAGCAACTACTACAACAACCTCCTATTCATTCGTCTGCATCTTTAACCCCTGAACACATGATTCAATTTCAACAATATCAAATGTTCCAGTCATTCTTCCAGATGATGTCACAGTCGCCAAACAGTTCACAAGTAATGATGCAGATGATGACGCAATCGCCTCAGACGTCTCAAGTTTCTCAGTCACGGACGCCACAAATGATGTCGACACAACAAATGTCTCAGATGCCGCATACTTTTCAGATGATGCCGATACCACAAGGGCAGCAATATGGGCAGCAAACATCATCGATGATGCCTACATCACATGGGCAGCAAACATTGCCAATGATGCCTACACCACATGGGCAGCAAACATCGCCGATGATGCCAAGTTCGCAGGTGCTGCCCTACTACCCACAGATGCCAAATGTTCCTCAACAACAAATTCCGAGAAATGCTAGTGATGATGACGATGACACTACAAATTTCTTTTAGTATTTTTATATACGTTTTATGGACTATTGATTATGTATTTATTTATGTTTTATGAACACTTTAGTATTTTATATTTCTATGTATGACTTTTTAAAATTTAATATGAACATTTTTAGTTTGTTATATGTTTTATTTTTAATTAAATTATTTTTTATATTAATTAGTTATAAAAAAATGAAATAATTAATTATTTTTATATTAATTAATAATTTAAAATAAATAAATAAATAAATAACACTAAAGACATAGTCGTCATTGATAGTTAAAAGCATTAAAAAAAAAAAGGTTAAATTATCAACAACGATATTGTCGTCAGTGATACTTTTTTTTACCAACGACTTGTAAAGTCGTCATTGATATTGACTTTCACCGACGAGGTATCACCAACGACCTATCACTAACGACATGTCGCCATTGATAGCCACTACTGACGAAAGAAGCACCCTTCACTGACGAAATTTGTCCTTGTTGAAGCCTTTTTTTCTTGTAGTGAATATTACTAGATACAAACAAATTCATTATTATAGTCAATTCAACACTATATATACCAAGTTGAATTGCTTACAAAGCAAATTCAAATGACCAATATAGACTTATCAAGCCATTTACAATGTTCACCATCAAAGATATATCATTTCCAATAACGACTAACGATTGTAGCAAAGCCAGAAAAATAACTAAGAAAGAGCATTTTTTTCTTTTCTATTTTTTTTAAAACATTTATAGCAAAACAAATATATTTCTAAATTAAACTATTTGTATATATATTTTTAGGTTTTTTTAAAAGCCTAAATTTCAATTCAAAAGATATACTGATAAATTTTTTAAATCATCCATATTTAAGTGAAAAAATTATACCCACAATCCAATCAAACTCTTCATAATTACTACATAAAAAGAAAACATAAACTGCTAATTAAATTAAGCATACATTAAAGAAATGTTTTACAATTGATATGAATATACTTAAATTTAAACACTTATAAAAAATCAGCAATAATACTTAATACTAAAATACCAATTACATATTTGTCAAAACAAATGCCAATTATATATTAACAAAATCTAGATATATATTGAAATCCTCATACAAGAACATATAGTGCTAAAATACTCAAAATCATATATATAAACAAAATTTCGGGTGAGGCAAAGTGATATAGTGATTAATAATGAACATTTGAAGATATATAAATGAAGATATACAAAATTTAGGTGAGGCGGCTGTCCACAGTTCGCTATAAGTAACTTCATCCTTAACTAAAGACCTATAATCAATCAAAAGATTATAGGCACCACTATTGTAAATAAAACAATAATCTACAAATCCTATGAACACCAACGTATTACGCTAATATCTCACAGATCAATAGACATTTGAATAATGCCTAGATTCAAATCTGAAATAGATTTATATCAAACTGTTAGCCAGAATAAACATAGCAAATGACTTTATAAAACAAACACAACAAAACACAGCCATGGACACCACTAACTCCACCAACAAAGAGATGGGACGGTGGGTGACACATACCATTAGTGAAACAACAAAGTCAACTAAACTAGAAAAATCAAAACTAAATAACACAAAAGTAAATTGAAAAAACAAGCAGGTGCCGGAGTCCACATCGAGCCACCACCCAGACTCCCTTCTCTATAGAATCCTATCCCAATTCCCCACGCCTCTGACCAAACCCATGTAACCCCGAGGTCACTCACCCTCCCTCGAGACAGGAAGCAACCTAGTCGCACACAATAGAGAAACCCCACCTTGCGACCCTAAACGAAAACAACCCAGTGATGCTCTGTCAGATCAGCGTGAGACAACCACAGGGAGGGGAGAATCACAGATAAAGAAGCATTGCCAGAACACCACCAGCAAATCAACAGCCCTTCTCGGCGTCGCCCTGGCCGAGAGAGGAACATCAGGCGCCATAAACCTAGCAGCAATGCTCACTCAAAATAGAGAAACCTAGGGTTTCTTGAGCGATTTTTTTTTTTTTTTTTTGTAATCCCTTCTTAGAATTAATATATATACATATACACTTTCAATTACTATAAAAAAATAAAAATACAAATAAAAATAACCCATAAATTAATTTTCTGACCTTTTCTCCCTGGATATTATATGTACAATTATTTAATGTGTCTTGACATTTTATAATCCTTAATGGTGTGTGATCCAACATTACTAAATAACACTCCACTTTAATGTTTTCAATGTTTAAAGTATCTACTTTAAATATATAAAAACTTTAGATTACTACATATAGCTAACTGCTTAATCTTTAGTTTCTTCTTTCATTAATGTGTCATTTGGTTGGAGAGAATGAAAATGAAGGAATATGAATGTGAATGAGAAAATGAATAAGAATATAATGAAATAAAAATTAATATGAATAAAAATAATTGATAAAAAATTATTAATTTTTTTTTATTCTTGCATTGGAATGTTTTTTCCTCCAATTGTTAAATAGAATAGTCATTCTACCAAAATGGTAGAAAAATATTTCTATGAGAATAACATTCCAATACTTTAAAATGCAACCAAACAAAGAAATGGAATGAAAATTGATTTATTTCAATTCCATTCCATTACTCCCAACTAAACATCACCTAACAGTAAAACATCTCGAGTTAGTCAAATGTTAAGCATTTAATTACCAAATCAATCTAAAACAAAAAGAAGCATAGTATACACCACGACACTTCAGAATTAGCATATACTTTGTTTAGCTAGCCAAGTAATTAATTGTTTTGAGCATTTAATTCTATGAGGCACTCGAGATTTGTTTTTTAATGATTGAATTACAATATTATAATTGAAAATAAAAAGCATTATGGATAGATTTTAGGAATTTTTACATTTAAATATGAAATTCCGTTTTTAGTAATTACCAAACTAATTAAACCATGTAAATTAATTAAGTTGCGGAATGGTAATTAAATGTTGAAACAGAGTTCAGAATTGTCGAGACAGAATCCAAACTTGTCATGACAGAAACTGAACATAATAAAAAGATAATGCAAAACAATAAAGAACACAACTAATTTTCAAGGTTCAGAAACCCTTTCGGATAACCTACTCCTTGGGTCCATGCCCATAGAATAAAACCAATTAATAAAGAATCATAAGTACAAAATATTGACTTAAGCAAAACAAGACTCCCTCTTGAGATTTGCCTTAACTTTGTTGTATTTCTCTTCACTAATTTGATCTTGATTGAAACGCTCAACCACTTGAACTCTCTTCAATGGCCAGCGAGTGCTTGCATCCTCCCGACGCAAGGCTTGTAAAAATCCTCTCCCGAAGACTATAAAAGTTATGTTCAAATTACAATGTGTGTTCACTCATGAACGTGGTATAAACTCACCACAAAAACTAAACACTCATATTTCTACAAGATCACGTGAATACTATGATCTTGAATACTGTTATCCCCGTTTCCTGTCGTGGGCCCAGGAGCGCATTCCAGGCCCAATAACTGCCCAATTGAGGTTGGGCCCAGTCCGGGCCCGTTTGTCAAGGAGCAGGATGGATATCGGCAACCCAATTCTGGGTGAGGCCCGAAAGGCGTCCGGGAAGTATTGTCCGGGACGGTCATCCGGGAGACGGTTCAACTGGCTGGGGGTAACAGTCGGGATCGGTACGAACGGTCCCGAAGCCTGGTAAACGATTCGGGCTCCTGGTGGATGATCTGGGCTTATGGTAAACGGAGAGGGACAGAGGTAAACGGACCCGGGTCGAGTCCCTAAGGTTGGCAGGATAAAGTATCCATGATCCTGACTCCGCCCTATGAGACGTGGGAGTTGTCCCCACGTTTCACCTACGGAAAAGGCCAGCTCGGGATTGTACGCCGCTGGTTCAGACCTATGCCACCACTGCTCTGACCGATCTTGTCCCCTGAATCTGTCTCGTAATTCGAGATGCCCAAACCAAAAGCTCCAATTTGTCGGATGATAGTTACGGTTTGGGCTGACCCAATGGGCCCAAGTTAGCATTTTTATTTGATGTTTTAATTCTTCTGTATTGGGCTTATGATAGAGAAGCCAGCAATATTTATATATTTATTGGGCCCGGGTCAGCCCGGCCCACACCCAGGGCTCCTGTGAACCTATAAATACATGTTGATAACTCTAGAAATTAGAGTTATTTTACCACACTTTTTAAGCTAAAAATGATTTAGTTCTTAAGTTTTTAATTAAATTATTAAGTTTTAATTACTTTTTGAATTTATTAGCTTTATTTTAATTGTTATAGATTTTTGTGTGTTTTTATAGTTATTTTGTTGTAAAATGTTGTAGTTAATTATTTGAATTATTATTGTTTAGTTTGAGGTAAAAAAATGTTGTATTTTTGAATTTAAATGTTAAATATAAATTAAGTTATAATTAATATTTTCAAAGAATTAACTTGATTTATTTTATAGTGGAAATATTTTATTATGATTTAGTTTATGTTTATTTTGTTAGGGAATTTGGTGTATTTTTGCTATTGAAAAGTAAGAAAAATGAAGAAGAAGAAATGATATTTTCAAAGAAAAGAAAGTAAAAACTGGCATTTTCCTTCCAGCCAGGCCTGTTACTGCCCTCAACCATTTGGCCCTCTTATCTGCTGCCAGCTGCTCCTTCCAGCCTCACGCCCCAAGCACGCCACCTGTCCACTTTCCCTTTAGCAAGTGCCTCGCCGAAACCACCTCCCATCAGCTTCAACATATAACATATCCCCACGCCTGCCCTTTTGCCTCCAAGCAAATCACTCCAGCAATTTGGGCCCAGGCCCAATCTCCCAGCCGAGTGATGCATCTCTAAGCCAACAGCCAAGCTTCCCCAACATCACATGCTGCCTCCTGACCGCCTGAAGCTCCAGCAAGGCCCAAACGGCCCAAGTCAACCACCCTGCCACAACCACCATATGGCCAAAAATCACATTTTTCTTCCCAATGTTTTTTTTTTCTTTCACCAAAATATCAATTCACTCTTCCCTATTTTTCTTACCTAAATAAACATTCCTAATTCATTTTTTTTACCCTAGGTTTTCACTAATATTTTACCCAACCAAACATTTCTTCTTTCCAATACTCTTACACTTACTCTATTTATCCTACCACTTCCCAACACAATTAAATTAATCAATTTATTTATTTTAATTTGATTAATTTAATCTCCATATTTTGCCTATAAATAGAGTCTTGTAAGACCATTTGGGGAGCTCTTCTTCTTCATCTTTTCAACCTCTTCTACACTCCATATTTTTCTCTTTTCTTTTCACTATTTTCTCTACCATTTTCATCTTTTGAAGAGCATGTCAAGTATGTTATTTTGTAATTTTTATTTCAATCTAGTTATGAGCTTCTAATCTTTTTCAAAGGTTATTAAGATGATGATGAAGCAAAATGTAACTAGATAGTATTTTTTTTTTGTTGTATGTTGATTTCCCATTTGTACAACATTGTTTATGGATTTTTCTATCAAAGATATGCATTTTTCATCTAGTGTTGATTGTTAAAGCATATTACACTTAGTTCTTCATTATGCAAAAATATGATATTCTTTGATTAAATGTTTTTCATTAAATTGTTCACATCTAATTCTTAGAGCATAAGTATCATATTTTGCTTAAACATAATCTCTTTGATTTTTTGTAGTTTCATTAGGTTGTAACACAACTAATGCTTAGAAATTATATCTTATATAAGTGAAGAAAAATCCTACATTTTTTAAAGAGTAACTTGTGCTTGAATAGAAAATATATTTTGAAAAAAAATATATAGTGTGATTTATTTCAACTATATCAAAACTTGGGAATCAATATACTTATAAATACTATTGAACTTGCATTTTGTGGATTCTAAAATCTTAATAATCTTATTTTACATATATCATTTGAAAACCATTTTTCTATTTTAATCTTAAATCTTTTTATTACTTGTCTTTTATTTTTCTAAAACAAAATCTCATCAAATATTTGGAACTAGGTTAGAATATTATTGCTTTGTTTGAAATAGTTTCTTTTGATGTTAGTCAACTCCCATGGGTTCGATCTCGTACTTACATGAACATTATATTCCGAAACGATTCGTGCACTTGAGAGTTTAAATTTTAAAACATACCCGCTTTGGGTTCAACACATGTAACAGAGCACTGGAGAAGGGACTCTTTTTTAGCATGCATAGTGTTATTCTGCTAAAATTAAAAGAAAACTCCATTGTTGTAGACTCTCTAAGTTCTAATACAACTGTCTCGTGGACTAAGGCTCGTTAACGCCCCAACCACGTAAAAATCTTGCTTATAACCTTGAAACCCTTTCTCTTAATCTCTCTTATCTTTTATTATTATAGTTTCCGAAAATCTCAGTAAACAAATACAAATAAGGAACTCTCACAAATATTACAATACACTCACAAATTATGCACCTGAGAGTTCACTTTTTCTCAATGCTTTAGAAGCCTATTTATAGAGTCCATTTCGTGCTCAGAAAGGTTGAGAAAGAATCTCCTAATAAAAACAATAATATTTGAAGATATTCTTGATTGATGAAGAATTTCCTTTTTTAGAAGATTCAGATCCGACAGATACGATTTTGGTGGGGATAGCTAATACCCATGTTGAATCAAAATGCTCAAGATAGAAATAATTATTAATGACATCAAAGATTCAGTCTCCTGAATTTTAATATCTTGAGCTGCACAGAAATTTAAAGTCAAATATCCAAAAATAATTGTGAGTAACTACAGAATATTTGCTTTAAATAAACAATATATATTTATATCTTCCCTTTATAATCATATTGTGATAATATAAAGCTAAATAAGGAATGTAAATATTTTGAAAATCACAAGAAAGGGAAAGTGAATTTCGAAAATCACAATAAAAGGAAAATAAAAAATGATCTTTTAATTAAAAAGATATTTCTATAAAATATGCCAATTTTATGATTTACAATCTCCCAATTTGACAATTTTATAGACAAGGCATATCTATTTTTTAAAAGATCCATGCATAAAACAAGTGAGTGCTTAAAGTCACAAGAGTCACAAAATGACTCCCTCTGCCAAAAATAACCAAAGCACATGACAAAAACAATTAACAAAAATAATGAGCAACTGCAGGTCAAAAAACTTAATCAAAGCACCAAAAATAGAGTTACTCTCTCCCCCTCATTGTCTAAGAAAATGCCAAAGAACAAATGAAACCAAAACAAAGACACTTTTAGTGTTCTTTACATTTATCAAAAGCAAATAAAAATAGATCGAAAGAATCGGAAACTGTCATGGAGCTGGAGTGGTAGATGCATTGATGATCGCCAACGAAGCAAGAATTTGGCACTGAGTACCCTCCATGGTAGTGAACCACTCAGAGAGACTTGCAAGTCTTGTCTGGACAGAAGCAAGAGCAGTTGGGACAGCAGGGGTGTCAGTCTCGACAACTCCAGACCCAGAACCAGCCAAATTAATGTCTTTGACCTTTCTAGCTTTGGTGGTGGAACCACGGCCTCGGGTCATCATGGCTGCTAGAATAGAAACAAACGGACACACACAAAGAACAAAAATCTAAAAAACTTGGGTACAAGTGAGCAAGAAAGAAAAGCAAGAAAACACTTAGAATTAAACAACCAAGGTGAATCCGAATATATAGAGAATTCGGTGTACAAATGAGGCAAGTTCGAAAATGGGTCACCAAATTTAATGTGATAAATGCCAAAATATCTCCTTTTTTAAAAAAAAATTCTTTCACACCTCAAAATTGGAAACTTTTTGCATGATTTTGAATATAATGAGATAAAACAAATAAATTGCATCAATTAATTTTTTTTTCAATCTTGATTTTTTTAAGTACACGGTCAAAAAAACATATTTTATTTTAAGAAAAATTGCCGAAAATAAAAGGTAAATTGCCATACCATATGTGTCCATGTAAATGCCAAGTCCTGTTCAAGAGAAACAAGATAACCATATTTTTCACAAATTAGAAAAATGAGTTATAATTAAAATACTAAGTGACCATAATTCAAAAAAAAATATACCAATCACAAAACATATTTTAATCAATTCATTATATATATGATTCTTACAGCAATCTTACACAGTCTAGTGAATAAGCATGTGTGTGTGCATGTGTAATCAATTTGGCGTTTCTTTTTGGCCTTTTAAAGCTAGGGTCATTGCCCATATTTGGCAATTGTAGCCTTTTTCAAATTGTAACCATAATGGAGGCTATAACTCTTATACTAATGGTAGCCCTTTACACTGGTAAAGTATCCTCCAATATAATTGCTAATTACCTGGTACCAACTTACTCAGTGTCGGCTTTCATACATTAGTATAGGTAGCTCTTTTCCAAAATGGAGCCTGAAAATGAAAATGGATTAAGGAATGCTCAGACAAAAACAAACATAATGATTTGATCAAATATAAATTGGATGGTCAATACTTTTTCAAATATGCTTTTTATTCCTCACAAAGTATAAGAATTATAACGTTCATTTTCTAAATTTAAAAAAAAAATGCTTATCAAATTTCTTCCAAATAAGACAAAAGATTTACACAATCACATATGCAAGACAAGACAATCAATTATTGGCAATTTCAAATAAAAAAAATCCTTTAGGATTTACTGAGGGAATCAATTCTGACTGTGTCTAAAGCTTTAGTAAAAATATATGCAATTTGTTTGTTAGTCTGAACATATTCTAAAATCAGAGTTTTGTTTTCAACAAGTTCCCTAATAAAATTATGACGAATGTCAATATGTTTGGTGCGAGAGTGCTAAACAGGATTTTTGGAGATATTAATAGCACTTGTATTATCACAAAAAATGGTTAAAGTTCTAAGATCAAACCCATAGTCAGCCAACATTTGTTTCATCCACAAAAGTTGAGTACAATAGCTTCCAGTAGCTATGTACTCAGCTTCGGCTGTTGACAAGGAGATGGAGTTTTGTTTTTTACTATGCTAGGAGACCAAATTGTTTTTTAAGTAAAAATAACCACTTGTAATTTTGCGGTCATCAGTGTTTCCTTCCCAATCTGCATCACTATAACACACAAGGTTAGAGTTTGTTTCTTTGGAGTACCAAATACCTAAATCAAGAGTATTATTGATATAACAAATAATTCTTTTTACAGCAGTTACATGAGACTCCATGGGGTTCCCTTGGAAGAGAGCACACACTCCAACATTAAAACATTTTTCATGGGAAATTTTCAAATGTTTTCCCAATCGACATGGTTCACATTTACCAAAAAAATATGTACTTAAATTCGGTAAATCATGAACATGACTCAAATTTCCAATTTTTCTCAAATTTTCAAAAACCACATGACCATGTTTTTCATGACACAAATTAATACCACTCCTTGTATTTGTGTGACAACTGCGTGATTGAGATAATGTGTAACAATTGTCAACAGATTTATAACCTTTCAAAACACAATTTTCATTTTGGTCAAGCACAAAATAATTATCGTGAGAAAAATTTACAAACAAGTCTTGGTCACAAATTTGACTTATACTAATTAGGTTAGTTTTAAGTCCATCAACCAAAAGAACATTTTGCAACTTTGGTAGTCTGTAACGCCTTAGATAGCCAAGACCGTTACACTGTGTGTCTATAAAAGTGCAAGACTTGCTAATCAAGTCATTTAGTTAGAAACGTATTACTGAAACTATAATTGAACTAGGGTTAAAATATTTCGGTCACAAAAGTTACATTTCATATAATCAAACATTTTTTTGTACATGGGATCCCAAAAGTAATAACGTTTAAAAGACAGTTTACAAAATTTTAGGATAAAAGTACAGCTTCTAGCCACTCTAAGGGCAAAACGGACATTTAAGCTTTTCCTGTCCTGTACCACTCCTCCGCCGTGGCGGCCGATCAGCTGACTATGTACATTCAGCCCCAAAGCTCTCCAACTCAGAACTGGTCCACTTTGCCCTTGCCTTTACCTGCACCACATAGCACCCGTGAGCCAAGGCCCAACAAGAAACCAGATAACAGAGCATAATCATTAAGCAATCAATTTACAAATCAATAATCAGACAACTCATAAAGCATAACCACATGCTCAGCAATCCATAAGAGTTACACAATCAGGAATTCAGCATACCAAGTTCATCAATTAACAATAATAACCAATTCATATATTAGTCAGGGTCGACGCCCTTAGGTCGCATCCTCTATTTATCCCACTAACTCCAGCCCGCTTAAACCAAGCTCAGTGAATATTAAGCTGTTCTCAGCTACCAGTGGCCGAGCCGCGCCCTGTGCGTAAGTATTGATTCTGCCACTCTTAGGCCGTTTATCATATGTCCCCATGGCATAATACTATCTATGGAATCATACAAATATAGGGAGCTCTTTGTCCCAACATAATCACATAACCGGGTGTAGTTTTCTTACCTTTAGGTTTCGATAGCTTGATTAGCGAAACCGACCCTCAAGCATGATCCCATTCGAGCCCTAGCGTACACCTAGTCACAACCATAAATTAGAATCATCACTAAAATTCAATTCCAAAATCTAGCCTCGGGACCAATCCCAAGCCCTCGGGAAGCCCTAATTCCACCAAATGGGGTGGTGGAATCAAACCTCGAGCCCCCGGTACAAACCTTAAGAAATAACCCAAAAGTCCCCTTCTGGAAATAGGGTAGCGCTACAGCACCACAAAGTGGGCGCTCTAGCACCACAAACAGAGCCAAAACGCCCAAATAGCCCAGGCCTAGCGTTGTAGCACCCAAAGGCTAGCGCTACAACGCTAGTTACAACACTCAACTTCCCAGATTTGTCTTCTTCGAACTTCCTTGAACCAAAACCCACCAAAACTCCTCCAAACCTCAACCATACTTCAAAATGAGCCTACCATCATCTATATCTCACCCCACATAACTCAACGATATAAAACTTAGCCACATGCACCCCAAAACAAAGAAAAAACCATGTTTGAGCTTGAAGCTCAAAAATCCAATAGAAGAGAACCAGAATAGTCCAGAATTCAAGTCCTCAAGCTCAGAATTTCTTACCTCAAGTGGGGATTTTGACTTTAGATTATCTCTAGTATCCTTCTAGCCCTAAGCTCATCAATTCCTCAAGCTTATCTCCCTTAATTTCAATCAAAACCAAGTTTAGAAATTACCTTAGCAAAATTAAAAAAAACTCAGCAGGAATCTTGAAACTTACCTCAGTTAAACTTAACTCCAGTAGAACCTCCTAGCTTCACCAAGGGCCCAAGTGCTAAGCTTTGACCTAATCCTCCTCTGAACCACAACTCCAAAAGGCCCCAAGAAATTGTGTAAGAATAAGGAATCGAGTGAGAGAAGAAGGGTCAACTTGGGAGTTCTGTTTTTCTTTCTTTCCTTTTGTCTCTTTCCCTTTTTCTTTCAGCTTCTAACACTCTCTAAACATTCCACGAAGTCATAAAGGCAGAATGTCACTTATCCCTTATTAAACCAAATGACCATATTGCCCTCCCAATGATAACTAAACCTTTAAGTCATTCTAAGGGCATTTTGTTCATTGCTCCCAATTCCTGCTAATTCCTCGAGTGTTCCTAAAAATTACCACTTAAATCCCGACACCTAACTAATTACCAAATACTTTCCTCAATATCAAATAATCTCCAATATATTTCCCAGAAATACCCCCGAGCTCCCCCGAGTCGGGTATAAATTCCCGCCGTGACTTTTCCGCTAAACCGCTCTCTAGGATCGCCATGAGTCACAAGCAGATATATCCACATAATAATGTTGTCTCAACAATTTATCACAAATATTTACATTTATGCCCTCAATGGGCCAAAATTACGAATATATCCTTATAACCTAAATAGGGCCTACATGCATACTAATACTAATACTCATAATCATGTATCTCATATATCCAAATAATCATATAGGCATGCTTATCACATAATCATGCATTTAATCATTTAAATCACACATAATCCAGTTATGCCCTCCCGGCACACTAATCAAGGCCCTTAAGCCTTATTAGTGATTTTGGGTCGTTACAACTATCCCCTCCTAATGAGAATTTCATCCTCGAAATTTACCTGAATAACTCGGGATACTGATATCGCATCGCTGACTCAAGCTCCCAGGTCGCCTCCTCAACCCTACTATTCCTCCATAATATTTTAACCATGTGAATCGTCTTGTTTTGTAGTACTTCATCCTTCCGGTCCAAAATGTGAATCGGTCGTTCCTCATAAGATAAATCTGTCTGCAATTCCAAGTCTTCATACTTCAGCACATGTGTCATATCTGAGACGTACTTCCGGAGCATAGAAACATGGAATACGTCATGAACTCCCGAAAACGACGGTGGCAAAGCTAACCTGTAAGAAACCTGACCGATCCTTTCCAGGATCTCAAAAGGTCCGATGAATCTAGGGCTTAGCTTGCCCTTCTTCCCAAATCTCCTCACCCCTCGCAGTGGTGAAACTCGAAGAAACACGTGGTCCCCAACCTAGAACTCCACGTCCCTACGCTTGGGATCAGCGTAGCTTTTCTGTCTGCTTTGTGAGGCGAGCATCCTAGCTCAGATCTTCTCAATAGCTTCATTCGTCTTCTGAACCATGTCCGAACCCAAATCCCTTCTGTCACCCATCTCATCCCAATGAATGGGTGATCTACATCTCCTCCCATATAACATCTCATAGGGAGCCACTCCAATCGTCGATTGATAACTATTATTGTATGAAAACTCAATCAACAGAAGATACTTACTCCATAATCCCTCAAAATCGATTACGCATGCTCGAAGCATATCCTCCAACACCTGAATTGTCCTCTTAGACTGTCCATCAGTCTGAGGATGAAAAGCCGTGCTGAACTTCAATTGAGTTCTCATAGCCTTCTACAAACTACCCCAAAACTTGGAGGTAAAGATAGGATCTCGATCCGATACTATAGACTTGGGAACCCCATGGAGATGTACAATCTCCCTCACATATAGCTCTGCATACTGATCCACTGTGTATATCTTCCTCACTAGAAGAAAATGGGCTGACTTGGTGTATCTGTCCACTATTACCCACATTGAGTCATGAAGCCCTAAAGTCCTAGGTAAACCTCCCACAAAATCCATCGTAATATCCTCCCATTTCCGTTCGGGAATACCCAAAGGCTGAAGTACCCTGCTGGTCGCTGATGCTCAACTTTCACCTGCAGACAGGTTAAACATCTAGCTACATACTCCACCACATCCTTCTTCATCACGGGCCACCAATATAACGCCCGTAGATCCTGATACTTCTTCGTGGTACCCGGATGAAGTGAGTACGATGGATGGTAAAGAATATCACAGTCATAGTCTTTTACCAACTGTAGCCAACATCTCGGCCTCATGTTCAGGTGCTTTTGTGTGAAGAAGTACTTCAAACTCTTGTGATCACTGTATATCTCTCACTTCTCCCCATACAGGTAGTGCCGCCAAACTTTCAGTGCGAATACCACTGCTGCTAACTCCAAATCATGGGTAGGGTACCATTGCTCATACTCCTTTAGCTATCATGATGTATAAGCTATAACCTTCTCGTTCTGCATCAACACATAGCCCAAACCCAGCCTTGACGCATCGCAATAAACAACAAACTTTCCTTCCTCCGAAGGAAGACTCAATACCGGTGCAGTAATAAGTCACTGCTTCAACTCTTGAAAGTTGTTCTCACACTTGTCTGACCAGACGAACTTCATATATTTCCGTGTCAATTCTGTCATCGGTGCCGCTATCTTCGAGAAGCCTTCCACAAACTGCATGTAGTAACCTGCCAACCCGAGGAAACTTCAAACCTTCGAGGCGTTCCTTGGCTTCGGCCAATCTCTAACCGCCTCCACCTTAGATGGATCCACCTTAATCCCATCTGCACCAACAATATGTCCAAGGAATGTCACTTCTGGTAGCCAAAACTCACACTTCTTAAACTTGGCGTAGAACGGGTGCTCTCTCGATCTCTGTATAACCTGTCGGAGATGAAAATCATGCTCTGTCTCTGAACTAGAATACACCAAAATGTCGTCATTGAAGACGATGAAAAACTGATCCAAGAAGTCCTTGAACACCCTGTTCATTAGGTCCATGAAGGCTGATGGGGCATTGGTCAAACCAAATGACATGACCAGAAACTCATAGTGCCCATACCTTGTTTGGAAGGCCCTCTTTGGTATGTCCTTGTCCTTGATCCTCAGCTGGTGATAACCAGATCGAAGATCAATCTTCGAGAACATCGTCTTACCCTGCAGCTGGTCAAACAAGTCGTCAATCCTTGGTAGGGGATACTTATTCTTGATGGTCAACTTGTTCAATTCCATATAGTATATACACATCCTCAGAGTCCTGTCCTTCTTCTCCACAAACAAAAATGGAGCACCCCATGGCGAGTAGCTCGGCCTGATGAACCCCAAATCCAGAAGCTCCGGTAACTGTATCTTCAATTCCTTCAGTTCTGCCAGTTCCATTCTATAAGGTGCCTTTGACACTGGCTCTGTCCCTGGCACTAATTCAATAACAAACTGAATCTCCCTGTGTGGCGGAAGCCCTGGTAAATCCTTAGGGAATACATCTAAGAACTCACAAACCAATATGGTCTCCTCTGGCCGTGCTGGCAGTACTCTGGTGGTGTTTACCACACTAGCTAGGAAACTTATACATCCTCCTTGTAAAAGGACCCTAGCTCTCAGCGCTGAAATCATAGGTATGTAGGGTCCACATACCGCTCCCACGAAGACAAAGGGATCATCTCCCTTCCGGCTCAAACGTCACCATCTTCTTCCTACAGTCAATAGTATCCCCATATCTAACTAGCCAATCCATTACTAGAATCATGTCGACGTCCTCCATATCTAGCTCAATCAAATCTATGGAAAGTTCTCTACCATCAACTATCACCGGCAGTGCTCTAATCCATCTCCTAGAAACCACTAGTTCCCCTGTAGGCAGTATAGTCCCAAACCCTGCAGTACGGTACTCACTAGGTCCATATAATCTATCAATCACCTTATTAGAAACAAAAGAATGTGTAGCACCAGAGTCAATCAATACAGTAAAAGGAGAGCCAATGCTAGAAAGCTGACCTGTCACTACCGAGGGACTAGCCTCGGCTTCTGCCTGCGTCAGAGTGAACACTCGAGCTGGAGTCAAGCTGTCCACCTTCCCTACTTCCCCTTTCTTCATTGTCGGGCAGTCTTTCTTGAGATGTCCTACCACCCCGCACACATAACAGGCCTTAGCCCGAAATTCGCCCGGATGGCGTCTTCTACACCTCCTGCACTCAGGATAGCTTCTCCATGAATCACCGCCTCCTTGACGGCCACCCTGAGTACCCCGACCTCTCCTATCAGGACCAGGAGCAGTCAAAGTATCAGGGGTCTTCCTCTTCAGATCACTGGGGCCTCCGCCCCTACCAGACCCATAGTATGGAGGCACCGCCCTGCGACCCTCTCGCCTTACTGTACTCTCCCTCCAGATCTTATTCTTCGCTTCCTCAGCAGTAAGAGCCTTCTCCATAGCCTGGGGATAAGTTGTCCCCCCAGGAACTGTTGTGATCCTCACTTCTCGGGCTATCATAGCATTAAGCGCTCTGATAAATCTGTCTTGCCTAGCTACATTAGTAGGCTCAAGATCTTGTGCGAACTTCGCAAGTCTGTCGAACTTCAGGGCATATTCTGTGACTGTCATGCTGCCCTGAACTAACCCCACAAATTCATTAACCTTTGCTGCCCTGATGGCGACATTGTAATACTTCTGATTGAATAAATCTTTGAATCCTTCCCAAGTCAAAATAGTAACATCTCTGGTCTGTGATGCCATTTCCCACCAGATACGGGCATCCTCTCTCAGCATATATGTGGCACATGCCACTCTGTCATGTTCTTCTACCCTCATGAAATCCAGGATAGTAGTAATCATAGTCATCCACTGTTCGCCCTTCAGTGGATCAGGTCCTTCCTAAAAAATTGGGGGCTGCTGCTACCTGAACTGCTCATACAACAACTCCCATCTGTTCCCAACCTCTGCTAGCTGTACAACTGGTACCACTGCAGGTGGCACAATAGGGGTAGCACTCCTTGATGGAGCCTGCTGTTGTAGAATTCGAATCTGCTCATCTTGGCTCTGTAGCCGTGCTTGCATGTCTGCCATAAGTTGCTGCCAGTTCTCAGGGACTGGTGGAGGGGTATGGCCCTGGTCATCATCCCTTGACTTAGACTTACTGCTGGTAAGTCTTACAGATCATCTTGGACGCATAACTATCCAAGTTAATCTGCAATCAACGACTCGATGGTCAGACTATGATGACATGGTAATAATCCTTCCATGATCCACCATTGGAACTCAAACATTCACAAACAATTAAGATGTAACAGTTTATCCAAGTATTCATCCATATATTCATTTACATGCATAGTAATGCAAATAAGTGTGACAATCAAAATCCCGTGATCTGCAGGGGGAAAGATCGGGTAAAAAGTTGTGCAATCCCACACCGCATGTGGAAGGTCAAGTGTGATGATTCTAAGACTATGTAGGTATGGGACTACACAGTTAAAAATGGCTTAAATGGATTGATGGGTACTACCTATATCAACAAGATGCATCTTTTTTTCGGTAGCCCATCACTTGAGAACTCCAAAGTTAAGCGTGCTTGACCTGGAGTAATCTCAAGATGGGTGACCTCCTGGGAAGTTTTCCCAGGAAGTGTGCGAGTGAGGACAAAGCACGCTGGAAAGACTCGTGTTGGTTTGTAGGGCCAGTCGTCATTCCAGGAAGTAGCCATAGTGAGGTGGGACGTTACAATAAGCATGCTTCAATATCATCACACAATAGTCAAGGGTCAGGCCCTATTATTATCTCATGCTTCCTATTAATCATACAATCAACAATCAGACAACTCATAAAGCATAACCACATGCTCAACAATCCATAAGAGTTACACAATCAGGCATTCAGCACACCAAGTTCATCAATTAACGTTAATAACCAATTCATATATTAGTCAAGGTCGACGCCCTTAGGATGCATCCCTTATTTATCCCACTGACTCTGGCCCCCTTCAACTGAGCTCAGTAAATATTAAGCTATCCTCAGCTACCAGTGGCTGAGCCGCGCCCTGTGCGCAAGTATTGATTTCGGCACTCTTAGGCCGTTTATCATATGTCCCCATTGCATAATACCATCTATGACATCATACAAATATAGGGAGCTTTTAGTCCCAACATAATCACATAACCAGGTGCAATTTTCTTACCTTTAGATTCTGATAGCATGATTAGCGAAACCGACCCTCAAGCACAATCCCGTTCGAGCCCTAGCATACACCTAGTCACATCCCTAAATTAGAATCATCACTAAACTTCAATTCCAAAATCTAGCCTCGGGACCAATCTCGAGCCCTCGGGAATCGCTAATTCCATCAAATGGGGTGGTGGAATCAAACTCCGAGCCCCCGGGCAAAAACCTTAAGAAATAACCCAAAAATCCCCTTCTAGAAACAGGGTAGCGCTATAGCGCCACAAAGTAGGCGCTATAGCGCTACAAACAGAGGCAAAACGCCCAAACAGCCTAGGCCTAGCGCTGTAGCGCCCAAAGTCTAGCGCTACAGCGCTAGTTACAACACTCAACTTCCCAGATTTGTCTCCTTCAAACTTCCTTGAACCAAAACCCACCAAAACTCCTCCAAACCTCACGCATACTTCAAAATGAGCCTACCATCATCTATATCTCACCCCACATAACCCAACCATATAGAACTTAGCCACATGCACCCAGAAACAAAAAAAAAACCATGTTTGATCTTGAAGCTCAAAAACCCAACAGAACAGAACCAGAACAGTCCAGAATTCAAGTGCTCAAGCTCAAAATTTCTTACCTCAAGTGGGGATTTCGACTTTAGATTATCTCTAGTATCCTTCCAGCTCTAAGCTCATCAATTCCTCAAGCTTATCTCCCTTAATTTCAATCAAAACCAAGTTTAGAAATTACCTCAACAAAATTAAGAAAAACTTAGCAGGAATCTTGAAACTTACCTCAGTTAAACTTAACTCCAGTAGAACCTCCTTGCTTCACCAAGGACCCAAGTGCTAAGCTTTGATCTAATCCTCCTTTGAACCACTGCTCCAAAAGGCCCCAAGAAAAGGTGCAAGAAGAAGGAATCGAGTGAGAGAAGAAGGGTTAACTTGGGAGTTCTATTTTTCTTTCTTTCCTTTTGTCTCTTTCCCTTTTTCTTTCAGGTTCTTACACTCTCTAAACATTCCACTAAGTCATAAAGGCAGATTGTCACTTATCCCTTATTAAACCAAATGACCATATTGCCCTCCGAATTATAACTAAACATTTAAGTCATTCTAAGGGCATTTTGGTCATTGCTCCCAATTCTCGCTAATTCATCAAATGTTCCTAACAATTACCACTTAAATACCGACACCTAACTAATTACCAAATACTTTCCTCAATATCAAATAATCTCTAATATATTTCCCAGAAATACCCACGAGCTCCCCCGAGCCGGGTATAAATTCCCGCCGTGACTTTTCTGCTAAACCGCTCACTAGGATCGCCTTGAGTCACAAGCTGCAGATATATCCACATAATAATGTGGTCTCAACAATTTATCACAAATATTTACATTTATGCCCTCAACGGGCCAAAATTACGAATATACCCTTATAACCTAAATAGGGCCTACATGCATACTAATACTCATAATAATGCATATCATATATCCAAATAATCATATAGGCATGCTTATCACATAGTCATGAATTTAAACATTTAAATCACACATAATCCAGTTATGCCCTCCCGACACACTAATTAAGGCCCTTAAGCCTTATTAGTGATTTTGGGTCGTTACATAGTCCTTCATAATTTAGAGTGCCACTACCAAGTACCTTACAAGACTTACCATCTCCAAACATGACTTCCCCATTTTTCAAAGTCTTGAAATCAGTGAGTATGCTTTTGTTACATGTCACATGCCTAGAACAACCACTATCAAAATACCAAGAGTGAAAAGCACATGTTCTAAGACAAGTACAGGCATTAAGGCATTTGAATTCATTTTTATTCACCCAAACTTTCTTAGGCCGTGTCCTTTTCTTCAAGGGCATTTGTCTCAAATTACCATGATGATTAAAGTAATTTTTTTGAAGAAAAATCATCAAGGTAAAACATTTAGGTTGAATATGACCTTTCACTCCACAGAAAATGGAAAATTGGAATAAAATGACCAGTTTTTTTATTCTCAAAATTTTTGGTATGTTTCTCATGTGTTATGATAGACTGAGGAGATGATGGCACATGAGTTTGAGTTGTTCCTATAAAAGGGCCAGTTGTCGAAACAATAGGAAGATTTCCAGAAATATAAATTGTTTTTCCTTTAGGTTTAGATCCATTTGATCATAACCTAGAAAAATCACAAGCTTTTTGACCTGCAAGCAGAACATCATCCAAAACCGTAGATCTATGATTAAGCAATTTGACACCATTCACAATTTTATCAACTTCATTAGACAAATGATTGATATCAGAATCTTTAGCAACAATCTCAATTTCATATTTTTTAACAAGAGAGTCAAGTTCTTCATTTCTCTTATTGAGAACTTTGTTATTGTTTGCCATCAAACGATTATCTGAACATACTTTCAACCATTGATCATACATGTTTTTGTATGATTCTTTCAAGGAACCCTCATCCAAATCAGATTCATCTGAATCACCATAGGAACCCTCATATGTTGAAATAGTATTATTTAAACAAACAAGGTTCTCATTCACCTGCATAGAAAGAGGTAAGCAAGAAAAAACAGAAGTTAAGCCAATATTAGAATTTTATTCCTCATCACTACTTTCAAGGTCATGGTCACTCCAAGTGACTGCTATGACCTTCTTATTTTTCTTTAAGGTATTGGCACATTTAGATTGAATATGTCCAAAACCTTCCCACTCCCTGCATTGAATACCTTTTTTATTAGTAGATTAAAAAGGTTTTGAAAAATTATTACCTTTGGAGGATTTAGACATGTTTTTCTTGTTACTAATATTTTTCATAAACTTCTTAAATTTTTTTGATAACAAGATCATTTCATCATCATCTTCCTCATCTGAGTTTTCCATTTTCTCTTTGGAAGATTTCAAGGCAATCGATTTCTCCTTTACGACAATTGGTTTCTCTTGATGGCGGATCTTTTGATTAAGTTCAAAAGTTCAAAGATATCTCATCAATTCCTCAACTTTCAAGGTGTCAAGGTTCTTTACCTCCTCAATGGCTGTGATCTTGGATTGAAACCTGTCGGAAGAGATCTAACAATTTTCCTAACCAAAACAGAGTCAGACAACTTTTCTCCTAAAGCAAAATATTCATTAGCAATGTCAGACAATTCTTCATAAAACTCAGTGAGGGTTTCTTTTTCATACATGCGAAGGTTTTCAAATCTTGTGTTCAACATTACAAGCCTAGATCGCTTAACATCAGCGGTTCCTTCAAATTGAGTTTGAAGGATTTCCCAAGCATCTTTGGCAGACTCACAAGATGAAATCAATTTTATATAACTCTCACCAACACCATTAAAAATTGCATGTAAAGCTTTATTATTATAAATTGACAATTTATTTTCTTCATTAGACCATTCAAGTTCAGATTTTACCTATTTCTTACCGGATTTCGAATTTATCTTGACAGGTGGTGTCCAACCGGTCAATATTGATCTTCAAGCCTTTTCATCAAGGGATTTGACAAAAGCTTTCATCCTTACTTTCCAGTATGGATAGTTAGTATCATTTAGAAATGGAGGGTGAGTTATAGATCCACCTTCTCTAAAGAAAGACATTTCACAAGAAACAAAACAAACATAAAACCACAAAATCTCACTAAGAGTTTAGTGACCCACTCTAATACCACATTGAAGTTCCATTTTTAGTAATTGCCAAACTAACTAAACCATGTGAATTAATTAAGTTGCGGAATGATAATTAAATGTTGAAACAGAGTTCAGATCTGTCAGGACAGAATCCAAACTTGTCACGACAGAAACTAAACATAATAAAAAGACAATGCAAAACTATAAAGAACACAACGAATTTTTACAAGGTTCAGAAACCTTTTCGAATAACCTACTCCTTGGGGCCACACCCAGAGAATAAAACTAATTAATAAAGAATCACAAGTACAAAATATTAACTTAAACAAAACAAGACTCCCTATTGAGATTTACCGCAACTTTGTTGTACTTCTCTTCACTAATCTGATCTTGACTGAAACGCTCAACCACTTGAACTCCCTTCAATGGTCAGCGAGTTCTTGCATCCTCCCGACGCAAGGCTTGTAAAAATCCTCTCCCAAAGACTATAAAAGTTGTGTTCAAATTACAATGTTGGTTCACTCATGAACGTGGTATAAATTCACCACAAAAACTAAATACTCATATTTCTACAAGATCACGTGAATACTATGATATTGAATACAAATAAGGAACTCTCACAAATAATACAATACACTCACAAATTATGCACCTGAGAGTTCACTTTTTCTCAATGCCTTAGAAGCCTTTTTATAGAGTCCATTTCGTGCTCAGAAAGGCTGAGAAAGAATCTCCTAATAAAAGCAAGAATATTTGAAGATATACTTGATTGATGAAGAATTTCCTTTTTTTAGAAGATTTAGATCCGACAGATACGATTTTGGTGGGGACATCTAATACCTGTGTCGAATCAAAATGCTCATGATAGAAATAATTATTAATGACATCAAAGATTCAGTTTCTTGAATTTTAATATCTTGAGCTGCACAGAAATTTAAAGTCAAATATCCACAAATAATTGTGAGTAAGTACATAATATTCACTTTAAATAAATAAGATATATCTTCCCTTTATAATCATATTGTGATAATATAAAGCTAAATAATGAATGTAAATATTATGAAAATCACAAGACAGGAAAAGTGAATTCCGAAAATCACAATAAAAGGAAAACAAAAAAATGATCTTTTAATTAAAAAGATATTTCTATAAAATATATCAATAATTTTAGGATTTACAAAATCAACTTAAAGTTTCATCGAAGCCTCCAAGAGCATGTTTGACTAATTTATTAATTTTTTTATTATATTTTAAAAAAGAATTATTATTAATATTACGACTAACATAGAAATACTTCTAAAATCTTAGATAATAAAATTTTAATATCATAAAAGATAATAATATATCCACTTCAAGTGTTGTTGAATACATGTAATGTTATATATATACATACTAATACATTGACATTATAATACTATTTTTTTTATATTTTTTAAAGAAATAGATTTTATGTGCTATTAGACTTTTTAAGCGCTAATGTCCATATTAAATTTAGAAGAAAATATAATTTGGATATAAATTATTATATTATTCTATAATATAATGTTTGATTGATTAAATAAATGTTACAAATTATCTGTTAGTGGTGCACACGGGTCGGATTTTCGGGTTTCAGGTGCATTGGGTTCGAGTTTTAAGAGTTTCGGGTAGAGAAAAGTGGTACCGAATCTGATTCGAATTTTTCGAGCTTTTGTTCAAATTCAGGTTTTGGGTTTCTTCGGGTCGGGTTTCGGGTTGGACTAGGCTGGGTTGGGCCAAAAATGGGCCTTGTTACAAATTTTTAAAAAATACCATTTTTTACACTTTTTTTATTTTTAAAGTTAATTGTTAATTTGGTTCAATTGATATTTTTACAAATTGGACCTTGGTAAATTTAAAATATATATATATATATATAATCATGAAACATAAGTTTATAGAAAATTAGAAATTAGAAAAAAAAGGTGATTTTAATGCATCTCAAGAAACAAACTACACAAGTAATATACTAAAACACTTAAACATAAAGTCCAAAGTCCAAAGTCCACCTATTATCTATTATTTAATGTCCAAAGTCCAAAAGGGATTAATTTTTTTTTATTTTTTTTAAATATACTTAGTCGGGTTCAGGTGTATGTTAAATTTTAGAACCCAAACCCGACCCGACACATGTCGGGTTCGGATCGGATTGGACCCGAAATGAACGGGTTTTCTGAAAAAACGGGTTCTCGAGGTTCGGGTCGGGTAGGTTATGCGAGTGTTCAGGTTTTGTAGGTCAAATGTTCACCCCTGCTATCTGTCACTAGAGAAGTGTCATTTAATCTAGTGGGAGAATGTTATATTATTTTACAAATAATATAATATTTTTATTAAATAAATTATGTGACAAATAATAGAGTGCGACAAATGTTATTTTGTCAAATGTAACATGTATTGTAGAGTTACAATTTGAGAAATGATGATCGTAAGTTTTGTAACTGTCACAAATATTCACCAATTGATGTGTAAAAGGAGTTACACATCTTGAATTTGATTTTCATAAGCTATAATATTTTATAGTTGTGTGTGCATATTTCAAACTTCCAAGGGAGTTTGCTGGAATTAGATAATCAAATGGTCGATGAGAACTCTATATATAGAAAAAATCTTACTCACTTGGATGTAATGTGTGGTTGTGAAAAAACACACTACATAGATTAGAACACTTATGATGACATGCTCATCTTTTGAACACTATGATGAGTATGAGAGAAGGCTTGATAAATCCTTAGAAGCATTTCTAGAGAGTATTCCCAAAGTGTTCTTATGAGGGAGGAAATAACTTTTAGCACTAATGTTATGAACCTTGTTTAAGCCTTGTGTTGCTATTTAGATCTTCATCTTCTACCTTATACTCTTATGATAATTGACATAAGTTATGTAATCTCCTCTCATCTTTTTCCTTCACTTATGTAATATCATTTTTTAATATTATATATATTTTGTGTCATTTTGATTGTAATCATCTTTCATTCTTTATATATTTCCAACAATCTAAAAGCTAATTTTCTTGGAAGGTGATTCAATCAAAGTTTCCATCAGAGGAGGATCAAGGTGACACTCTTGACACATCACAAGAGGTGGTGGCTAGAAAGGAGATGGAGAACATTCATTTTATGGTAAGTGTAAAGATAGATCTCAAACTACTTATGGGCAAGCATGATGGTTTAAATTTTATAATACACTATTTTACATAATAGTGTGGTAATATATATTTACATGTTTTGGGTATATAGATATTGGTGTAATTTTGTAATATGAAATCTATAAAATATATGATATGTTAGTATGTGATTAATTAACATATTGTGTAAATAATCTCTAGTGGATTATTGGGTAATGTGGTAGCATGTTAGATATTTGTCTTATTTTATGGTAATGAGAAATTATTTGCATTATAATTTTATTAGCTATATATGATATATATGTATGTGTGAATTATCATATTTATATAGTGTGTATATGATAATTGAGTAATGATATGTGCACCCAAAATATGCATTCAAACATTACACATTGTGACGTGTCACTGCTTTTTAAAACAATGTGTCTCTGTTTTAATAAATGTGATTTGCTAGACTAAACTAGCACATCACTGTGTGTAATGTTTGAGTGTATATTTTTGGTGCACATATCATTACTCATGATAATTAAGGTGATAGAAATATGTTTTATCATATTATTGTTGGAATGTGATGAGTTAACATTTAATTAAATTTTCTCATTTAAGTGTTGAGCATCTCAATTATGAGATAAGAAAATATGAACTTAAGGGGTTACATCTTTTGATAAATGTCTCTTACTATTGCAAGAAAAATTGATAAAAAATTATGATATACAATAACATATTGACCAATACACTACTAGGAAAAGAGGCTTTGACTTCGATTTTTAGCCTATATATACTTTGATTTCTGCCATAAATGAGAACTGAAACGAATTTGGGCGAAATAAAAAGTGTAAGAAACTAAAGTGAAAATTGACTTTCTAAGTATAGGTTGTTGTTATCGAAGTTAAAGGTTACTTTAAAAATAAAATAAAACTAAAAAATTGCTTCAACTCACATGATTAAAACAGAACAATACAATGATAACCAAAATAGCATAATAAAAAGACATGGACTATGATTCAATATAAATACGTATAAACTTTCTCAATAGGATTCAATAAATAGTATATACAATTCTAAGAAGAATTTATCTTAATATAATAAACTAAGACGAAAGAGTAAATTTGATACACTTTATTGAACCATTAAACTTTAAATAGGCATTGTTGACCTTGATTTTGGCCAACTGACACGGAGTCAAAATACGCTTGACGTAGAGAAATACGTTGAAATGAATGTAATGATGAAAACAATAAGAACACAAGAGTTTATAGTGGTTCGGCCCCAGGATCTGGTAATAGCCTACGTCCACTTGAATTGTTATTGAAATGAGATTCAAAGGGGTGATCAAAGAACTAGGTTTCAATGAGTTTCACTGACCTTTGAATAAGAAAATACAAATATTCTAGTGGAATCTCTCTCTAACCTCAAAAGATCTTCTAGCCAGAAAGAAAAAGAGGTCCTCTCCCCTGAGCTCTCTTCTTCTATTTATAAGCTCAGGGAAGATTTACATTAATTCGTTACAGATATTCTTTCCTAAATAATTGAATACTCAGGAAATCATGGGAGATAATCTCGGATTCCACCATAACTGCCTAAGATTTCCTCCGTGTATAGCGTGCGTACGACTAGGTTGGTCGTAGGAAGTAGTTTATCGTGTGACAGTAGGTGTCTTCCTAGTCGATAGTCGGGCATGGGTTCTGCCAGGTGTCAGCTTCGTGTATTTAATGCCTGCCATGTCATTCACCTCTGATTTTTGGGATAACAGGAATTTTCTGGGACCAAAAGAAGGAACACCTATAACGCCCTTTATTTTCTCATAAATATGATATAGAGAACCGGCGTTGAAACATAAAAACATAAATGTTGTTCTTTATTGAAAAATAACATAAAGCAGATGAGATCCCAATTTTACAATATAAAAGATGTCTTTAAAAACTAAAATAATGCAACATTTATTTTAGAGGAATAAAAATGCAAGTAAGAAACAAAATATAAGCCTTAGATCTTCCAGCAGCTATAAGACCTTTACGAATACAAGTAGCTATCCAGGTTGAACTCCTCCCCGACTATCTATCCATTTTACTTACTTTGATATGCACAAATATACTATAAGGAGTGAGTTTCTAAGCCCAGTAAGGAAAATGCAATCATAACAAGCATACAAAAAAATTCATACATATCACAAATATTTCATTATTTAATTACTAACATAAAAACTATATATTGCTTTAATAACACTATCGTAGAAAAAGAATCATTAACATACCAATATGTACAAATCTAAAGTCATAATGAAAACTTAATAACTTTCATGATCATAATAGCTATAAAAAAAATGAGTATAGTATAGATAAAGTGCTTGTAGAGTTTTGGGCATTTGAGCCCTTCGGACATCACTTAGGTTTGTCATACAGTTTTGGATGTCACTTAGGTCTATCATAAAATCTTGGACATCACTTAGGTCCACATATGAGCTTCACTTAGTGTAACACCCTGCTACCTAGGGATTGTTACGTTGTACATTTTAAACAGTGCTAAACTCGCTAACCAAGCCATTTGATCATAATCGTGTAACTAAGTACGATTAACGGTGTAGGGTTAAAAATTTTGGTCAAAGATATAAAGTTTCACTAAAACGTTTACTGTATACACTGGAATCCTGAAAATATATTTTAAAGGTTAGTTACAATAAATATTTACAACCAACCGACCTAAGCGGCAAATTAGGGTTTAACCCTAGTTCCTCTTTAAACCCTCAGCCATGGTGGTCGAGCAGCCGCATATGTACACATCGTCACCTAAGCTCTCCAACTCAAGAATGGTCCAACTTTCTTTTGCCTTTACCTGCACCACATAGCACCCGTGAACTAAGGCTCAGCAAGAAAACTCAATATGCTTATGAACAGGTAATAACATGTCACTGAATCATAATAGCATGCCTAGCAATAATAGCCCTATTCATGCATGCAAGAAAGTCCAATTAAATGATTATAGGGTCTTGCGTCTGAATAGATGACTAATGAGTCAATCTCTGGGGATATGCTCCCTGAATATATGACTATTGAGTCTATCTTTGTGTGGGTGACTAATGAGTCACACTCTGTGTAGGTGACTAATAAGTCACACTCTCGATAGATAACTAATGTGTCTATCTCTGTGTAGATGACTAAAGAGTCTATCTCTGTGTAGATGACTAATGAGCCTATATCTGTGTAGATGACTAATGAGTCTATCTCTGAGGTCCCATGCCCTCCTAGCCATGTGACATTTCAGTCACCTGAGCTTATAGCCCTGGCTCTGTGTAACTACCTTTAGACTAGACAAGCGCTTTTGTTTTCATCGAACTTAGGGTCTGTTATGCATTTCATGCTTATGATGATAATGCTTATGTCGATTAGATCTAATCTTTTCGGATTGTGTTAAACACGCTAATACCGTTCTCGACTCATCAGCCAATACCATACGACCAGGGCTCAGTACTACTGTTGAAATTGACTAATAAGTCAGAGCTTCATAGTCAATACTGACACCATTGCCGATTCCTGACTCATAGGTGAGTTCCACTCACAAGTAAGCAATGCAAACAGGCATATATCATATGTCAAATAACCAAATACAGGGCATTCGACATGCTTACTCAACAATCACTAGCATAATTATGATCATGCACATTTACAGAGACTCAAGCTCTAATCAATCTCATATTCAACATTCATGCCATGCCATAATCACATGTATCTTATGCATTGCATGCATCACATACTAGGTGAAGTTTTCTTACCTTTGGTCCAAGCACAGGTTACCAATAAACGATCCTTAAGCACGATCCTGTTTCCAAGCCCCTAGCGATAACCTAGTCACAACCATAATATAAAATCCCATCAAAATGAGCAAATAAAAACTTCCGAGCCAAGTCCTAGCCTCCGGGACGTCGAATCCTACCAAACCGGGTAGTAAGATTGATCCCGAGCCCTTAGGTTTAAGTTCCCATGACTAAAAACCCATTTTGGCCATTTCTGCCCTTTTGGGTCGCGGCCCCAAAAACCCAGGCCACGACCTACTCAAGAACAGGGGCTAAACCCCTCACTGTCTGCGTTGTGGTTAGCGGCCTGATAAAAAGGGGCAGCGACCCAAAGTGCCCCCAATAGCCAAAAACCTCATTTTTTTCAAGCCTGGGTCACGACACACAATAAAAAGGCCTTGGCCAAACCACGAGCACAACCATGAAACTCTGATTTTCCCATTTCAAATCCTTCCAAAAACCTATCGAAACATACCCAAATCTCATAAACAAAGTTCCCAATCATCTCAATGGCCCAAAACCATCAAAACCCAAGTTTCAAATCATTTGAAACCAAACCATATAACTACCTCAAAGATCAAACCTTCAAGCTCAAGAACAAACTTAAAAACAGAGCAAAACCAGAAAATAAAGCTTATAATTCTTACCCTTGACTTGAATTGAACCCCTTCCAATGGTTGAACAAATAACCTAAGCTCACAAGCCTTGAATCCCTAGATCAAATCCTCAAATTTGGTTAAAAAATCCAAAGAAAAGAGAGAAGGAGAGATGATTGAGAAAGAGATGAAGAATGCTCTGTTTTGGCTGCTTAAACCTAATACAACCAGCCACCTAGTTTAAATATATCCCTTGATCAAAAGACCAAAATGCTCCTATGTCCATTTAATACCTTTTTAAACCACCAAGGGCAAAATAGTTATTTCCCACTTATCACGCTAATTATAATTAACGTCCTCAAATCCTCGTTATTCCCAATATTCTCAATTAATAATTAAATCATATCCCATTACCCGTTCATTCCTGATAATGTACTAAATTACCAAATTACCCCTAGGCTCACCTCGAGCCCGATATTATACCCCGTTATGACTAAACCGCAAATTTGCTCACTAAGATCATCTCGTGCTGAGTAACCCATGCATAGCCAAATAATAATGAAACACCACACACATACCACATATATGCCAAATATACCCAAAACATGTCAAATTATGAAAATTACCCAATTAAACAGAAATGGGTCCACATGCATATTTAATACACCTAACACATGCATATCAATTCATATTATGATATTATTCACATAATCACATAATGATACATATAAATATCACATAATTGTAAAACTTGCCATCCTGCCCCCCTAATCAAGGCCCTAAGCCTTATTAGGAAATTTGGGTTGTTACAACTATCCCTTCCTTACAGAAATTTCGTCATCAAAATTTATGTGAACAGCCTGGAATATAAATTCCACATAATATTCCATTTCCCAGGTCACTCCCCCGACCTTACTCTTCAGAACCTTGTTCTGTTTGTTCAAAATCTGAACTGGCTACTTCTCATAGAATAACTTTACCTCCAATTGCAGATCCTCATAACTCAACACATGGGTCTCATCTAACACATGTTTCCTCAACATTGATATATGAAGTACATTGTATACAGCCGACAGTGCCAAAACTGATGTCAACCCAAATGCAACCTGACCAATCCTTTCCAGGATTTCAAATAGTCCTCACTAATCTAGAGCTCAACTTGCCCTTATTTCCTCACCCCTATCCATGGTGATACTCTAAGGAAGATACAGTCTTCCACTTGGAATTCCATGTTCTCGCATTTCAAATTAAGATAACATTTCCATTTACTCTGAGAAGCGAGCATCCGAGCTTTAACCTTTTCAATAGCCTCAATGATTCTCTGAACTACCTCAGAATCTAGATATAACATTTCATCCATCTCATCCCAATGAATGGGCCATAAACATTTCCTACTATACAACATCTTATAAGGTACCCTTCCAATAACTGGATAACTCTCTCTCTCTGATTTACCATCAGTCTGAGGATAATGAATTGTACTAAACCCCAACTATGTACTCATCGCCTTTTGTAACCTTTCCTAAAACTTGAAAGTAAAAACAGAGTCCTCATTTAATAAGATAGACCTCGAATTCCATGAAGGCATACTACATCTCCCACATAGAGGTTTGAATACTGATCAACTATATTACTTGTCCTTACTGATAAAAATGATCTGACTTTAAATACTGGTCCATAATGACCCAAACCAAATCACGCTCACCCACTATCCTGGGCAGCCCCACCGCGAAACCTATCGCGATGTTTCCTTACTTCCACTATGGAATACACAAAGGTTGTAATGGCCTTACTGGTTCCTGATACTCTGTCTTGACTTACTAACAGGTTAAAAACTGTGTCATGTATTCCATTACATCCCTCTCCATCCTAGGCCACCAATATAAAGCTTTTAGATCTTAACATATCTTTCATGATGCCTGGATGAAGAGAATAAGAGGTAGTATAAGATTCATCCAGAATCTCCCATTTAATTCTAGTGTCTAGGGGAATATCAGTCTGATTCTTATACCTCACTAAACTCATATCTGACGCTGCATAATCCTTAGCTAATCCAGCTAAGACATTCCCTCAATTCATCCCATCTATGGGTTCTCTTAACTGTTTTCCTTTGATCCTCTCTGAAAGAGTAACTCAAACATAATGTTGGCCACCTGGCCCACCAGTAACTATGCTATAGTTCTGGTTACATTCTTAAACTAACATGACGCTTGGACAATCACCTTTTCCTGTCAATGAGATATCATAATAATCCATATATTGGTTCTGATCTGTATGAAGACTCATAACTCTTCCACAAAGCACACGTAATATCCTGCCCGTCCAAGGAAACTCCTAACCTCTGAGGCATTCCTTGACCTTGGAAAATCTCCAACTGAGAGTATACCACAATACCGTCGATCAAGACGATCACAAATCCAATTCAGATAATCCTTGAATGCTCTATTCATCTAATCCATCAAAACAACTTGGCACTAATCAAATCCTCAAAACATAACCCATCACTCCTAGTGCCCTTATCTGATATAAAAGCAGTCTTCTGCATATCATTCTTCCTGATCTTCAGCTTGTACTAACCAGATCAAAGATCCACCTTGGAGAATACCATCTTACTCAATAATTGAGCCTTTAGTTCTTACAGCTCTGCTGAAGCCGTATCATACAGTACTCTAGACCTGATTCCGACCTAATCACCATTCTATCTCTTTATGTAAAGGCATCCCTAAAAAATCCCCTGGAGACACATCCCAAAAACTCAAACTAATCCGGTATGTCCTAGTCCCACTGGCACAGCTTAGCTGGTATTCACCACACTAGCTAGGAGTTCTATGCATTCTCCTGCAATAGATCAAAAACTCTAAATACAGATGTCATAAATATACAAAATCCATGCACAGTGCCAACACATACAAGTGTTTCTCACCCTCAAACTCAAGGATTACTATCATTTCCACGCAATTTATCATTGCCCCACACTTGGTTAACCAATCCATATCTAGGATCAGATCGAAGTCAGCTTATGAGTCTGTTCCAGAATAATCTAACTCTTCTCAACATAACCATGTAATCTGTGTAACAAGTCTATGCTTCTTTAGGAGCAACAAGCAAAGAACAACATGGCACCAAAACCAGTCAACACAATACAAAAATCAGAACTAGAAAGCTGACCTGCCACCACTGAGGAATCAGCCTCAGTCTCAATCTCTGACTCTGACTGCATTAGAACGAATAATCGAGTTGGATTCGAGCTGTCCACCCCATTTTTCTCATCTGTCCCTTGCCTTGGGCAATCCTTCTTGAAATGCCCAACCATTCCACATACGAAACATGCCTTTGCTCGACATTCTTCCAAATGACGCCTTTTGCACCGAGCGCATTTTGGATAAGTCCTCTAGTTCTTATTCTTGCTCGAACCAATAAATGGAGGTGTCACAACCTGAGTACTACACTCTCCAACACCCTCCTTGTCCATTTGATTTCTTGTGCTCTCAACAACAAGAGCCTGCCCTACCACCTGAGCGTAGGTAGGGATTTCACGCTCTGGGGAAACTCTAATGCCTTGAGCTATTCTGGGATTCAATCCCTGGATCAACCTTTCCTTCTGAGCAACATCTGTGGGTACCATATCAAAAGCAAACTTAGCCAACTCATCGAATCTGTTAACATACTCTGTTACTGTTGCATTTCCCTGAACAAGGTTTATAAACTCATTCATCTTAGCAGTCTTCATTACATCACAGTAATATCTTTCATTAAATAGCTGCCTAAATTCTTTCCAATCCATCATAGTTGTATCTCGTGTCTGTGATACTACTTCCCACCATGTCTGGGCATCATTCCGCATTACATATGTAGCATAGATCACCCTATCATGACTTACCAACCCTATACTGTCGAGAATGGAACTGATCATGCCTATCCATTGCACAACTCTGAATGGATCTAGGCCTCCTTCAAAGACTGGAGGGTAATACTCCTGGAATCTTCCACAAAGAAATTCCTAGCTGTTCTCAGTCCTAGGCTGAACCAAAAATAGTGCCACTCCTGGCATAGTAAAGGAAGAGGTGTTCCCTGATAGAACCTGCTGCTGTTTCAAACACCTAATCTCTTCCTCTTGCCTCTGCAATCTTAATTGCACATCTGTAAACACCTGTTGGAAATTTTGAGGGGCAGGTGAAGAACTCAAACCCTAGCTGTAATTCCCAGCCTTGGTATAACCACTACCAGGTCTCATTATCTGTCTTGGGTACATACCCTTTGATTAAATCTCTAGTCAATAACTTGACCTATTAAACATGATGAGCATACTCAAAACCCTTCCCCACGGGAACTATCATATTCATAAACCACCGCAGTGATAAAAATATTCCCATATCATTTATACATCAATTCATAACCAATGCTCTTCCAACATACATACCATGCTTCGAATTCCAGCCTGCAAATATCACATTCATATATACACTGAACAGGTAATCATATAATAATTTCAATAATCAAGAGACTGGCTCTATTAGGATCTCATGCTCCCTAATACAATATGCATGTAAAGCATTTACATTCTATTTAAGCAGTTAAGCACATAACAACATAAATAGTTACCATACCCTGCGTGAAGTTTGTCTTTTGTGACGAGTGTACATGCCCAACTTGTCTACAGGAACCCTTAACCTTGGCTCGCTCTGATACCAAGTTGTAATGAACTACTACCCAGGGACCGTTACATTGTGCATTTTAAACAGTGGTAAACTTGCTAACTGAGCCATTTGGTCATAATCGTGTAACTAAGTGCGATTAATGGTTTAAGGTTAAAATTTTGTTCAAAGATATAACGTTTCACTAAAACATTTACTATATACATTGGGATCCCGAAAATATATTTTAAAGGTTAATTACAATAAGATATTTACAACCAGCTAACCTAAGCGGCAAATTAGGGTTTAACCTTAGTTTCTCTATAAACCCTCAACCATGGTGGTCGAGCAGCCGCATATGTACACATCGTCACCTAAGCTCTCCAACTCAAGGATGGTCCAACTTTCTTTTGCCTTTACCTGCACCATATAGCACCTGTGAGCCGAGGCTTAACAAGAAAACTCAATATGCTTATGAACAGGTAATAACCTGTCACTGAATCATAATAGCATGCCTAGCAATAATAGCCCTATTCATGCATGCAAGCAACTCTAAATAAATGATTATGGGGTTCTGCGTCTGAATAGATAATTAATGAGTCAATCTCTGGGGACCTGCTTCTTGAATTGATGACTAACGAGTCAATCTATGGGGATAGGCTCCCTGAATAGATGACTAATGAGTCACACTCTGTATAGGTGACTAATGAGTCTATCTCTGAGGTCCCATGCCCTTCTAGCCATGTGACGTTTCAGTCACTTGAGCTTATATCCCTGGCTCTATGTAACTAGCCCTTAGACTAGACAAGCGCTTTTGTTTTCATCGAACTTAGGGTCGGTCAAACATTTCATGCTTATGTCGATTAGCTCTAATCTTTTTGGCTTGCGTTAAACATGCTAATACCATTCTTGACTCATAAGCCAATACCATATGACCAGTGCTTAGTATTACTATTGAACTTGACTAATACGTCACAGCTTCACAGTCAACATTGACACCATTGCCGATTCCTGACTCATAGGCCAGTTCCACTCACAAGTAAGCAATGCAAATAGGCATATATCATATGTCAAATATCCAAATACAGGGCATTCGACATGCTTACTCAATAATCACTAGCATAATTATGATCATGCACATTTACAGAGACTCAAGCTCTGATCAATCTCATATTCAACATTCATGCCATGCCCTAATCACATGTATCTTACGCATCACATGCATCACTTACTGGGTACAGTTTTCTTACCTTTGGTCCAAGCACAGGTTACCAATAAATGATCCTCAAGCACGATCATGTTTCCATGCCCCTAGCGATAACCTAGTCACAACCATAATATAAAATCCCATCAAAATGAGCAAATAAAAACTTTCGGACCAAGTCCTGGCCTCCGGGACATCGAATCCTACCAAAGCGGGTAGTAAGATTGATCCTGATCCCTTAAGTTTAATTTCCCATAACTAAAAAAAACCCATTTTGGCCATTTATGCCCTTTTGGGCCGCAGCCTGCTGAAGAACAAGTGCTGAACCACTCACTGCTGCGTTGTGGGTAGCGGCCCAAAGTGCCCCCAAAAGCCCAAAACCTCATTTTTTATAGCCTGAGCCGCGCCACGAACACAGCTATGAAACTCTGATTTTCCCATTTCAAATCCTTCTTAAAACCTATCCAAACATACCCAAATCTCATAAACAAAGTTTCCAATCATCTCAATGGCCCAAAACCACCAAAACCCAAGTTTTAATTCATTTAAAACCACACCAAATAACCACCTCAAAGATCAAACCTTCAAGCTCAAGAACAAACTTAAAAACAGAGCAAAACTAGAAAATAAAGCTTAAAATTCTTACCCTTGACTTGAATTGAACCCCTTCCAATGGCTGAACCAATAACCTAAGCTCACAAGCCTTGATCCCCTAGACTGAATCCTCAAATTTGGTTCAAAAATCCAAAGAAAAGAGAGAGGGAGAGATGATCAAGAAAGAGAAGAAGAATACTCTATTTTTTCTTCTTAAACCTTCTACAACCAGCCACCTATTTTAAATATATCCATTGGTCAAAAGACCAAAATGCCCCTATGTCCATTTAATAACTTTTTAAACCACCAAGGGCAAAACAATCATTCCCACTTATCACGCTAATAATAATTAACGTTCTCCAATTCCCGTTATTCCCAATATTCTCAATTAATAATTAAATCATATCCCAATACCCATTCATTCTTGGTAATGTACTAAATTACCTAATTACCCCTAGGCTCACCCCGAGCCCGGTATTTGACCCCGTTATGACTAAACCGCCACTTTGCTCACTAGGATCATCTCGTGCTGAGTAACCCATGCATAGCCAAATAATAATGAAGCACCACACACATACCACATATATGCCAAATATACCCAAAACGGGTCAAATTATGAAAATTACCCAAATAAACAGAAATGGGTCCACATGTATATTTAATACACCTAAACATGCATATCAAGTCATATTATGATATTATTCACATAATCACATAATGATACATATAAATATTACATAATTTCAAAATTTGCCATCCTAACCCCCTAATGAAGGCCCTAAGTATTATTAGGAAATTTGGGTCGTTACACTTAGGTTCAACCACACTTATCTTCTTGTACCTAAAACGTTAGGGTCATAACATTTAATTAAGATCATAATCTAATTCTGTCTAATTTTTTTACCTTGAGTGTGGAGAAAAGGAGTAGAGAGATTGCTTGTATATACTAGTGGATCACGTCCAACACCTTATACATAAAATAAAGAATAAAATTAGGATCTAAAATATAACTGAATTTCATAATCTAAAACATTTTTAGAAACCATACCTTAACCCTTGAAACATGACAACACAATCCTAATATCTCGAGTCGTTAAGAGAACGACGACTATCTTTGAATTCACTAGGATTTGAACTTTCTTATGCTTATGGTGTTTCAACTATAGAATGGTGATTTCAGCTTGGTATATTTTGACCAAGTGAAGGAATAATGATGATGATGATGTGGCTAGGATTTGAACTCAAAATAAAAAGAAGAAGAGGAGTTTGAACTCCACTAGTGTTCTTGGAGATTTCAGCTATATGGTGTATTTGTGAGAAAAATGGAAGAACTTGAGAGAGTGATTTTCAAAAATTGAAGAGTCTTGGAAGCTTTGAGTGTGTGAAAAATGAAGAGCACAAATGGTCTATTTATATGGTTAGAGTCCCAACTTCCCTCCTAATTCTACTCCAACCACTCTCAATTTGAAATTCAAATAAAATAGAATCTTAACATCCAGAGAGAATATATCTACATTATCTTATTAATATTTTGATTAAATAATTGAGGCATAACGACCATTACATTGTCTTGACATCGTTGGACATTTTGGACGACCCCGGATGAAGCAAATATGGAGTGGTATGCACCTCTTGCATATTATTTTTTCTCTATTTTCCCTTGTCTGGCACACACACACACACACTAAGTTTCTATATCGTAGCATGCCTTATTTTGTCATTTAAAAATCTTCATTCTCTGAGCTCTGTAGTAATGCCCTTTTCTTGATGTTGTACCCCAAAATAAATACAAACTAAATTACTTAGCACGGGATACAACTGACAGACAAGCGTACAAATAAAAAATCTAGCTAACTCTAGAGTGAGTAGCTCGAGTCAAACTTGACATCTTAAGGCAACCATATAGTCTCCAGATCGCCTATTGCACCAACAACTTAGTTCGAGATGCGTGATAGCCTGATCGCCTTCATGAAACTCTGAACATGACCCGTGTAAGTTTAGGTTAGTTCTTCGACATCCAGCTCGAAGGAATTGTTCAGCTTGCGGAAGCCTGATCATGACGCACAGTGAAGGATACCAAAAGACACGGAGATTCCTTATACACTCATTAATGCTCAGATATTATTCTATATTTAATACCCGATATTGGGGGCATAGAAGCAATAGGAATTAATGTATTTATATAAATGGGATGTTACCCAAAAATGTATGTACCATATTTGTGCATGGTTACCCAAAAATGTCTAGGAAGATTCCCTATAAATACAAGGGAGAATGGATAGAATGGAAGGGAACATTTTATATACTGAAACTCTGGTAAAATTATGACAGATAGTTTCACGGTGAGAAAAAATAGATTAATAAGAGTCACTCGTTGACTAGGTGGATTTCAACCACTGAACCACGGAAAAGTGTGGGTGATCTTAATAATTTTTTATTTATCCAATTACAGTTTAGCAAAAGAATAATATCTCTATTGTTGGATTTCTAAATCCACTGTTGGCGAAAAACTGTGTCAACACTTGAGAAGAAAATTATCTTGTTAGGACCGATGACATTAAGGGGCTCAACATGGTTGGCTGAGTGGCATAGGGACATCACCGAGGGGACAAGGTGCGACTTAATGTGTGTGTGAGGCTTGTGCTTGGGCGCCGGTTAGCTTGGTAGACGCACAGGAATGTAGGGTAATGGGGTCGCGCAGCTAGGCGCTGGTGGCCATTGGTCTGGCGCAGGTGCGCGAGACACCCCAGGCGCAGGGAGCTCAGGCTCCCAGGGCTTGCGTGCGACTAGGGGGCTCAGGCCCCTGGGTTCGGCTGATGGCTCAGGTTTCTTTATATTTTCTTGTACATAATTTTTAGATTCGAATTTCAAAAATAAAAATTACAAAACATCCTATGCCTTGGCTTACATAGGATCTAGAAGTTTAAATTCCTAACCCAATATCACCATATAATTAACGATCCATCATTCAACCATACATTCAAAAAACACATCCATCCACTCAATATATATAACAAATGCAAGAAACTGACACATCATTTAATATATATATTTATAGACTGCTCTGATACCAATTGTTATTGTTGGTATTAAATAAGAAAAATCAAGAATACGCAGGGGAATAGGATCTTTAAAATTTTATTAATACCAGCCAGGATCATACATACATACATATATTAAAGAACACATAAAAGGAATAAAGACTACCTCTCGTAGCATATCAAGTGTCCTTGAATATTTTCATATAAATCAACGATCTTCCTATCCTTTCTAAAATCTCACACCTTAGTCTTCCAAGTCAATCCTCAAACACACAAGGACATGTGTGGGCATGTAGGATTCAAAGGATGATTTAGATTCTTTAGATGTACTCAACACATAAAATCTAGAGAAGATTGAGAAGAGAAGGCTATAAAAATTTCTAAAAGGTTTAGGAAATTCTATCATTTCTTTCTTGAGAGAGTATGATAGTCAAAACAACTTATTAAACTTAATCTTAAAAAGAATCACTTTTTTTTCCAGGTTTATAAAGATAATTAACTAATTTAATTAATCTTTATTTTATTTAAAATAAAACTGATCAGTTACAACTTATTTTAATTGTTATATTTAAAAAAGAAAGAATAATTAAATAAACAAATTAAATTGAAATTCAAAATTCAAATCCCAGGGAAAGAAAATATCCATGTGTGGTGCCATTCACTATACACTACAGTGAGTGGCGTGAGCCATTTAGTGGCTCTCCCTGATTTTCTCATTTATTTGTTTATTTAATTTTTAAGATAGTATATTTATACCAAAATAAATATCAGTTACTTCAAAATTAGCTTTCTCTTAAAGTATCAGTTTTAAATAAATAAATAAATATCTTATAATAAGATAATTATTAATCTCTATCTATATTAATTCAATCATGATTAATATTGATTTTAAAATATAGTTTTTCAAAATAAAAACTATACAATTAATAAATTACCCATAATTATCACATAATTATTTACTTTCCCTATAAATTTATTCATTTGCAATTAAGTCATTCCCTTTACAAATATTCCTTATGACATCCTTACCTTTGACAGTGTAGGACAGAGGTGACCTAGAGACCATTCACCTATGATACGAAACTCTAATAAACCTGATTATTAATTAAAATCTTTAATATAATAATCTTATTTATTAATTCCATGATTACTCCATTATAAATATGGAATTGCACTCTAAGTATTTAAAAAATTATATTTACAGAGTTTTCTTTGTAGTCCATCGACATAATCAATAAGTGTACTTCTATCCTCCAATTATGGGTTCGTTAATTAGAGCTGGTCAAAATTACTATTTTACCCTTCTAATTACCTTTCTTTCCTTAAGTATCATTAATTCACCAGCGAATAATTAATTTGTAATCAAATTATAGATTTGAGCTCAATAACTATTAAGTTCCAGAATTAACCCTTAAAGGAACCAATATTTGCTCTGTTAGGAAAGTATGAATTCCAATATTGTAAATCATGTTCCCAACCATTCATGATATTGAATCTCCAAAATAAAAGTCACTAGCCTAATTATAATAAGAATCCTTAACGAGTGAATCAAAAGATCCAATAAGCACAAACATGAGTTTATGACTACTCATGATTTAGACTGATCTACAAATGATCATCTATTATGATAAGAATTAAATTTTTATGGAAAACAGTAAGTTTATGAAGATAGTTAATTCATATTGGTCCTGTCATATATAATCTCTATTATATACAGTACCTTTACCAAGATGTGTATCCACATTAGTCATCTGAATCTAGACTAATTGCATCCTGTATGCTTAGTAAACCATACTAGTAAACATTCATTACTTTAATATGTTACTGACTATTTTATTCATTGTATATGATCTTAATTCTCTTGTACTAATACAAGATCATATGTGTAACGCCATGGATAGCCAAGACCATTACACTGTGCACTTTAATTAGTTCTAGGCACGCTAATAAAGTAATTTGGCCATAAACGTGTAACTAAAAGTGATGAACGGATTAAGGTTAAAATTTTTGGTCAAAAGAAGTGATCCTTTCATTAAAACATTTAAGTTCATACATGGGATCCCAAAATAAACGTTTAAAAAATCATTTATAATCCAAAAGGGTGATTACAACACAAGTCGGCCTAAGCGGAAAAATTAGGGTTTAACCTTAGTTCCACTGTGAATCTGCGACCGTGGTGGTCGAGCAAGCTGCATATGTACACGCAGCCACTGAAGCTCTCCAACTCATGGCTGGTCCATCTTCCCTTTCCCCTTACCTGCATACATAGCACCCGTGAGCCAAGAATCAATAAGAAAACTTAAACATGCTCATAAGTAGTTAATAACATATTACAAAATCATAATTAGCATGCCTCGCAGTAATAGCCCTACCACTACATGCCTTCAATCTAGATAAGTGACTATAGAGTCACACCGGGGCCCGTTGCCCTAAGATAAGTGACTGTAGAGTCACCCTGGGGCCCATTGCCTTATCTTCTGTATAACCAGCCTTAGGGCTGGCCAAGCGTACCTGGCGCTCTATTTTCCAAGCGACCATAGGGTCAGCCAAGTGTATACCACGCTCCTAATCAGGTCTAACCATATCAGCTTGCGCTCAGCGTGCTATTGCTGCCCTTGACTTATAAGTCAATCTTTTCAACCAGCACTCAGCGCGCTATTGCCACCCTTGACTTATAAGTCAAGAATTTTGACCAGATAATACAGACAAGTACAATTCATTTAACAATTATCCATATACAAAGCATTCAAGCATGCTTAATCAAACAATCATAGGCATAATCATAATCATGCTGATTCACAAGGGCCCGAGCCCTAATCATAACCTAGAGTTCAGTTTTCTTACCTTTGGTCCAAGTGCAAGCAAGCAAGCAAGACTCCCAAAAACGATCCTCTTCCAAGCCCTTGTGGTAACCTAGTCACAACCCATGAATAATGTTCTCATTACAATTTGATTACAAAAATGAACCCCGAGACCAATCCCGTGATCTCTGGACCTCCAATTCCATCGCACGGGGTAGGGCTATTACTGCGAGGCATGCTAATTAAATCATCCCCCGAGCCCTTGCGACTATGCCCTAAACAAAAGGAAAATCGAACTCCTAAATTTTGGCCTAGCAACGTGGCGCGCAAAAATTCTGTGAAAAGGCCATTTAGCGAAACCAACTTAGCTCCGCGGCGCGCCTTCATGAACTAAGAGATTCTAGGTTTTCTCCTGCATTTTTCTGTGCCAAAACCTCTCCAAATCCAACCCAAAGTTGTACCAAAGGCTAAATTGAGTCTTAGACTCTCAATAACACAACATAAGCAACATATAATCCCCCCAAACCAAACCAAATTCTTACCACAACTGAAAACCCAAACCAGAAGTTTAAAACTTATAAAACTTAAACCACACCAGAATTTCTTTAAAAATTAGAGTAAATCTTACCTCAATTGAGTATTTACAACCCCAAGATGAACCCTAAACCAATGACTTATCTGCCTACCTTATTAGGGAGCATGAGATATTCTAATAAGGCTTGGCCCTTGATTGATGTGTGTATGCTAGAGATGTGAATATTAGTGCTATTATTACTTGTGAATGCTAAGGAAACGCTTATCAGCGCTTTTTTATGCATGTGTAGGACAAAAAATGCTTATTAGCACTAGTAAATGTTAAAGAAATGCTTATTAGCATTGCTATATGCATATAAATGCCAGATTATGCTTATTAGCATTGTTATCTATTTATAAATGTCAGGAAGTGCTTATTAGCACCATGTTTGAGTATGAATATCAATCGACATGCTTATTAGCATGACTGTTGAGTGTGAATGTTTGTTTGTTTGGTCTCAGGTCGTAGGGTGGAAAGAGGTATTATTATTTCTACCTAAGAAGTTGAATTGATTGTTGCAGAAAGATATAAGCTTGGAAGTATGCTTCCAGGGCAGTCAGATGCATTAGTCGACCAAGAAATACAGGACGAAAATGATAATCAGGGTTAGACCCCTCCGCCAGTGCCAGAGAACTGGTAGCAAGTGCTTGCTGATATGCAAGCCAAGATACAGAGGCAGGAAGAGAAGATCCACTTGCTTAGACAACAATGCATTTCAATAGGGAACGTTCAGACAGAGATGCCACCAGTGTTGGTATCGGTAGTAGTACAGCCATCAGAGGTATGGTTACCACTATCCTTGTAATGCCCCAAATTTCCTAATAAGGTTTAGGACCTTGATTAGGAGGCCGGGAGGGCCATAATTGATTTATTGTGCTATTTAATGATAATATGCATGTTTAGGTGTATTAAATATGCATGTGAACCCATTTGTGATTAATTGGGTGATTTTCATATTTTGGCCATTTCGGGCATTTTTGGTATATATGTGAAATGGGTGTGGTGCTTTGTTATTATCTGGTTATGCCAGGGTTACCCAGCACAAGATGATCCTAGGAGGTAAGCTAGTGGGAAAGTCACAACGAGATTTAAGATTGACTCAGAGTAAGTCAAGGGGTATTTAGAGCATTACCGGGTTATGGGTTGATGGGGATTAATATTTGGTGATAAATTGAGAGTTAGTAAGATCAGGGGGAAATTCTGGACGTTTTGACTATAATGTCCCCGGGGGTGTTTTCGGGACCCCAAGCATTAGGTTTTATTGGAAGCTACTTAAGCTTGAAGTAACCTTTTAAGAAAATAAAAAGAACGTTCTGTACGTTCTCTCTCTCGAAAGTTCCCTTTTCGTTCCCGATCGCATTTTCGAAGATAACTTGAGTTCTCGGACTCGGAATCAAGCAAGGATTGAGGCATAGCAATCCTAAGGAGAATTAGAAGCTTATTAACCGAAGGATTTAGTTGGAAACAACTCAATCGGAGGTAATTCAAGTTTAAGTTTTAAGTTTTTAAAAGTTTTTAAGCTTGAATTGGATTTTGTGAATCGTTGAGTTTTCAGTTTGTTTGAGCCTTGGGTTTCGGTGGTTTTGGACCATTGGGGAGTTTGGGAACTTTGATTTGATGATTTGCAAATGTTTGGATGGGTTTTTGGAAGGTTTTAAAATGGAAAAAATGAAGAAAAGTGGTTGGTGTGAGGTTGGGCCGCGACCCTGTTCTTGGGCGCCGCGACCCTAGCTTGAAGAAGATGGAGGAGGCTCTGCCAGGGGGGCGGGCCGCGGCATGGCCATGTAGGTCCGCGGCCCTTAAGGGAAAAATTTCCCAAAAGTGTGTTTTTGTGATGGAAACTTAGCTCTAAGGGCCTGAGATCGATCCCACTACTTAGTTGAGTGGGATTCGATGTCTCGGAGGCTTGGGTTGGGTTTGGAAGTATTTATTTACTCATTTTGATGAGGTTTTATATTATGGTCGTGACTAGGTTACCACTAGAGGCTTGTAATCAGGATCGTTCTTGTGGCTCGTTTGTTGGTAACCTGTGCTTGGACCCAAGGTAAGAAAACTACACCCCATATGTGACATGCATGGCTATGATTGATGCATGTTGGATGTTGAATGTGAACATTGATAGCATAATGAATGCTTGGCAATCTTGCCCATTTGCATATGATTATTATTGAGGCATGCTGGATGATTAAGTGTGATGCATGTGATGCACGAGAAACATGTGATTAGGGCATGCCATGAATGATGAATATGAGATTGGTCAGAGCTTGAGTCTCTGTGTTTGTGCATGATTATAATTATGCTAGCAACTGTTTAGTAAGCATGTTGAATGCCCTATTCTTGGATAATTGGCATATGATACACATTGGTAGCATTGCTTACTCATGCATGGCTCTGACTAATTAGTCAGAATTGGCAAAGGTGCTAGTACCAACTGTGAAGCCGTGACTCACTAGTCAGGTTCGGCAGTGGTGCTGGGCACTGGTTACGCACTGACTAATTAGTCAGGTTTGGCAAAGGTGTTAGTATCAACTGTGAAGTCGTGACTCACTAGTCAGGTTAGGCAGTGGTGCTGGGCACTGGTCATATTGCGCTAACTCACTAGTCATGACAACCCAAGTGTGTAGTGCAAGCTTTGTCGATTGGACCTAATCGACCCTCTACATTGAATGATTCAAAGAGCATTAATGCAAGACCGACCTCAAGTTCGATGAATATAAACAAGCATTTATCTAGCCAAGGGCTAGTCATGTAGAGCCATTGCAGGAAATGGGCACTGGGCCCCTAGTGACTTGGTTGTCAGTCACTCAGTATGGTTTACTAGAACCTCAAGTGATATTCACTCATCTGATCAGGGCTATGAGCTCTGTATGATCATTTTGATCATCATATGCATGGCTTGGGCACTGAGGCCCCTAGTGACTAGCTTGTTGGTCACTCATCATGTAATGCCCCGGATTCCCTATTATGGTTAATGGCTGGATTAGTAGGCCGGGAGGGCCATAACTGTTTAATTATGCCATTAAGTGTGTTTATGCATGTTTATGAGAATTATATTATAACATGATGTTAAATGCATGCATGTGAGTCCACTGGGGAGCTGGTTGTATCTAGGAGGTGGGTCAGATCTTTGCCAGTGATAGTATAGGGCAGAGAGTTGTCAGTGGATCTTATAGAGTTGGTTATGACTGACTTCGATATGATACTAGGTATGGACTGGTTAGCCAAGTATGGGGAAACCATTGACTGCAGAAGGAAGATGGTCACCTTTGAGCCTGAGGGTGAGGATCCTTTTGTATTTGTTGGTACTGTGCATGGACCCCGTATTCCTATGATTTCAGCATTGAGGGCTAGGGATTTATTGCAACGGGGTTGCATTGGATTCTTACCCAGTGTGGTTGATACCACCCAGGTCGTGCCAGTGAGACCAGAGGATACTAGACTTGTATGTGAGTTTCTGGATGTGTTTCCAGAGGATCTGCCAGGGTTGCCACCACACAGAGAGATTGAGTTCGTTATAGAACTGGCCCAAGGGACGGAGCCAGTGTCTAGAGCACCATACAGAATGGCCCCAGCTGAGTTGAAAGAATTAAAGGTACAGCTGCAAGAGCTGTTGGATTTGGGTTTTATCAGACCTAGCTTTTCACCTTGGGGTGCGCCAGTTCTGTTTGTAAAGAAGAAAGATGGTTCTCTGAGGATGTGTATAGATTATAGAGAACTGAATAAGCTGACAATTAAGAACCGGTATCCTTTGCCAAGGATAGACGATCTATTTGATCAATTGCAGGGTAAGACGGTATTCTCTAAGATCGACCTTCAAAATGGTTATCATCAGTTGAGGGTCAAGGAGGGAGATATACCGAAGACCGCTTTTCGCACTAGGTATGGGCATTATGAGTTTTTAGTTATGTCGTTTGGGTTGACTAATGCCCCTGCCGCTTTCATGGATATGATGAACAGGGTGTTCAAGGATTATTTAGACCAGTTTGTGATCGTCTTTATCGATGATATTCTGGTATATTCTCAGACTGAGTCAGAGCATGAGCATCATCTGAGGTTGGTTCTGCAGAGGTTGAGAGAACACAGATTGTTTGCAAAGTTCAAGAAGTGTGAGTTCTGGTTGTCTCAGGTGTCCTTCCTTGGGCATATTGTCAGTAAGGAGGGGATCAAAGTGGATCCATCAAAGATTGAAGCGGTCAGAGATTGGCCAAGGCCAAAGAATGCTTATGAGGTTAGAAGTTTCCTTGGATTGGCAGGGTATTACAGGCGTTTTGTGGAAGGGTTCTCAAAGATTACTACTTCGTTGACTGAGCTGACACGCAAGGGTCAGAAGTTTGTGTGGTCAGAAAAATGTGAGAACAGCTTCCAAGAGTTGAAACAGAGGTTGATTACAGCTCCAGTTCTGAGTCTTCCGACAGACCAGGAGAAGTTTGTGATATACTGCGATGCTTCTCATCAGGGTTTGGGCTGTATTTTGATGCAATCAGAGAGAGTTATAGCTTATGCTTCTCGTCAGCTGAAGGAGTACGAGAAGAGGTATCCTACTCATGACTTAGAGTTGGCAGCAGTGGTTTTTGCTTTAAAGATATGGAGGCACTATCTCTAGGGAGAGAAGTGTGAGATTTATACAGACCACAAGAGCCTGAAGTACTTCTTCACCCAGAAGGACTTGAACATGAGGCAAAGGCGTTGGCTGGAATTAGTGAAAGATTATGATTGTGAGATTCTGTATCACCCAGGGAAAGCCAACTTGGTAGCTGATGCTTTAAGCCGGAAGGGTCCGGGACAGATTCATGGTATTAGGCTGATAGCCAGAGAGTTAGCTGATGATATGACCAGAGCTGGTATAGAGTTGCTGGTGGGCCAGTTGGCCAATGTTACGCTACAGTCTACGCTGCTAGAGAGGATCAAGGAGGGTCAGTTGAGTGATCCACAACTGATCAAGATTAGAGAGGATGTTTTGGCTGGAGCATCCAGGGATTATACAGTGTCTGATTTGGGGTTGTTGAGATACAAGGGGCAGATATGTGTTCCGTTAGACGCTGCGTTGAGGCGGGAGATTCTGGATGAATCTCATACTACACCTTATTCTTTGCATCCAGGCACCACGAAGATGTACCAGGATGTAAGACCATTGTACTGGTGGCCAGGGATGAAGAGAGATGTAGTAGAGTATGTGGCTAAGTGCTTGACGTGTCAGCAGGTCAAGGCTGAGCATCAGAGGCCGACAGGGTTACTGCAGCCTCTGGATATTCCAGAGTGGAAGTGGGAAGACATCACAATGGACTTTGTGGTGGGCTTTCCCAGGACAGTTGGTCAGCATGATTCCATTTGGGTGATAGTGGATCGCTATACCAAGTCAGCTCACTTTCTACCAGTGAGGACTACTTATACCGTTGACCAGTATGCAGATCTCTATGTGAGAGAGATCGTGCGCCTCCATGGAGCTCCTAGGTCGATCGTGTCAGATCGGGACCCTATGTTTACTTCCAAGTTCAGGAAGAGTTTACAGACAGCCATGGGTACACGACTGAAGTTCAGTATAGCTTATCATCCTCAGACAGATGGGCAATCTGAGAGGACGATCCAGATATTGGAGGACATGCTGCGGGCATGTGTGCTGGACTTTGGTGGGTCGTGGAGTAAGTATCTGCCTTTGATAGAGTTCTCCTATAATAACAGTTACCAGTCTACCATTGGTGTTGCACCTTATGAGATGCTGTATGGTAGGAAGTGTAGGTCTCCCATTCATTGGGATGAGACAGGTGAAATGAGATACTTAGGTCCTGAGGCGGTTCAGAGGACCAGCGAGGCTATTGATAAGATTAGAGCTCGAATGCTTACTTCTCAGAGTAGACAGAAGAGCTATGCAGATCCCAAACACAGGAGCATGGAGTTCCAGGTAGGAGACTATGTCTTCCTTAGAGTCTCGCCAAGGAAAGGGGTGAGAAGGTTTGGGAAGAAAGGCAAGCTGAGTCCCAGGTTTGTAGGTCCATTTGAGATCCTGGAGAGGATTGGTCAAGTGGCTTAAAGGCTGGCTTTGCCTCTGGCGTTGTCGGCCGTGCATAATGTATTCCATGTATCTGCTCTTCGGAGGTATGTATCTAATGAGAGACATGTTTTGAGTTATGAAGATCTGGAGCTTGAGCCAGATCTCTCCTTTGAGGAACAGCCTGTTCAGATACTTGATCAGAAAGATAAAGTCCTCAGGAACAAGACAATACCTTTGGTTAAGGTATTGTGGAGGAACAGCAAGGTCGAGGAGGCGACCTGGGAGCTGGAGTCTGATATGCGGAGTCAGTATCCCGAGCTGTTCAGGTAAATTTCGAGGACGAAATTTCTGTAAGGAGGGGATAGTTGTAATGCCCCGGATTCCCTATTATGGTTAATGGTTGGATTAGTAGGCCGGGAGGGCCATAACTGTTTAATTATGCCATTAAGTGTGTTTATGCATGTTTATGAGAATTATATTATAACATGATGTTAAATGCATGCATGTGAGTCCACATTTGTTTACAGGGGTGTTTTGGTAATTTGGCCCGTTGAGGGTATAATTGTATATTTATATGTACGTTAATGATATATTGTCAGACCACATTATAATGTGGATTGGTTCGAGTATTTCGACATGAGACGATCTTTAAACATGATTTATCGGTTTGGTCATAGCAGGTTTGAGCTCGGGGCTCGGGGTGAGTCTCGGGGTATTATTAATGATTATAGCGTTACCGGGGATTTTAGGGTACCGAGTTATGAGTTGTTGATGTTTGAGGATATTGAGATTAGCGGGGATTGGGAAGCGTTAATTATAATTAACGAGTTTAGCGGAATGTACCAATTTTGCCCTTGAGTTGGTTTAAGAGGCTTTGGATGGCACAAGGGTATTTTGGCCTTTTTAGGGAGGATATATATGATGTTTAGTGGCTGTAGAAGGTGGTGGAATAAACAGAACAAAAACAGGGGTTTGCCTTCTCCATTCCCGTACATCATCTTCTTCACTTCTCCTTTGAGGGTTTTGAGTTCTTGGTGGAGATCAAGCTAGGGAAACTTAAGGGCTGGATTTGAGACTTGATTTAGCTTGTGAGGGAGGTCCAAAACCGGTTTCAAGGTGAGTTTTAGCCTTTGGTTTCAGCTAGTGCTCTGTTTTCGTTTTAGTTTTCAATTCATGGTTTTGATGTGGGAAGTGAGAATCAAAGGGGGTTTTTGTGTTGTTTTGATTGGGTTTTGATGAGGGTGAGCTATGGGTGTTACTTGGGGGTTTAATTGAGTGTTTGGAGGAGGTTTGGAGTTGGTTTGAAGGGTTAGTTCCAAGGGAAAATGCAGGGGAGAGTTGGCAGGTGCGTGCTGGTTCTTGGCTGTTTTGCGTAATGAGCCGCGGCCTGTCTATGGCGTGCCGCGGCCTATGATGGCTTAAAATGTGAAAATTGCCCTGTCAGGAGGGTGAGCCGCGGCCCATCAGGGTAGAGTTAGCCAAAAGCATGTTTTTAGCTTGGGGATTCAAACCTTAGGCCTCGGGGTTGAACCTAGTACCTAGTTGAGTTATGTTTGATGTCCCAGAGGCTAGATCTTGGTTTAGGAACCCTCAGTTATCATTTTTATTGATGAATCCTATATTTTGGTTATGACCAGGTGACCGTCAAGGAATTTAAAGGTTGATCGTTCTCAGGGGTCGTTCATATAATAATTCTCACTCGAACCAGAGGTAAGAAAACGGTGTATGAATACAGTTGCACCCTGTATAGGTATATGACATGCATGGTTTGGTATTGGGGCATGTTGATTGATATATGTGGACATGGATTGCATATTAATTGCTAGTGAACGCTGATTACCTGTTTAAGACACTGACTAGTCAGGGACCGACTCTAGAGTCGAGAATTATGCATTGAATGGCTCTATGGCATTAATGCTAGACCGACCTTAGGGTCGAAGAACTTATAAGCGCTTGCCTGGTCTACGACCAGATGACTATAGCCAAGGTGTATGACCCCGGTGACCGTTTGTCGCGTGGCTAAGGGACGTTGTCCATAGTTTCGACTCTAGAGTCGTGAGGAAGGTTATGTTGGTGACCAATCACCATGCACCTGTCCTGAACAAGCTTATGAAAGAAATCACCTATTAGTTAAGCCCTGGTGACCCTATCGTCACATGGCTAGAGGGAGCGATGCTCATTACTGTGACTTTTGGCTATTGTCACCTATTTGTTGGACTGATAGTCCTGAATGGTTATTATGATCGTTGTCGTTATTATATCATGTCTTACTATGTTTTCTTGCTGGGCCTTGGCTCATGGGTGCTATGTGGTGCAGGTAAAGGAAAGGAAAAGCTTGGCCAGCCTTGAGTGGAGAGCTTGGGCGATGTGATGTACATACAGGGCCGCTTGACCGCCACGGTCAAGGAGTTCTCGGAGGGACTAGGGGTTTACCCTATTTTTACCGCTTAGGCCGGCGGGGATAGTAAATTTGAAATTGTAGCGACTCTTTTGTATTATGGACATCTTGTAAACATTTTAAAAGGCACATGAGCAGTTTATTTACTTAATGAAATGTACCCTTTCCTTTTTATTGGTTTTTCACCTTAACCTGTTAATGGTACCTAAATCACGTTTTTAACCAAAGGACTCGGGTAGCGAGTCAAATTTCCGGTTCACTGTTCACCGTAACTGTTCTGGGGTAACCAGGACGTTACAACTTGGTATCAGAGCAATGCCAAGGTTAGGGTTCCTGTAGACTGGCTGGGTATGTACACACATGAGGGTGAGGATCTCTTTGTATTTGTTGCATTGTGCATGGACCCGATGTACCTATGATATCAGCATTGAGGGCTAAAAACTTATTGAGAGGTGGTTGCATAGGATTCCTAGCCAGTGTGGTGGATACCAATCAGGTTGTGCCAGTGAGACCAGAAGAGACGAGACTAGTCTGTGAGTTTCTGGATGTGTATCCAGAGGATTTACCAAGGTTACTGCCACATAGAGAGATAAAGTTTATCATTGAACTGACACCAAGGTCAGGACTAGTGTCTAGGGAAACATACCGAATGGCCCCAGTAGAGTTGAATAAACTGAAGGTACACTTACGTGAGTTGTTAGACTTGGGTTTTATTAGGCCCAAGTTTTCACCATTGGACGCACCAGATTTATTTGTAAAGAAGAAAGATGGTTCTTATAGGATGTGTATTGATTACGGGGAACTGAATAAGATAACCATTAAGAACAAGTATCCTCTGCCAAGGATAGATGACCTATTTGATCACTTGCAGGGTAAGATGGTATAATCAAAGATAGATCTTCGATCTGGTTATCACCAGCTGAGGATCAAGGGGGAAGATATACCGAAGGCTGCTTTTCACACCAAATACGGGCATTATGAGTTTCTGGTTATGTCATTTAGTTTGACTAATGCCCTAACAACTTTTATGGATCTGGTGAACATAGTGTTCAAAGATTATCTTGATTGGTTTGTGATCATCTTCATCGATGAACATGAGCAACATTTCAGGTTGGTTTTACACAGACTGAGGGAACATAAACTGTATGCGAGGTTCAAGAAGTGTGAGTTATGGTTACCGTAGATGACTTTCCCTGGTCACATTTTCAGTATATATGGAATCAAGGTGGACCTAGCTAAGGTTGAGGGAGTTAGAGAATGGCCAGACCATGAAAGTTTGCGTGGTGTGATAGATGTGAGAACAACTTCCAGGAGTTGAAATGGTGTCTGATTACAACTCTAGTTCTGAGTCTTCCAATAGATCAGGAGAATTTTATGGTTTAATGTGATGCCTCAAGACAGGGTTTGGGTTGTGTCTTTATGCATGCAGGGAAGGTGATTGCCTATGCATCACGACAGTTGAAGGATTATGAACAGCGGTACCCAACGCATGATATGGAGTTAGTAGTAGTGGTCTTTGCACTAAAGGTATGGAGGCATTACCTTTACAGTGAGAACTATGAAATATATACTGACCACAAGAACTTGAAGTATTTATTCACATAGAAGGATTTGAACATGAGACAGAGGTGTTTGTTAGAGCTGGTGAAATATTATGACTATGAAATCCTGTATCACCCTGGAGAAGCCAATGTGGTGGCAGATGCCTTAAGTCGGAAAGGTCCGGGACAATTATACAGTTTAAGGGAGATATCTAAGGAATTGGTAGAGGATATGACCAGAGTAGGGATATAGTTAATGGTGGACCAGTTAGCCAACGTCACCCTGCAGTCTAATCTTCTAGAGAGGATAAAGGAAAGTCAGTTGGATGATCCATAGTTGATGAGGATTATAGGGGATGTCCTAGCTATAGTGGAAAAGGACTATACAATATCATATATGGGTTTACTGAGGTACAAGGGTTAGATTTGTGTTCCGATAGATGTTGTTATCAATAAGGATATTCTGGATGAATCCCATACTGCCCCTTACTCTTTGCATCCAGGTACCACGAAGATGTATCAGGATATGAAGACTTTGTATTGGTGGCATGGGATGGAGAAAGATGTAACTGCATATGTGGCTAAGTGCCTGACATGTCAGTAGGTGAAAGTTGAGCTTCAAAGATGAACATGGCTATTATAGCCTTTGGATATCCCATAGTGGAAATGGGAGGACATCACAATGGATTTTGTGTTTGGGTTGCCCAGAACAGTGGGTCAACATGATTCGGTGTGGGTTATCGTGGATCGATACACCAAATCGGCTCACTTTTTACTAGTGAGGATGACTTATAAAGTTGACCAGTATGCAGATCTCTATATGAGAGAGATAGTGCATCTTCATGGGGCTTCGAAGTTCATTGTGTTAGATCGGGACCCCACATTTACTTCCAAGTTCAAGGGAAGTTTGCATAAAGTTATGGCTACACAACTGAAATTTAGTACCACTTCTCATCCTCAGAGAGATGGTCAATCTGATAGGACAATTCAAATATTAGAGGACATGTTGCGAGTATGTGTGTTGGACTTTGAAGGGTCCTGGAGTAATTATTTGCCTTTGATAGAGTTTTCCTACAATAACAAATATCAATCGACCATTGGAGTGGCCATTTATGAGATGTTGTACGGTAGGAAATATAGATCGCCTATTCATTGGGATGAGATGGGTTGAAATACTTGGGTCGTGAAGGAGTTCAGAGGACCAATGAGGCTATCAAAAAGATTAGAACTCGAATGCTCGCATCTCAGAGTAGACAAAAAATTTATTTAGATCCGAAGCGCGGGAACGTGGAGTTCCAAGTGGGACACTATGTCTTCCTTAGAGTTTCACGATTGAAAGGGGTAAAGAGGATTGGAAAGAAGGGAAAGTTGAGCCCTAAATTTGTAGGACAATTTTAGATCCTAGAGAGGATTGGTCAGGTGGCTTATAGGATGACCTTACCCGTGGCATTGTCTGCGGTGCACAATGTGTAATGCCCCGAAATCCCTAATGTGATTTAATGGCTGGATTAGTAGGCCGGGAGGGCCATAATTGTTTAATTATGCCATTAAATGATTATATGCATGTTTATGTGAATTATATTATAATATGATATTAAATGCATGCATGTGGGTCCACATTTGATTATTAGGGCATTTTGGTAATTTGGCCCGTTGAGGGCATATTTGTGTATTTTAGTGCATATTGTGATTTATGGATAAGATCCCATTATTATGGGGATATATTCGAGCTATTCGGCATGCGACAGTCTTATATTGTAAATTAGCGGTTTTTTCATAATGAGGTCAATTATTGGGATATTAGATAATGGGAATGTTTATTTGATGATATATTGGGAGTTATTGAGATTAGGAGGAAATTCTAGGAGTTTTGAATATTTTGCCCCCGGGGATGTTTTTGGGACCCCAAGCATTAGGTTTTATTTGAGGTTACTTAAGCTTGAAGTAGTTTGTCAGAAAGAACCGTACGTTAAAAAAACTTTTTCTCTCTCCCGATAACCTTTGTGACATTCGTGGAAATTTCAAAGAAATCTCGAGTTCTAGGAGTCGAAATCAAGTGAGGATCGAGGCATAGCGATCCTAGGAAAGATTAGAAGCTTCTTGACCGAGGGATTTAACGAGAAACAACCCAATCAAAGGTAATGCAAGCTTTGAGTTTTGAGTTTTAGAGTTTCTAAGCTTTGATTTGGATTTTGTGTATCGTTGAGTTTTTAATTCGTTTGAGCCTCAGGATTAGAGGATTTTGGATCACTGGGAAGTTTGGGAACTTTTATTTTTGGATTTGGAGATGTTTAGGTATGTTTTTGGAAGGTTTTAAATGAGAGAAAACAAGGTTATGGCAGGTTCTCGAGTGGGGGCTGCGGCCCTGTTCTTGGGCGCCGCGGCCCAAGCTTGAAGATGAAAGGGGTTGCTGAGGCATGTTGGTTATTAAATGTGGACATTGATTGCATATTAAATTCTTAGAAAATCTTGCTTATCTGTGTATGGCACTGACTATTCGGAAACGTCACTAGTCGCGTATTACTGACTTGAGAGTCAGAAACGGCATAAGCGTCATGAATGCAGGGCCGATAAAAGATTAAATCTAATTGATATCAGCGTTGAGTGACTCTAGGAGCATTAATGCTGGACTGACCCTAAGGTCGATGAAAATTATAAGCGCTTGACTAGTCTAGGACGAGTTACTTAGAGTCAGCGCCAAAGGCCTAGGACACTGCTTGTCACGTGGATAGGGAGCGAAATCCTATGGTTGTGACTCTATGGTCATGCGGTAGGTTATATTGGCGACTAGTTCATCGAGCACCTATCTTGATAAGCTAGTGAATGGTTCACTTAGTTGTAAAGCTCAGGTGACCCTATCGTCACATGGCTAAAGGGAACGGAACCCACTTTTGTGACTTTACCAATTGTCACTCCTCTATTTTAGACTGAAAGTCCTAAATGATTATTATGATCATTGTTGATATTATATTCATGCAATATTGTGTTTTCTTGCTGGGCTTTGGCTCATGGGTACAATGTGATGCGGGTAAAGGGAAAGAAAAGCTCAACTAACCTTGAGTGGAGAGCTTAGGTGGTGTTGTGTACATATGCGGCCGCTTGACCTCCACGGCCAAGGAAATCTCAGAGGAACTAGGGGGTTTACCCTATTTTTGCCGCTTAGGTCGGCGGGTTGTAAATGTAAACTGTAATGACCATTTTGAGTTGTAAATAACTTGTAAGTGTTTTGATGAGCCCATGAACATTTTTATGTTTTAAATAAAATATATCCTTTCCTTTTGATTGGTTTTCCACCTTACCCTATCAATAACACCCAGAAAGCACGTTTTTAACCAAAGAACTCGGGTAGCAAGTTAAATTCACGGTTCAACGTTCACAGTAACTGTCTTGGGGTAACCAATGCGTTACAACTTGGTATCAGAGCGTGCCAAGGTTAGGGTTCCTGTAGACTAGCTGGGCATGTACACTCACCACTGAAGACAGCTCGACTCATGGTTTGGTAACTATTTATGTAGTTATATGTATAACTTCTTAAATATAGTATAAATGCTTTACATGTTTACATGAGACACCATGTTAAACCTGTGCCCCTAATATATTGTATCTTCAGCAACCGTGTGCTAAATAGTACTGAAATTGCTGGAACATATTTATTAGAATTGTTGATTGTGAATTTTTATGTGATACATGCTAAGTGCCAAATGCTATAGCCATGTATCTATTTGTATATTTGTATGACTGTGGAATATGATAGTTATCTGCTTGTTCTTAGATCGTAAGGCAGCAAGAGGTTTAGTTATCACTACCTGACTGGCCGTATTGACTATTGTTCAGCAAGGTATAAGTTGATAAGAATGAATCCAGGGCAGAAAGATACTTCAGCTGGCCAGATTGATCAAGGCCAGAATAATAATAGTCAGGGTCAAGAGAATGACCAGGGATAGATTCCACAGCCAGCTCCTGTAAACTGGCAGTTGTTAATTAGCGATCTGCAAGCTACAGTGTTGAGACAAGGAGAAGAACTTAGCCTCCTGAGACAACATCAAGCACTTGCAGTGGCCAGTGTATTAGAGGCACCTCTTGTGTCGGTGCCAGCAGCTGAGCTGCTGCCTGAGGTTGGTAATAAATGGGAGCCTCTCTATGAAAGGTTCAGGATGCAACAATGTCCAGTTTTTGAAGGCAGTGCAGATCCTGCCAAGGCAGATCAGTGGATGAGCATGATTACCACTATCCTCGACTTCATGAGGGTGACTGGTAATGAAAGGGTGGCCTGTGCCACTTATATGTTTCAGGAGGGTGCCTGAATTTCGTGGGAGGTTATTACGCAGACCAGAAACGTCAATGCCCTGAGTTCGGAAGAGTTTCAGACTCAGTTTAATGAGAAATATTATAATGATGCTATCAGGGCGGCAAAGGCTGAGGAGTTCATCAGATTGCTTCAAGGTGGTTTGTCAGTGACTGAGAATGCCCTGAAGTTTGATCGTTTGGCAAAGTTTGCCATGGAGCTGGTGCCCACTGATGGGACCAGGAGGGAGAGGTTTCTCCAGGGGATACAACCCAGATTAGCCTGTGATGTTCGTATTACCACTATGGCTGGGGTTACTACCTATGCACAGGTGGTTGAGAATGCACTCATAGCTGAGAGTGTAGAGAGCAAGATCTGGCGGGATAGTGCAGCCAGAAAGGAGTTCAGGAGGACAAGTCCTCCATTTGTGGGTTCAAGTAGAGGTGGAGGCCCCAATGATCAGAAAAGGAAGGTTCCTGACACCTTCCCAGTTCCAGGTCCTGATAGGCGACCCCGTGGTGTTTCAATGGGTCGTCCAGGTGGTAATGAAGCCTGGAAGTCTTATCCTGAATGCCCCACATGCAAGAGGCATCATTTGGGAGAATGTAGGGCAAAGGCCTGCTTCTCATGTGGAGTAGTGGGTCATTTTAAGAAGGATTGCCCTAAGGTCAGAAAAGAATAACCCAAGAAAGCAGACAGCTCGGCCCCAGCTCAAGTGTTCGCGTTGACACAAGTAGAAGTTGAGGCTTCTCCCTCAGTAGTTACAAGTCAGCTTCTTAGTGCTGGAACCCCTTATAATGTATTGATTGATTCTGGTGCTACACATTCTTTGTTGCTAGTAGAATTATTGATAGACTATGTAGACCTTGTGATTTTTATTTCCCACTGGGGAATTAGTGGTATCCAGGAGATGGGTCAGATCTTTGCCAGTGATAGTGGATGGCAGAGAGTTATCAGTGGATTTGATAGAGTTGGTTATGACTGACTTCGACATGATATTGGGTATGGAGTGGTTGGTGAAGTATGGGGCAACCATTGATGGCAGAAGGAAGATGGTCACCTTTGAGCCTGAAGGTGAGGATCCTTTTGTGTTTGTTGGTACTATGCATGGACCTCGCATACCTATGATTTCTGTATTAAGAGCTAGAGATCTTATGCAAGGAGGTTGCATTGGATTTTCAGCCAGTGTGGTTGAATCCACTCAGGTCATTCCAGTGAGAGCAGAAGATACCAGATTAGTTTGTGAATTCCTGAATGTGTTTCCAGAAGAAATTCCAAGGTAGCCACCGCACAGAGAAATAGAGTTTGTGGTAGAATTGGCACCAGGGATGGAGCTAGTGTCTAGAGCACCTTATCGAATGGCCCCAGCTGAGTTGAAAGAATTAAAGATATAATTGCAAGAACTATTGGATTTGGGTTTTATTAGACCTAGTTTCTCACCTTGGGGAGCACCAGTGCTGTGGTTCTCTGAGGATGATCTGTTTGATCAGTTGTAAGGTAAGACGATATTCTCAAAGATCGACCTTCGTTCTGGTTATCATCAGTTGAGGGTCAAGGAGGGAGACATACCGAAGACTGCTTTTCATACCAAGTATGGGCATTATGAGTTTTTAGTCATGTCTTTTAGATTGACTAATGCCCCTGCTGCTTTTATGGATCTGATGAACAGAGTGTTGAAGGATTACCTGGGCCGGTTTGTGATTGTCTTCATCAATAATATCCTGGTATATTCTCAGTCTGAGTCAGAGCATGAGCAACATCTGAGATTGGTTCTACAGAGACTGAAGGAACACAAATTGTTTGCAAAGTTCAAGAAATGTGAGTTCTGGTTATCTCAGGTATCCTTTCTTGGGCACATTGTCAGTAAGGAGGGGATTAAAGTAGATCTAGCGAAGATTGAGGTAGTCAGAGACTGGCCAAGGTCAAATAATGCTTTTGAGGTTAGAAGTTTCCTTGGATTGGCGAGTTATTATAGGTGTTTCGTGGAAGGGTTCTCAAAGATTGCTACTGCATTGATTGAGTTGACATGCAAGAGTCAGAAATTTGTGTGGTTAGATAAATGTGAGAACAACTTCCAGGACCTGAAGCAAAGATTGATTACAGCTCCGATTTAAAGTCTTCCAACAAATAAGGAGAAATTTGTGATTTATTGTGATGCTTCTCATCAGGGTCTGGGCTGTGTTCTGATGCAGTCAGAGAAGATAATTGCCTATGCTTCACGTTAGTTGAAGGAGTATGAAAAGATATATCCCACTCATGATTTAGAGTTGGCGGTTGTGGTCTTTGTTTTAAAGATATGGAGGCATTATCTTTATGGAGAGAAGTGTGAGATCTACACAGACCACAAGAGCCTGAAATACTTCTTCACGCAGAAAGTCCTGAATAAGAGACAAGGGCGTTGGCTGGAATTAGTAAAAGATTATGACTATGAGAATTTGTATCATCCAGGAAAAGCCAATGTGGTAGCTGAAGCTTTAAGCCGAAAGGGTCCGGGGTAGATTTATGGTGTGAGGCTGATAGCGAGAGAGTTAGCAGATGATATGACCAGAGATGGTATAGAGTTGTTGGTGGGCCAGTTGGCCAATATTACGCTATAGTCTACACTGTTGGAGAGAATCAAGGAGGGTCAATTGAGTGATCCACAGTTGATCAAGATCAGAGAGGATGTTTTGGCAGGAGCATCCAGAGATTAGTCTGTGTCTGATTTGGGCTTGTTGAGATACAAGGGGCGAATATGTGTTCCGTTAGACACTGCTTTGAGGCGAGAGATTCTGGATGAATCACATACTACACCTTACTCTTTGCATCCAGGCACCACGAAGATGTATTAGGATGTGAGATCGTTGTATTGGTGGCCGGGGATGAAGAAGGATGTAGTGGAGTATGTGGCTAAGTGCTTGACATGTCAATAGGTCAAGGCTGAGCATCAGAGGCCGCCATGGTTATTGCAGCCTCTGGATATCCCACAGTGGAAATGGGAGGACATCACAATGGATTTCGTGGTGGGCTTACTCAAGACTGTTGGTCAGCATGATTCTATTTGGGTGATAGTGGATCGCTACACCAAGTCGGCTCACTTCTTTCCAGTGAGGACTACATATACAGTTGATCAGTATGCAGATCTCTATGTGAGAGAGATCATGCGCCTCCATGGATCACCGAGGTTGATCGTGTCAGATCGGGACCCCACTTTTACTTCTAAATTTTGGGAAAGTTTACAGAAAGCCATGGGAACACAGTTGAAGTTCAGTACTGCTTATCATTCTCAGACAAATGGGCAATCTGATAGGACAATCCAAATATTGGAAGACTTGCTGCGGGCATGTGTGCTGGACTTTGGTGGATCTAGGCGTAAGTATATACCTTTGATAGAGTTTTCCTACAACTACAGTTATCAGTCTACCATTGGAGTTGCATTTTATGAGATGTTGTATGGTAGGAAGTGCAGATCTCCCATTCATTGGGATGAGACAGATGAAAGGAGATACTTAGGTCCTGAAGCAGTTCAGAGGACCAGTGAAGCCATTGAGAAGATTAAAGCTCGGATGCTCGCTTCTCAGAGTAGACAGAAGAGCTATGCAAATCCCAAGCGCAGGAATGTGGAGTTCCAAGTGGGAGACTATGTCTTCCTTAGAGTCTCGCCATGGATAGGGGTGAGGAGATTTGGGAAGAAGGGCAATCTAAGCCCTAGTTTTGTAGGTCCATTTGAGATCGTGGAGAGGATTGGTCAGGTGGCTTACAGGTTGGCCTTGCCACTGGCGTTGTCAACCGTGCATAATGTGTTTCATGTTTTAGCTCTTCGGAAGTATGTATTTTATGTGAATCATGTTTTGAGCTATGAAGATCTGGAGCTTGAGGCATATCTCTCCTTTGTGGAACAGCCAGTCAGATACTTGACAGAACGAACAAGGTCCTCAGGAATAAGATGATACCTTTGGTTAAGGTATTGTGGAGGAACAACAAGGTCGAGGAAGCGACCTGGGAGCTGGAGTCAGATATGCAGAATCAGTATCCCGAGTTGTTCAAGTAAATTTCGAGGATGAAATTTCTGTAAGGAGGGGATAGTTGTAATGCCCCGAAATCCCTAATGCGGTTTAATGGCTGGATTGGTAGGCCGGGAGGGCCATAATTATTTAATTGTGCCATTAAATGATTATATGCATGTTTATGTGAATTATATTATAATATGATGTTAAATGCATGCATGTGGGTCCACGTTTGATTATTAGGGCATTTTGGTAATTTGGCCCGTTGAGGGCATAGTTGTGTATTTTGGTGCATATTGTGATTTATGGATGAGATCCCATTATTATGGGGATATATTCAAGCTATTCAACATGAGGCGGTCTTATATTGTAAATTAGCAGTTTTGTCATAACGGGGTCAATTATTGGGATATTGGATAATGAGAATGTTTATTTGATGATATGTTGGGAGTTATTGAGATCAAGAAGAAATTCTGGGAGTTTTAACTATTTTTCCCTCGGGGATGTTTTTGGGAGCCCGAGCATTAGGTTTTATTTGAGGTTACTTAAGCATGAAGTAGTCTGTCAGAAAGCTCCGTACGTTAAAAATAATTTTTCTCTCTCCTGTTAACCTTTGTGACGTTCATGGCAATTTCGAAGAAATCTCGAGTTTTAGGAGTTGGAATCAAGCGAGGATTGAGGCATAGCGATCATCGAAAAGATTAGAAGCTTCTTGACCGAGGGATTTAACGAGAAACAACCCGATCAAAGGTAATTCAAGCTTTGAGTTTTGAGTTTTAAAGTTTCTAAGCTTTGATTTGGATTTTATGTATCTTTGAGTTTTTGATTCGTTTAAGCCTCGGGATTTGATGATTTCAGATCTCTGGGAAGTTTGGGAACTTTGATTTTTGGATTTGGAGATGTTTAGGTATGTTTTTGGAGGGTTTTAAATGGGAGAAAACGGAGTTATGGCAGGTTCTCGGGTGGGGGCCGCGGCCCTGTTCTTGGGCGCCGCGACCCAAGCTTGAAGATGAAGGGGGTGAGTTTTGTGTAAGATGGGGGCCACGACACTAAGTAGTGGGCATCGCGGCACTTGCTCCTGGTGTGGCTGGGGGCCGCGGCTCAAAGGTTGTAGGGTCGCGGCTCATGAAGGGTTTTGAGGCCAATTGGATGTTTTGATCATGGGAACTCAGTTTTAGGCCTCAGGATCATTCCTACTACCAGGTTTAGTGGTATTCGGTGTCCCAGAGGCTAGATCTTGGTTTGGGAACCTTTGTTATTCATTTTATTGATGGTGTCCCATATTTGGTTATGACTAGGTGACCGCTAAAGGACTTACGGGTTGATCGTTCTCAAGGGTCGTTCTTTTATTCATTCTCACTCGAATTAGAGGTAAAAAACGGCACCCTGTGTATATGACATGCGTGGTAGTTGTTGAGGCATGTTGGTTATTAAATGTGGACATTGATTGCATAATAAATGCTTATCAAATCTTGCTTATCTGTGTTTGGCACTGATTATTCGGAAACGACACTAGTCGCATATTACTGAGCTGAGAGTCAGAAACGACATAAGCGTCATGAATGCAGGGCCGATAAAAGATTATATCTAATCGATATCAGCGTTGAGTGACTCTAGGAGCATTAATGCTGGACTGACCCTAAGGTCGATGAAAATTATAAGCGCTTGACTAGTCTAGGACTAGTTACTCAGAGTCAGAGCCAAAGGCCTAGGTGACTGCTTGTCACGTGGCTAGGGAGCAAAATCCCATGGTTGTGACTCTATGGTCATGCGATAGGTTATATTGGCGACTAGTTCATCGAGCACCTATCTTGATAAGCTAGTGAATGGTTCACTTAGTTGTAAAGCTCAGGTGACCCTATCGTCACATGGCTAAAGGGAACGGAACCCACTTTTGTGACTTTACCAATTATCACTCCTCTATTTTAGACTGAAAGTCCTTAATGAATTTTATGATCATTGTTGATATTATATTCATGCAATATTGTGTTTTCTTGCTGGGCTTTGGCTCATGGGTGCTATGTGGTGCAGGTAAAGGGAAAGAAAAGCTCACCCAGCCTTAAGTGGAGAGCTTAGGTGGTGTTGTGTACATATGCGGCCGCTTGACCACCACGGCTAAGGAAATCTCAGAGGAACTAGGGTGTTTACCCTATTTTTGCCGCTTAGGTCGGTGGGTTGTAAATTTAAATTGTAATGACCATTTTGAGTTGTAAATAACTTGTAAGTGTTTTGATGGGCCCATGAACGAATTTATGTTTTAAATAAATTTTATCCTTTCCTTTTGATTGGTTTTCCACCTTACCCTATCAATAACACCTAGAAGCACGTTTTTAACCAAAGAACTCGGGTAGCGAATTAAATTCACGGTTCAAATAGGTGCCTCGCAAGATGGCACACCCCCACGCACCAGGCGCCTCGCGAGATGACACGCCTCCGTGCACCCAGGTGCCTCGCACGACCTGCGCCTCGCGAGATGACACGCCTCCGTGCCCCCAAGTGCCTCGCACCACCTGCGCCTCACGAGATGACACGCCTCCATGCACGAGGTGCCTCGAACCACCTACGCCTCACGAGACGACACACCCCTGCGCACCCAGAGGCCTCGCACCAAGGGTCTCGCCCCATGGGTCTCACGCCAAGTGAGGCACCCCTCGTATAGCGAGGCCAAGTGTCTTGTGCCAAGAGAGGCGCACCTTACCTCGATGACCAAGCACCCCAAGCGCCCCATGGCCTCGCACCAAGGGCCTCTTGAGCATGCAGTCAGGGAAGGTCAGAAAGGGCCTCACAACGATTCGACATGAAGCCAGAAGAGATACGGAATGAGCCTACAGACTAAGAAGAGTTAGAGTACGGATGATACGGTGTCCACGCCAGATAGGTAGTGGCAGTATAAGAATGGTACATGGTCAGGACTCCCTCAGCACGCTTATGAGGTCCGTACCCAACAAGTAGTGGATGCATAATATGGTACCAAGACAGGAGTACTTTTACAGACCCCTGATACGTACTAGAGCAGACCACCACTCTTTCAACACCACTACCACCTGTGCTATTACCCTGACAGTGTACTTGTAACGACCCAAATTCGCTAATAAGGCTTAAGGGCCTTGATTAGTGTGCCTGGAGAGCATATTGGGATTTATGTGTGACTTTAATGAGTAAAATGCATGGTTATGATTTAAAGCATGTTATATGACTATTTGACTGTTTGAGATGCATGACTATGTGTATTAGTATGCATGTAGGCCCTGATTGTGTTAGAAGGGCATAATTGTAATTTTGGCCATTTTGGGTATAACTGTATTGATATGTGCTGATTGTTGAGACCACATTGTGATGTGGATGTATCTGTGATTTGTGACTCGAGACGATCCCAGAGAGAGCAGATTAGCGGAAAAGTCCAGGCGGGAATTTATACCCAGCTCGGGGCGGGTCTGGGGGTATAAACAGGAATTTAGAGAATATATTGAGATTAATTTTGATGATGAGGAATACATATTTGGTGACTTATCAGGTATTGGGAAGCAACAGGAAAATATTAGAGACACTTGAGGAATTAGCGGGAATTGGGTAAAATGACTAAAATGGCCGTACATGGACAAAAGGGTTTAGAATTAATAGGGAGGGCATTTTGGTCAATTGTCTTCTTAGAGATAAGTTTATTGGGGCTTTATATACTTAGTGGGATTGTTAGAGAGAGTGAGAAGGCTGTGGAATAGAAAGAAAAAGGAAGAAAAAGAAAAGAGAGAAAAACATAGGGGTTTTTCCAAAAGGGGCGGTTTGTGGATTCTAGCACCATTTCTCTTCAAATTTCTTGGAGAAAAGCTCAGTGAAGAGATAGGATAGGCTAAGCATCAAGGATCCTAAGTTAGACTTGAAGATTTGGCAAGGGATTAGCAAGAACACATTAACTTTTGAGGTAAGTTTTTAGAGTTTTCAGTTTTGGGTTTGGCTGGTTTCAGTTGTGTAATTAAGCTGAATGATGGGAACTTTAGGGGAATTTCTGGGCAAGCTTTGAGGAAGAGCAAGCTAAGGAGGTCTAGGAATTGAATCAAGGTCGAAATTGCATCAACAGTATGAATTCTAAGCCTTTAACTTTGATGTTTGACTGAATTTCTGGGTTTAGGGTTAATCATGGTAAATTTTGAGATTTGGGATGAATGTGCTTGGGTTTTGAGGATTTTGGATGCTTGGGATGAGTGGAGAGTGTTTATAAGCTTGATTTTGAGTTTGGTAAAGATTTGGGGAAGTTTGGGTTGAGATTGGCTCAATGAAATCGCAGAAAAAGAAAATGAGGGTTGCCTGCCTGTAACTAGCGCTACAGCGCTAGTCTTTGGGCGCTGTAGCGCTAGGCCCTGTTTCTGGGGTGGTGCGGTTCTGCTTGTAGCGCTATAGCGCCCTCTTTTGAGCGCTGTAGCGCTACCCTGTTCCTAGAAAGGGGTTTTTGGGTTATTTTTAAGGGATTTTGACCTAGGGTTCGGGGTTCGATTCCACCATCTTGTTTTGTGGATCTAGGACTTCCCGGGGGGCTCGGGATTGGTCCCGAGGCTAGGTTTTCGAACTTGAGGTTCGGTGATGACTTTGACCTATGGTTGTGTTTAGGTGTGCGCTAGGGTTCGAGTGGGATCATGCTCAAGGAGTCAAGTGATGAAAGCTATCAAATTGACAGGTAAGAAAACTATAGCACCCGTAGGACAGGGCATGGGCCCATAGTGTGATTGCAGGGCACGGCCCTATATTGCATTACATGTTAGGGTGCAGACTTAATTGAATTGATATATGTTTGAATGTTATTTGAGTTAATGCTATTTGTGATTATAGTAAGAATGAATGGCAAAGGAGCCGGGAATGGCAACGGAGCCGGGAACGGCAAAAGAGCTGACACGGCAAGGAGCCGAGAACGGCAACGGAGCCGAGAACGGCGAAAGGTCGAGAATGGCAGTGGGGCCGGAAGTAACACGTAGCACGTGAAGTGCTTGTAGACAGGGTGGGACCCCAATGGATACAGGGGATATCCTTACGGTGAGGACCGAGACCCCAGGCTTCGGTAATGCCTCTGGGACAGCGTGGATGTGTTTGTTTAGTCTGATGGAATACATGTTTATCTGTGGATTATCTGATATGTTAACTATATAAATCGCATATGTTATATACTGTATGAGTTTTCTTGCTGGGCTTCGGCTCACGGGTGCTCTGTGTTGCAGGTAAGGGCAAAGATTGAGTCAACCAGCCATGAGTACGGAGAGCGTGAAGCGACGCGTACATGTTTGGCCTGCCCGACTGCTTTGGTTGGGGGTTTATTTGAGAAATGGCTGTAATAATCTGTGATTTTAATAACTAATCAACCGTAAACTTATTTTAAGTTGTAAATAGTTTTCAAACCTTATTTTGGGATCCCAAATGTTAAATACTAGAAGTTTCAATGAAACAACGCATTTTTTAAAGATTACAGCCTTAACTTTTGCTTAGTCACACTTTTGTTTTAAAAACCTTGGTTAGCGAGTTCTTTGCACAAAGTTTCTTTTAAAACTCACTTAGTAACGACTCTAAGGTAGTAGGGCGTTACAACTTGGTATCAAAGCGAGCCAAGGTTTATTGGTTCTGGAGATTGACCGAATATGTACGCTCGCTGTCAGTGACAAGCTCGACTCAGGGTTGGTTGGTATGATTGATTGACATGTTTGAACATATGTTTGAATGCTTTGCTTGCCTGCTTATTTATATGGAGCATGAGGAATGAGTTGACATATGCATGAGATACTGTTGGGGCTGGGCCCTTGACTATTGCATGTTGAGATTAAAGTGTGCTGAATAATATTATTATGCATGTGGATGAATATAGGGATAATGGTTCGCATATTGAGTTTATGTGGTTAATTGTTTAAATTGAATTTGTATGTAATATCTGTTTATTGGCTTGTATGAAGCATGTTGAGACTTGGGTATGCTTAGTGGTGTTAAAATCTGGTAGCTAAATGTATATCATTGTGGTTTTGGCCTAAATATGCTTTGTGTGTGCATGATAACTGTGGTTATTTGGGTCTAGTTGTGGTTTGGTTCAGAGTATGAACCACAGAGCTCAAGAGTTTGGTCAGTATCGGCAGATGAACTCGAATTGTTTGTTCCTAGAAGGGTTATGTGGACCTGATATTGTGTTGAAGGGGGATTCTAGATAAAAGTTGGAGTTAGAGATCTCCATTTATCCCTGAAAGCCACAGCAGATCGTCACTAGTGTGTGAGTAAGCTGTGGAATTTAATAGTTGAGATGGAACAGAACGATAGCGGACTTCTCTGGGAAAATAGCTGATTTATATGTTTTAACAGTAAGGTTACTGGTGTTGGTATTGTGAGAGTATGGACAGATAAGGGTATTATATGAAAGGCTTAAAGGGTGTTATCCTCTGGTTTTGAGAAAAGTTTGGGTTGACAAAGAATTTATCAGTGGATGGGCAAGGTTAATTCCACCCTTGGTTATAAGGGGGTGAGAGCCCATGACTAAAGGGTTGTGTTAAGTATTGTGCTAAAGGGATGCCTGGAAACGGCACTTGGGCTGAGGCATTGGCGTGTGGGGTTGGAAAGAACCTAGATGATGAATTGATAAGAAGAGGTTATAAGGGCATGATCTGAACTATGGAGAATGGAGGCCTTATAAGATTGGTTTGGAATGATAAAGTAGCAACAATGTGAATTTATGGGCTTTGCGAATTGAGTAATTCATTTCGGGAAATGGATATGGATGGATGCAGTTGAAAATGATGATGACCCATTTAAGGATTTAAAATCTGGAATAGTCTAAAGTATTTGTGCTTCTCCGATGTGTGTACTCACCATCTGTATGGGGACAGTGGAGAGGGCCATGTGGTTCGAAGAACAGTTGAATGATGTATAAAGCATGAGTGCTAGAGCTGCAGATTGCAGTGCTTCTTTTGGTGGATTATAGTAAGGATGGATTTTCGGTAATCAAAGCAAAAGAACCCCGAAAAGCTTGATAGCTCTTAGTTTTGCCAAAAAGGGGGGAAAACCTGATTGACTAGATAGCCGTCAGGATAGTGATGGAAATTTGTGAAGTTATCTGCTATGCATCAGAGGCAGGAGATGCCACCTGGAAAGAGGTCAGGTGAAGGCAGGACTTCTACATAGAATGACTCGATATGTTAGGATGGACATCCCATGGTGAGGGAATAGAAAACTAGAATGCCTCGCTACATTCGAAGTTCGAGGCTGTTTCCTCGAGGATGAGTATTTAACTGAATGGTTATGCTTTGGTCACGTAACAGACTGGAAGAGCTCGGTGTCGAGAATGTTCCGAGAGGGAGTTAGACATAGAGAGTTTGCCTCATGGGTGCTATATGAGAGGCTGAAGATAGTAACACTTATTGAGAAGGAATTAGAAACTTCTGGAAGATGAATTGGGATGCAAGTGGTCAAGAAGTTCATAGTAATAACGACAGAGTTTGTCTTAAGGGAGCCTCAGCATGAGTCACAGTGAGAGAGTTAATGAGTTAAGAGATAATCATGGATTGTAGAGGATATCATCTGGAGTATGTTAATGAGATTGAGTGGAACTGAGTTGACCAGTGGGAAAATTATATGGGTATGTAAAGAAAGATTGGGGGTACTTCAAGGTCGGACTACAGATAGGATTGGTATAAGGAATGTTGTAAAAGATGGTATTGGCTGACAGAAAAAATCTATTGAAGCAATCGAAGGAATTTGACCCTGGAGTAGCCAGAGCGTCATACTGTGGGGATTGTTAGCATCGTCGGTTTAGAACGAAAAGTACAATGTTGGATACAAGATGGGACGATGTCTCTAGGAGTTGATCTATGACCTGGTTATTACCAGCTGGAAACCAAGGATAGAGACATTTCATGAATTTTTATTTTGCACCGGGTAGGGTGTGAGGAGTTGGTAACAAAGATTCGAGATTGGTTTAAGCTACAGTAGCACAGGTAAGTTCTTAAAGTGGAGAATACAAGAATGGTATAGGAAAGTCCCCTTTAAGTTCACAAGCAGTATGTGTGGATTACTCCCAGATGGAAAGGGAGAGCAAATGACTATTAGGCGAAAGACGTTAGTACTAAGGGAGCAGGGTCACAAGTAATGCTATACGAAGAATCAGTTTGGGTTTCGTTTAGAGTACTCTGAGTAGAACTACAAGAAGAAAGGACAGGTAAGAAGAATTGATCTGAAGCCACAAAGAAGATAATGAAGAATATCTGAAGAATAGAAAGCATAACAGGACTGGTAAGCGCATCATTTATCGCATAAGTATCTCTGGAGACAACTACATCAGAGATGAGGAGAACAGTAAAACTTGAGGTTAGACGGAATGAGTGGTGTCAAGTCAGGAAAATTCAGAAGACAAGGTAAGAATTGATTGGTATCTGGCGATGCTGGATTATGTGTGTGATATGGTTAAGTATAGAGTGATAGCATAAAGGACCTGATCCATGATGAGGATATGGAACTGTGGGAGTGCATCATAGATTGGGCACGCCCAGGCGCAAATTGATGCGAGGTTGGATCGAACCTTGCGGGAGGTGAAAGAATGGATCATGGTTGATATACTTGGAACGTTAAGTTGACAGCTATGCATATCATAAGGTTCTTGAGTGATGGGTATTAGTAAGAAAGATAACGTTGAGACCCAGATGTGGTGAAAAGTAACAGACGGACGATCAGTGTTTATAGTCCTCGATTGAACGAGGGGAAGTTTAATTGGAGGCGGAACTCCTAATTGAGAGGCATGAGTCAGTCAAGGAATAACGCCATAGACTGTAATGGAGTGGACAAGGAAACGACTGAGATTGGCATAACGTTGGTAGGTAATGATTAGCTGGTGAGTGTCACTGAACTATGGAATCCAAAGAGTGGGCTTTGGTTGAAACAGGGAAGAACCCTGTCAAGGTGATACAAGTGAGGATACCAAGATCGAATGAAGGATCCAATTAGAATTTGGTATTTGAATGAGAATTCTGAATGGATATCATTCCACCTCCTAGGGTACGTTGTACCGGGAGAGTTGATCGAGTGACAGAATTTAGTAATTTCTTTTGGACACTGAGAGGTTAAGTGATGTAGTGGTGTATCGTGGAATAGACCACATTAGACCTTAAGTAAGGTGTTTGGACATGAAAAGTTTCAACTCGGTTGATTGAGTTAATGTAGTTGGTTTAGGTGAACTGGTTTCAGGGTAGGACGCCGATGATACTGAATTGAGACCCTATAGTATTCTAAATTTTGGAAAGAAACTAGAGAACAAAGAGAATAGAGTGGGAACCTAGAATTAGCAGTTGATTACAAGTGGAATAGCTGTCTGAAAGCTTATCAGATATCTTAAAGAATTAAGTGTTGACTATGCGAATACTTGAGGTATTAAGGGAAGTGTAATCCCTGATAAGTTAGTCGTGGTGGCAGATGTTGGCGTCTTGTTAAAGTAACACGACATAGGACATGGTAAGAGGCGAAGGATAGTGAATACTACGGTTTGGCATTGGTTCAGAGTGAAAGCCAAAGAGATTGTTGGAATTTTTAAGGCAAGAGTGTCTGCCTATCTGGAAGAATAAAAGAACTTGTAATTGTTAAATTTTGAGAAAATAAAGTCCCGGAAGGAAAGATTTGTATCTCTCTACGTAATAACAAACAAGGATTTGTATGGAGTTCAGAGAAAGAATGGAAGAGTTCTAACTCTTGATTCAACATAAATTCTGAAGTTGTACCAAGGGTTAGGCCAGCGGGGCCTACCAATTGATCCCACCTAGTAGAGGTGATGACTTTTGGGTATCTCTGGAATCAGGAATAGGACAATGAGTTGGTAATTGTAATCTAGGCAGACCCTAATGCTTCAGCAGGGTTGCGGTGTAAACAAGGGGCTAACGAGAGTATGGCTATTAGACAAGATCTTGTGGGGCAAGATTGTTACTCTTGTAATAGTGTTGTGGAGAGGCAAAGTAAAGGCGGTGGACCTTGGAATTCAAAGAAGATGCTTGTAAAAATAGTACTATGCCTAATGACGAGAAGGACGCTTCTCGCAAAAAATGATAAGCACGTGGAAAAGTATATAAAAGGATACTAGAACCCAAGGGGTCAACATATCCTTATAGATACAATCAAGGTGCACCAAAGAGAGACCTATCGAACCCCCTTTTGTGTGGGCTCCAAAGGACCTCGAGCATGATAAATACAAAAAAAATAATAATAATAAATAAAAAGAAAGAGAAGAGTCAAAAAGAATGCCTAAAGGCCTCCCAATAGACTAGGGGCAAGTGTGGATACCAAAAATCCACCAAGAAAAAAAAAGGCTTTTAGTCCCTTATTGAAGTGAACAGCTAAGGGGCACTGAAGGCGCCAAGTACGCTATAGAGTTAGAAGGTCATCACATGCCCCCGAGAAGCTGCATATTTGCAAGACCCTAGGCCTCACAAAGTCACTTTATGCCAAATAAGGGACAAGGATTCCACACCGGTAAAAAATTCCCAAGCAATCAAGTCCAAACTCCTATAAGGCCCACTTGCGTCGCAAGACCCTCACACAAGGCATCAAATGCCTCGTGCCTAGGTCTCGTGAAGAGCCTCGACCATGCCCAGCACCTCGCGAGATGGCATGCCCCCACGTACCAGGCGCCTCGCGGGATGGCTCGCCTCCACACACCAGGTGCCTCGCGCCACCTGCGCCTCGAGAGATTACACGCCTCCGCGCACCCAGGTGCCTTGCACCACCTGTGCCTCGTGAGAAGACACGCCTCTGTGCACCCAGGTGCCTCGCACCACCTGCGCCTCCGAGCACCTAGGCACCTTGCACCAACTGTGCCTCGTGAGGTTGCACACCCCCACGCACCAAGCGCCTCGCGCCACCTACGCCTCATGAGATGAAACGCCTTCGCGCACCCAGGTGCCTCGCACCACCTGCACCTCGCGAGATGACATGCCTCCATGCACCCAGGTTCCTCGCACCACCTGAGCCTCGCGAGATGACACGCCTCCACGCACCTAGGTGCCTCGCGCCACCTGCGCCTTGCGAAATGGCACGCCCCCACGCACTAGGCGCCTCGCGCCACCTGCGCCTCGTGAGATGGCACGCCCCCATGCACCAGGCACCTCGTGCCACCTGTGTCTCGCGAGATGACACGCCTCCACGCACCTAGGTGCCTCGCACCACCTGCGCCTCACGAGATGACTCACCTCCGTGCCTCCAGGTCCCTCGCACCAAGGGTCTCGCCCCATGGGTCTCACGCCAAGTGAGGCACCCCTCGCATAGCCTCACATAGCGAGGCCAAGTGTCTCACGCCAAGAGAGGTGCACCTCACCTCGACAACCAAGCACCCCAAGTGCCCCATGGCCTCGCACCAAGGGCCTCTTGAGCATGGAGTCGGGGAAGGTCAGAAAGGGCCTCACAACGATTTGACATGAAGCCAGAAGAGATACAAAATGAGCCTACATACTAAGAAGAGTTAGAGTACAGATGATACGGTGTCCATGCCTGACAGGTAGTGGCCGTATAAGAATGGTACATGGTCAGGACTCCCTCAACACGCTTATGAGGTCCATACCCAACAAGTAGTGGAGGCATATTATGGTACCAAGACAGGAGTACTTTTGCAGACCCCTGACACGTACTAGAGCAGACCACCACTCTTTCAACACCACTACCACCTGTGCTATTACCCTGACAGTGTACTCATGTACTATTTTGTCCCAAGGGACCACTATGTATAAGGGGCCATTGGAGCCCATCTATAAATAGAGCTTGACCCCTCAGAATAAGGGGTTGGAAAACTCATTGTACACTCAGGCTATTAAGCAATATTAGAAGGCTTACTCCATTGTTGATTTGTGCTTACTTTTCCTTAAAGTTTATTCTAAGTTCGTATCTAAATATCTCCATACATATCTTTGAGTTTTCTGATCTAATTTCGTTGACGAGATTTCACCGTCAACAAAAGCGTTAAAGTCTGAACTTTTAATTGCATGTCTAAAGAAAATTTAAGAATAATCAAATTAAAAAAAAAATCTAAAGTCGATACATGCAATAAAATCAAATTCAAAATACTAAAAGAAATAAACTAAAAGAATTTTTCAAAATAATAAAATAGTTTTCTTTAATAAAACTTAAGAACTATAAAATAAACATAATTTATGTTAATGTGTAGCACACCAATTTTTTTATTTAATTATTTATTTATTTTTGTGTATGTTATTTTGAATTGATTCTTTAATTGGATTGCTTTTAGTTGTTTGAAATATTTTAAATTAGTTGTGTTGGGAATTATTTGTTAACTATAAAGTTTAAATTAGAAATTAAGTGTAACATAACATGGGAATGAATGTTGAGACTTTTTCTAGTCTTGTCTTGTGTGTGCACGTGTAGTAGTGACTAAGGCACCCAAAGTTTCTATCTTGAGAATCATTTGAATATTAGATGCAATAATTGGATTATATTGCAATCAAGGTAAAATGAATATATATATATATTATTTCTATTTTTAGATTATTTTCCTTGATTCACAGTCAATAAAAATTTCCATGATTTTTTATCTAGATTTTTAGAGTTACCTTCTTGTAATTATTTTTTTAATTGGCAAAATAAAGGAATTGATTATTTCTTCTATTAGTGCTAGCCGAATGTGAGAGTGTGTAAGATGTGTGTGGGTGTCGGTCAACCAATGGATTTGCCATTGGTGATGATTTCCATATTTGTAAATGATTCCATAGATCTTTAGTTGTCAATTTGCATGGTAATGGAAGAGGGAATCAAGGGAATTAATGGTCAACGAATGAGAATGTGCTAGAGGGGGGAGTTGGTTAGGGTAAGGATTTAAGTCTTAGGTTTCCCTTTTTCTTTGTTATCTTCTTCTTCCTCTCAACACCTTAGTGGCCGCCCAACATCATAGAGAGAAGTTTGTCTCTCATTTCATTCTTGCCATCAACACTAGGAAAGCTAGGGCTTTCGAATCCCAAGGAAGTAGAGGTAAAGATTGTTCTTATTTTTCCATTGTCTGTATTTCTCCTTCCACGTTCTAAGCTAAGGTCTGTTGGGAATTCTTTGAACTAGGTTCTTTGTGGTGGTACTAGCAAGAGGTTGTACGCTCTCGAAAATTGGAAGAGGTAAAGATGATAACCTTTGATTTCGTTTCCTCTTCTTATCCATTTTCGAGATTTCTAATATATGCATATTTGATGTGTTCCGCCCCTAGGTTTTGGGATCCTCATGGCTACTGTCGGAACTATCTTCGGTGCAAATCTAGCCAAATTGTAAAATTGTTGTGTGCATTCTGGGACATTAGGATTTTCTTGAACGAGCGTCACGAACTCATCGATCCTGGTGGCCATGACTGCAGCACTATAATACTTCTTATTGAAGACCAACACGAAGTCATTCCAAGTCATAGTGGCTAAGTCTCGATTCTGCCTGATGATGTCCTACCAGATTCTCGTATCCTTCTTCAGTAGGTGAGAGGCACATGATATCCTCTCCCAATAATTCAATTCCATGTGTTCGAAGATAGCCTCCACTGACTTGAGCCAATCTTCGGCCTCCATGGGATCCAGTTTCCCCTCGAAGTTTGGTGGGGAATGTTTTTTGAAAGTATAATATAGTGGTTCGAATCCATGAATTTGTACCCCTAGACCTACTAGCACCTGTTGTGCTACTGCAGGTGCGGGTGGTGCTGGTGGCCGTTGCCTAGGACGAGCCAATTATTCCTCTCTCATCATTAACTACTCTCTCAACCTTTGCACTTCTCCTACTAGGCTATTAGTCGCGGGTGCTACAGGTACCTCAAGAATGTCAGCCATGGGAGGTATTGGGTCCTCAGGGATGCCAGCCATGTTCGAGTTAGCGACCACACCACGACCTCTGCCCCTTCCTCTTCCTCGGCTAGCTCCTCTCCATCTACCCCTCGCTGCTCCTCCAGTTGACATGATGGAATTCTGAATTCCAAGGAGATTCAATAATGAAAAAAGGAGTGAAACAAATTCTTAGTGGCTCGACTACTAGAAGGAATAATGAAAGTAAGACTACTATTTTAATGCTAACAAAACAAACAGAAAACAAAATGAATTATGACACAGTGAGTTAAGTCTTTTTCCCCGTCTTCAGTATGTATGTTGTGGATGCCAAAAATCCACCAAATAAAAACTCTTTAGTCCCTGGTTGGAACATAGGGATAAAGGTCACTTATTCATGCTATTGGGCTCGAGCCTGTAGGCCTTGTTGAATACAGGAGATCATCTCATGAGAAACAACACATTATGAGCCACAAGGTTTGGCCCTGCTAAGCTAAGGGGCCACAATGAATACTGCAAGAGGATAGGTGCACAAGGCCCTCACATAGTGAGGTCCGACATGCCCGCGCAAGGCTGACATGCTCACGGGTCAAGATGCACTCATACGCGTAAACGCTGCCAAAGACGCCCGGGACATACACCTGTTGATGCTCAATATTCCACGCTTATAAAAGACCCAAAGAACGCACTTAGACCCCCATACGCCTACACTCTCATTGGGTCCTCGGGCCATCAGGCATGCACCCCCTAGCGAGGCCATCAGGCACACACCCCCAGCGAGGCCCTCATGCGTGCGCGCCCCTAGCGAGGCCCTCCTGCGTGCGCGTCCCCTAGCAAGGTCATCAGGCACGCGCCCCCTAGCGAGGCCATCAGGCACGCGCCACCAGCAAGGCCCTCATGCGCGCGCCCCCAGCGAGGCCCTCCTATGCACGCGCGCCCCCAGCGAGGCCCGTGGGCCACCATCTTCTCGGAAGGCCGTTGCACCATCACGTCACTAGTCTGGATCCATGCCGCAAGGAGACAAGTATAGCTAGGCCCCTCGCCACTAGGAGCCTTGCAAGGCACGGCCAGTGCATGGGTCATTACCACCTCGCATCTATGCCTTGCAAATGAGGGTCACATGGCATTGATCTCATGAGGTACGGAGTCCACTGACGAACTGAAAGGAGTTAGAGAATAGACATAGTACCCACGTCAGATAAGTAGTGGAGGTACGAACAAAGTACCATCTGTTGTCCTCACTAACCACTCCTCTGACACCCGTACCAGGCAGGTAGTGGAGGCATGACCAGGTACAGAAGGTGAGGTGCTCCCATGATCTCTGACCTTGTACCAGAGCCGACACCACTACCCCTGGAACCACTCTCCTGTTAGTGTACTCGTGTACCCTCTGGTCCCCTGGACCACCATGTACCCAGGGCCATTAGAGCCTACTATAAAATGAACCCCACTTCTACAGAGAAGGGGGTTGGAAAATTCATTGTATGGAGAGGCTATTAAGCAATATACATTTTTGACTCCATTGTTCATCTGTGTTTATCCTTTCATAAGTTAATTCTATGTTCTTATCCAAACATCGCCGCATTTACCTTTGAGTTTTTCGACCTAATTTCGTTGACGAGATTTCACCGTCAACATATGCTGAGGGATTCCTTGAAGCCAATAGTTGAATGACCGTCTCTGATACCATTTATAATGCCCCTAATTGCCTATCTTTATTAAAATACTAGTTTTAACAATAGCTTAAAAGATTTCATAACTTTGTTCGAAAATACAGTGGGACTTTATTGGAAATACATGCAGGTTTTGGATTCAATGTTCAAAACAAAAGAGAGTTTTAGGCAGTCTTAAAAATAACTAGAATACATCCCACTGATAAATTAACATAAGAAAGACTCCAAGGTACTATGGCGTTCAGATCGTTTCCTCGTTCATTGGCTCCTCGCATCATACATACGTACTCATGGAAAACTGACTCAGCTCACTATGCATGCCAAACAAGTTTATCTAATGTCTACCTGCAAGGGGAAGGTAAGGGGGTGAGCTAAAAGCCTAGTAAGGAAGTACAAACAATACATACAACATATCTCATACATTCTTAACATACTTTTCTTATCGCATTCATTATCAACACTAGTCATAATCATAAACATGATACTATTTGCGACATAAGTTTAATCATACATCATAAGATCGTAATCATAACCATAAGATCATTTCCAACATAAGTATAAACATTCAACGTAAGATCATAAGCAACATAATTATAAGCATACAACATAAGATCATGGCTCCCCTATTGTCCAATGATCACATGTGACTCCCTTTTGGTCACCTCCATGACACCTTTTTGGCCATGAATTTTTCTGACACCCTTTTTGCCAGAATCTTAGGCACGTCTGCCTTTAATAATGCTGCAGCACTAGGTTAAGCAAACACAAACACATCCATACATATCTCATAACTAGAGCTCATTCAGAAACAAAACAGAAAATCTAGCTAACTTTCTTACCTCAGGTCCAAGTGCAAAATAATAGTGGGATAACTTCACAACGAGTCTAGAATAACAATCAAACACTCATCTTAATATCATGTAAACCACACATGAACATTTCAAGCACTTCCCACATGTGAATAGGCCATGCACACGTGGCATCTATCTCATACAGTTGCACCACAGTCTTAATTCTAGCAACAATCCATACATAAAATCATGCTTGCAAGTCTCACATAAATCACAAAAATAATGTCATTTACTCATCAATCCTCAATCATCTTAAACAAGAAACTTAGACTTAATCAAATTGCATATAATTGTGCGTAAAAATGTACTTGCATGTAACATGCATATGTGGGACGGTTCTTAAAAACTCGCTTAAAGTTGGTAATTTTAATTATTTTATCTTCTAGTCAATTTCAAAAATTCAACAGGCATAAATAAATTACCAACTTGGTTACTACTACTTTATTCCTTTAAATTACACATTTGACATTCATAAATTTTATTAATAATTTAAATTACAAAAATAAATTTTTAGCTTTAATTGTATAAAATAATAATCTCATTTATTATTTAATAACAATTAAAAGAACGTGACAAAAATTGTAGTTACTTATATAATAATTAATTTGGCATGATTAATTTATTTTACAAAAGTCATTTTTTTATCTTGGCAAATAAAATAAATAATTAGATGTGATATATTTTAACCTTTGTTAAAAATAAGACCATCTAGATCACAAAATTTCATATTAATTCATTATTACCTAAATGTTGGAAAAAGGTCTAATTATACTCATATTTTATTAATTAAATTATTTAGTCATTTAAATAAAATAATTTTCCTTAATTATTTTGTCAATAAAAACTGCATATATATTTTAAAAAGAAATATATTTTAAAGTATGGAAAAATCACATTTATCATAAATATATATTAAGGCATAAATTTTTAAGACATATATTTGATATCTTGTAATAAAAAGAGATTTTTCATGAATCTAAATAAAAATCAGCAAGCATGTCATCACATAATTTAATTAATTAAACCTTAAGCATTCTTGAGTTTCAAATTTTACAACTTTTAAAAATAAAGTTTCCGTACATGTCATATAAAAGTGCAAGAACACATCTACAAAAATTATACATTCTCTCATTTTAACTTATAGCATGAATTCAAGATACAATTTACTCTTTTTTAAACCATCTTTACAAATTAACATGCTAAAACAATAAAAATCAGCAAGCAAATAAATCACTTAATATTCCAAAAATGCTCATAATTCACCTTAACATGTTTCCATACTTGTACATCTTAGTATTACAATTAGCATGCAAAACTAACAACACCAAAATCAAGCTATTCTAAACCATATAAAACCCCCCAAACCGACTCTCCACATAGCATAATGCATAAAAGATTACAAATTTGACATGCTCATACTTGATAACAAAAAAGAAAGAAAAAAGAATACACAAACACCAATACAACCCTAATATGCATTCTATTTCCAACATTTACATTTTGATTTCCCAAAACATCAAGATCTAAGAATAAAAATATTCCAAATTTTAGCATATATATACATAGTAACACACTACTTTATATTTTTCATACCTTACTCATACATTATGCATATTCCAAATTCCGTCATGCTTGCTTAAACACCCATACACGCCCAAACACACACATGCTCAATCTTAGAGCTACACACGCCTAGGCCACTTACAAGAATACATATTATCGTAGCAAGTCATTTATAGAGACTACTCATCATAACCCACATACTTATCTCTTTTCATGTTTTCTATGGATTTAGGAGAAATGAGAACATGGAGAACAATCAAAATACATAGAGGCAAAGTCATTCAAACAACCAACAACATATCATAACATAAACAACAAATCGTCATCATAACCTCAAAAGGGTAGGATTTTCCATTACCTCCTTGACTATGATCAAAAATGAAAAGCAAGAGCACACCTTTGGGAACCTATGATATTCGAACCCAACAAGACAAGAAAAGAAAGAATACTTAGAATGGAGGGAAATAACTATTCTTAGAGAATCAAAAACCACAAAGATTAAAGCATACCTAGGATTTCGAAACCTTAGCCTCCTTCTTCTCCTTCTCCTCTTTCCTTCTTTCTTCTTCCTTCTTTTTTTTCGTGCTCTTCCTCTTCCTTTCTCTCTCAAATTCGGCAGCCACACACAGGGTTTTCCAAAGCTCCTATGTTCTTCTATTTATAATACCCTAGTGACCTAAACCTAAGGAATGAAACCAAGTGTGAAAGCTCCAATCCTATCCAACCATATATGATCCAATCCCACAAAATATGCTTCAATCCCACCAATTCCTCTCCTTACACCTCACCTAAAGCCTAACACAATGTAAACACAATCTAAAGATAAGCCTTGTCATCTTATCCCAAAAGATGACAACCCATTTCCTTTTTTCTTTTAATTTCTTAATCAAAATAAGTAAAACAATTATCCACACATAAATTGAGCACACACACACACATTTAAATGAAAAAAGTACCCTATACTAATCACATAATTTTTCACACCTAATAAAATGTAAAACTAATAAAAAAACAAACAAGTTACACAATTATTCCAAATAAATCAATTAAATCCTAATTCACATAAAACAAACAATTCAAATTATTTTCTATTAAACAAACAATTAAATAAAACATAACATAACAAATAATACAAAAAAAAATGTGATCGCTATATATGTATAGGTTTGAATAGTAAAAGATATATATGTATTTATGAGTATAATATAAAGTGTTTATATTCTTGTTTACTTTATGTACATTTGTGGGTACATGTAGCAAAAATAAAATATGTATATATATATAAATGTGTTGAAATTGGTTATGAGTTTTAAGGCATGCTATGTGTAGTGAAATGTTGTTTTATGACAAGAACCAAAATGTGATTTTAAATTGCTTATGGAGAATAAGGTATTTGAAACTTCAAGAATATGTTTATGATATGTGCCTTACAATGCATGCAATTTATTTTTGTGAGAAAGAAACTAAATTTTTAAAAATGATGCTTACAAATTGAATTGTAAAAAAAAAAAAAAAAAAAACTAATGTAATAAATTGGTTGGTGGAATTTTTAGTTTCTTGTAAGGAAGTTTCTTTTAAATTAAAAATATAAGGTATAAGCTCAAATATTTTATGCTTTAAATTTTATACATTAAAAATATAATTTTTCCACATTTTAAATATGTGTAAACGCATTTATATTAGTGCAATTTTTATTTTGTAAAATAATTAATTAAGTAAAAAATATATTAAAATTGGACTAAGGAATTTATTTAAGTAAATGGGAGTATAGTTTGGATTTTCCAACTTATTTTAAAATCTATGACTTAGATGTAAAATGTGGTGACTTTGAGATCTTAAATTGTTGAAGGTTAAATTATTTATTTTTAAATGTTTTTATCACTTTAGTAATTATGATAAAGAGAGTGAGAAAATTTTCTTTGAATTAATTAATCATGTTAAATTAATTATTTTTTGAGAAATAAAAAAGTTGTCATATTTTATCTTCATTTAAAATGATAATTGAGATTTTATTATTTTAAAATAAATGTGACTTAAGTGCTAATTAATAAATAATTTTGTGAAATAAAACCTAGAATAAAACTCTATGACCTAAAGAGGTAATATGATAATATTAACAAAATTGGTAAATTGACTCTTGCTGAATTTTTAAGAAAGTGGCAATAAAATGGGCAAGTAGAATTTACCAATTTCAATGCTAATTTTTAAGAACCGTCCCACGTATGCAGGTTACATGCAACCTAATTTTTACGTTCACATATACGCCATTTGATTAAGTGCATGATTCTTTTTTTGCAAGAATTAAGGAAACACTAGTGGACTTGAGATTATTCTTTAATGATTTTATGTGAAATTAACGAATGTTTATAGTGTTGTGCAACATGTACCACGTGTGTGTGGCCCATGCACACGTGGGGTATGTGTGTTGGACATCTGTAATCTTGCATGGTTTTAAGAAGAACGTTTGATTGTGATTCTAGGCTCGTTGTGAAGTACCCCACACTTTATTTTTGCTTGGACTTGAGGTAAGGAAGTTAGCTAGACTTTTCTTTGAATTATGTTATGAAAAGTATGAGCAAATATGTTGCAAGAGCAATTGTGTTATGAAAAGTATGAGCAATGGTAAGCTAATGTGTTGTGAAAAGTATGAGTTTCTATGTTATGATATGAGTTGTTGTATATTTGCTTGTATGTTGTATAAAAAACGTTCGGTTGTTAGCATTTTGAACACGATACAACAAATGAGTTACTAAGGATATGACGTAACTCATAGGGCTGACGCGCTGGGGTTATTCGAGGACCAGAGTTCTTGTTTATCTCATAGAGGTGGTTTTACCAGTTTATGTTTTTGATGGTTACCTCATGATGTTGCATGGACAATAGGGGTGCTATGATCACATGGTGTATGATTATGCTTATGTTTATGAAGTCTTATGATTACAATGTGAATAGGATATCATTATGATATGATTATGATTTATTATGATATGACATGAGTTTACGATTTGTATGTAGATTGTTTTGTGTTTCTTATTATTTTTCGTATTTTGTTTGTACTTATTTACTAGACTTTTAGCTCACCCCCTTACTTCCCCCTTTCAGGTAGACAATAGGGTTTCTTCTTGGCATACACTGTGATGTGGGGTGTTCCAATGTCTAGACATGTATGATGCGGGGTGTCCATAAACGATTAACAATCTAGATGAACGCCATGAAAGTTTATGAACTTTATGTTATGGTTTATGTTTTCATTACGTCATAGTGAGACTTATATTTTTTGTTTTATTTCTAAAAATAGCATAAAGACACTATATTTTTATTTTATTTTAAACTATTAGGCCCAAATTGCATGTTTTGATAAGGCCCCTTTGAACATTTTCTCTAAAATGGTAATTTTCTAATAAATGTGAACTGAGCGACGTTTTACAAAGTAAATAGTTTAGGGCTTTCTTGAACTAGATGCTTTCTCTCTCTCTCTCTCTCTGACTTCATGAACGTCATCAGCAACCTTCTTTGAATCATAAGATTGAACTATCTACACAGAAGAATAAACATTGTTAATGGACCCTCAGTGTAATATTCAGGATGACATATCTTTTTCTACTTAGTTATAAGAATAATAAATCATATTTACCATTCTTATTCTTCATAATAGTAGCGACTATTTTATGCTTGGTCGATAGGATTTCATTTTCATAAAACTACTTATCATATATGTATCCATAAGTCGCATGGATGATCTCCCATATATTGTATGTAGATTTAAGGTTTTGTATAGTGTTTTTGGATTCTATATTTATTGATTGGAACAAATAATACATTGCCATGTGATTTATCCTTAACCACTTAACATAATCGAACTGATCATTCACAGAAGCTTCCAATGGTGGTTCTTACATTGGTAGTATTTTAATAGCTTCCAGCAAGTTCACTTAGTAATAATATATCAATATCATGTCTCCAAAATACTATATTTTCATCATTAATTTCAATCACTACATTGCAACGGTTTTGAGACATTTTAACTGAAATTAATAAAATACAATAATATTACTATTGAAAAAATATCAATTATTTGGAAAGTAAATATGATCCATGAATGCAACAATTAAAACACATAAAATTATCATTTACTATTCCACGATAAAACTACCTAACAAATAACTTTTATTTTCTTTGAATTCAGATAGCTTATAAGACAATCATATCTTTATTATTTAAAACTTAAAATAACTTTTATTTTCTCTTTTAAAAATAAAGTACCACTAGTTTGGTCAAGATACAATCATCCACAGCAAAATATTAATTGCATCTTTCTAAGTGTAACCCATTATTTCAAAATTCATGACTTAACTTAGAGAGTGCTACCTTAAGGTCGGTCAAGCCTAAAATACATTACTTTTTCCTATCTTCGTAAGAAGCCAACCTTGGTATTAATATGACTAGAAACCTTCCTAAGGGGGACAGAAACAAAGCCTCCTCGAGGCCATATTCATATTTCACGATGTTACTAATGATGGAGGCCATAAGTCACATTGAGATGTTCACCTTCTCCCACTTACTATTTTAGAATAACTGTGTTTATTAAAACTAATCAATTGATTCTAGATTAATTGCCAGTTTATTGATAATCCTATGAATGTAATTAATTACAAAATACATTTAATTATAAAATAGCCTATTTTTACAATTAAAGTGACCTAAATAATTACCCATTACATTCATCTCACTTTACTAAAATAACTTTTTAAATAAAGTTGGTTATCTTAAAGGCCTATAAAATCTATTGCATTTATTATGGTGTGATTTACCAAGTTTTAATTAATTTAAGACTTAGCAGTTTACATGCAATTGCTTTCTCCAAAATAATTCATATAAACAATTAGGACAATTCTAGATAATCATGTTTCTAAAAGATGCATGATTAATCAAAATTGCGTGGGGTTTCATGAATGACATGTAATTGAATAATACATGATCATGTTATCAATAAGACATTAATTAATATTTATTTAAATAAATACAATAAATAAATAAACAAACAATAAATGATGAACCGAATACTATTGGGTATTTCTAAATTTACAATCCTTTAATAAAATAGAAATAAAAATTATAAAATGGTATTTTCATAAAAATAAAAATAAAAAATAAATGATAAACCGACTACAAGAATGATTCTCTTCTCCTACTAGCTCATCTTCATAATTTTTTGGAATTTATTAGGCCCAACTAATTTTCTAATTAATTAATTTATTTAAAAATAAAATTTTAATTAAACAACCATTATTGTCATCTTTTTAATTTAGTTTAATTAAATAATTAAAAGAATCAAATTCAAATAATTATTTAAACTTAAGATAAGATTTTAACCAACTAAAAGATATTTTATTTTTCTAACAAAAATAAAATAAGATAATTAATTTTTCAAATTCCAATAATTTTAAAAATCAATTAAATAAAAGATAATCAACACAAAAATATGGATCTGTTGTGCACCAAGATTGATGCCCTACAGATAGGGCCGGCGGCACTAAGAGGCTCAGCATGGCTGGCTAGCTGGTGCAGGGACATCATCGAGGGGGCCAGGTGCGGCCTGGTGCATGCGCGAGGCTTGTGCTTGGGTGTAGGGGCGCGGGTAAGCTAGGTGGACGCACATGCGCGCAGGGCGAAGTGGTCGCACGGCTGGGTGCTGGTGGTCATGGACCTAACACAGGTGAGCAGGACACCCCAAGCGCAGGTAGCTCGGGCTCGCACGGCTAGAGCGCTGCTGGGGGGCTCGGGTCCTTTTTTTCTTTTCTTGTACAAAATATTCAAATTTGAATTTCGAAAATAAAAATTACAAAAAAATCTTATGCCCTTTATGGCTTGCACGAGATCTAAAAATTTAAATTCCTAATCTAATAGCACCATATAATTAATGATCCATCATTCAACCATACATTCAAAAAATACATCCATCTATTCAATATACATATCAACATATATATAACAAATACTAGAAACCCTCAAATCATTAAATATGTATATGTAGACTGCTCTGGTACAAATTGTTAGTATTAAATGAGAAAAAATCAATAATACGCAGCGTAATAGGATCTTTAAAAAATTATTAAAACCAGCTATGAACATACATATATAGATATATTAAATAACACATAAAAATAATAAAGATTACCTCTCGTAGCTTATCAAGTGTCCTTGAATCTTTTCGTATAAATCAATGATCTTCCTATCCTCTCTGAAAGCTCACACCTTAGCATTCCAAGTTAATCATCAAACACACAAGGACGTGTGTGGGCATGTAGGATTCAAAAATTGATTTAGACTCTCTAGATAAACTCAATACGTGAGATCTAGATAGGATTAGAAGAGAGAGCCTATAGAAATTTCTAAAATTTTAGGTTTAGGAAATTCTATCATTTCTTTCTTGAGAGAGTCTGATAGTGAAAACAACTTATTAAACTTAATCTTAAAAAGAATCGCTTCTTTTCAGGTTTATAGAGATAATTAACTAATTTAATTAATCTTATTATTTAAAATAAAACTAATTAATTACAACTTATTTAATTATTTAATTTGAATCGTATTAAAAAAAAGAATAATTAAATAAACAAATTTATTTGAAATTCAAAATTCAAATCTCAGGGATAGAATATAACCCTGGGTGGTGCCACTCACTTTACACTACAGTGAGTGTGTGAGCCACTTAGTGGCTCTCTTTTATTTTCTCATTTGTTTGTTTAATTAATTTTTAACATAATATATTTATCCCAAAATAAATATCAATTAATTTAAAATTAAATTTATCTTAAAATATCAGTTTTAAATAATAAATATCTTATAATAAGGTAATTATTAATCTCTCTTTATATTAATCCAAACATGATTAATATTTACTTTAACATATTGTTTTTCAAAATAAAAATTATACAATTAAATAATTAATTAATTCACAATTAATCAATTGCCCATAATTATCACATAATTATTTACTTGCCCTGGAAAATTAATTCATTTGCAATTACGTCATTCTCTCTACAAATCTTCTTTATGACATCCTTACCCTTGACAGTGTAGGACAGAGATGACCTGGGGACCATGGACCTATAATACGAAGCTCTAATAAATCAAATTATTGATAAAACTCTTTAACCTAATAATCTTATTTATTAATTCCATGATTACTCCACTATTAATATGGAATTGTACTCTATGTATTTATAGAATTATATTTACAAAGTTTTCTTTGTAGTCCATTGATATAATCAATAAATGTAGTTCTATCCCCCAATTATTGGTTCATTAATTAGAGCTGGTCAAAATTATCGTTTTACCATTCTAATTACATCTTGTTCCTTTTGTACCATTAATTCACTAGGGAAAATATATAATTAAATTATAGATTTGAGCTCAATAATTATTCAGTTCTAGAATTAACCCTTAAGGGAACCAATATTTGATCCGTTAGGAAGTATGGATTCAAATATTGTAAATCATGTTCCCAGCCATTCATGATATTGAATCTTCAAAACAAAAATCACTAGCCTCATTATACTAAGAAACCTTAACGAGTGAATCAAAAGATCCAATAAGCACAAACAGGAGTTCATGACTACTCAGAATTAGACAGATCTTCAAATGATCATCTATTATGGTAAGAATTAAATCTTGATGGCAAGAGGTAAGTTTAGAAAAGATAGTTAATTCATGTTGGTTCTGTCATATATAATCTCTATTATATACAGTACCTTTACCAATAAGTCTATCCACATCAGTAATTCGAATCTAGACTACTTGCATCCCGTTTGCTTAGTAAATCGTACTAGTAACCATTCATTAAAGATTCATTACTTTAGTATGTTATTGACTATTTTATTCATTGTATATGATCTTAATTCTCTCGTACTAATACAAGATCATATCTTCATAAATGAATATTGAATTTTCTTGATATTCATATAAATTATTCAAATAATAATTATAACATTAAAAAAATAATAAAATTGTACTTTTATTTAAATCAATAAAATGTCTTTACATGCTTTAAGTGCATTAATCCTAACACTATGGACCCTTGCAGTTGATTGAAAAGATCGTTTATGTGGGGCAATGGGTATTTGTTCTTAATCATCACCTTGTTGGGTATTTTTTCTCATATTCTCTTCCTTCTTGACGAAAAGTATTGGCTCACCCCAAGGTGAATAGCTAGGTCTGATGAAGCCTTTGTCTAACAATTCTTGAAGTTGTATCTTCAACTCTTTAATTTTGTAGGCACCATTTGGTAGGGAGCCTTTAAGATTGGTGCCGTCTCTGGTGCTAGTTCTATTACAAACTCAATTTCTCTCGTTGTTGGTAATCTCAGTAGATCTTCTAGAAATACCTCAGGAAATTCACAAACAATGTGAACATTATCTAGTTTCAATTGTGCCTCTTGTGATTTATCTACCACGTTGGCTAGAAACCCTTGGCATCCACTATCGATCAGTTTTTGAGGTTTGAGAACCGAGATTAAGGGTATGCGAGTTCGAGAAACATCTCCTTTGTAGGTGAACTACCCTCCGTCTTTTGTTCTAAAATTGACTGTCTTACCCTTACAGACTATTGTCGTTATGTGCCTTGCCAACCAATACATTCTTAATATTACGTCGTAATCCTTAAGGTCTAGTTCGATTAAGTCTACTGGTAAATCTCTACCTTCGACTCGAACCATTATGTTGCACACCCTTCTACTAGATAGCATCACCTCCCCTGAGGGTAATTTTGTAACAAACTTATCATTAAAGAGTTCATAAGTTTTATCTAAGCTATCAATCATGTTCGTAGAGATAAAGGAATGCATAGCTCTTGAATCGAATATTACATTGCATAGTTTACTAGCGTTAGAAATTTGATCTGTTACCACCGTATTGCTGGTTTCCGCCTCTCCCCTTGTACGAGAAAATACTCTAGCTGGCACAAGGTTGTCATCCTTTTTCTTCTCCTTTAACTTTGGGAAGTCCTTCTTGATGTGTCCCTTTTATCCACAATTAAAACAACACTTTTTCTTGAATCTACATTCGCCTGGATGCTTTCTCTTGCACGTAGGGAATTAGGGATATCCAACATAAGGTTTCTTACTCTCGTTTCCTTCTGGTACAGTCTTTCCTTTCTTAATGGCCCCTTGAGTTTGGCTACCGACATGCTTTTGTTTTTGGTCACTTTGCTCATTGTTACCCTTTTTAGCATCCCTTCTAGTTGCATTCTCTTTCCAGATTCTCTCATTGGGCTGTTCAGCCTCAAAGGCTATTTCTAATGTCTCTACATACGTAGATATCCCCTTATTAGCTTCACATCTCGAGATATCATGGGCTTATATCCCCTCACAAATCTTTGAATTCTCATTGTCTCCGTGGGTACTATATCCAGTGTGAACTTGGCCAAATGATCAAATTTTTTGGCATACTCAGTCTTAGTCGAGTTCCCCTAAGTTAGTGTGATGAATTCGTCCCTCTAATGGCGAGAATTGTGCAACTGTAATACTTCTTATTGAAAACTTAGACAAAATCATCCCAATTCATAGTGGCCACGTCTCTGGTTTGTCTCACCACATCCTACCAGATGCAGCATCCTTTTTTAGCAAACTTGAAGCGCAAGGGACTCTATCCTCGTAACCCAGCCTCATATGCTCTAGGATATATTCCACTGATCGAATCCATTCTTTTGCTTCTACTAGATCAGATCTGTCGTCAAAGTTAGGCGGTTGCTGCTTTTTGAATCGCTCGTACACTGCCTCATAACGAGGCTTAGCCATTTGCATAACCTGTGCCAGGTGTAACGTCCCAATTTCCTTAATAAGGCTTAGTACCTTGATTAGGGGGCCAGGAGGGCAATAATTGAATATTATGTACATGTTTATGATTATATGCATGATTATATGAATAATGTGAGTTATATTATAATATGACTATATTGGCGTGTTTATGTGTATTAAACATGCATGTGGGCCTGTTTCTTATTAGAAGGGCATTTTTGTAATTTTGACCCACTGATGACATATTTGAATATATATATATGTGTGTTTTATGATTGATACCACATTATTATATGGATATATTTGAGTTATTCCGCATGAGACGATCCTAGGGAGCAAGTTAGTGGTTTAATCACAGCAGGGAGTAATAGCCAGCTCAGGGTGAGCCAAGGGGTATTTTGGGTGATTTGGAGAGTCAGCGACACTCATTGTAGCGTGTGTCGTATTTTGGGAGAAATAGCAATATTCCGAGTTTAGCGGAATTATTTGGGGAGATTTGGGCATAGAGCGGGATTAGAGAGTGGAAATGACATTTTTTTCCCTTATGGGGTGTTGAGAGAGAAACGGGTTGAGTGGGGGCATTTTGGTCATTTGGGACCGTTTGAATATAAGGTTAAGCCTGAGTTCATTAACTCAGAAAAAACACAAATCTCTCCCTTTCTCTCGTTCTCTCGCTCGTTCTTTCTCTAAATTCATAGCATTTTCGAAGGGAACATAAATTCTAGAGCTTAGATTTAAGCGAGATTAGAATCATAGCGATTCTAGGGAAGATTAGAAGTTATATAGGTTAAGAATTCAGCTGAATTTTTTTTTATCAAAGGTAATTCGAGCTTTCGAATTTGTGAGTTTTGGTTTTTTAAAGTTTCTTAAGCATTGATTGAATTTTGTGATTTTAAGAATGTTATGATCCGACTACGAGTTGGGTTTTGCTGCATATGATGTATTGTTATAAGTTTAGAACTCAATTTTAAGTTTGGTTGTTGTTACAAAGAGTTGAGGAGAGATTTTTCTCGGATAAAAGCTTTGAAAATCTGGGTTCGCGGGGTTGCTCCACGACGCTGTTCTTGGAGCATCGCGTCCTGTGTGAACTCAGAGGTTAAGGTTGTCTTCTAAATCGCCATAGCGTCGTGGCGCTGGGTGTGCTGCGCTGCGATGCGTGTCCTGTGAAATAGGGTCAGGGCTCTCTAACTTGAGGAGAGTCGTGGCTCAAATTGGGGATTTCGGCCAACTTAGGTTTCGGATGGCAGGAACTCCAACCTAAGGGCTCGGCAAGGGTTCAACTACCCAGTTTAGTAGAATTCGAGGTCCCGGTGGCTAGGAGTCGGTCTGGGAGTCTTTATTCACTCAATATTGATGGATATCTCTTCTTGTTGTTGTGACTAGGGTACCGCCAAGGCTCGAAATGGGATCGTGCTCGGGGTCATTGTTAATTAGCCAGTGCTTGGACCAGAGGTAAGAAAAATGCACCGAGTACGTGATATATGGGATTAGGGCTTGGCTCGGATGTTAAATATGGATAGGATTATGGCTTGGCCCTTGTGAATGAGCATGATTATGATTATGCATGTGATTTTTTGATTAAGCATGCTTGAAAGCTCTGTATTTGGATAATTGTTAAATGATGTATGCTTGTTTGCATTATCTGATTGAAAAGGCTTGACTTATAAGTCAATGATGACCATAGCGCGCTGAATGCTGGTTGAAAGCATTGACTTATAAGTCAAGGGCAGTAATAGCGCGTAGAGCGCAGGCCGATACTTTGGAAATTAAAGCGCCAGGTACACTTGTCTAGCTCTAAGGCTGGTAATACAGAGGATAGGGCAATGAGCCCCAGAGTGACTCTATAGTCCCATATCCTAGAGCAATGGGCCCTGGTGTGACTCTATAGTCATTTATTTTAGGGCAGCCCCAGGGTGACTCTATGGTCACGTATCTAGGGCAACGGGCCCCAATGTGACAATATAGTCATTTATCTGAATAGAATGCATGCAAGAGTAGAGTTATTACTGCTAGGCATGCTTATTATGATTATGTAATATGTTATTAATAGCTTATGTGCATGTTTAAGTTGTCTTGCTGAGCCTCGACTCACAGGTGCTTTATGGTGCAGGTAATGAGGAAAAGGAAGTTGAACCAACCATGAGTTGGATAGCTTAGGTGGCGATGTGTACATATGTGGTTGCATGACCATCACGGCTGGGGTTTCTCAGAGGAACTAGGGGTTAAACCCTATTTTTTAGCTTAGGTTTGCTTGTTGTAACTTTGGAGTTGTAAATAACCTTTTAAATGTTTATTTTGGGATCCCACGTACGAACGTAAACATTTTAATGAGATAACTATTCCTTTTGACCAAAAATTTTAACCCTAAACCGTTAATCATGTTTAGTTACACGTTTATGGCCAAGAGACTCATTTAGAGAGTCTAGCACTATTTAAAATACACAATGTTTCTAAAATTGAATTCAAATAGAAATAATGATAAGAATACTTACATTATACGCAGCGGAATGAATAAGTCCTTCCTTCAGTTTCTCTAACCCTTGTATCCTTTCTGTCGCAGAGTATTACCAAGAAACTGAACCAATCTTCAATTTTCTTCACAACCTTCCAAAGTATCCTTGGAATAACCTAGACTAGAATGGGCTATTCTCAACACATGAGAAGATACAGAGAGAAGAAGAGAAAGAATAATGAAGTACAGAAAATGACTTATGTTTAGAGAGAATCTAAAACCTATCAGAAAACCAGTGTCTGTCATCTGAAATTTGACTTTTATTTTCAACTCTCTCTTAACATTCCTTTTATAGACTCTATTAGGTCATTTATTTAATTAAAAAAATCAATAAAATAATAGCCAATTAACAGCCCTAGGTCAAAATTATCATGGGCTTTAGGCTCGTGAAATTTCTCATTTGATTATAAGTCCATTGGACTTAAAATCAAGGCCTGTATTATTTTTTTTGATTTAATTATTTAAATCCTTTATCAAATTAATTATTTATAATTTTAACCTTGATTTAAACTTATTTATTAATTTAGATACCAATTTATCTTAATTAATAAATCTGTCCTAAGTTCTCTTTTCTTCTCAAAATTACATAACTCTGTGAAACTATCCAAAATTGACCTGGTTAACTTTGATAATTAAATCAATTAATTGAGACTATCTAGATGATTTTATCTAAGGTACAGTGGGGTCTATGGGCCTATGAAATCAAGCTCCAATAAGTTATCATAAATCTAACAAATAAATTTACTAACTTATTAATTCCTCATGACTCCACTAAAGACTCGGAATTGCACTCTTGAATTCATAGAACGCTCTATAACAAGTATAGATACGCTACTAGTTATCCATTGTTACAACCATAGTTGTCACTCAATCCTCTGTAGACGATCTACAATGAGATGGGACTAAAATACCATTTTACCACTCAATGTATTTTATCCTTATAACACTTAGTTCCTTGTAAATGATATTTCAGTAAACTAATATTAATTATTGAAATGAGATCTCTATCATTTAACACCTTGAACCAAACTAAAAGGAAACCATCGTTTCACTTCTTCATCAGAAGCTATAGATGTTCATATCTATATTAACACTCCCACTCAATTATAATCAACTATATTTCCCAAGTGACTACAACATAAAACATATACATATATATACATACATACACATAGCATATAAACATAATCATAACACATAAAATCTGAGTTTACATGCTATGTCTATCTCCAATATCCCAGTTTTTAGTAAGGAAAATAGATTAGATTTTAAGTGTTATGATTATGTTTATATGCTATGTGTATGTATGTATGTATGTATGTATGTATGTATGTATATATATGTATATGTTTTATGTTGTAGTCACTTGGGAAATATAGTTGCTTATAATTGAGTGGGAGTGTTAATCTTAGATATGAACATCTATAGCTTCTGATGAAGAAGTGAAACGATGGTTTCCTTTTAATTTGGTTCAAGGTGTTAAATGATAGAGATCTCATTTCAGTAATTAAATTAGCTTACTAAAATATCATTTACAAGGAACTAAGTGTTTTAAGGATAAAATACAATGAGGGTAAAACGGTATTTTAGTCCTATCTCATTGTAGACCATCTAGAGAGGATTTAGTGACAATTGTGGTTATAACAATGGATAATTAATAGCGTAACTATATTTGTTATAGAGCGTTCTATGAATTCAAGAGTGCAATTCTGAGTCTATAGTGGAGTCACGAGGAATTAATAAGTTAGTAAATTTATTTGTTAAATTTATGATAACTTATTGGAGATTGATTTCATAGGCCCATGGTCCCCATTGTACCTTGGATAAAATCATCTAGATAGTCTCAATTAATTGATTTAATTATCAATTAGAATTATCAAAGTTGACCAGGTCAATTTTGGATAGTTTCACAGAGTTATGTAATTTTGAGAAGAAAAGAGAAATTATGGCAGATTTATTGATTAAGATAAATTGGTATTTGAATTGATAAATAAGTTTAAATCAAGGTTAAAATTATAAATAATTAATTTGATAAAGGATTTAAATAATTATTTAATTAATTAAATCAATAGAAAATAATAATGGCCTTGATTTTAAGTCCAATGGGCTTATAATCAAATGGAAAATTTCACAGGCCTAAAGCACATGATAATTTCGACCAAGGGCTTCAAATTGGCTATTATTTTATTGATTTTTTAATTAAATTAAATGGCCTAATTGAGTCTATAAAATGAGTGCTTAGAGAAAAGTCAGAAGTTCAAATTTCTGAGACGACAGATAAGTTTAATCACTGGTTTTCTGATAGTTTTAGATTCTCTCTAAATACAAGTCATTTTCTAAGCCTCTTTGTTATTTTCTCTTCTTCTCTCTGTATCTATCTCATGTGTTGAGAATTACCCACACCAGTCTAGGTGATTCTAAGGATACATTGGAAGACTGTGAAGAAATTAAAAGAACGGTTCAGTTTCTTGATAATACTCTGCAACAGAAAGGATACAAGAGTTAGAGAAACTGAAGGAAGAACTATTTCATTCCGCTGTGTATATTGTAAGTATTCTTGTCTTTGTTTCTCCTTGAATTCAATTTTAGAAACATGTTCTAGGTTATCTCATATTAATTTGTTTAATATTATATCTACATGAAAATAAATAAAGATCATGTATAAGTTTTCCCAACAGGCGATATGTCGTGTAATGCCCCAAAATCCCTAATGAGGTTTAATGGTCGAATTAGTAGGCCGAGAAGGCCATAATTGATTTATCATGCCATTAAATGATCATGTGCATGTTTATGTGAATTATATTATTATAAGGACATTTTGGTAATTTATCCCGTTGAGGGCGTATTTGTGTATATTTGCATGCATGTTGGTGATTATTGATGAGGCCACATTATAATGTGGATATGTTCGAGCTATTCGTCATGAGACGATCTTTGAATGTAGGTTAGCAGTTTGGTCATAACGGAGTTAATTTCAGGGCTTGGGGTGAGTCTCGGGGTAATTTGATGATTATAACATTACCGCGAATTAAAGGATAATGGGATATGATTTATTAGCATTTGAGAATATTAGGAATAACGAGAATTGAAGAGCGTTAATTATAATTAACGAGATAGAGGAGAAAGAACGGTTTTGCCCTTGGTGGATGTTAAGGGTTTTATTTAAGCTTAGAGGCATATGGTCTTTTGACCTTAAGATATATATGAAGTAAGATAGTTGTAGGAAGCTTCAGAAAACAGATTAAGTTTCTTTCTTCTCCCAATAGTTTTTCTTCTCCTTTTCTCTTTGAATTTTTGAGCTCCATTTGAGGAATCAAGCTAGGGAATCAAACCTTCAGGGTCTAGGGTTGTGTTCCACCATTGAAGAGGGTTCTCTAGCAATTATAACTATGGTTTTCTGCTCTGTTTTCATTTGGTTTTCAACTTGAATTCTAGATTGGATAGTTGAGAATTGATGGGAGGTTTTGGCAAAGATTGATTGGGTTATGATGCCTAGGACTTGTATGTTTGATTTTTTGGTTCTTCTGGGAGTTTGGATGGAGTTTGGGATCAATTCTTGAAGGTTGAAAGTGGTGAAATCGAAGGAGGGAAAAACCAGGGCAGTTCAGCTTGGTTGTAGCGCTACAGTGCCCAAAGGAGGGCGCTACAATGCTAGCCAGGGCAAACTTCCCTGCTTGTAGCGCTATGGTGCTAGGGTGCCAGCACTACCATGTTCTTCCTGATTCCCATTTTGAACACTTTTACGGGTTTTTGGCTCGGGGCTTCAATACCTAAGGCTCAATGTAATGCCCCACAATCCCTAATGCGGTTTAATGGCTGGATTAGTAGGCCAGGAGGGCCATAACTATTCAATTATGCCATTAAATGATAATATGCATGTATATGTGAATTATATTATAATATGAGGTTAAATGCATGCATGTGGGTCCACATTTAATTACAGGGGTGTTTTGGTAATTTGGCCCGTTGAGGGTATAATTGTATAATTGTATGCATGTCGGTGACCAGTTTTTGAGACCACATTACAATGTGGGTTTGTTCGAGCTATTCGGCATGAGAAGATCTTGGAATATTAATTAGCGGTCTAGTCGTAACAGGTTTAAGTTTGGGACTCGGGATGAGTCTCGGGGTGATTTTAATGATTAGAGCGTTGCCGGGAATTAAAGGGTAACGGGATATGGATTATTGATGTTTGAGAATATCGAGAATAGCGGGAATTGGGGAGCATTAATTATGATTAACGAGATAGGTGACAAGTACAAATTTTGCCCTTGGGAGCCTTTAGAAACCCTTAATAGACCTAGGGGTATTTTGGTCTTTTACGCCTAGGATAGATATAAACCATTTATGGCTGTAGAAAGGTGGAGAAAAACATAGTAAGTTCAAGAGCTTTCCCGTACCTATTTTCCTTCAGCTTTCTTTGTGATTTTTGAGCCATTCTTGAGGATTCAAGCTTGGGAAATAAGCCTTGGGAGTTTGGGAGTGTGCTCCACCATTGAAGAGCATCATAATCTGAGCTTGAGGTAAGTTGCTAGCCATTAAAATCCTTGGTTTGCCCTGCTTTAGCTCTGGATTTCAGTTGGGATTTCTAGGTTGAATAATTGGTTTCGTTGGGAGTTTTAGCTAGGGTTCTTATGGTTGTGATGCTTGGGGTATGTGAGGATGGTTTTTGGGTTCATTTGGCACCAAAAATGGGATTTGGAAGCTTTGGAATCGGGTTAGAATCGAAGAAGTCGAAGAAGGAGGTTTCAGGGGAGATTCTGTCTGGGGGTAGCGCTACAGTGCCCATCAGAGGGCACTATAGCGCTACACAGGATGTTTTTGGGCGTTTTGGGGGTTCTGAGTATAGCGTTGGGGCGCTATTGAGCAGCGTTGTAGCGCTACTCTGTTCCTCCAAAATCCCATTTTGAGTGTTTTTAAGGGTTTTTGGCACGGGGTTTCAATCCTTAAGGCCCGGAATCGAATCTACTCACCGTGTGGGCATGTTTCGAGGTCCCGAGAGTGGGGTTTAGGTTAAGATCCTTTCATTGTTGATTTTCATTAATGGAGGATATAATTGGTTGTGATTAGGTAACCGCTAAGGAACCAAAAGGGCGATCTTTCTCAAGAGTTGTTCTTATTATATTTCTCGCTCGAACCTAAGGTAAGAAAATTACACCCTGTGTTTATGACATGCATGATTGTTGTTGAGGCATGTTGGTTGATAAATGTGGACATTGATTGCATATTAAATGCAAGCAGATGTTGTTTACCTGTGTATGACACTGACTAGTTAGGGACGGCACTGGTCGCGTATCACTGACCTAAGAGTCAGAAACGGCATAAGCGTCCTGAACACAGGGCCGAATGAAGATTAGATCTAATCGATATCAGCATTGAATGACTATAAGACATTAATGCTGGACCAACCCTAAGGTCGATGAAACTTACAAGCGCTTGACTAGTCTAAGCTAGTTACTTAGAGCCAGGGCCTAAGGCCTATGTGACCGTTTGTCACATGGCTAGGGAACGATGTTCCAGGGTTATGACTCTATGGTCACGAGGAAGGTTATGTTGGTGACTAGTAACCATGCATCTATCCTGTTTAAGCTAGTGAAAGGTTCACTTATCTATTAAGCCCCGGTGACCCTATCGTCGCATGGTTAAAGGGAGCTCTACCCACCTTGGTGACTTTTGCGACTGTAACTCGTCTGTTTTGTACTGAAAGTCCTAAATGATTATTATGATCATTGTTGATATTATATCATGCTATTTTGTGTTTTCTTGCTGGGCCTCGGCTCATGGGTGCTATGTGGTGCAGGTAAAGGGAAAGAAAAGCTCACCCAACCTTGAGTGGAGAGCTTAGGTGGTGATGTGTACATATGCAGCCACTTGACCACCACGGCCAAGGAGTTCTCAGAGGAACTAAGGGGTTTACCCTATTTTTGCCGCTTAGGTCAGCAGGGTTGTAAATTTGAAACAGTAATGACCATTTTGAGTTGTAAATAACTTGTAAATATTTTGATTGGCCCATGAACAGTTTTATGTATTAAATAAAATATATCCTTTCCTTTTGATTGTTTTTCCACCTTAGCCTGTTAATAACACTTAGAGCACGTTTTTAACCAAAGGACTCGGGTAGCGAGTCAAATTTCTGGTTCACCGTAACTGTTCTAGGGTAACTAGGGCGTTACAACTTGGTATCAGAGCGTGCCAAGGTTAGGGTTCCTGTAGACTGGCTGGGCATGTACACACATCACTGAAGTCAAGCTCGACTCATGGTTTGGGAACTATTTATGTAGTTATATGTATAACTGCTTAAAATAGTATATATGCTTTACCTGTATGCATGAGACACCATGTTAGACCTGTGCCCTAAAATATTATATCCACAACAAATGTGTGATAATTAGTACTGAGATTGCTGGAACATACTTATTAGTATTATTGATTGTAAATTATTATGTGATACATGCTAAGTGCTAAATGCTATAAACATGTATCTTCTTGTATAATTGTATGACTCTAGAATATGATAATTGTCTGCTTGTTCTTGGACCGTAAGGCAGCAAGAGGTTTATTTATTGCTACCTGACTGGTCGTATTGATCATTATTTCAGCAAGGTATCAGTGATAAGAATGAATCCAAGGCAGACAGATACTTCAGCTGGCCAGAGTGATCATGGTCAGAATAACAATAGTCAGGGTTAGGAGAATGACCAGTCACAGATTCCATAGCCAGCTCCTATAAACTGGCAGCATATAGTTAGTGATCTACAGGCAACAGTGTTGAGACAGGGAGAAGATCTTCGTCTCCTAAAATAGCAGCAAGTGCCTGCAGTGGCCAGTGTATAAGAGGCACCCCCTATGTCGGTGCCAGTAGCTGGGCAGCTGCCTGAGGTTGGAAATAAATGGGAGCCTCTTTATGAAAGGCTCAGGAAGCAACAACCTCCAGTATTTGAGGGCAGTGCAAATCCCGCCAAGGCTGAGTAATGGATGAGTATGATTACCACTATCCTTGATTTCATGTGGGTAACTGGTAATGAGATGGTGGCTTGTGCCACTTATATGTTTCAGGAGGATGCCCGGATTTGGTGGGAGGTGATTACCCAGACCAAGAATGTTAATGCCCTGAGTTGGGAAGAGTTTCAAACTCTGTTCAACGAGAAATACTACAATGATTCCATCAGGGCAGCAAAAGCTGAGGAATTCATTAGGCTACTTCAGGGAAATTTGTCAGTTACTGAGTATGCCTTAAAGTTTGATCGTTTGGAAAAAATTTCCATGGAACTGGTACCCACTAATGGGACCAGAAGAGAGATTTTTGCAGGGGCTTCAGCCCAGATTAACCCGTGATGTACATATCACCACTGTGGCTGGGGTTACTACCTATGCACAAGGGTTAAGAAGGCACTCACAGCTGAGAGTGTAGAGAACCAGATTTGGCGGGATAGTGCAGCCAGAAAGGATTTCAGGAGGACAGGTCCTCCATTTGTGGGTTCTAGTAGGGGTATAGGCCCAAGTGAGCAGAAGAGGAAGGTTCCTGACACCTTCCCAGTTCCAAGTCCTGATAGGCGGCCCCGTGGTATTTCAATGGGTCGTCCAGGTGGTAATGAAGCCTGGAAGTCTTTTCCTAAATGCCCTAGATGCAAGAGGCATCATTTGGGAGAGTGTAGGGCAAGGGCCTGATTCTCATGTGGAGCAGGGGGTCATCTTAAAAAGGATTTCCCTGAGGCAAGAAAAGAAGAACCCAGAAAAGCAGATAGCTCGGCCTCAGCTCGAGTGTTCGCATTGACACAAGCAGAAGCTGAGGCTTCTCCCTCAGTTGTTACAAGTCAGCTTCTTAGTGCTGGAACCCCTTATAATGTTTTCATTGATTCTGGTGCTACACACTCTTTTGTTGCTAGTAGTATTATTGATAGATTGTGTAGACCCTGTGATTTTTATGCTGTGGGGTTTGGAACTTTGTTACCCACTGGGGAGTTAGTGGTATCCAGAAGATGGGTCAGATCTTTGCCAGTGACAGTGGAGGGCGGAGAGTTAATAGTGGATTTGATAGAGTTGGTTATAACTGAATTCGATATGATATTGGGTATCGATTGGTTAGCGAAGTATGGGGCAACCATTGATTGCAGAAGGAAGATGGTCACCTTTGAGCCTGAAGGGGAGGATCCTTTTGTGTTTGCTGTTACTGTGCATGGACCTCGCATACCTATGATTTTTGTATTGAGGGCCAAGGAGGTTGCATTGGATTCTTAGCCAGTGTGGTTGATACCACTCAGGTCATGCCAGTAAGACCAGAAGAGACCAGACTTGTTTGTGAATTTATGGATGTGTTTCCAGAAGATTTTCCAGGGTTGCCACCGCATAGAGAAATTGAGTTCGTTATAGAACTGGCACCAGGGATGGAGCCAGTGTCTAGAGCACCTTACAGAATGGCCCCAGCTGAGTTGAAAGAATTAAAAGTACAGTTGCAAGAACTGTTGGATTTGGGTTTTATCAGACCTAGCGTCTCACCTTGGGGTGCGCCAGTTCTGTTTGTAAAGAAGAAGGATGGTTCTCTGAGGATGTGTATTGATTACAGAGAACTGAATAAGCTGACAATTAAGAATAAGTATCCTTTGCCAAGGATGGATGATTTGTTTTATCATTTGCAAGGTAAGAAGGTATTCTCAAAGATCGACCTTTGTTCTGGTTATCATCAGCTGAGGGTCAAGGAGGGAGACATTTCGAAGACTGATTTTCGTACCAAGTATGGGCATTATGAGTTTTTAGTCATGTCATTTGGAATTGGCTAATGCCCCTGCTGCTTTTATGGATCTGATGAACAGAGTGTTCAAGGATTATTTGGACCAGTTTGTGATCGTCTTCATTGATGATATTCTGGTATATTCTCAGTCTGAGACAGAGCATGAGCAGCATCTGAGGTTGGTTCTACAGAGACTGAGGGAACACAGACTGTTCACAAAGTTCAAGAAATGTGAGTTCGGGTTATCTCAGGTATCCTTTCTTGGGCATATTGTCAGTAAAGAGGGGATTAAGGTAGATCCAGCAAAGATTGAAGCAGTCAGAGATTGGCCAAGGCCAAAGAATGCTTCTGAGGTTAGAAATTTCCTTGGATTGGGAGGTTATTATAGGCGTTTCGTGGAAGGGTCTCACAGATTGCTTCTGCATTACTTTGTGGCGGCTGTGGTCTTTGCTTTAAAGATATGGAGGCATTATCTTTATGGAGAGAAGTGTGAGATCTATACAGACCACAAGAGCCTGAAATACTTCTTCACCCAAAATGACTTGAATACGAGACAAAGGCGTTGGCTGGAGTTAGTAAAAGATGATGATTGTGAGATTTTGTATCATCCAGGAAAGGCCAACGTGGTAGCTGATGCTTTAAGCCGGAAGGGTCCGGGACAGATTCATGGTATGAGGCTGATAGCCAGGGAGTTAGCTGATGATATGACCAGAGATGGTATAGAGTTGTTGGTGGGACAGTTGGCCAATATTACGCTACAGCCTATGCTGTTGGAGAGAATCAAGGAGGGTCAGTTGAGTGATCCACAGCTGATCAAGATCAGAGAGGATGTTCTGGCTGGAGCATCCAGAGATTATACAGTGTCTGAGATAGGGTTGTTGAGATATAAGGGGCGGATATGTGTTCCGCTAGATACTGCTTTGAGGCGAGAGATTCTGGATGAATCTCATACTACACCTTACTCTTTGCATCCAGGCACCAAAAAGATATATCAGGATGTGAGATCGTTGTATTGGTGTCCAGGGATGAAGAGAGATGTAGTGGAGTATGTGGCTAAGTGTTTGACATGTCAACAGGTCAAGGCTAAGCATCAGAGGCCGGTAGGGTTATTGCAGCCTCTGGATATCCCAAAGTGGAAGTGGGAGGACATAACGATGGATTTCATGGTGGGCTTACCCAGGACTGTTGGTCAGCATGATTCTATTTGGGTGATAGTGGATCGCTACACCAAGTCAGCTCACATCTTGCCAGTGAGGACTACATATACAGTTGATCAGTATGCAGATCTCTATGTGAGAGAGATCGTGCGCCTCCATGGAGCGCCTAGGTCGATCGTGTCAGATCGGGACCCTACTTTTACTTCCAAGTTCTGGGGAAGTTCGCAGAAGGCCATGGAGACACAATTGAAGTTCAGTATTGCTTATCATCCTCAGACGGATGGGCATGTGTGCTGCGAGCATGTGTGCTGGACTTTGGTGGATCTTGGAGTAAGTATCTACCTTTGATAGAGTTCTCCTACAGTAACAGTTATCCGTCTACCATTGGAGTTGCACCTTATGAGATGCTGTATGGTAGGAAATGTAGGTCTCCCATTCATTGGGATGAGACAGGTGAAAGGAGATACTTAGGTCCTGAGGTAGTTCAGAGGACCAGTGAGGCTATTGAGAAGATTAGAGCTCGAATGCTCGCTTCTCAAAGTTGGCAGAAGAGTTATGCAGATCCTAAGCGTAAGAACGTGGAGTTCCAAGTGAGAGACTATGTCTTTCTTAGAGTCTCGCCATGGAAAGGGGTGAGAAGGTTTGGGAAGAAGGGCAAGCTGAGTCCTAGGTTTTTAGGTCCATTTGAAATCCTGGAGAGGGTTGGTCAAGTAACTTACATATTGGCTTTGCCTCCGGCATTGTCAGCCGTGCATAATGTATTTCATGTTTCAGCTCTTCAGAGGTATGTATCTGATGAGAATCATATTTTGAGCTATGAAGATCTGGAGCTTGAACTAGACCTCTCCTTTGAGGAGCAGCCAGTTCAGATACTTGATAGAAAGGACAAGGTCCTCAGGAATAAGATGATACCTTTGGTTAAGGTATTGTGGAGGAACAGCAAGGTCGAGGAAGCGACCTGGGAGCTAAAGTCAGATATGCAGAGTCAGTATCCCGAGCTATTCAGGTAAATTTCGAGGATGAAATTTCTGTAAGGAGGGGATAGTTGTAATACCCCGGAATCCCTAATGCGGTTTAATGGCTGGATTAGTAGGCCAGGAGGGCCATAACTGTTTAATTATGCCATTAAATGATAATATGCATGTATATGTGAATTATATTATAATATGAGGTTAAATGCATGCATGCGGGTCCACATTTAATTACAGGGGTGTTTTGATAATTTGGCCCGTTAAGGGTATAATTGTATATTTGTATGCATGTCGGTGACCTATTGTTGAGACCACATTATAATGTGGGTTTGTTCGAGCTATTCGACATGAGACGATCTTGGAATATTAATTAGCGGTCTGGTCATAACAGGTTTAAGTTCGGGACTCGGGATGAGTCTCGGGGTGATTTTAATGATTAGAGCGTTGCCGGGAATTAAAGGGTAACGGGATATGGATTCTTGATGTTTGAGAATATCGAGAATAGTGGGAATTGGGGAGCATTAATTATGATTAACGAGATAGGTGGGAAATACCAATTTTGCCCTTGGGAGCTTTTAGAAAACCTTAATAGACCTAGGGGTATTTTGGTTTTTTACCCCTAGGATAGATAACCATTTATGGCTGTCGAAAGACGGAGAAAAATAGAGTAAGTTCAAGAGCTTTCCCGTACCTATTTTCCTTCAGCTTTCTTTGTGATTTTTGAGACATTCTTGAGGATTCAAGCTTGGGAAGTAAGCCTTGGGAGTTTGGGAGTGTGTTCCACCATTGAAGAGCATCATAATCTGAGCTTGAGGTAAGTTTCGCATAGAATGTAGTGTTTTTGTTAGAATGTTGCTAGTTGTATAAAAGCTTAACTTTTATACACGAGCAACGTTATTCCAACTCTTTACACTTCTTTGTCTTTTGGTCGTAGATTGTCATCTCCCCTTCTCTGTTCGCAAATTTTCATGCACGACCCATGGGGAGATGAGAGGCCGATCGACGACGACTTGCTCGCCCAGTTGCTTGAAGATCAGGATCAGTCGTCATTACTTATCCCGGAGATTCCTTTTTCCCATACCCCTCCCCTCTACAGACCTTCAACCATTCCATCAAATATGGGTCGAGTAAAATCCACCGCCCAAAAGAAAAGAAAAAACTCTCCTCCTGCAAATACGCCTGCTCCTCGGGCTAAAAATCCTTCGACCAGCCCACAAGCTGAAAATAATCATCTAGACATTCTAACCAAGGCCCAACCTCGGGACGTCCTTCAACCAGAAGTCGAATGGTACGTAGTTCCTCCTAGCAAGATTACAGCTAGGATGATAGGGAATTATCTCAAAAAGTATGGACTTTCTGGGATTACCTTAAACAAACCTTCCATCGACCAGAGGGAAAACCTGCCTGGGTGCGCCTACAGCGCCTGGTCAAGATACCACATTGAGGCAGGGGAATCCTGGTCTCTTCATCCATTCTTCAAGGGGGTGGCCAACTATTTTGAGGTCGCCCCCTTCCAAATCACCCCAAATGGATATAGAGTGCTTTCTGCTCTCTATATCCTGTACAGCCACAAGAAGTGACCTGTGCCTACGTCGCCTGAGATCAATTACTTATTTGATCTCAACTCCAACCCCAATCACAACAACACGGGGTTCTTCCATTTTTACCACTAGGAATCTGCTCGCACCTTCATGAGTGAGATCACCTACAAGTCCAACGTAGGAAAGTACTTCCAGGAGTAGTTTTTAACAACAGACTTGGTTGCCAACAATCTGGCCTTCACTCAAGGAGGTAATTTCTTTTTTCTCTGGTCGTTTAATTCCTTTTAGCTTTTCTGCACATTCCTTAGAAAATTTGTATTCTTCAAGTCCATGGCAACGACCAGCTCCTACTCTAGAGATGGAGATTCGAGCAGCATCCCTGGCCAGCATGACCGACATTGAAAAAAGCGTCAAAGAGCTGGTCACAGAGGCCAATTTGAAGTTGGTCGGCCTTCTGGCACCTCACCAGGATGTGAGGGAATCAACAGCGGGGAGTGCTACTGGTGGAGAATTTCTTGAGCAGCACCATGACGTGCCATAACCTCCGAGGAGGAGGGCAATAGGGGTGACAATCAGGGAACCCTCCAGCACCCCGCGAGGAGCTACTGGCCCTGCTCCTTTGGGAAAGGGAAAAAAGAAGGTTTCGAACACCCTGCGCCCATCCTTGAATCGTCAGATGAGAACGGTACTAACCTTTTGCTCTAAGATAATTTGCCAATTCCCTGTCATTTATTTGACTGGGACGGCTACTTTAAATACACCCCTATTTTAAATTCAGACTTCTTCAAGCCAGAGAGTGAGTGTAGTAGTAGTTCAGTAAATAGTGTAGCGACCAGTAATTGTAGCTCAGGTATTTTACTTACAATTTCCTTGCTCTTATTTTCTTGACGTAGTAAGAACATCTATTCATATTGTCTAACTGCTCGTATGCTTTCTAACTTGTAGATATGTCATCTGAAGATATCTTCGAACTCTACAGCGTACCTGCTACTCCTTCGAGCAAGAAGAAGGAGAGCAGGCAACACCGCGGAGAGAGCAGCAAGGCCCCTCCGACGAAAAAGGCTCGGACCGGGTACCCTCCAGCAACAACTTCTTCTAAGGATACAACACTTCCTCTGTTTCCCCTCGACCAGACATCTCCCCCAGCGCCAGCCGACCAAAACCCTCCTTCTGCACCTGCCGACCAGACGCCTCCTAATCAAACTGGAGATGCCCTAACGAATGTCGTGCTCAGCTCGGCTAAGGAGAGAATGACCAAACTCTCAAGGCACCGACGCAGCCGAGAAGCCATCGTCAGCACCGACTCCATGGAGGTCGACCGGATAATTAACAGCGCGCTGAACGAAATAGCCAGCCTAAGTTGCTATCAATTGCTAAGCTTTTTTTATTTATCTTCTCATTTTCTGCCATCACCATATCTTTTTCTCTGATCGCAGGGAATGCTAACTATGATCGCCAGATGGCCCCGCTCGAGGGCTTTGATTACTCAATTCAAAGAGTCTGAGGTCAGGCATGCCGAGGAGTCCAAGATGGCTGAGAAGAAAAACGCAGAACTGCTCGAGCAGAACACCAAGCTGGCCGAAGAGCTGAAGCAGTTCCAGGCTTCTTTGACCAAAGCCATTGGAGCAAAAGAGAAGCTTAAGGAGGCTTCTAAACTTAACTTCCAGGAAGCCAAAAATCTTGAGGATGAGCTGGTCGCTAGCAGAAAGGAAACTGAAGGGCTGGACGGTGCATCAAAGAGCTCGAGGAGACTAATGCCAGCAACTTGGAGAGGTATAAGGGAGCCACTTCAAACTGCTTCTACAAGTTCTGGAAGCACAACCGTGAAGCAGACTTCACCTATCTCTCCGAGCGCATGAGGCAAACTGAAATAAACCGATTCCATGCTCGCTTGGAGGAAGAGGAGAGAGAGAAAATCCCAACCTCCCCTGAAATCTCCTTGGCTACAGGCATTGATGGCATGGAAGAGGAAGTTGGGGCCTCTGTCGACCAGCAGACTCCTCAAGACCCTTCTGCTGCTTCATAATTTTATTTGTTTTTCTTTAATTTTAACTTGTAGTTTAAGACAAACGAACTACGGTTTGCGATGTTGAAACAATTTATATTTTTATTGCTGCACGGGCAGCTTTCCTTTTAATAGAAAATTACATCCGAACAGTAACTTCTCGCGGTGTAAAAGGTTTTCTCTTTTGACATTATAATATTTTTATTATAACATCTGTTCGCATGACCGAACTTAGCATAGCACTTTAGTTTGATTTAAAAAAATTTAAACAAAATTTTTAAAAATACTCTAAGTACCGTAGCATGCTTTCACTTATTTTGCTCCTGTGTTTACATACCTATTGATATGCTTTGATTCCTAGATACCTTATATGCCCCCCAAGTGATTGAGGAGCTTGTCACTTGCCTTGAGAAAGACCTGTTTGAACATCACTGCTCGTAATATAGATTTTAGCATGATAATATAGCAAAACAACACACATAATGAGAAAATACTTGTAATAAATACAATAGTAGGCAAGATTGACTGGCTGCGCACACTCCCTTTTATTTCTCGTAAGAAATGGACAATCGTGTCTGTACGAGTGATCAAAAATATGATCTTACACATATAAGCGATCAATTACAAGATTGACTAACCCTTGTTCATAAACTTGTAAAAAGTAAAATTAATACAAGCCAACTTTTTAAGAAAAATTGTTTATTGATAGTACTTGCGCAGGTGTTCTCCATTCCAATAGCGAGGAATGAGATCTCCATTTAAGCGAGCAAGTTTATAAGTGCCTGGATGGAGGACTTCTTCGATTTGGTACGGTCCTTTCCAGTTAGGTCCGAGTACGTGTTAAGGAAAACTCTTCTAAGTACCAAATCTCCCACATTAAATTTCCTTTCACGTACTTTAGAGTTGAAATACCGGGCGACCTTTTGTTTGTAAGCTGCTACTTGGAGTTGGGCTTGCTCGCGCCTTTCATCGACCAAATCCAAAGATTCCATCAATAATTGGCTATTAGAGCCTTGATCGTAACCCACCCATCGATGTGATGGCGGATCTAATTCAACAAGCAGCATAGCCTCATATCCATAAGCCAAGGAAAATGGAGTATGACCTGTTATTGTTCGATGCAACGTTCTATACGACCAAAGGACTTCAGGTAACTGTTCTGGCCATGCCCCTTTTGCTTCTTGAAGCCTTTTTTTAGAGTATCTTTTAGTGTTTTATTGATAGCCTGGACTTCTCCATTTGCCTGCGGATGAGCAACTGAAGAAAATCTTTTGATAATTCCATGTCATTTGCAAAAATCAGTGAACAGATCACTATGAAACTGAGTGTCGTTGTCTGAGACAATTTTTCTTGGAAATCCATAGCAATATACTATGTTCTTGACTACAAAATCTAGCATTTTTTTGGTCGTTATGGTTGCAAGTGGCTCAGCTTCGGCCCACTTCGTGAAGTAATCGACAGCCACCACGGCGTAGTTGACGCCGCCTTTTCCTATGGGCAAAGACCTGATTAGGTCTATTCCCCATACTGTGAATGGCCACGGACTTTGCATCTGATTTAGCTCATTTTCAAAAAAATTCCATCGAGTCTTCATTCATTGTTGGCCAGAAATATCCTTGCCTTAGGATATTTTTTGACAAACTCTACCCCCCAGCGTGATCCCCACAGAAACCTTCATGGACTTCTCGCATTAATTCTTTGGCCTTTTCTTTTGAAACACATCTTAAGAGTGGCATTAAGTATCCCCTTCGGTATAGAATTCCATCGACCAGGAAAACCGAGCATCCTGCCTCTGAAGGGCCCTTGCTTTGTTTTTGTCCGTCGGCAATACTCCATGCGTCAAGTACTCAATGAAAGGTGCCATCCATGTATCTGCCGCCTGAATTACCAGAGAAGTTTCTTCTATGTTGATGCTTGGTGCGGACAGTCGTTCAACATGCACTATATTCAGCATGTCTGCATCCTTTGCACTCGCTAAGTTGGCCAAGGCATCATCGTTTGAGTTCTGGTCACGAGGTACTTGCTGTAGAGTATATCTTTCAAACTGTGCCAACAAATCCTTTGCTTTGTTCAAGTAAGCAACCATCTTCAACCCCCGAGCTTAATACTCTCCAATAATCTGATTAACCACCAACTAGGAGTCACTATAGATTTCAAGTGACTTTATGTTCATGTCCCTGGCTAATTGTAAACCTGCGAGCAGCGCTTCATACTCGACTTCATTGTTGGACGTTGTGAAGTCGAATCTGATTGTGTAGTGGAATCGATGTCCTTCAGGTGTTACCAAAATCACTCCGGCGCCAGCATGATGTTCATTAGAAGAACCGTCTGTAAACAACTTCCAAGAGGGAGCTTGGCTTTGAGGCTCAGGCTCTTCTGGCTGTTCGTTGTTTGGAAGCCCAGTGAGCTCTGCGACAAAGTCGGCTAGAGCTTGTCCCTTGATTGCTGCTCATGGTAAGTACGAGATTTCAAACTGCCCAAGTTTGACTGCCCATTTCAATAATCGACCAGCGGCTTCTGGCTTCTGCAAAACTTGCCGTAGAGGCTGGTCGGTTAGTATTGTGATGGGGTGAGCTTGGAAGTATGGCCACAGCTTTCTGGAGGCTAAAATTAAGCAGTAGGCTAATTTTTCAATGGGCGATACCGCAGTTCTGCTCCTATTATCCTTTTGCTTACATAATATACGACTTTTTGCACATTTTCCTCCTCTCTCACCAAGACAGCACTAGCAACATATTATGTGATCGCCAAATAGATGAACAAAGTTTCCTTTTCAACCAGATTAGATAGAATTGGTGGCTGCGACATATGGGACTTTAAAGCCTAAAAAGTCTGTTCGCACTCCTCCGTCCACTCAAATTTCTTATTGCCTCTAAGTAAATTGAAAACTAGGACGCACTTGTCCGTCGATTTGGAGATAAATCTACTTAGAGTAGTGATTCTCTCGGTTAATCTTTGAACATCTTTTATCTTTTTTCGCGATTTCATATCGACCAGGGCTTTGATCTTTTCGGGATTAGCTTCAATATCTCGTGAGTTTACTATAAATTCCAAAAATTTCCCTGATCCAACTCCGAAGGAACACTTGAGGGGATTCAGCTTCATCTGATACTTATTCAAGACGTTGAAGCACCTATGTGATCTTCTGCCTTCTTCGACTTAACCAGCATGTCATCAACATATACTTCCATATTTGTACCGATCAGCTCCTTAAGCATGTGATTGACTAGTCGCTGGTAAGTCACACCATTGTTTTTCAAACTAAAGGGCATTACTTTGTAATAGTAAAGCCCTGTATCGGTCCGAAAGCGTGATCCTCCTCAAGTGGGTGCATACTGATCTGATTGTACCCAGAGTATGCATCCATAAATGATAGGATCTCATGCCCCAAAGTGGCATCGACCAGCTGGTCAATCCTTGGGAGAGGGAAACAATCTTTCGGGCAGGCTTTATTAAGATCTATGAAATCCACACATGTTCTCCACTTTCCATTCGACTTGGGTACTAGTACGGGATTAGAGACCCACGATGGATAAAATGCCACCCTGATGAATCCGTTCTCCTTTAGCTTCTCGATTTCTTCTTTTAAAGCTTTCGATCTATCTTTGTCGAGCAGCCTTCTTTTCTGTTGCACTGGTGGAAAGCTTTTATCTATGTTCAGGACATGGCTGATAACTGTTGGGTCAATTCCAACCATTTCTTTATATGACCAGACGAAGACTTCCTGATTCTTCTTCAAAAATTCCACCAGCTTTTGTTTTTTTGTTGTCTTTAAGTTTTTACAGACTTTCATAACCCTGGTCGAATCTGCTTCATCGAGTTGGACCTCTTCGAGGTCCTCGATCGGTCCTACTTCTTCCTCAAAATCCCCAAAGCGAGGATCCAAATCCCTATCCTCCCTTTGGGCAACACCCTATTTTGCGACATGCTTACCTAATTGGGCTTGTGTTTCATTGGCCAACTGCAACTCTTTCGTGGTGTCTTCCCTTGATCCACCTCTCTTTGCCTTAGATATCGAGGAATTATAGCATTCCCTTTCTTCTCATTGGTTTCCCAATACGCATCCTACTTTCGCGTCAGTTGGTAATTTCATGGCAAGGTGCCAAACCGAGGTTACAACTCGCAGGTCGACCAGAATAGGCCTTCCAATTATAGCGTTGTACGCGGAAAGACAATCAACTACTATAAAAGTAGTGAGTAATGTCCTGTTTGCGGGTGTAGTTCCTGCTGTAACCGGAAGCCTAATCGACCCTGTTGGCACGAGCCCTTCGCCAAAAAAACCATAAATGGTTTGGTTGCACGACTCCAGGTCCTTCACGGACAACTTCATCCTCTCCAGTGAAGATTTGTACAAGATGTTGACTGAGCTCTCTGTGTCGACTAACACCCTTTTTACCATCATGTTGGCTATTTGGACGTCCACAACCAGGGGGTCTGAGTGAGGAAATCGGACATGCTGAGCATCAATCTCGAAGAAAGTTATCAGTTCTTCCATTGTTCGAGCATTCTTGGCCATCCGTTCTTCCACATTCAGCATCTCGATGTACTGGTCGTGGCGTGAAGTTCGAGCGTATCGTTCTCTCGTCTTCCCACTTTCTCCTGCAAGGTGTGGGCCGCCACAGATGGTCAGCAATGTACCTGCCACAGGGCTGGCTGTAAAGGTGGCGAGCGTTGGCGTACAGGCGCCTGCTCGTTGCCTCCTCGAGCCTCTCCCTGAAAACCTCTAGTGGCTCGTACGTATCTCCTTAGGTGTCCCTGTAATGCCCGGAATCCCTAATGCGGTTTAATGGCTGGATTAGTAGGCCGGGAGGGCCATAACTGTTTAATTATGCCATTAAATTATTATATGCATGTTTATGAGAATTATATTATAATATGATGTTAAATGCATGCATGTGGGTCCACATTTCATTACAGGGGTGTTTTGGTAATTTGGCCCGTTGAGGGTGTAATTTTATATTTGTATGCATGTCTGTGACATGTTGTTGAGACCACATTATAATGTGGGTTTTTTCGAGCTATTTGGCATGAGACGATCTTGGAATATTGATTAGCGGTCTAGTGATAACAGGTTTAAGTTCGGGGCTCGGGGTGATTTTAACGATTAGAGCATTAACGGGAGTTAAAGGGTAACGGGATATAAATTATTGGTGTTTGAGATTATCGAGAATAGCGGGAATTAGAGAGCGTTAATTATGATTAACGAGATAGGTGGGAAATACCAATTTTGCCCTTGGGAGCCTTTAGAAACCCTTAATTGACCTAGGGGTATTTTGGTCTTTTCACCCCTAGGATAGATATAAGCCATTTTAGGCTGTAAAAGAAGAGGAAAACAGAGTATCATTTGAAGTTTCTCCCGTACCTTTTTTCCTTCAACTTTCTTTGTGATTTTTGAGCCATTCTTGAGGATTCCAGCTTGGGAAGTAAGCCTTGGGAGTTTGGGAGTGTGTTCCACCATTGAAGAGCATCATAATTTGAGTTTGAGGTAAGTTTCTAGCTATTGAAATCCCTACTTTGCTCTGTTTTAGTTCTGGTTTTCAGTTGGGATTTCTAGGTTGAATGATTGGTTATGTTGGGAGTTTTGGCTAGGGTTCTTATGGTTGTGATGTTTGGGGTATGTGAGGATGGTTTTTGGGTTCATTTGGCATCAAAAATGGGATTTGGAAGCATTGGAATCGAGTTAGAATTGAAGGAGTCGAAGAAGGAGGTTTCAGGGGAAAGCTGGTCTGGGGGTAGCACTACAGCGCCCATCAGAGGGCGCTATAGCGCTACACAGGATGCTTTTGGGCGGTTTGGGGGTTCTGAGTATAGCACTAGGGTGCTAGGGAGCAGTGCTGTAGCGCTACTCTATTCCTCCAGAATCCCGTTTTGAGTGCTTTTAAGGGTTTTTGGCTCGGGGTTTCAATCCTTAAGGCCCGAGATCGAATCTACTCACAGTGTGCGCATGTTTCGAGGTCCCGAGAGTAGGGTTTAGGTTAAGACCCTTTCTTTGTTGATTTTCATTAATGGAGGTTATAATTGGTTGTGATTAGGTAACCGCTAAGGAACCAAATGGTTGATCGTTCTCGGGAGTCGTTCTTATTATATTTCTCGCTCGAACCAGAGGTAAGAAAACTGCACCATGTGTAAATGACATGCATGATTATTGATGAGGAATGTTGGTTGATAAATGTGGACATTTATTGCATATTAAATGCTAGTGAATGTTGTTTACTTCTGTATGGCACTGATTAGTCAGGGACGGCACTGGTCGCGAATCACTGACCTAAAGAGTCAAAAACGGTATAAGCGTCTTGAACGCAGGGCCGAATGAAGATTAGATCTAATCGATATCATCATTGAAGGACTCTAAGGCATTAAAGCTGGACCGATCCTAAGGTCGATGAAACTTATAAGCACATGGTTAGTCTAAGACTAATTACTCAGAGCCAGGGTCTAAGGCATAGGTGACGGCTTGTCACAAGGCTAGGGAATAGTGTTCCATTGTTATGACTCTATGGTCATGAGGTAGGTTATGTTGGTGACTAGTCATCATGCACCTAACCTGTTTAAGCTAGTGAGAGGTTCACTTATCTGTTAAGCCCCGGTGACCCTATCGTTACACGGCTAAAGGGAGTTGTACCCACCTTAGTGACTTTTGCGACTGTCACTCCTTTATTTTGGACTGAAAGTCCTGATGATTATTATGATCATTGTTGATATTATATCATGTTATTCTATGTTTTCTTGCTGGGCCTTGGCTCATGGGTGCTATGTGGTGCAGGTAAAGGGAAAGAAAAGCTCCCCCAGCCTTGAGTGGAGAGCTTAGGTGGTGATGTGTACATATGTGGCCGCTTGACCACCATGGCCAAGGAGTTCTCAGAGGAACTAGGGGGTTTGCCCTATTTTTTCTACTTAGGTCGGCGGGATTTGTAAATTTGAAACAATAATGACCATTTTGAGTTGTAAATAACTTGTAAATGTTTTTTATGGGCCCATGAACAGTTTTATGCATTTAATAAAATATATCCTTTCCTTTTTAATTATTTTTCCAACTTAGCATGTTAATAACACTTAGAAGCTCGTTTTTAACCAAAGAACTCGGGTAGCGGGTCAAATCTCCGGTTCACCGTTCACCGTAACTGTTCTGGGGTAACCAGGGTGTTACAGTCCCTGTCTGATAAGGCACTCAATCTCGTCTTTTAGCTGGTTACACTCATTAGTGTCATGACCATAGTCATTGTGGAAATGACAAAACTTTGTTGTGTCTCTCTTGGAGATATCTTTCCTTATTGGCGATGGTCGCTTGTAAGGGACATTGGTGCTGGTCGTATAGTAAACCTCTGCTCTACTCTCGACAAGGGTCGTGTAGTTGGTGAACCTTGGCTCATTTCTGTTGCCTTTAGGGCACTTATTTTCGGACGTTGATGGCTCATTGTCGCCCTTTTTCCACCATTTTTTACCGTTCCCATTGCCTTTGTCGTTGCCATTGGATTTATCTAACCCATTGGCGACTTTAGCGGGATCTTCTTTTGGTCCCTTGTCTTTCGTAGGCGATTTCCCCTCGTTGGCAACCGTGTCCTCGAGCTTAATGTATCGATCTGCTCGATCAAGAAACTCCTGGGTACTCTTCACCCCATTCTTTCTTAAGTTATTCCAGAGGGGAGAATGGCGCCTTACTTCAGCGGTAAGGGCCATCATTTTCCCTTCATCGCCCACTGTTTTAGCCCACGCTGTTGCTCGCATAAAATGCTGGACGTACTCCTTTAAGGATTCTCCATCCTTCTGGCGTATCTCGACCAGCTGATTGGCCTCAGTCAAGTGCACAGGACCAGCGTAGAATTATCCGTAGAATTCCCTCACAGACATTTCGCATGATACTATGCTGGCAGGAGAAAATTTAAAAAACCACTCCTGAGTAGTGTCAGATAGGGTGGTCGGAAAGATCCTGCAGCGGGCATCATTCGACACCTTCTGGATGTCCATTTGTATCTTGAACTTATTTACGTGAGATACTGGGTTCCCGTACCCATCAAAGTTTGGTAATACTAGCATCTTGAATTTGCTGGGAGTTTCTGCCACAGCTATTCTTTGTATGAACGGAGTGCCTCTTCTCTGATCATACTCTATGTGGGATGTCCGGCTCCCTACCAACTGCTGGACAACCTGGTTTAATGCATTGATTTGGGCCTGCACGACGTCTAGAATCGCTGGGGCGACTGGTGATGGAGGGGCGTACTCATCGTGCCTTTCGCGCCTGTCATTGAGCACGTCCCTTAAGTCATCATCTCTGCGTCGTTGCTTGCTAGCGCCCAACCGATCAAAAATGTTTGGTTGCCTAGGCTTCCCCCAGTGTTCTGGCTCGCAGGCCTATTTTCTCTTGGTGGGGGATTCCTTTCTCCACCTCTTACTTCTCGCCCCCGACCAGCATTCCTTTGGCCGGAGTCAACTTCATTATAGTCATGGTCGTCCCTGAACTGCGAAAGACTATGGCGCGATCGGCTGGTCACGCTATTCCCCCTCGAGCTGGCACCTCTCGAGTGTTAGGGGGAGGCCTGCGTTGGTCAGTAGGTCCCTGGGCATTAACATGTCGTGGGGGTCCCCTGACCGCATAGCCTGACTCGGTGTACCTTCTCTTAGCAGAAGGATGTTTCCCCGTGCTCAGTGGATTTGGCTCATCAGCCATTGGTGTCTAGGGCTTCGGGGAGGCTGCCCAGCCCTATTCTGCCTTTGACGCTGGGGAATATCCGACTAGCGCGAGAAGGTGGTTATTGCTCAGGATCCTGAATTGGGATATCCTGTTGAGCAACAGGTGGTTGCTCCAGCCTTTGAGGACTCATCGCCTGAAGCGGAGGACTCAGGTTTGGGGCCCATTGAGGTGGTGCGTTTGGTGGCTGATCCGGTTGAGAATTCGATGCTGCTTGCCCCCGAGCCAATTGAATGACTGCTTCTAGGGCGACAGTGGCATCTCTGTGCCGGCGGTCCATGTCTGCCTGCCGCTCATTCAGTTCTTGGTGTTGGCGCTCGATTTCCCTCTGTTGAAACACCAACGTTTCAGCCGCATTCTGTTGACTGGCCTTTAGATTGGCCAACTCCTCTTGCAACACACTCAATGTTGTCCACATGGTTTCATAATCCATTTCTTCCTCTTCAAAGTCCAATTGTGGCTCATCTTCAACCACATTTGGTGGAGGAGGCTGGATGGATGCAGCGCCAGCAGTCTGTCCCGTCTTCTTGGATGTCTTCGCCATTTAATCTTCTTGAAGTCTATAATTAATCTCTCAATGAAAGCACCAAAATGTTGACCCTCAAATTGGTCAACAACACGGAGTCAGATAAACGATTAAAAATTAGATGAAAAACAAGAAGACAAATCAAATGGAAAGCAAACGATACAAACGATTTATGGTGGTTCGGCCCCAATTGGATGGTAATGACCTACGTCCAATTAGTGTTCTTATTGATATTGAATCCCAACACTGTGATCAATGAACTAGGGTTCACGAGTTTCACAAGCCTTGGGAAGATTACAACTTCGACGAATAATGACACCATATTCTTCTCTCTGAGTACAAAGAACAAAGTTCTGGAGTCAAAAGTCCCAAAAAAGGTCCTTCCTTGAGCCCTTTGATTCTTATTTATAGGCTCAAGAAGGTCATGGGCTCATGGGCCTTAATTACAATTAATACTTGTGTATCAAGGTATTAAAGGAAAATACAATTAATGCAAATATTACAAGATTGCGTATTCACAAGGCAGTAAATGAAATCGTGCGACCAGACTAGTCGCACCTAAGCGTGAGGCTTGATAAATCAATAACTCTCTGGTCGATGGTCGAACAGGATTTATTCACTTAAAACCGCCACGTGCCAGCCACGTGTAAGTCAATCCTGCCACGTCATCAGGAGCCATTTTTGGGTAAACATTTGCCCCCCAAGTTTATTTTACTGCGACCAGCATAAAGTAAACATAGGCGATCGTCCTTTCGAATGCCCTATCAAATCTGTCAGAGCCGCCCATGCCTTCTCGAAAAAGGCAACCAATCATATCTTTGTAGTTTCCCAAAAGTGGTCTAATGGCTATTACACTTACCCATGCCTTGGAAAGTTACCCCTTATGATTACCTTGGTAACTGCTCCTCGATCAATATAAATAACCCCTCAGAATCATCTTTCACTTTTTACTTTTCACTTTCTCCTCAAGAACACTGAAGAACAAGTCACAGAAAGCCCAGAAACTCAGACGACCTTGACGATTCGCGAAGCTTCTGTCCAACCATCTAACTTAGCGTTTCAGAAATTTTCTCCAACCTTTATCCAAGTAAGTTTCTCAAACTTTTCGGTCGTTGAGATGCCATGCAATATCTGTTTTATATCCGTTTCAGATTCTGAGTTCTTGAAGAAATTGTTTTGAGGTAAATGGGTCTATATATATTAGCATGATAGGATAAGGAAAAAACACTATATGGGGCTTAGGAATCGACTTGGGAGTTAGGATTATTGATTTAGGGCGTAAAATTGAAGTAAAAATTCGATTTTTAAGCATGTAGAAAAACTGGGTTTTTCCCGCCCCTTCAGAGTCGAAAAGTTTTTCCTAAAAAACTTTTCACTTCTACTTTTTAATCAATTTTCCAAACTATTCGCATAGAATGTAGTGTTTTTGTTAGAATGTTCCTAGTCGTATAAAAGCTTAACTTTTATACACGAGCAACGTTATTCCAACTATTTACACTTCTTGGTCTTTTGGCCGTAGATTCTCATCTCCCCTTCTCTGTTCGCAGATTTTCATGCACAACCCATGGGGAGATGAGAGGCCGATCGACGATGACTTGCTCGCCCAGTTGCTTAAAGATCAGGATCAGTCGTCGTTTCTTATCCCGGAGATTCCTTTTTCCCATACCCTATCTAACAGACCTTCAACCATTCCATCAAATATGGGTCGAGTAAAATCTACCGCCCAAAAGAAAAGAAAAAACTCTCCTCCCGCAAATCAATCTGCTCCTCGGGCTGAAAATCCTTCGACCAGCCCACAAGCTGAAAATAATCATCTAGACATTCTAACCAAGGCCCAACCTCAGGACGTCCTTCGAACAGATGTCGAATGGTACGTAGTTCTTCCTAGCAAGATTATAGCTAGGATGATAGGGAATTTTCTCAAAAAGTATGGACTTTCTGAGATTACCTTAAACAAACCTTCCATCGACCAGAGGGCAAACCTGCATGGGTGCGTCTACAGCGCCTGGTCGAGATACCACATTGAGGCAGGGGCAACCTTGCCTCTTCATCCATTCTTCCAAGGGGTGGCCAATTATTTTGAGGTCGCCTCCTTCCAAATCACCCCAAATGGATATAGAGTGCTTTATGCCTTCTATATCCTGTACAGCCACAAGAAGTGGCCTGTGCCTACGCTGCATGAGATCAATTACTTATTTGATCTCAACTCCAACCCCAATCACAACAACACGGGGTTCTTCCATTTTTACCACCAGGAATCTGCTTGCACCTTCTTGAGTGAGATCACCTACAAGTCCAACGTAGGAAAGTACTTCCAGGAGTAGTTTTTAACAACAGACTTGGTCGCCAACAATCTGCCCTTTACTCAAGGAGGTAATTTCTTTATTCTTTGGTCGTTTAATTCCTTTTAGCTTTTCTGCACATTCCTTAGAAAATTAGTATTCTTCATGTCCATGGAAATGACCAGATCCTACTCCAGAGATGGAGATTCGAGCAGCATCCCTGGCCAGCATGACCGACATAGAAAAAAGCGTCAAAGAGCTGGTCACAGAGGCCAATTTGAGGCTGGTCGGCCTTATGGCATCTCACCAGGATGTGAGGGAATCAACAGCGGGGAGTGCTACTAGTGGAGAATTTCCCGAGCAGCACCATGACGTGTCATAACCTCCGAGGAGGAGGATAACAGGGGTGACAATCAGGGAACCCTCCAGCACCCCGCGAGCAGCTACTGCCCTTGCTCCTTTGGGAAAGGGCAAAAAGAAGGTTTCCGAACACCCTGTGCCCATCCTTGAATCGTCAGATGAGAACGATACTGACCGTTTGCTCTTAGATAATTTTCCAATTCCCTGTCATTTATTTGACAGGGATGGAAACTTTAAATACACCCCTATTTTAAATTCAGACTTCTTCAAGCCAGAGAGTGAGTGTAACAGTGGTTCAGTAAATAGTGTAGCGACCAGTAATTGTAGCTCATGTATTTTACTTACAATTTCCTTGCTCTTATTTTCTTGACGTAGTAAGAACATCTATTCATATTGTCTAACTGCTCGTACGCTTTCTAACTTGTAGATATGTCATCTGAAGATATGTTCGAACTCTACAGCGTACCTGCTACTCCTTCAAGCAAGAAGAAGGAGAGCAGGCAACACCGCGGATAGAGCAGCAAGGCCCCTCCGACGAAAAAGGCTCGGACCGGGGACCCTCCAGCAACAGTTCCTTCTAAGGAGATAACACCTCCTCTGTCTCCCCTCGACCAGACATCTCCCCCAGCGCCAGCCGACTAGAACCCTCCTTTTTCACCTGCCGACCAGACGCCTCCTAATCAAACTGGAGATGCCCTGACGAATGTTGTGCTTAGCTCGGCTAAGGAGAGAATGACCAAACTCTCAAGGCACCGATGCAGCCGAGAGGCCATCGTTAGCATCGACTCCATGGAGGTCGACCAGATAATTAACAGCGCGCTGAACGAAATAGCCAGCATAAGTTGCTATCTATTGCTAAGCTTTATTTATTTATCTTGTCATTTTCTGCCATCACCTTATCTTTTTCTCTGATGGCAGGGAATGCTAACTATGATCACCAGCTGGCCCCACTCGAGGGCTTTGATTACTCAATTCAAAGAGTCTGAGGCCAAGCATGCCGAGGAGTCCAAGATGGCTAAGAAGAAAAACGCAGAACTGCTCGAGCAGAACACCAAGCTGGCCGAAGAGCTGAAGCAGTTCCATGCTTCTTTGACCAAAGCCATTGGAGAAAAAGAGAAGTTCAAGGAGGCTTCTAAACTTAACTTCCAGAAGCCAAAAAGAAGCTTGAGGATGAGCTGGTCGCTAGCAGAAAGGAAACTGAAGGGCTGGAGAGGCGCATCAAAGAGCTCGAGGAGACAAATGCCAGCAACTTGGAGAGGTATAATTGTCATAAGTTATGTAATCTTCTCTCATCTTTTTCCTTCACTTTGGTAATATCATTTGTTAATATTATATATATTTTGTGTCATTTTAATTGTAATCATCATTCTTTCTTTATATATTTCCAACATAAATCTTATAAAAATCAATAATGTTTAATAAATATACTCTTAAAAAAATAATAATAAATATACAATAATTTTATTAGAATGAAAATTTAAATAAATAGTCAACGTGATTTAGTTGGTCAACTTATTAATAAATTATTATTTAATAATAGAATACTTATTATTGTATTAAATTCAAAATTATATTATATTATATATTAAATTTTATATAAAATTTATTATAGTTTAAATTTTATTGACACAACTTTTCTTATTTTATAGAATTTTTTCTGATTGTATTAAAATATTACAACAAAAATTTAACTATATTAATTGTTTTTGAATGGATGATTGGTGTTCTAGTACTTTTCAGTCGTTTTAAATTCAATCACAAGTATACATTATAACATTAATTTATTTTTTGGGTGCAACTAGAATAGTGTGAGCTCCAATTTACATATTTGCGGAGTTATAATTCTAATTTTTTATATAATGGTATTAGTTGATAACTATAGTTTTTTATATGATAGTATTAGTTGTAGTTAGAGTATAAATCTTACACATTTTTTAAAAATTTGAAATAATTTAGAATGTCAAAAATAAAATCTAAAATAATTTACACAGAATATTACACACTTGATAAAAATAAAAAATGTAAACTCTATTTTCAATACCATAAATTATTATAAAATTTTCAAAATATTTACTCTAATTACAATGAACAAAATCAATATAAAAAAAAACAGAGTTGTAATTTTCATACTTGTTTAAACTGGAGCAAGTAGCCAATTCCCTATTTTTTTATATTAGAAGACTAATGTGGGATCCATAAACCGGGATAAATAACCTATAGGATGCGGTGAGAGGAGGACAAAGGATGTGAGACAACGAAATGTCATCTTTGCTTTTGTTCTTGAAATCTAAGGGTTCTGATGACGTCGTACGGTGACACGTGGCGACATCAGATAAACTACGCGGACATAAATGTCTGCCTCAAATAGTGACGCGTGTCTTGCAAAAACGACAACATTAACCGCGTTATCGCTTAGAAAAAAGAGAAATAGGCCAGATTGCCCCTCTCTACAAGTTGCACAAGACAAGTGTGCTCAAAATTACACTCAACGGTTCTCGACCATGAAATTACCATCCTATCCACTTCTACCTCCACTAATTTACCACACTATGCTCTGGTGCTCACCGAAAGTCATTAAATTCTCCTTTTCAAGTTTTTGGAATTCCAAAATACCAATTTACCCTCATCTAGCTTCCCGTACACGAAATTGATATTTGTAATGTGACCTTTGATCTTTCTTACACACCGCGGCTTTTTCTCACCGTACAAGCCGCGCCAACCGAAACGCAGGTTTTTATTAAGGTATGAACAAAAATAATAACCAATTCAACCCTACAGAAGTTTTTTCTAATCCCTAGGCAAAAAGTCAAGGACATTTTCGTCAAATAACATTAACGGAGACAGATCCTCCGTATCACGGTGGAGTAACAAGTTAACAATCACTTTGGTGACTTTGTCGTCTTTAACGAAAATAATTGTGGGCATTTTCGGCACGGCGGAAAAAAAGAAGTTTCAATCATACGGTGTCGTTTTAACCCCAGAATCTAACCGGCTCGTTCAAAGTTCAAACCACTGACACACCATTATCGATTCCAAACATTTTCCTTTTCCGAGGGAGAGATAGATAATAATTCTGACACGTAAGACTTACAGGTGGCAATATAGTCCTAGTCAGCAGAGAGCTCTCATCTTCTGTCTTTATATTCCCACGCTTCTGCTGCCATGTCTCTCCATCGCTCTCCTAAGAAAGTAAAACCCAAAGCCAAACGGAACGAGTTCTCAATTTCTCTCTCTTTTAGATTTTCAAAACTTACCGCCGGTGGGTATTCGCCGAGAAATGAAGGTTCCGGTTACCCGAGCTGATTCAAGTACTGGTGCGATACATTTAAATTGTCATGACGTCTTATAGTATTGTACTCTCGCGTATCACGGGGAATCTCTAACCATTTTATCTGAAGCAAAAGCGACTTTAACTTGGCAGAGTTTTGAAGTTATTCCATACTTGGTTTAGCAATCAGAGGTGGGAAAGCCTTATATAACATTTTATATACATATATATATATATATAAATATAAATATATATAAACACACAGAGACTTGAACGAGCCTTTGTCTGGTTTTTGAGCCTCGAATTTTGCTCAACTGCGTCATTTTTTGCAAAATTGTGGATCTCTGAGTCGATTCTGTACGTAGCTCTGATCGATGAAGGTGATGCATAGTTTTCAATGTCGGTTTTGGTAAAAGCGTAGGCTTTATTGTGTGACTCTCATAATTTTTCCTTTTTGAGTTCCACTTGGTATTTCTATTTTTTTTTTCTTTTATAAAATTTTGGGTTTCGGTATTTTGTTAGAGAGTGGTTTTAGTTCGTTCCTTCTTGGTTTCTGAAGTGTAATACTCTGAGGAAAAATCCATATTTAGGAGTTGGATAAAATAGATATATCGGTCAAACTTTGACTTTCAAACTCAAAAAACCTGCTCAGTTTCTTTCTGGTCTGAAAATGGAGTTCAGAAGATAGATTTTTCTAAGATCCGAGGTACTGCCGATCGAGAGAGAAAGAGCTTTCGTAGTGATTTTGTTCATGCCATTCACGATGAAGATCCAGCCAATCGATTATCACACTCAGGCTGAGGAGCCGACTCGGTTAATCGAACCAGCTAAACCGGTGGTGAAGACGTCGCGGTTCAAGCGACTCTTTGAGCGGCAGTTCACGAGTGTCTTGAGACTTTCTGCGCCTGCGCCGTTGGTTGAGAAGGCCGGCAGCGGAGACGAACCGCATTTCATCAAAGAAGCGAACAACAACGGCTCCGGCGAGCTGCAGTTCGAGCCAAGCTCTGTGTGCTTAGCGAAGATGGTTCAGAATTTCATTGAGGGAGGTGGTGGAAACGAAAAACAATTTTCTGCGCCAAAGTGTGGCCGGAGTCGCTGCAACTGCTTCAACGGGAGCTGTAACGATGGTTCCGAAGACGATTTGGACTTGTTCAATGGTATCGGTCACGATTCCAATTTCTTCAATTCTGGAGAGGGTTGTGAAGCTCTCAAGGTAAATTGATCCGAGTATATGATCGAATTTTTCGTTTGATTATAATAATAAAAAAAAAAATTAAAAAGCAGACGAGCTGTTCTTCGTTTCTGAACATTTATTTTCTATGGTTAGGGTTTGGTTCTTTGCTCGAGTGTCAGCGAAAGGAATTTGTTAGCAGATACTGCTAGAATCGTTGATCGGAACAAGATCTGTAAGCGTAAAGACGAAATTTGCAGAACGATCGTTACTGATGGATTATTGGCTCTCGGATACGACGCTTCAATCTGCAAATCTCGTTGGGAAAAATCCCCCTCCTATCCCGCCGGTACTTTTTTTTATCTAATATTTCCAAAATAATCGTTTGGATATGTAATGTTTGGTTGCTGGGAAACACGGAAGGAAAATCCAATTTAATTCATCTTCCTTTTTCTGACATAAGGAATAAAATAAATTTTAAAATATATATATATAAAAAAATCAATGCTAAATTTCCTGAAGAAAAAAAAATCCAGTTTAATTAATTTAATTTGTCTGTATGTATATATGTACAGGAGAATACGAATACATAGACGTTATAATCGACGGCGAACGATTGATAATCGACGTTGATTTCAGATCAGAGTTTGAAATCGCTCGACCAACCAAGACCTATAAGACAATTCTCCAAACCCTACCGTACATATTCATCGGAAAAGCCGACCGGCTCCAGAGGATTATTCCGGTGGTGGCGGAGGCGGCGAAGCAGAGCTTAAAGAAGAAAGGAATGCCTGTTCCGCCGTGGAGAAAGGCTGATTACATCAAAGCCAAGTGGCTGTCTTCTCACACACGAAACGCTCCTCCCTGCTGCGGCGGCGAGTCCGGTCCGAGTTATCGATGCTGTAACTCAGTGGATAAGAAGACCGAGTCGGGTGAGGTGGACGAGGAAAAATCGAAAGCTCTGAAGGAATGGATAGTGGTGCCGAGACAGCATATTGGTTTTGGGGTGAAGAAGAAGGTGACTGGTTTGGCTTCTGTCATGGCCGATGAGCCATGAAAATTTTGATTTTTGATCTTTTTTTTTTCTTTAACTGTGGAAGAATCACGTTCGTATATGGCTCTGCCTATGTGATAGTACTGCTGTAACATGTCGATCCCCTTCTGTTTTTTTGTTGTAAGGGTCTAATTTTACTTAATATCAACAAATTAGCATAGAATATTATATACAGTTTGATAATAAAGAGAAAAACAATAATAATGAAAGTTACGTGTTTTGTATATTTGTTTTTCCCATTTGGGTCAAGTTTTGTATTTGTATGTATATTTTGAGTGAATTGTTCTTTTTATTTCTAACCTTTGGATGGGATATATTAGTGTAATATTGCAGTTTTCGTATAATCTTGATTGAATTAAAGATGTGTACCAAACTTCTCACCACACCAAATAAAGGAAAGTAAGATATGATAACGAACAAGAAAAATAGGTCCCCAAATTTGTTCAATATATTCACAAGGTCTTGTTTAATATCAGCATTATTATTTGGCAACAAACTGTGCTTACATGTGGTTGATACATGTAAATAAGAAATGGAAAATTTGAACAATTCAAGTAAATTACATAAATAGATCCAGGATTCTTAAAGATGATTTGTAGCTGTATATAACTTTATTGTTTCAATCGGTTAGAAATTGAAAATTGGACCTGGGCATTGTAATTTTTTTATTAATTATATAATCTTTATTCAAATATAGTTTTATACTGTTTAAAAAAAATGCTTAACTATTATTTTCCGTTGAACAATTCGGTGGGTAACGATGAGCGTCGTCTGTCTTGTTTAGTTTAGTCGTTTTCCGGTCAAAGACATAAGCTCAACGTTTTGTTCCTTCGGTTATAATAATAGCGTTAATCCTCAACACCTGGCGCATAAAAAGAATTTGCTATATACTTTATACTAACGTGCACCGAGTTTTGTCGTTTGCGTGCCTCGTACTGAACCGGGTTCACTCAGCCATCTCGGAAACTACCATCTTTATTCTTTAAGCTTCAATGCATAGGCCTTTTTTCTCTTGCAATTTTTTAATTATATTTTATACATAATTTAGTATTATTAAGCATCACACTCAATCATTGCGATTGTAAAATTTTTAGTAATAAACACTTATTAAATATTAAATTTGTGATTGCTCTTCTTATCCATATCTTTTTTTTTTCTTTTCTTCCTTTTTTTTCCTCTAAGAACAATTCCAATGATAAACGTTATTTTATTATTGTACCAACATCAAAATAATAAATTTTTAGCACTATATTTTTTTTATTCTAATCATAATACTCAAAATTATATTCTCTAATAAAATATAATATATTCTTGCTATTATATTTGATAAATATATTATATATTTTAAAAGTTATATTAATAATATTATTATATTATAAATTAATTTTGTCGTTATCTACCATTGCATACTATGTATGGTGTGGCACTATAAACAATCTTATATTATTGTGATATTTATCATTCGGTTTTTGAGTATAAGGGATATCAAAGCAAATTTGGTATTTTGCAAGTTGGAGTTGCCCTAAATACAATAAATTTTCTCTTTTTTATTTATTTTAAATATTTTGTAAAATAAAAAGGAAAATAAAGTGGGCCCGAATTGTAACATAATTGCTTTGTGTGGGGTCAAAATGATAATAGTATAAATAACAGCTAATATTATGAAGCAATGTCTAATTGTGTTTACGTGGTGAAAGGAACCTATCAACTACTAAAATATTCTATTGCACTGAAAACCCTTTAGCTTGTTTATCGAATTCTGTTTTAATTGTAGTTAGATATAATTGCAAATTGAACAATGAATTTTGATTATTTTTTAACTTATCTGTTTTTTCTTCCAAATTTTTGGATGGAAATTAGCTTACTTAAGAAAAACGTTACTTTCTTATCCATTTTGTACGTGGATCTTAGTAAGAGCAAGCCCAAATTGTTTACTTTTGTTTCTTTTCAATGAAAATGCAAGTTACAAAGATATTATAAGTACAATTTCTTTGTCAATTTTTATTATTATATTCTATTTTTTATCAATTTTATTATTATATTCTTTGAATGACAAATACTAAGACTATATTAGGCTGATTGATATTTAGCTTGTTTTATTTTTACTATAATTAATAATGGATTTGGGTTTCCAATTTATAGATTTTATTTTTATGGATCAACAATGTATACGGCGCCACATTGAATATGCAAGTCTTTGGTCGGACAAGTAATTAATATGACCAATTAAATTAGTAGATCTGAAATTACAAGTAGTTTTAACTATTGTTATATTTTTAAATAAAAAAAGGAATCGGATTAGAATCCACCCTAAACCACATAGTTTATTACCAATTGGGATTTGATATGAGGCTTATTATATAGAAATGTTGGAAGTGAAAAGCAACACAAAGATGTTACTTATACGTTAATAAACATACGTTTGTTAATGAGAGTATCTATATATACACAACAAATAATTGATATTATAGACATATACGAAAGTTTGCAATTCAAATTAAAATTCTTATTTCTTATTTTTTTTAGCATGTTCAATAGATCAATGCAATAAAATAATAAGAGCGCTATACCTTAAAAAATGAAATCGAACTTTATTTTCCAATTGATTAGAGCATGTTTTATGGATCAATGACATGAATGGGGTATTTGGTATAAGGTAAAGTGAATGTGGGAATGTGAATCTAAAACACTTTTCATGTTTGGTTCAAATTTTTAGGGAATAAAGTTAATAATTTTTGTGGGTTCTACATGTCTTTTAAGAGTAAAGTAAATTATTTTATACATTTAGGTTTAATATCACCTCTATTCTAAGTTCATCTACACTTTTCAATGAGATTCAACTACTCAAAACAAACACTCCGGAAATATAAAATTAAAACAAATGTGTCCCCATATTTTATTAAGTGTAGAATTATTTTTTTCAAATTTAGAGATCGCATATAATATCGATATATATCATTTTTGGACAAAACATATAAGTGACAAAATTATCGTACGTAAAAACTTATGCAATTGTTTTTGTTGTAAAATCCATATACAACCCCGAAACTAGAGCTAAAAAAGTCAAGTGAAAAAAAAAGATTCGAACTGAATAAAGTTCATCTAGTTTAAGAATTAAAACAAATTACATACACAATACATGATAATTTGTCAATGGTAACCATCTCAACTTTTAAACTTTCTTATTACAGAAGTAATGGAACACTCTATATATACGAAGATCAATAATTGAACAAAGAATTCATACAAATTTACCCTCACTCAATAGATAGCTTAATTAAGCACTTTACAAAATTTGAACTCAAAATAATTATCTTTGTTCTAATACGAAAATTCTCTTATACTTTCCACACAAAAATCTCACACCATATTGTATAACTTTATAATTTTTCTCATATAACTTGTCTACAAACCACCTTGAAAAAATTCTCAAACTAATTAAATATAGGTACAATCTTCAATATGATACATATTGAGAATTTTGAATTTATTATTTGTTATAATAATTATGTGATTTTCCTCCAATTATCTATTCATCTGTTTACAATTAAAAAAAAGTTAAAATTTGGATGTGTATTATTAAAATATGTATCGACAACAAGCGATACAAATAAAAATTCAAGTGATTAAAGTTAGAACCAAAATAATTTAACCTAGAGTTAAAGATATATCACAAAAATGTTGACAAAGTAAGTCAAGCAAACTCTTTTTTTGCTTAAAATATATGGAGAAACTAAAACTAAATCATGTGCCAAAAACAAAAGATGGGTTGTTTATTAAAAGAAAAATGAAAAGATAGAAAAGAAAAAAGGGACTTTTTATAAAGTAGAAAAATCAGCCTTATATTATAAACTATAATTTAGTGGCACGCTCATGAAGCATTGGGATTCCGCTATTTTTTTGTAATTGTAAGGCAATGCTCTGCACTGCAACCCTTGCAGAAGAGAAGGTCCAAGTTTTTGTCCTACTACTATTAACTCAATTCAATAAATCAATGCACACACAAGAATTGAAAAATAAAAACAAAACAAAAATTTAAAGTCTTATTAATTATGACTCTAGAATAGGGTCTGTCTACCTTATAGTTTAACATATTGTATTTACCTCGGCAACATGTTAGTAAAAAATATAGCTGATTTTTCTAAATTTATTGAAAAGGCCAGGCCAGGTCCGGCATGTGACTCACTTTTGGGTGAAATGTCAATTATAGATGAGATTACGCCCAACAAGGCCAAAACTTTATTTGCAGATAGAATACAAAACTACTTGGTCTTTTAGTAAGAACTCATACTTCGTATTTTTTTTCTTTTCTTTTCAGAACATGGAGAAATTGCTTCTTCAGCATTATGAACAACATTTTAAACTTATAATTAATAGTAAAGCAGTGCGTTCTTCTTCACGATCGAGCCATATGTATAATATAAAGATTCTTCTCAGTTATAATACTGGAGAGTATCTAAATAAAGTCTAACTCAATCTGCTAGGGTTTCCAATCAAAAAGAATATTTTAATCCTAAGACTAGGGGACAACTAGCTTATCCTCAGTTAAGAAAGAGTTTAAAACTCTTTGCGATAAAACAATTCCACACAAACAATAATACTAATCTCAATTCTATACATATCTTAAATATTGCTTTAATAGATAATTATAAGCTTAAATGAGACAATCATATCAACATAACACACTTATTAATCACTATAACTATGAAGTTTTTAGAACTTTATTAGTTTGCTATCACGGGTGCAAATTGTCAAAGCACCAGTCTAATAAAATTCCTTAGTACCTGTAACACCCTACTAATCAAGGATTGTTATGACGTGTGTTTAAATTAGTGTTGGACTCGCTAAACGAATTATTTGAACTAAAATATGTGATTAAGTGACTAATGGTTCAGGTATTAAAATTTTTTGTCAAAGGAACAAACATTTCCATAAAAAAAAACTTAGTCTTTACATGGTATCCTAAAATACAAGTTAAAATTTGTTTGTAACTCAAGGTTACAAAATAAGCCAACCTAAGTGGCAAAACAGGGTCTAACCCTAGTTCCCCTGCGATATCCCAGCTGTGGCGGTCGAGCGGACTATAAATGTACACATCGTCTTTAATGCTCTCCAACTCATGGCTGGTCAAGCTTCTCCTTACCCTTACCTGCACCACATAGCACCCGTGAGCCAAGACTCAACAAGAAAACATATTAACAGATTCAGATAATCAACATAATATAAGAGAATGCTTAACAATGATAACTGAAACCAAGCAAGCACATTGTACAAGTAAGCGACCTCTGGGTCACACAAGTGCGTATCACACCCCTATTTATTCAAGTGGCATCCGAGCCAGTCAAGTGCATAATACACTCCCAGGGTGGCCTAGCCATAACGGTATGTGCTATGCGCGCATAGTGTCGACCACGACTTATAAGCCAAGCCTTGTAACCCCTCGACTTATAAGTCGAGCCTTTTAACCAATATGCCCTCGACTAACATGCCGAGCTTTTAATCGGATGTAATAGACAGATCCTCGACTTATAAGCCGAGCTTTCCAGTCAGGAACAAGCATACATATAATACATTCATCATACACACAGATACAAAGCATTACAGTGTACTTAAATAGATATTCACAGGCATAATTATAATCATGCTCATTAACTGGGCCCGAGCCCTCATCATGTTTACATTTAACAGTTGGGCGAAGCCCTAATCGTCTTACATTTGATAGCTGGGTCAAGCTCTAATCATATTACATTTAACAACTGGGCCAAGCCCTAATCATATTACATTTAACAACTGGGCCAAGCCCTAATCACGTATCTCACGCACTGGGTGCAGTTTTCTTACCTTGATCTTGGTGTGAAAGATGAAACGACCCTGAGCGCTAACCCTGACCCGAGCCTGGCGAAAACCCTAGTCATAACACAAGTATAAGTTCATCAGGAATTAACCCCAGAACCCGAGTTCCAAACTGAACTTGTAACGCCCTGGGTAGCCAAGACCGTTACTCTGTGTATTTATAAAGGTGTAGAAAATGTGTCACTGACATCACTAATGAACTAGGGTTAAAATGTTTTGGTCATAAAATATACCTTTCTTATAATTAAACGTTTTGTACAAGGGATCCCAAAAGAAACAGTGTTTGAAAGTCAGTTTACAAAATTTCCAAAGTACAAACAACCACTAGCCACTCTAAGGGAAAAACAGACATTTATGGTCCTCCTGTTCCTGTTTCCTCCTCAACCATAGCGGCCGAGCAGCTGATCATGTACATTCTGCCTTTAGATCTTTCCGATTCAGGGCTGATCAAGCTTACCCTTGCCTTTACCTGCACCACGTAGCACCCATGAGCTAGGGCCCAGTAAGAAAATATAACGTTTTAGCACAAACAATGTTAACAATTTGATAACCCTTAAAGCATGTTTATACACTTAGCATACCACATTAATCATATAGTCCATAAACCTAACCAGAGAATCAACAAACCAAAACTCAGTTATTCAGCATGACAAATCCATCAACCAATAATAATAATCAAATCACATGACAATTAGGGTCGACGCCCTTAGGTCGCACCTTCTGTTTAACCCCACTGAATCCGGTCCGCTTAAACCGAACTCAGTGAATAATAAGTTATCCTTAGCTACCAGTGGTTGAGCCGAGCCCTATGAGCCAATGTAAACTTCGGCACTCTTAGATCGTTTGCTTGTTATTCACATGGCATAATACCATCCTTTATAAATCATACAAAACAGGGAACCCTTAGTCCCATTATAAATTCACAACCGCGTGTAGTTTTCTTACCTTTAATTTCCAAGTGTACTGATTACGAGAGATGTCTCTTGAGCACGATCCGTTTCCCGAGCCCTAGCTTATACCTAGTCACAACCAAGATAAGGGATACCATTAATAATTGCAAAAAGGTTTCCGGGTAAGGTTTTAGCCTCTGGGACATCGAATTCCACCAAACACGGTAGTAGAATCGATCCCGAGCACCCTAGGTTATGTTCCCGCGCTTAAAAACTCCAAAAGGCCACAAATGTCCTTAAGGGTCGCGGCCCAAGCTCCCTATGCCACGGCATGGCCCCAACCAGAGGCTCAGCCTCATCCAAAAACTGACACGGGCCGCGGCCCTACATACCCTATGTCGCGGCCTGCCCTCCATCTCCAGCACCCATTAGCTTCAGAGGGCCACGACACACCAAGAAATATGCCGTGGCCCGACCCCTTCGAACCCAGAAAAACCACCATTTTTAACACTCAAAACCACCCATAACCATCCCAATAATATACTCCAATTATCACAAACATTCTAGCATGATTTCAGTAACATAAGCCAACAAAAACCTAATCTAGAAACTCATCAAAACACCATTTTAATTTATGAAACCCACACACTCAAGAACACCAAAACCAGTCAGAAAACTCATAATTCAAACACTATATCATAAATTGGAGCTTACCTTCACTGAAGACTCAATCCTCCAAGCAATTACTGAGCTAACTCCCAAATTTTTAGCTTCAATTCAACCTTAAATTCAAACCTAAGAACTCTTAAAATCCAGCCCCAAAGCTGCATAACCAAATGATCAAAAGTACAATTCAATGCTTACCTCAGTTCCTGGTTAGATCCCTTAGCTTTTACTGAATTAATCTTCCAAATCCTCTACTCAGTTCTCTGAATTCCAGCCTAGTTCCCTTAGTTTTTCTGTAGTTTTCCCTGAGAGAGAAAAAGAGGAAGAGAGAAGGGTCGGTTCTTGGTGTTTCTACCACTTTCTAAGTTTTACTTAGTCTACCCTTAAGCAATTAAATCAATCCCGAGGCTCGAGGTACTGGAAACGTCCCCGAGGGAAAAATGGTAAAATTCCCCAGTATTCCCACCTAAGCTTCCTAACCTCAAGTATATCTCCAGTTATTTATTTCCATAACCCGATAACCCAAATAACCATCTAATACCCGAAATACCCCTTAACTTGCCCCAAGTCAAGTATTAGGTCCCGTTGTGACTTTCGCGCTTACTAGCTCCCTAGGATCGCCTCAAGTCACATGCTGCAGATTTACCCACATAATAATGGGATCCTCACAATTATAATATATTATCACATTTACGCCCTCAACGAGCTAAAATTATAAATATACCCCTTTAAGCTAAACGGGGCCTACATGCATACTAATACTCGTAGACATGCATTTCACATATACATTCATATAACCATACAAGCATGCTTATCACAGAATCATGCATTAAACTACTTAATTCACACATAAACCAATCGTGCCCTCCCGACACACTAATCAAGGCCCTTAAGCCTCATTAGTGATTTTGGGTCATTACAGAACTCTAACTGTAACGACCCAAAATCACTAATATAGCTTAAGGGCCCTGATTAGTGTGCCGGGAAGACATAATTGACTTATGAGTGAATTTATTGATTTAATGTATGCTTGTGTGAATATTTGAATGTAAATGTGGTTAATGTTATATCTATGACAACCACATTATTATGTGGATAGATTAGCAGTGAGCGACTTGAGGCGATTCTAGGGAGCCAGATAGCGGGAAAAGTCACAACGGGGCTTAATAATATTTGACTTTGGATAAGTCAGGGGTATTTTAGGTATCGGGTAGTTATTTAGACTATTGGGTATGGAAATAAATATATGGAGATATATTTGTAGATAGAAAGCTTAGACGGGAATATTGGGGAAATTTACCGTTTTGCCCTCGGGGACGTTTCCGGTACCCCGAGCCTCGGGATTGACTTAACTGGCTAGGATTAGACTAAGTTAATGAAAAATAGAGGAACAAAACACAAACCAATCTCAGCTCTTCTTCTCTTTTCTCTTCTCTTCCTTCTCTCTTCTCTTTCAAGAAACCACAAAAAATCTAAGGGAAAATTCAACTGGAAATTTCTATGATTGAGTTGAGTTCATGAAGGTTTAGCTTAGTACCCAGCTAAGGGACACCCAACCAGGATCAAGGTAAGAATTGAGTTTGTTTTTGGGAGTTAAAATTCTGAGTTTTGGCTGAATATTGAGGTGCTTATGGTTTTAATGTTTAAGGATTGAATTAAGCTGAGAAGCTTGGATTTTAGCTCATGAATCTGTCAAGGAGGTTGTTTAGCATAAGAGGTAAGCTTCAATTCGTAATTTAGAGGTTTAAATTCTGGCTTTGCATGACTGGTTTTGGTGTTTTGAGCTGTTGGGTTTCAGAAATCAAAAATGGAATTGTTATACCCAAAAATTGGAGATCAATGACGTGGAAATAAAAGTGACAAATGGCAGTACATTGTCCGTAAAAGACACATTAAATAGTCAATAAATACATTGACTCCTCAGAGTTGTGATAAAGTGACCCGGTAGACTGACGAAGAATTTGGACTGCTTGAAAGATGTCATAACCGAGCCAAGTGCACCTTGGTCCGAGGAAAGCTAAGGAAAGTGCATCCTAGGAGGCTAAGGAGAATGCATCCTAGGAGAGCTAAGGAGAGTGCATCCTAGGAGGCTAAGGAGAATGCATCCTAGGAGGCTAAGGAGAATGCATCCTAGGAGAGTTAAGGAGAGTGTATCCTAGGAGGCTAAGGAGAATGCATCCTAGGAGGCTAAGGAGAATGCATCCTAGGAGAGCTATGGAGAGTGCATCCGAGGAGAACTCAAGAGAGTGGTCCTAGGAGACCCCAAGAGGGTGGTCCTAGGAGACCCCAAGGATTTGGTCCGAGGAGAAACATGGTATGCTAGAGGAGAGTGCCATGTTAGAGGAGAGAAGTGCATGTCCTACCACCATGAATGTCCTACCACCATGCACGTCCGACCAACAAATGTTTGTCCTACCACCATGCACATGTTCGACCAGCACTTGCATGGTTGGTCAGTAGGAGGTGGATCAACTAGCTAGAGGAGACTAAGTCAAGATTCCCAGAAACAACTTCAACAAGATACGCGGGAATCTCTCATTCTTCCCACAAATGGGGGGTTTGTTACATTTTGAATTTTGAATGTTTCTTTGTAATTTAAATGTAATAAATGTAATAAAATATCCCGATTCTAGGGGATACCGTATGTATGACCCTAAGCCTATAAATAGAGGGCTTATGGGATGAGAGAGGGGCTTCTTCTGCTTCTTCTTTCTAGAGAGAGAAAATTTGGGTCTGAGTATTCTAGAGAGAGAAAGTGCTGGCATTTGAGTGAATTCTTGTATTTTTGCAATCTGTATTGAAGAAACTCAGTTGGCTCAGTCCATCTGATCTTGAGTCAGATCTATAAATCACAACTCTAAGTGGATTAGGCTATTACCGACAATCGGGGCTGAACCACTATAAAAATCTTGTGTGTTCTTTATTTTCTTTATTAAAACTGTCTGTTGTCGTTTACATTCTCTTGAAGGCTTGTCGCTATTGACGTTCTCACGTCGTTGGCTAAAAACGCAGTCAACATTTTGGTGCTTTCATTGAGAGCCTGAAGAGAAATACAAACGGTCCCTGAAGCAAGATGGCGCCTAAGAACACCAATGCAGTCTCCAAGAAGACAGGTTCCTCTAAAGAGCCTGCAAGATCTGAAGGTCCTAGCCCACAATATCATGAGAATGAGCCTAGAGTCATGCTCGAGGACGTGACCCCAGGAGTTGAAGAGCTCCAAGAAGCCATGGGGGCCTTCCAGGAGGAGATGGCACAATTCCACGCTAGGCAAGAGGCGTTTGCTGAAGAGATGGCCAGGCAGAGAGCTGCATTAGAGCAGCAAAGACGCAATATGGAGGCTAGGAGCGAGGAGCTCAGACAACAGCAGGAGGAGGTCAACCGGAGACATCGTGAAGCAATACTTGCTTTAGAGGCAGCTACCCAGTTGGCCCAAGTCAATGCCCAAGCTGCAGCACGAGGAGGACTCCCTCCAGGAGCAAGGACCACAGAAGCTGGTGGTAAGAACAATGATAGACCAAGGAGGGGTGGTAATAACCCACCTGGTGAGGAAGAGGGAGTCCGATCGCACACTGCCTCGACACAAAGGGAGCACTCTAGGACCCCCTCCAAGAGTCACCGATCAGAAACTTCAAGATCTGGAAGTCACCGATCAGATAGTAAGAAGACTCCACCTGGGCAGGAGCAAAATAAAGCTCCTAGAGAGAAGAGGACCTCACAGTTCAAAGATGGGCATGGTCGTGATGAGGCTGATAGTCATCCCACCAACCAGTCAAGGAAAAAGGAGGACCACAACCCACAAGGAGGAGAAAACTGCCCAAGAAGCCTCCACTGCACCCCGACCAGCAGCGTAGCAGGAAGGGGGAAGTCCCGCGTAGTAAGCCCTCTGGGAAATCGAATGATCTAAGGAATGTTATCACCGAAAAGAGGAGGACCGTCCCGGTCGAAGGGCAAAATCTGGACCGTCCTGCCAGTCAAGTAGAAATACTTGATGGTGTCGCGCCAGATGGTAATGCTCGACCAGGCGGTCAATACCCTGGAATCTCTTCAGTAGCACCAGCCATCCAAGCCCAGCTTGACATGCTAGCAGCTGCACTGCAAGGTTTGTCGAAACGACCTTCCGAGATAGATGCGATCGACTACCGGAGTGGCAGCCCATTTTGTGCTCGAATAAGAGCAGCCCAACCACCAAGGAAATATAAAGCACCGATACTACCAATTTATACAGAAAAGGCAGATCCCATCAGACATATTGGGAAGTTTGAGGACCAGATGGAACTGCTCGGAGTGAGTGATGACTATCGGTGTAGAGTCTTCCCCACCACCTTGACGGACACTGCCTAGGAGTGGTATTGGAAGTTTAAGCCAAACTCCATTGCCTCTTGGGAGGCATTCAGGAAGGAGTTTTGTAGACAATTTAGCACTACCTGGACTCCACCAGTTTATGCCAATGACTTGGCAGAGATCAAACAAGGAAAAGATGAGTCTCTAAAGAACTATATGCAGAGATTCATGAGAGAAGCTAATAGAGCAACCGCTGTAGGAGACGAGGGGAAGATGGTTGCCATATCTACTGGGATAATTTATCGGAGTCCTCTATGGGACAGCATCCATCGCCATCCAATCTCAACACTTCAACAATTTCTTGATCGGGCAGACAAATATATGAATTTGGATGATGCAATAGAGAAATGGGAGAATGGCATAAACAATCCAGGCAGATCAACTGACTCTCCTAGTGATGGTGGAAAGAAGCGTGGAAATAATAGGTCTGACCACCATGAGGAAAAGAAAGCAAAGTTGGGTTCAAGTGAAAAGCCAACCAAGTATGAGCCTCAATTTACCAACTACACTACTCTCTCAACCAGCCGAGCAGAGATATATCTTGCTAGTCAAGAAGAGGTTCCTTACAAGAAGCCTCCACCCATCAGGAGAGAGATGAGGAAGAGAGACATGAACAAGTATTGTCGCTTCCATGAAGATTATGGTCACGACACGAATGAATGCAACCACCTCAAGGACGAGATAGAATTTCTTCTCCGGTCGGGCAAGTTGAGGAAGTACCGGGCGGAGACACCCCAAGGAGAAGGAGGTAGCAGCAACTCTGGTCTCAAGCGACAAAGATCTCCACCCTTGTAACCTGGACCTGTGGACTTCACCTTAGACACTATATGTGGAGGTCCACACTTGGCTGAGGAGAGCAACTAACCAAAGGAGAAGTATGCTGAGGAGGAGTGCTAGGAGCAGGAATCACTGGAGTGGCGTGCACATAGAGCATCAAAGGAGATATTATTTTTAAATACTGCTTTCAGAGTGGTAGCTTGATTTCGAGTTTTTAGACTTGTTATTTAAGTTTGGTGTATGAACTGGTTATTTGCTAACCAGTCATTTTATTTTGAACAATTTTGGTTGTTTAAGACTCGTTATTAGACATGTTTTGTCCATTTTAATTTACGAGTAATAAAAGAGACTACGCGCAACGTGGTCGATTCTTGCTACAAATATGCATGTGTGTTAGTTATCCGAGCAGTGTTCAACTGGTCGGTAAAATCGGGCAGTGTTCAACTGGTCGATATGTTCAAGCAGTGTTCAACTGCTAGAATATTTTCCATATATTCTATGTGTTTCACGAGTAATTAACTGCTCGAACAGATTCGGTCAGGTAGCAAGTGACTAAGGATATTTCAACCCTCAATCACCTGGGGGGCACATGGGGTATGCTGGTATATAATTTAACAAAGGCAATAAGAGCACGAGTTAATATATCTGTTTTTAGGCTGACTTGTAAATTTTCGAAGTCCAAAAAGGCCACTAAGCTAACTTGCTAGACAAAGCTTAAGTAACTTGGAATTTTTAAAATTTCAAGTTAGGAGCAGATATTCGTGTGACCATAAACATCATGCTCATAAAATGTTAGAGCAATAAGAGTGTGAGAAAGTATACTTAGCATGGACTTATGAAATGTCTAGAATTTCTAAGTTAGAAAACTAAGTACTCATGCGAAAATATAAGGCATACACCAGAGTGACTTTACTCTTCACAAAAAACTTATAACTTTTTAAGTCTAGAGGAGACTTAGAATGTTTTAAGTTAATAAAGAGAAGTAAAGTATAAATGCCAACAGCTACAAGTTTAGCTGATCAGGTGCAAAGTTTTCTTGCTCAGGAGAGCAGATACAACTTCCCTGGTCAGCTAAGCATATATCATCGATCAACTTCCCTAGAGTGAATCAAACAAATGCATGCAAAATAAATGCTACATGGTGAAAATTTGTCTTTGGGAGGAGAAGTCAAGTTTTCACCAAGATTGATTGAGAGAAATCAATCTCTCAAAATAATTTTGGGAGGTTCGAACAAGGTGCTTTGATGGTTTTTCCTAAAAGTACCTAAGAGTGCCCGAACAAATGCATAAAAAATGTGGTGTCGATCATACACCTTGTGATGGCCGATCGGATGCATGTTGATCCGAGGAGCATCTCGCCTATGTCCAAGGATCTAGGCCCAGAAATTGTGCCTAAGGTGCTACATCCGATCAAGAGGAGCCCCATGTGGTGTGGCTCGGACCTATCCGAGGAGAAGCCCCATGTGGTGTGGCTCGGACCTATCCGAGGAGAGCCCCATGAAGTGTGGCTCAGACTTTGGTCTGAGGAAGAAGCCTCATGTAGTCCGCTCGGACCATGGTCCGAGGAGCCCATGCATGCCAAGAGATGGGCTTAGACCTTGGCCAAGGAGAGGCCACAAAGGGTCCGATTGGACCTTAGTTGGAGGAGCCAAATGCTTGGCTCGGGCCATGTCCGAGGAGAAGCCAAGTCATTGGCTTGGACCTTGGTTCAAGGAAAGGTCATGAAAGCTCCGATCGAACCATGTCCGAGGATAAGCCAAGTCATTGGTTTGGACCTTGGTTCGAGGAGAGCCATGCATGTGTGCCAAGGGATTGGCTCGGACCTTAGCTTGAGGATACCCTAGATGGTTGGCTCGGACAAGTCCGAGGAGAAGACCATGCATGTGTGCCAAATGTTTGGCTCGGACATACCCGAGGTAAGCTTCCACATTACTTGGCTCGGACCTATCCGAGGTGAGAAGCCAAGGAGATTGCCTCGGACCTATCCGAGGTGAGAAGCCAAGAAGATTGGCTCAGACCTATCCGAGGTGAGATGCCAAGGAAGTTGCCTCGGACCTATCCGAGGTGAGATGCCAAGGAAATTGCCTCGGACCTATCCGAGGTGAGATGCCAAGAAGAGTGGCTCGGACCACCTTGGTCCGAGGAGAAGGCAAGAGGAGATTTGCTCGGACCACCCTAGTCCGAGGAGAAGGCAAAAACATGTCCGATCGGACCATAGCGCAACCAAATTGAGGATATTCAACAACCTGTCTCTATACCATGATGATTTTGCAACATATACAAAGGGAGCTTATGTTTTCATTATATCAAGAAATATAATTTGAAAAAATCACAAGACAAGTTCTGTCGTGGGAGTTTACGTGAAAGTTATCAACCGGATAGGAGCTTTTGAATGATCTCAAGAATATTTTGCTAGAAGAAAAGTTTATCATATGAGGGAAATCGTATAATAAACTTGGGGGGCAAATGTTATACCCAAAAATTGGAGATCAATGACGTGGCAATAAAGGTGACAAATGGCAGTACATGGTCCGTAAAAGAGACATTAAATAGTCAATAAATACATTGACTCCTCAGAGTTGTGATAAAGTGACCCGGTAAACTGACGAAGAATTTGGACTGCTTGAAAGATGTCATAACCAAGCCAAGTGCACCTTGGTTCGAGGAAAGCTAAGGAAAGTGCATCCTAGGAGGCTAAGGAGAATGCATCCTAGGAGAGCTAAGGAGAGTGCATCCTAGGAGGCTAAGGAGAATACATCCTAGGAGGCTAAGGAGAATGCATCCTAGGAGGCTAAGGAGAATGCATCCTAGGAGAGCTAAGGAGAGTGCATCCTGGGAGAGCTATGGAGAGTGCATCCGAGGAGAACTCAAGAGAGTGGTCCTAGGAGACCCCAAGAGGGTGGTCCTAGGAGACCCCAAGGATTTGGTCCGAGGAGAAACATGGCATGCTAGAGGAAAGTGCCATGTTAGAGGAGAGAAGTGCATGTCCTACCACCATGCACGTCTGACCAACAAATGCTTGTCCTACCACCATGCACATGTTCAACCAACACTTGCATGGGTGGTCAGTAGGAGGTGGATCAACTAGCTAGAGGAGACTAAGTCATGATTCCCAGAAACAACTTCAACAAGATACGCAGGAATCTCTCATTCTTCCCACAAATGGGAGGTTTGTTACATTTTGAATTTTGAATGTTTCTTTGTAATTCAAATGTAATAAATATAATAAAATATCCCGGTTCTAGGGGATACCGTATGTATGACCCTAAGCCTATAAATAGAGGGCTTATGGGATGAGAGAGGGGCTTCTTCTACTTCTTCTTTCTAGAGAGAGAAAATTTGGGTCTGGGTATTCTAGAGAGAGAAATTTGGGTCTGAGTATTCTAGAGAGAGAAAGTGCTGGCATTTGAGTGAATTCTTGTATTTTTGCAATCTGTACTGAAGAAACTCAGTTGGCTCAGTCCATCTGATCTTGAGTACAGATCTATAAATCACAACTCTAAGTGGATTAGGCTATTGCCGACAATCGGGGCTGAACCACTATAAAAATCTTGTGTGTTCTTTATTTTCTTTATTAAAACTGTCTGTTGTCGTTTACATTCTCTTGAAGGCTTGTCATTATTGACGTTCTCACGTCGTTGGCTAAAAACGCAGTCAACAGGAATTTTAGTAGGTTTTTAGGCTGGATTTCTGTTGGGGTATGTTATTAGAGTCATATTAAAAGTCTTGTGATTAATGGGCTTTGAATTAGGGAGCTTTGGGATGGCTTTGGATGAGGTTTAGATGGTAGAAATGGTGAATTTTCTAGGCATGAAGGGAAGGGTCGCGACTCTGTTCTAGAGCGTTGTGGCCCTAGGATGCAAAGGAGCTAAGGAGGCTCGGCCAAAGGGAAGTGCCACGGCGCCCAAGGGGAGGGCCGCGGCGCGTGTCTGCTCTCTGGGAGGGGGCTTGGTTCTGTTTTAGGGGCGGGCCACGGCTAGGCTTCAAGGGCCGCAACCCTTAGGCTCATTCTTGATCATTTGGGGATTTTAAGCACGGGAATCTAATCTAGGGTGCTCGGGATCGATTTTGCCACCGTGCTTAGTGGAATTCGATGGCCTGGAAGCTAGTTTTGTACCTGGAAACCTTTGTTTGAATATTAATGGAATCCATTACGTTGATTTTGACTAGGTGATTAAGCTAGGGCTCGGGAAACGGATCGTGCTCGAGGGACGTCGCTTGTAATCAGTGAACGTAGAAATTAAAAGTAAAAAAACTGCACCTGGTTGTATATATGTAATGGGACTAAGGGTTCCCTAATGTGTATGCTTGAAAGGATGGTATTATACCATGCAAACAGTGAACCAACGACCTAAGAGTGCCAAAGGTTACACTAGCGCACAGGGCGCAGCTTGGCCACTGTAGCCGAGGATAGCTTATTATGCACTGAGCTCGGTTTAAGCGGGCCAAAGTCAGTGGGGTAAACAGAGGGTGCGACCTAAGTTGTCGACCCTGACTATTATGTGACCTGATTATAATAAGACTTGAATGTTATTTGCAATTAGTTGTATCTTTGATTCTGATTATGTGCTGAATAGTTAATGTGGAATATTTAATAATTGATCATGCTTAAAGAATTGACTTTCTGTTATTGTTGTTTGTGTTGCAAATTATGTTTTCTTGCTGGGCCTTGGCTCACGGGTGCTACGTGGTGTAGGTAAAGGCAAGGGCAAGCTTGATCAGCCCTGACTTGGAGAGCTCTGCGAGCTGAATGTACATGACCAGCTGCTCAGCCGCCACAGTTGAGGATTAGGCAGGGACGTGAGAACCGGACGTGTCTATTTTGCCTTAGTATGGTTTATGGTTGTCTGTATTTTGAAAATTCTGCAAACCAACTTTTAAACTCTGTGTCTTTTGGGATCCCTTGTATAAAACTGTTTAGTTATATAAAGTGTAACTTTTGAGACCAAATCCCTTTTTAACCCTAGCTCATAAATATTTAGTGACACGTTTTTAAATTAATGACTTGATTAGCAAGTCCTGCACCTTTATAAGTACACAGTGTAGTGGTCTTGGCTATCCAGGGCATTACACTAACTCTCAAAACCATTGTTCCCAGATAGCAGGGTGCTAGAAATGTCCCCTAAGCCCCTAAGCAGGCTTCTAAATTGAATTCCCGAGCCCCCAGGCCTAACCCTTAAAATTAAGCAAACTAGCATTTAGTGGCCCTTGGCGCGGTCGCGCCCACGGAAAAATTGGAGCTTCTAGGCTATTGGTACGATTGCGCCAACCCCTGGCGCAGTCGCGCCCCACAACTTGAGCCCCCAAATTGAAACTCAAATTTTCCCTTTCTGGGACACTAGCGCAGTCGTGCTTGACCTAGCTCAGTCACACTAGGTCGCAAGAAACCAAAATCTGCCTAGAATATGATGTTCTTTTCCCAATTCACCAAACCTACGATTTCCAGCCAAATCAGACTTTAAATCCGACCCAACACTAGTGTTTCCAGTAGGTTTCTAGCCTCAAATAATTAATACTAAGCCTAGGCAACAAAACCCAATACTAAACTCATCCCAAACACAACATACCACTCAAAGTAGGAATCAAACTAGGAAACCCAAAAAACACCATTGAAGAGTGAAGGACCAAAGTGTTACCTGAATTCCTCTGCCCCAATTCGAAAATCCTTGGTGAAACCCCTAGCTTGGCAACTCTAAGTCCCTTAGCAAGCTTCAATTCTTCCAATTTTCCTTCAAACTCCAATTCATCCTAGCTTTGATGTCTCCTTGAATACTCTTCCAAAAACGCTCCCCAAAGCTCATTAGCAAGTGTCTAGAACGTGAATGAGCCTAAGCTCAGCTGCTGGCCTAGTTAGTTATCTCATGTGGTCAAATGACCACAATGCCCCTTACCTCATTTAACCTCAAAGGTTACTCCCAAGGGACATTTGGTCTTTTTTCATAATACCCGCTATCCTCAAATAAGTCTATCAAACCAAGTATTCATCAATTAATTCTCGTTACTCTATAATTCCCGGTAATTTACCAAATTACCAAAATACCCTTAAGCTCACCCCGAGCCGGGTCTTTTACCCTGTTGTGAATTTTCCGCTAACTTGCTCCCTAGAATCGCCTTGTGTCGGATAACTCAAATATATCCACATAACAATGTGGTTACGATTATATATCACACATATTTACAATTATACCTTCAGTGGGTAAAAATTACGAAAATACATTTCTAATAAGAAACAGGCCCACATGCATATTTAATACACTTAAACATGCAAGTATAATCATATCATAATATAATTCACATAATAACATGCTCATAACACATAATCACCTAATTAACTCAATTATTGCCTCCCGGCCCCTAATTCAGGCACTAAGCCATATTAGGGAAATTGGGGCATTACAGTACCACTCTCTAAGGTGAACACTGGGTAAACAAGGTTGCCTAAAAGGGACCAAGACTTGAATTTTATAATCATAAGGGTCCTCTCTAGTAGTTGAAATCCTTAGTTGAAATACTCACAACTAGTATTTGCACAAACTCGATGCCCTTACAGGCAATAAACATAGTTGGAAACACTTGCGACTAGCAGCCACTAGGTAACATTGGTCCCTTGCTTAGGCTTTCGATAACATCGTGTATATATGTGCTCATATTCATACAAACATGTATTAAGTGTATATGTGTTGTAGTTAAACAAAAATATTGAACTTATCTTGTAAGTTACAACACGTTTAGAGAGCTTTTCGTTGAAGGTTAGCCTACACCTACCAGTCGTTCTGTTTTCACAAAACAAATTCTAATGACTTATAATGGCCAATCAAGTCTTATTTATTTTGGGCATTCTTAGGATTAAGAAAAAGTTATAAGCTTTACTTTTTAAACAAAGAGACTTCAAGAAATCACTTATGTTTCTTACATAAAAAATACCTTAATCTTATTCTATCTTAAGCATACACAATCTTATCATTAAACTTGTCCTTAAATCCTTATGGTTGGTTTTAAGCTTAGTTAATACTTAAAAGGAATATTATTGCCTTAAAAACTTAAGCATGAAATTTCAGATTTTATGGTCATTTTGTAAAATTTGTAGCTTGAAAACCTTACGTTGGAATTAATTGGTTCTTGCACCATTATTTTCTATTTTAAAATTAATTTAAAGGAAAAAATATTAATGAAATCTCATAAATTCATTTTCTCCTTTTCTTCTTCTATAAACCAAATAACACAAAAAAATGAATAACCCTCCAACCCTTTCTCTCTTAATCACCCTTCTATTCTTATCAAGTTGCCAAATACCCTATAGGTGGCCAAACCCCACTCACTCACTCACTCTGCCCCTAAGAACACTTGTCACCAAGCTTCTAATACATACAAAAAATAAATTTCACATTAAAGTATTATTTACCCACTTTTACCTATTAATAAATGCATGTGGCACTAATAAATTAGTGTAATATCACAAGGGGTTATTTCAGTGCATAAAAGTACATTTAAAAACCTAACTTAATATATGTAGCATTAAATAAGAAAAAACCAAAGTGTTATTTCCACAATTATTGATTCAAGAACCTTACTTATGTTGGTATGCCCTTTATAGTTAACACATTCTAATGCCCAAAAATAAATTTTACCATGATTTAGGTGCCTTAAACAAAGTTCTGAAACTCCTCTCAATTAAGGTTTTCGATTCAGACTTTTTCCTAAAATTTATAAGTTTTCAGCTAAGATTTTTTCATACATGTCATGGGTATTAATATTCATAATAAATTTCTCAATAAATCAGTATCTTAGAAAATATATAAATATATACATATATATGTAAAACAAATAAGACTTTTACCACCCAAATTATTATCACAATCTTATTGTGTCCCATAAATTTTTTAAGTTGTTTTAATTTCCTCTAAACTATTACTATTACATTATTGTGCTTCTTCTATTAGTTTTTATACTACATGACTAACTAAGTAATGATTTGACACTTTAGACATTACCGCCATGTGTATAATTAATTTTTTTTTAAAACATGAAAATTATTTCAAAAATAAAAAAATAATTTAAAAATTATAAAATCTAATTTTTTACTTCTTTTCATAAGAAAAGGTATTTTTTATAACTTATTAATCTCTTTTCTTATTAAAATATATTTTTAATTTTTAAATAAGTCAAAAAGACAAAAGTAAAAAATAGATTTTATATATTTTAATTTTTTTTAATCTTTTGAAATAATTTATTTTTTAATTTTAATTATACATATGACAATGATGTGGCAATGCCACGTCACTGCCTAAAGCACTAAATCATCACTTGATTAGCCATGTAGGATAAAAACTAACAAAATAGGCATAATCATTTAACATTATTAATAGTTCGGAGAAATTTTAAACAACGTAATAAATTTAGGATCACAATAAAATAGTGGTAATAGTTCAGGGTCAAAAATCCTATTTATTCATTTATATATATATATATCTTTTATATAAAAAATGTGTATCTAACATAAATTTTTTGTTTTAACGGTTTTTTTTTTCCGTTAACTTTAACGGAATATTCTTATATTTAACAGAATATTGTAATATTTAACGGTAGATTGTAAGCATGACTTAAACTTAAATAAATGAATAATTAAACAAATTAAAATATGATATTTTTGAGATATTTTACAATGATAATTATTTAAAAATAATAAAACCATATATTTTATAACTTAAATAAAATTTAATTAAACTTAAACTTTATATTATATTAAACATATAATATATATTATTTTGTTGTCACTGCCAAATTCAAAAACTAGAACAAACATAAACTTAAACAAAAAATTAATTAATTAATTAAAATAAGATATTTTAAAGACATTTTATGATAATTTAAATAATTAAATCATATTTATTGAAAAATAATAAAAGTATACATATAATTTTTTATTTTATAAATTTGTGTGATGGTTTTTTTTTTTTATCAAGTGATTTGAGCTGCTTTTCTTCATTAAATTTACCAAAGGACATTGTGAGATACATTAGAAACTAAAAATAGTTGATGCATGTTGTACGCCCTAAATATCCGCGAGCTATTGACGAGCTGGACAAGGGCCTAATTCGATCCACCATGTGTAAATCGTTCACCCGGAGCTGTTATTACGGGTTTCCACCTGTCCAGCCCGAGCTGGTTAGGAAGTTAGCTGTTCACGAGCTGGCGCTGGGTCAGCGGTATGGATATCACGAGCTGGCGCTATATCAAGCTCGTGATGCGATATAGGTCTGACACCCAAACCCTTATAAAGACAACCACGCAATGTAAACGTGCATATATCAGACATCACGTGTCTATTCCATTCCTGAATTCTCGGGCACGCAGTATAAATGTGCGTATTCTGACATCCCACAACTGGTTTGGGCCATGCGTCCCATTATCCCTCCTTACCTATTGATTAAACCACACTTCACTGTCAGGTTTTAGGAATTAATCATCAGTGCCACAGATATGACGTGAGCGGTAAAGAGGTCACGGGATGACCCTCTTTGCCAACCCAGATATCCTCTCCCTATAAATACGAAGACCCTGGGCATTGCAAGGGGTTGGACATATTTTTGTAAAGAAGCACTTTGTAAGAATTAACCAAGATATATCAATAATATCGGCTGGTGGACTAGAGAGATTTTAACCTTCGAACCACCTAAAAAGAAAGGAGTGATCACCTTCCCATGTTATTACTTTCCCAAGTCTAGAATTAAACTATTTTCATATTACGGTTCACTAATTAGCACTAATCCATCCTATTTATTCGTATAATTATCTGATGGCGAAGAACCGCGTCAATAGTTTGGTGCTTTCATTGAGAGGATTTAGATTGGTGCTATCGTAAAAACCTGATCATGGTGGTTACTCGTTCAAGACATGGTAATGAGGCGGATCAACATGATGGGAAGGGGGCCCACCATGCCGCCATATCCGATGAATAAAACCCTGAGATCCAGCAACGACCGGGAAAGCAGCCTATGGGCCAGGGCGACACCGGGAGTTCGGCACCCCGGCCGCCAAATCTGAACCCGAATTTCCTGACGGCGATAGAGATGGAGAACATACAGTTGAGGAGTCAGCTGTCAAGAGCAAACAAGCAAATCGAAGAAGTTTTGGCCCGGTTACCCCCTCTTACAACCGACGCTAACATCGGAAAGAGACAAAGTGGGACTCATAAGTCACGCCGGGATAACCGGTCTGGGCCCAGCCGATCAGTCAGAGCCTCAACTCTGAGTTCTACCCCCACGTCACACCACCACCAGGAAACTGTGTTTGAGGAGTTTCCCAGGGCTAATCAGCAATTCAGCCGATCAGTCTGAACCTCAACTCCTAGCTCGGTTCCACCATCGAACGCGCCCAGAAGGGCCCGAGGTAGCTCGCGAAGGAGATTTGGGGAGGGCTTGCGAAGACAGCCTGCTCCGGCCAGCCATCCTGCACCACGGTCAGACCGCCGAGCGCAGGATGCAGGGGATGGTAGAGTGGAGCAGCCGCGACCTAACTTGATCTGCTTGGACGGGACTAGGATCGCGTCACCAGTTAGGCATCCCCCAACGCCAATAAGATATCCATCTCCTCCCCGTCCAGTTCGGGACATTTTGGCTCATGGGAGCAGCAGGAGAAATCCTCCTTCCGCCGGTCCTTCCCATCGCAGCCAAGCGCGCAGGGAAGTCCTAGATCCTCACCCTCAGCAGCGGGCTTCGAGCTTTTCAAACGGGAGTTAGTGGACCGGGAGCCACTAGAGTGGCAGGTCCGGTGAAGACCTGCGCAATCGCTTGAGTTCGGCGCAAAGCCCTCGGGCCACCCCGAGGGCCGACCTTCGAGATCGCCTCAACTCACAGAGGGGAGATCCGGCTAGAAATGGTAATCATGCTCACTAAGGGGATGGTCTTTCGGAAGTACGTGACAGTGGGAATGTCCCACCTACCCAAGCTCAAGCTTGGAGGGAAAATAACCCACCTAACGCTTACAATGGAACTGGAGCTGTTGAACAGACCCAGAACAACCAAGGAAGTAAGGACCAAACCCTATAGCATTTAGCTCAGATGGAGGAGCTGATGAAGAAGCTCTTGTCAGACAAGGAAAAAGACGAATACGACTTGGGGGAGGAACTTGAACTCTTCACCCCCAGGATAACAGCCATGACGTATCCACCAGGTTTCCAGATGCCCCAACTGTCTAAGTTCGATGGAGACAGAGACCCGTCAGATCATTTGGGTATGTTCAACACCCTGATGATGGCCCATAACACCGGCCCCGAGCTAAGGTGTTTGATATTCTCTTCCACCTTGACTAGGCCGACCAGGCAATGGTTCAAGTAGTGTAAAAACAGTCCATCAGCTCATGGAAAACCTTTTCTGCTAACTTCAAGAGGGCATTCCGAGCTTCTCAAGCTGTTCGCGTCAAGGCCGACACCCTGAAAAACGTGAAGCAACAGCCCGAGGAACCCTTGAAAGCTTACCTGAGCAGGTTCGCAAACGTCGCAGCTCGAGCCAGGGACGCAGACGATAGTTCCACGGTTATGGCCTTGAGGATTGGATTCCTCGTTGGAGGCAGGCTATGGAAAGAGATACAGAGAAAAGGTGTCAACACCATGGATGAATTCCTGAACAAGGCCCAGGGATGGATAAACCTGGAAGAGGCGCGAGCATCGGTCGTGGGAACCAGCCAAGCCCCTGATCAGCCCGTTGGAGTGGGAACGGATGTCATGAAAACGACTCAAACTGTTACACAGAATAACCAAGGGGGTGGAGGCAAGAGAAAAGGGAGCAACGAGAGCGGCCAGCACGGTCCGAAGAAGAACAAGTCCTTGGAAAAATTTAAGCTAGTCTACGCGACTTATACCGAGCTCATAAACACTAGGGAACACATTTTCCTAGCAAACTCTGCCCGCCTCCCTTGGAAGAAGCCGGAGCCTTTGAAGCACCAGAAGGCCAAGAGGAAGCCTTCCAAGTTCTGTCGATTCCACAACGACATTGGCCACAACACTGACGATTGTAGGCATTTAAAGGATGAGATCGAGACACTCATCAGTGCCGGACCTTTTGCTCAATACGCGCGGAACAGAGTTCCTACCAGTCAGCTGGCCCCAGAAGCTCCGATAAATCAGCCCGGGCCCCGGATAAATCAGGATACCCCTCCTCCTATCATAGGGGGAGAGATATCCACAATCTCCAATGGCCCCCATTTGGCCGGCACGAGCAGAGGTGCCCAGAAGAGATATGTCAATGAGTTGAAGGCTCATGACAGAGTGAAATTCGTCCCGGAGCAACATCTACCCATACAGCAACGATTGGAGAGGCAACCAATCATCTTTAGCAGAAAGGATGCTAGTCACGTCCAGTTCCCCCATAGCGACCCCTTAGTCATAACTGCCCAGCTCGCCAACCAGAGAGTTAGGAGGATACTGGTCGATAATGGGAGTTCGGTGAACCTGCTGTTCCGGTCTACGCTGGAAAAGATGAGGTTATCTGTCACCGAGTTGAAGACCACCTCCATGATGCTGTATGGATTTTCCGGAGAAGGATCGGCAGCGATAGGAACAATCGAGCTGGTAATCACCTTGGGAGAGGGGCCCCGGACTGTCTCTAAACTCCTCGAATTCATGGTCATCAATTGTCCCGCCGCCTACAACGCTATTCTGGGCCGCCCTACGTTGATAGCATTTGAGGCCATAACCTCCATCCGCCATCTCGCAGTCGAATTCCCATCCTCCACGAGGATATGCACAGTCCGAGGTGATCAGCTCGCTGCCAGGGAATGCTATAGCATTTCCATGAAGGGAAAGTCATGACCCGGGCAGCAGACGATGACCATTCAGGGCGGGGGCGAGGAAACTCAGGAAGTAGGACCTATTTCAGAGACAGAAAAACCTCAGAATGCCAATGGGGAGGGTATCATCTTGAATGATGATATCGACCCCAGGATAGGCAAAGATAGATCCGAGCTCCACGCCATCGAAGAGCTCGAGGAGGTGAGCATCGACCCACAAGACCCCTCGAAGGTGGTGAAGCTTGGAAAAAACCTGTGTAGTATAAGGAAGACGGAGCTGCTGACATTTCTGCGGGAGAATCTAGATGTGTTCGCCTGGTCCCATGAGGACATGATAGGGATCAACCCGAGCATCATCATGCACACCCTCAACTTGGACAAGAACGTGCCGGTAAAGTCCCAGAAACAATGGCGCCTGGGCACAACCCGAGCTGAGGCCCTAGAGGAAGAAGTAACCCGGCTCTTGAAGTGTGGCTTTATTCACGAGGCGAAGTACCCGATCTGGGTCGCCAATCCTGTTTTGGTCCCAAAGCCCAACGGGAAGTGGCGGACCTGCATCGACTTTTCTGATCTGAATAAAGCCTGCCCCAAAGAGTGCTTCCCTTTGCCAAGGATTGATTAATTGGTAGATGCCACGGCAGGGCACGAGCTCATGTCTTTTATGGATGCATACTCGGGCTATAAGCAGATTTCCATGAACTCGGCAGACCAGGAACACACTAGCTTCATGAGCCCAACTAACGTTTATTGCTACAAGGTCATGTTGTTTGGGCTGAAAAATGCAGGAGCTACATGCCAAAGGTTGGTCAATAGGATGTTTACTAATCAGATCGGGAAAAACATGGAAGTGTACGTTGATGACATGTTGGTCAAGTCAAAAACTGCCGATAACCATGTCTCCGATCTGGAGGAATGCTTTAAGATTTTAAGAGAGTACGACATGAGGCTAAATCCCCAAAAGTGCACTTTCGGGGTTGCGTCAGGAAAGTTTCTGGGTTTCATAGTCAACACCAGAGGAATAGAGGCGAACCCCGATAAAATTAGGTCGCTACTCGAGATGCCATCACCCCGGTCGTGAAAAGACGTCCAAAGTCTGACAGGAAGGGTGGCAGCCCTTAAACGGTTCATTTCCAAATCTACCGACAAGTGTTTGCCATTTACAACCTGCTCTGGGGGAATAAAAAATTCGAGTGGACCGAAGAATGCGAACATGCTTTCCTCGACCTGAAAGCACATTTAGCCAAGCCACCCGTGTTGTCCAAGCCAACAATAAGAGAGCCTCTTTTCCTTTACCTGGCTGTCACGGAAGATGCGTCTAGCGCAGTACTGGTCCGGGGAGAAGACCGATCTCAGAAGCCAGTCTATTACATTAGCAAGAGGCTTCTCAGAGTTGAATCCTGATACTCGTTGATGGAAAAAATGGCCTTCTGCCTTATAACGGCCTCCCGAAAGCTCAAGATGTATTTCCAGTCCCATTCAATCTGCGTCATAACCGATCAACCTTTAAGGTAGGTTTTGAAGAAACCTGAGGCATCGGGGCGTCTTTTGAAATGGGCTATCGAGCTTAGCCAATTTGAGATACTGTATGTGCCGCGAACTGCAGTGAAAATCCAAGCTCTGGCTAATTTTGTGGCAAAATGCACGGGATTCCAAGAAGAATCAGTGGAAGAACCGGTTCGAGCCTCGTGGAAAGTCTTTGTAGATGGCTCGTCTAACGAGAATGGATCCGGAGATGGAATCATCTTGATATCCCCGGATGGGTATCATTTCCACTCCGCGTTGCGATTCGGATTCAAAGCAACCAAAAACGAAACCGAATACAAAGCTTTATTGGCCGAGCTAAGGGTAGGCCAGGAGCTGAAGGCCAGCTCCGTCCAGTGCTACAACGATTCCCAACTCGTGGTAAACCAGGTATCAGGAGAATACCAGGCGCGAGGAACCAAGATGGTCGCATACCTGGCCAAAGTAAAGAAGGAGCTGTCCGTATTTGAGCACAGCCTAATTAAGCAAATACCTCGGAAGCAGAATGCCAATGCTGACGCCCTAGCAAAGCTCGCCACCTCCGGGGAGGCCGAAACTTTGGGCCTGGTACCGGTAGAATTCTTAGAAAGACCAAACATAGAGGAAGTCGGGGCGGAGGTCGAGATGATTGACACCAGGCCGACCTGGATGACTCCCATAATCGAGTACCTCACAACAGGGAAGTTACCTGAGGAGCGAAACGACGCAAGGAGGGTACTTTACTAGGCTCCGAGGTATATAATGATAGACGGGACATTGTACCGGTGTGGCCTCTCTTTACCTCTTTTGCGGTGTGTTCTGCCAGGTGAAGCGAAAACCATTCTGCAGGAGGTGCGTGAGGGATTTTGTGGAGATCACACTGGGGGGCAAAACCTGGCCTTGAAGGTGTTGAGGCAAGGGTATTATTGGCCCACTCTATCAAAGGACTCAATCTCTTATGTCAAAAAGGACGACAAGTGCCAACGGTTCGCCATGGTCGCCCGAGCCCCTCTAGTCAAGCTAAAGATGATCTCGTCCCCGTGGTCGTTCATGGTCTGGGGGATTGATTTAGTTGGTGCCCTTCCCACGGGAAAGGGAGGAGTTCGCTATGCTGTGGTGGCTATAGACTACTTCACAAAATGGGAAGAAGCCCTGGCGACGATTACTTCAAAGTGGGTCCTCGACTTCGTGGTCAAGAGTATTGTCTGCCGATTCGGGCTGCCAAAGAAGATCGTATCGGATAATGGAACACAGTTCAATAGCGATCTCTTCACCGAATTCTGCGAGAGGCACGACATAGTTAAAAGTTTCTCCTCCGTGGCCTACCCCCAGGCTAATGGGTAGGTCGAGGCTGTGAACAAGACACTAAAAGCGAGCCTTAAGAAGAGGTTGGATGAAGCCAAGGGAGTTTGGCCTGAACAACTCCCCCAGGTGTTGTGGGCATACCGGACCTCGCACCGAACTTCGACGGGTCACACTCTTTTCTCCTTGGCTTTCAGGAGTTAGGCCGTCCTTCCTATCGAAACAAAGATAGCCTCGTATAGAGTTCGGACATTTGACCAAGACCAAAACAAAAAATTGCTCTGTGCGTCCCTCGACCTAATTGACAAAAAATGAGAAGATTCGCAGCTACAGCTCGTGCATTATCAACAGAAGATCACTCGTTATTTCAACTCAAAGGTCAAGAAACACAACTTTAGCATAGGCGACCTGGTGCTCCAAAGAGTCTTCTTAGCCAGTAAGGATCCCAAGGATGGAGTATTGGGACCAAATTGGGAAGGACCCTATCAAATAATAGAGGTTGTGAAAGAAGGAACCTTTAAACTAGCTCGGCTTAATGGAGAAGCAGTCCCATGGACTTGGAACGCTGTACACCTAAAGAAATATTATCAGTAATACTTTTGTAAGGCTTAGTTAGGAAAGCCACCTTGCTTTAGTAATTAATGAGAAGTAGTTTCTTCATATCATGGTGTATCTTCATGAGCATAATGTTAGAAAATCATGTTCCAAGTAACCACGAAAGGTCCTTCCTTGATTACTTCGGGGGCATATGTCCTGGATACAACCAGGTCCTAAAACTTAGAAGTTGATTCAAATTGGTTAATCGATGTTTTTCTTAAAAATCACGAGATATCAATAAAGAATTAACGCGAACTAAGTTTCTAAAATCAATGTCCTGGATACGACCAGGTCCTAAAACTTAGAAGTTGATTCAAATTGGTTAATCGATGTTTTTCTTAAAAAGCACGAGATATCAATAAAGAATTAACGCGAACTAAGTTTCTTAAATCAATGTCCTGGATACGACTAGGTCCTAAAACTTAGAAGTTGATTCAAATTGGTTAATCGATGTTTTTCTTAAAAAGCACGAGATATCAATAAAGAATTAACGCGAACTAAGTTTCTAAAATCAATGTCCTGGACACAACCAGGTCCCGAAACTTAGAAGTTAGTTAATTGACTGTGCTTTGTGGTTTTAAAGAAAAAGTCAGTGAACTAACGTGAACTAAGTTTTTACCAAATGCACTGAAAATAAATAGCAATAATGATAAAAATAGATGAAAATAAAATTCGGGGAAACCAATTGTCTCGAGGAGAAAAAACCTCATGGTAAAAGATTACAAGTAAATGAAAAAAAAAAAGGAAAGAACAAAAGTCCTAGGCCCCCCCAGGCCGCTCCGATGAGGTCACCCCTTCGGTCTCCTGCTCGCCTACACCGGAAGTCTCCTGAGTCTCGGAGGGCGCCTCCTGTTGAAGACGAGCCTTGAACTTCTCGAGGAAGGGCTCCCACACCTCTGGCGCTAGGAAGGAGAAATTGACATCCTGGCTGAAGGCCCAGCAATGATAAAGCATGGCCTCCATGGAGGAGCTGGAAGATGCCATCTCTACCACAAACGCTGCCTTGGCCTCCTCAAGCTCGACCTTCGCGACAGCCAAAGCGACCTGTGTAGCCTCGGCCTCTAGTTGCTTAGCCCGGATCGCCTCCTGATTGGCCTTCGCAGTGGCCAAGGCGACCTGTGCGGCCTTTTCGCTTTCCTTGACAGCCGTCAGGGCAGCCTTGGCATCTCGCTCTTGCTATTGTGCAGACGCGAGAGTGGCCTGAGCAGTCTAGAACTCGCCCTTGATCTCGTCAAACCTGGCCCTGGACCGAGCTATGCTGCGGTGTAGAGCCAAAGCTGCCTGCAAAGGTAAAGATAATAAGGCAAGTGCTATAGAGAAAGCAAAGAGAGTTAACTAAGTTAACTAAGTAAACTTATCGTGAGGGTCATCCCCAGTGAAGACTTAATAACGTTCTCGGGGTGCTTCGTCTCAATCTCCTGCAAGTCCCTTGGGGTGGCATTGTAGTAATGATCCACCGTATAGCTCGCGGTCTCGTAAACCGTCCCGCGGAAGGCCTTGGGGATTTTCTCCAGGGCCTGAGTGTTAAACTGGATGTGCATAGTGGGAGTGGGAGCTGGCGGGGTTCCAGCTGGTGCCTCCAGTTCCCGAGTAGGGACCGGAGGTCGCGGGGGAGGCAGGGGCATGTTCTCTGCGGCAGCAGGGACCTGACCCCTCCCCTTTGCGGGAGACTTGGAGGTTGTCCCGGGAGGACGAGCCTTCTTGGTCAGCCGGAGTTTCTTGACCAATGGCCCGGACGACCCGGAGGGAGGATTCCCCCCCTGGAAGATGGACCGCAAGACGTTGTCTCTGGGCTGTGCCATCTCTTCGCCTGAAACAAAAAGAAGTGTTTTAGTATACATGTAAGGGTACTTGATCACAAGAAAAAATCTAAGGGTGTATTGAAAAGGTCCTACCCTCCGAGCTAGAGGCGGAATCTATTGCCACGACCTTCAGCCGCGGAGCTTCTATGGGGGAGTCTAGGTCTATAACTTCGCGAATGAGAGGGGGCTCTGGGTCCGAATCCGCCTCAGGACTGGACTCCTCTACATACTGCCTAAGCCTCGGAGCTACTACACCCTCCAAAAGGGAGGGCCACGGCCTAAGGTTGTTCCCATATTCCTCAAAATAGGCCGACCTAAAGGCCAGGGTGGTGTCTACTACTACAGTGCCCCTAGGGCGGCCCATGTCATGGCGCAACACTAGTTGATCAACACACTAGAGTAGAGTTATGTTAAGGTCTGGGTCATCTTGATGACGATGTACGAGCTGGCTTGGGTTAAACCTAGCAAGCCGTAGGTCTGCGGCAGCCCTGTCTAATTCCTTAAACAAGTATGGGTTACCTTGGCCGAAGGGGCCGGCTGCTGCCCCGGACTGGGTCCGATCTGCGTCGAGCCCCTGGGAAATCTCAAGAGCCCACTTCTGACGCACGAGCGACACCTCGTCTTCCTCTTTCTGCTTGTCATTGTCTGCAGCAGCCCCCTCAGGGATGGGCGCCAACTCACGAGCTACTGGGATAGCCCGCGACCTCCTCAAGGCCAGGGTTTGGCCCAGAGAAATTAACTTGCACGCTAGCATCGTCTCATCAGATACGAGCTGGCGATAGTCTTTTTCAATTGGTGGAAGCCCCGCCAAGGTCTCATATTGACCCCCGAGGGTCACCGATTTGGCCGTCCTCGCAAAAATGGCTGCACGATGGTATTCAAGTCAATACACATGAAAAGAAATAAAGCAAACGTGGTGATTTTGCGAGCCGAGGATGGTTGAAGTAGTGGTGGTCACAGTTGTGAAACCCCGTCGACATAAAGAACTAGTCCTTGAATTCGTTGGGGTGGCTGGGCAGCTCGATGATTGCAGGAGAATTGGGAAAATGGGTCAGGTAGTAGAGCTCGTCGCCTCACCCCCGTTGATCCAGGCTGGGTTTGAGGCAGAAGAAATAAATGATGTCCGCTGGTGTAAGGACCTCCCACTTGTGCTTCAGGAAGAGGTACCTCAGCCCCGCTAGCAGATGGTAGGAGTTAGGGGGCAGTTGGAAGGGAGCCAGCCTCACGTAGTTAAGAAAATTCGTGAAGTACTGGTCCAAAGGTAGGAAGGCCCCGGCCCTAAGGTGTTCGTCGCTCCAGGCCGCGAACTCCTCGTCGAGGGGTGTGCAGCTCCTCTCGCCCTTGAGGGGAGGTTGGGCAACAAGAGCGCCTGTCCAAATTTCGATGTTATGGGACAACAAGATCTTGTTGACCCTCCCTTGGGTCGTAACATTTAAGACTATCCTATCCGCCTCAAAGAAGGCATCAGGTCCCACCTCGACCTTTTTCTCCACTATGGGACCGAAGTGGGGGATTGGAGATTCCGCAACTATCTCTTTCCCCTTGCTGGCCTGCTGGGATGATGAACCGACAATGCTCTTTTTAAGTATGTTCTTCCTGGGCCCCATCTGGTCGCCTAACGAACAAAGATGAAGAAAGTTTAAATAGGTGACCTAAAAATAGAAAAGGGAATCTAGCGCGAGAGGTGATTTTCGTACACGGGCTGAGGTAATCTCAACCCGCGGTGCGTGAGGCCACGCGATGCCGTGATCACGCGCCCGTGTTTTCAATGGATCCCCGATTGCTCGGGATCTGTGTGTTAGGAGGGTCAGAATAATGCTTGCCTTGGAGGGAAAGTTTCAAAAAGAAAACCCGCCTAGGAAGCGTGACCCCTAAGCTACCCGGTTTTGCACCCTAGAAACCTATCGCCTTCCCTTCTCCAAACAGGCATCCCAGAAAAGTTACCCAGAAATTATCTTGTCCTATACATCAAGTTCCTAGACATGTTCTCATATAATCGACATACCTAGGATCAAAACCTATGCACCAAAAATCGGCCAAAAACAACCTAAAGTGTCCGACTAAGAAAGAGGCTTACCTTATAGAAAAACAGAAAGATCAAAGCATGCAACAGGCAGAGGACTTACAGTGTATTTTCCGTATGGAAGCCATAAAAAGCATAGGAATCGAAGTCTTAGTGGAATCTTTAAAGCTGGACTGGTGCAGAAACTCTTATGGCGAGAGCGTAGGGATCTTTGGGATGATAACCGGAAGAAGAAAGACTTCTGAGGATAAAAAGGAGACAAGATGAGGAAATTTTTTCGAATAAAGGGTGGCTAATGCGGAAGGTGGCCAACCTTATATATACATAAGAGGTAAAAGAACGAGGACCGTTCGATCACAATAATGCGAGATACGAGGGTCATAACTCGAGAGGCGAAACAACGGTCGAAGATAGGCTAGGCCATTTAAAGCAATTCTCAGAAGCCAGATAGTCACCAACCACGGCGCTCCACGTGTTCGATACCTGTGCAGTGGACGAGACATGGAGAGTCAAAAAGGAAACTCAAAAGCCCCCGCTACGAAGGTCGCAGATGACGTCATGGATCACGAGCAGGGGCTTGGGGGGCAAATGTACGCCCTAAATATCCGCGAGCTATCGGCGAGCTGGACAAGGGCCTAATTCGATCCGCCACGTGTAAATTGTTCACCCGGAGCTGTTATTACGGGTTTCCACCTGTCCAACCCGAGCTGGTTAGGAAGTTAGCAGTTCACTCGAAGGCAGTGGGCCAGTGGTATGGATATCACGAGCTGGCGCTACATCAAGCTCGTGATGCGATATAGGTCTGACACCCAAACCCTTGTAAAGACAACCACGCAATGTAAACGTGCATATATCATACATCACGTGTCTATTCAATTCCTGAATTCTCGGGCACGCAGTATAAACGTGCGTATTCAGACATCCCACGACTGGTTTGGGCCATGCGGCCCATTATCCCTCCTTACCTATTGATTAGACCACACTTCACTGTCAGGTTTTAGGAATTAATCATCAGTGTCACAGATATGACGTGAGGGGTAAAGAGGTCACGGGATGACCCCCTTTGCCAACCCAGGTATTCTCTCCCTATAAATTCCAAGACCCTGGACATTGCAAGGGGTTGGACATATTTTTGTAAAGAAGCACTTTGTAAGGATTAACCAAGATATATCAATAATATCGGCTGGTGGACTAGAGGGATTTTAACCTTCGAACCACCTAAAAAGAAAGGAGTGATCACCTTCCCATGTTATTACTTTCCCAAGTCTAGAATTAAACTATTTTCATATTACGATTAACTAATTAGCACTAATCCATCCTATTTATTTGTATAATTATCTGTTGACGAAGAACCGCGTCAACACATGTATATTACCATCTACACTATGACTTTTTATATTCATATTTTATTTCTATTACTAATTTCTTTTTAAATATTATTGTATTTTATATATATATGTCATGTAGTCATGTAAATATATATATTTATATCGATGTTGTATTTAAATGTGTAAATATTATTTATATAAATATTTATATATACTATAGAATTATGACCAATCAAAGTTTCTTCCTTAGGGATATCCTTCGTCTTGCATGCTATGTGCTTGGTCCCTCCTGCGCCCGAGCACCATCTCGTATGGCATTGTGATTTATAACATATCTTAAACATCGTCTATCCATGACTTAGTCTTTGATGACCTCCTACTTCGAGTTGATCCTCCTTTATTGGTCAGGCATATTCTCAAAGGTGTTGATTTCCCATGAGTTGTGTGCAAATTATGATACAACAATAGAGCTTTATATAGTCCTAAATGGCTTAGGGAATTTTTAAGGGTTGGTGTCAAAAAGGTGTAGGATCTCATTTATATAAGTCTATATACATGTTTCTTATAAATATATATTCAAAATAATATATAGTGTAGAAAGCATAAAATCATACAAGCATGTGAATGTTACATAGATACATAAATACAATAAAAAAAATTATTAGAGTACTTACAAGATGAGTAGCGGAACAATGACTACACCATTTAGATTCTATAACCTTTTGTCATTGTTGAATGCAAGGTATTGTAAGAAATCCAAACTGGTTTGAAACAAGACCTCGGTCTTCCAAAATTTTCTCTAAAACAACCTAGTGTTTGCGTGGGGAAGTCTCAACACATGAGATGAAGTCCCTAGAGAGAAAACTAAGAAAGAGTTGGCGGCTAGGTGTAGAATACTAGTAGTGAATTTTTACCTTGTCAAATTCATCTGACCTAATGGATTCTATAACACTAGTATATATAACCAATTCGCTATGACATAAAATAAGTTTTAGTTTCCCATTTTATTTTTAATTATTTAATAATTATAATTAATTAAATACTTGTCAAAATTAACCAATTATAATTTTGACATTTATTTAATTCATTTTATTAATATTAATACCAATATTTTAATATTAACAAAATTGTCCCAATTGACTATAATACTATCTTTTTTGAGACTTTGCAATAAAAACCTCCAAGTTTCTTCTATTTCTTTTCTCATAAAATATCAATAAATAATTTAACATTATTTATTTTCATTGACCTAGTCAATATGATATTTTTATAAAAATAATTAATTTAATTATTCAAGACTTCCATGTTCATTTTGATAAGAGATGACACGGGGACCAAGGATCCATGAACTCAAGCTCCAATAAGTTACCTTGAGTTTATTTATAACAAATAATCTCACAACTTTATTAATTCCTCGTGACTCCACTATAGACTTAGAATTATACTCTAGAATTCATAGAACGTTTTACACCAAATGTAAATATGTTATCCATTGTTATAATCATAGCCACCATTCAATCATCTATAGATGATCTACTAATGAGACTGGTGAAAATTACTATTTTACCCCTCATTGGTATTTTATCCTTAACTCCCACAAAGTTCCTTGTAAATGTTATTTCCGTAAATGTAATTACAGAAATGAGTACTCTATCATTTAACACTTGAACCAAGCTATAAGGAATTCATTGTTTCACTTCTTAAATAGAAGTTATAGATTTCATATCTATGATAAATACTCTCATTCAATTATACTACCAAATCTCCAATATGTAAGTATGAGTTAGTCTGTAGGGTAAGCTGGTAACGAACAAATCAAAAGACTTGAATAATACAATTAGTATAATATTAATCACTTAGAATTAAGATTGAATTAACCTATAATCAACGTTGTGATATGATTAGATTTGATAATAACGATACTTACTTATCTTGTCAATAATCAATATCGCACTAGTACAAAAACACCATTTTAGGACACTTTTTTTAGGGCACTCACCTAGATGCGAGCCCTAGAAACAGCTACTACTTTTTAGGGCTCGCAGGGCGAGTCCTAAAAACTATGTGTGTTCTAAAAGTTTGAATTTTTTTTAACAAACACCTCCTAGACCTTTTAGGACACTCATTGCAAGTCTTTAACGAATTTTTTTAGGACACGCAGTGCAAGCCCTAAAAACTTATGTGTGTCCTAAAAGTTTGAATTAAAAAAAAATCACAAGTTCCCTCCAATCCCTCAAATCACTCAATAATATAAAAAAAACAAAAACAAAAATCACTCAAATCTCTCTCTCTCTCCTGAAGCTCCCTCTCTCTCTCTCTATAGCTCGTCTCTGCCAAGGCCAAACGGCCGCCTTGCCGTCACCGCCCATCGCCACGTGCTGCCCCAATCGACGCGCCGCCCCCCGAAACCTCCAACCCCCGGAGCTCATCCCCTCACTCGCGGCCTAAGGCCCTCAAAGTGCTTGTCGAAGTTTCTGCAATTTTGGGTTTTCCCAAACTTTCCGACCACTTTCCAGCCACCTCGAGCCACCACAAGATGAACCACCACCATATTCCTTGCATCTTGGGCTTCAAAGCCCACTAAAGAATTAGACCCAATGGCCACCATGGAGTGGTGGCGCCGCCACTTACTTCGACCATTCTTTTTGGGCTCGCATCAATTCTTTTATGGCTCGCGAGTCCTAAAAAATCTCAGTTTTAAAGGCTCTCAAATAGAGGACTTGCGCCCCGTGAGTCCTAAAAGCGAGCCCTAAAAAGCCTTTTTTTTGTAGTAGTGTCAGTCCAGTCTATGTAACAAAACACATCTAATCTTATCTACTTGGTCAATGTCCTAGATATGACATCACACCAGATGTGCAAGTAAATCTTATCGTAGATTACCAAATTAGTAAAAATCTAACGTACTGATTTAATCTTAAAACAAAATGCTATTGAACATATAATTACAATTATAATCCACTATGACCGAGTCACTATAATTGTAACTATACATATGTTCGAGATTTTATAAATGTCTGTATTAATAATAATTAATTATGTAATAAAACATGTAAACAACACAATTTGATTGAACAAAATGATTTATACTACTTTATTGATAATGAATTAATTACATAAAAAATGTGGTATTATAATATTTTGTTTGGTACTTTCTTGGATTTGGATGTGGCTCAAACCTTTCTGTTTTTTGAAGTTTGGATATTGAACGCTTTTTGCAGGTTAGTTATAGATAAAACTTGACGAATAACCTTTGATGGGTATAAGAGCTTTCAATTGTTGGAAAAATTATAGAATACAAGAAGAGCTTGGTTGTTGAATAAAAATGTTTTTGGGTTTTTCCAATACAAATTGAAGATGCTCAATCAATTCCTTATTGAGGTGCAGGCTAGACCGGCTTTTGAGGAGAATTGTAAGCTAGAGAAGGCGATTCAATTAAAGATTTACGAAATCAGGGTAAGACAAGAGGCCAAAAGTTGAGAGAAAATAATGGTGCTTAATATGTTTTCCTGAAGTTAAGTTTGCGTATAGAATTTGATAAGGTATTTATATATTTAATGGCTTTCTCCGTAAAATTTGATAGAGTGATGAATGTTAGATTGTAATTGAAGAATTTAGAGAGTTGGAGAAAGAAATGTTACATAGGTATAGAATGAGAGCTTTGGTAAGATATATAGGGTTATATCCCAAAGCGAATTAGTGATGAGGAGTAACTCATTGTCTTACATGTTAGTTGATATATCATCATATTTATTCAATGTGGGACACTCTAATATGCCTCCTCAAGATGTCGGCTATTTTGGAGGACCAATCTTAAATCAAATCTCTAGTGACTATTTTTGGCTCACTATAGTTTTGGATTGAATAAGCTCTATTGTCATGTAAGATTTGAGAAAGGGATGAAAGTTAGATTATAAGAAAATAGTTTAGAGAGTTGAAGAAGGAAATGTTACATAAGTATAGAGTGGAGACTTTGGTAAGACACATATGGTTTATCTCAATACTAATTGGTAATGAGTAGAGTAACTTATGATTTTACTTGTTAGTTGATATCCTCACATTGATTTAATGTGGAACACTTTGATATTTTCTGGGGAAATATGTTTAATGGTTTTACTTTAACTAATTTTGTATTTTGGTGTACATTTATGAATTGATTGTGTAATTTAATATATCTAAAGGAAAAGGGAAAGATGAGCTTAACATAAGCTCAATCTCTTAAAGTAGTACTGAAAACAACTTTAATTTGAATGTAATTAATTTCCAACCTCATCCAAAACTTTATTGATCAATCTCTGTCAAATTTTATTAAAATAAATAAATGAAAACCCAAAGTTTGTTAGGATGAATAGGATCCACATACATATTTATTTCTCTTGGCATTTAAATTTATGGCACCCTCAAATGTGGGGACCAAAATAACAAAGCAATAACATAGAATAGAAGCATAGGGACCAATCTATGGTTAAGTTCATATATGTTAGTTTGTGCTATGTAGCGTACTAAGAAGAGAGAAAGTGAAATAAGGGAGATGATTCTTTTGTTGATTGGCTTGTGAGTTTTAAAGCTTTTCTTTTCCTCTTTTAACATGTCAGGTCGATGCCAAGAACTCAGAGTTTTGTTTTGTGTCTTTCACCATTCAATTTTTAATTAATTAGCAGATACTTTTCCTTCTCTTCTGTGCTTTTTGTATTTTATTCTTTTTCATATATAAAAAAGTTACTTATCAATTTTTCTTTGGACCACTTACGAATTCCTAAATGTAATGTGGTCCATTTTCGTTTGGTTGTTAATTCGTTTGCAGTTCTACCCGTATTAGTCTTTAATAAATGAGATTTTAGTACTTGTGAAGAGAGTACATCGATAATTCAAACATGATGATATGTAGGGCTGTGCAGAAATTTTTACAACCCACCCAACCCGAATAATCCGCCCAAACCAACCCGAAAAAACCGCAAAAAAACGCAACCCGAATAAACCGACCAAAATTTAAACCGCCAAATTGTTACATTGGGCGGGTTGAAAATAATTATCAACCCACCCAATATAACCCAACCCGCCCAATTAAGAATTTATTATTTATAATATATTCAAATAAATATATAAATTAATTAAGTTTTGTTTTATTTTTTTTACTATAATTTAAAATATTGTTTTAAGCTTAAAAAGATAAACTTCACACTATTAGTACTAGTATTTAAAAGAAAAAAATATAAAAAATGTAAAAAAAATACCACTTTTGTTTGGGCGGGTTGACCCGACCAACCCGACCAAAAAAAATACAATTTTGGTTTGGGCGGGTTAACCCAACCAATCCGCCCAAATTATTGGACGGGTTAAAAAAAAAATTCTTAATTGGGCAAGTTACGGGTCACTTTTGCTAACCCGATTATGACATTGGACGGGTAAAAATGCCTTGTAACTCGACCAACCCGCCCAATGTTCAGCCCTAATGATATGATTTGAAAATAATACCAAATAAATATATTTAGACATTCTATAATTTTTATATAAATTTCACAAAAATAATAAATGAAAAAATACCAGTTTGACTCTTGTATTTTGTCTGAATACTCGATTGACCCTTATGTTTTGTTAAATAATATTTCAGACTCTGTGTTTTGCAGAATGGAACAAAATAATACACTGGACCAGATTTTGCTTTAAATATTTTTCAATATGACCAAAATGCCCTTATGTTTTTCAATTAACTGATTCAGTAAATTCAAAATGAATAATTTTTTTATAAATAATAATAAAATCATATTTTAATTAAATTAAACTTTAAAATAAATATAATAAAAAAATTAAAATTAACCCTAAGCACTAATCTTAAAACCTAAATTTAAATCATAAACTTTAAAACATTAAGAAAATTAATCTTGACAAGAACTAAAATTAAAAAATTATCTATCTCTTGACCCACATTTCTTCTCAGCCCAGATTTCTTCAAACAAAAAAGAACATTGAATGTTAAACATAATTCTCAAACCAGATTAAACAACAAAACCTAGTTAAATCACAAATCCAACCATCCTAGCTCCAACACCTCAATCCAACCACTCCATCCCGTCGACAACATCCCCAACAATACCCATCTCCGAATCAAAAACTAAAAATACATTCAATAATCACCATGGCAATGCATTTATGAATGAACTCAAAATCTAGAAATCCAAAAATGAACTCAAAAATCATATTTTTAAACCAAATATTCAATTAAACAAAGCCCACAAAAGCTAAAAATCTTCCAAAATTAAGCAGGGGAGACGAAGAGCGTTCAATTTGTAAGATTCAAATAATAAATTGTACTAATAACAGGGGAAACTCACCAACAAACACATACATACATATATATATATAATCATCACAAACAAATTGTTAAGAACAAAATCCAGTCAAGATTTATTGTCGTGAAGCCCGTCGCCTTCCTTATTGCCAACCTCTACCTCCTCCGGTCAGATCTCAGTAGTCCTCTAAGCTCCATCCAAGTTTTGTAACCATTGGATCTCTGCCTCCACTCGTCGCCCCATCGGATCTCTGCCTTATCTTTTTGCCTCATCCACGCGAAGCTTGCCAGATCCGTCAGATCTCAGCCACCGCAGCCACACCATTTATCGTCGAGATCCACTCGAACCTTACTGGATCTTGAGCCTCTTCTCCAACCTCAGCTCACACCAGGTCGCACCTCCATCTCCAGCTTCAGTCCCATGACGAACATACCTGGGAAAAAGAAAAATATGGAGGCAAGAAGAAGGAAGAGGAAACGTTTTAGGGTTTTGATTTTATTTTAGATTTGTTCAATTAAGAAATATATTTTTTTAATTATTTTTTATTTTAAAATCAATTAATTTATTTTCTATTTTAATATATATTTTAAGGTATTTAATTGATTCATTAATTGAAAAACCTAAGGGCATTTTGGTCATATAGAAAATATTTTGACCAAAATCTAGTCCAGAGTATCATTTTGTTCCATTTTGTAAAACACGGGTTCTGAAATGTTATTTAATAAAATATAGGCGCCGATTGAGTATTTGGACAAAACAAAGAGACCAAACTAGTATTTTCCCATAATAAATAGATTGTTTTATATCTAACTTATTATTTAACTCAAAAAAGTGTGTAACATGTTTAGTAAAGACAGGGCATGACAATATATATATATATATATATGTTGTCCGTATTTTCTCGTGAACAACACGTGGCAGTCCCTGGTGACTGATTACGTGGTATGCGGGCATACTTGGGGCTTGTTACTCCCCGAGGCCTGTAGTCAGGGAAAGGACGTTCATATTTTAGGAAACGTCTAAGGAAGGTAGTAGGCGCCTCGCCTTAGTAAGGCAATCGCCAGGTTTTAGTCTCGGAGAGAGAGTTTCTCCCGCTCGGGGAGTTAAGGTTATGGGTGTTATGTCTCAATTGTCTCCCAGGCCCGAGGCTTTGGGCCTCGGACCGAGGAGGTGGAGCAACGTGTCAATGATTGCGGGTCCTTAGAGTTAGAAGATTGTCTGACTACTTTTGTGGGCGACCCGTCAACTAGGTTGCTAAGGTACGACCCGACAAATCGCATGCCCACTACGCCGCCTGACGCGAAAGTGTGCGCAGCACGTCCTGACGATCCCAGGGGCATGTTCCTCGTAAAGTGATTACCTTTTTGCTGTGGGCCCCGCAAATACCGCTTGGGTCGTATCTTCTGTTCATTGTAGCCCACTGCATTGAAGTGTATTAATCACTCAATTATGTGAGGAATGGGCATTAGTTGTGTATGATTAACATTAATGAATAGGGCTGGAAGTTTCATTGTAAAGGGTTGGAATTTTGATAAGGAAAGACTTGAGACTCAGAGCAATCTAAACGCTGCCTAAGAAGATACTGTAAAAGCTCGTAAATACAAGCTAGCAATCTCCCTAATACAAAAGACTCGTGGACTAGGGTTCTTTTATAACCTGAACCACGTAAAAATTTGTGTTCATATTGCCACTTCTTTAATCTCTTTCGTAAACGTTGATAGCGAAAAATGTAGTCAACAAAATATATATATTTATAGCGTAAACATGTTTTTGTTTGTTGGCATTAGTGTAATCGTGTATTAAAGTCAAAGAAAGATGTCAATAATTTGATACACCTAAATTGTTAAGGATCATATCCATTGGAATATTACACAATAACCCAAATTGTCAACCTAATAAAAAATTACTTAGATTTCAAATCTATTTTCTGATTCAACTTAAAAAAGAATTGCCAAATTTTAATCTTTTTTAAGATTTACTTAATTCTATTTGAACTCACACCAAGCCAAATTAAAAGCTTAAAAAGCTCACTTGATAAATGATGAATGATGAAATTTTTTTCTCGCATAATATTTTACTTCATTTTTGAAAAACAATAATCAAGCAAGGCTAAAATAAATAATTGACAAGTTTAGTTTACTTAAAATAAAAATAAAAAAATTTGAAACCAAATTTTACAAAATTATACAATATGCAAATATTAGATTTTCTATGTGTGTATAAAATAAAACCCTATTAATTACATTTTTTTTTTAAATTTTCCTCAATGAAAGCCTTTTCACGGTAAAAGTAGTCATCGATTTTGCATCAATGATATATATTCTGCCATTACTTGAATGAGGGAATGATGGGGTTGTAATAGTTTACCAACCCAATAAAACCTCTCTTTACGATTTACCAAAATTGGCAATCACTTATTAATATTGTACGAATCCGTTGGATGATACCGATTTCACATCCAATAATAATGGCGTCCATGAATATATATATATATATATATATATATATATACTTACACGTTTTAGTTAGTTTTATTTATAAAATTTATTAATTATTTTTATTAAATTTATATTAATATTGTATAAATATTTTATTTTAATTAAATTATTTATTTATTTTTGTTTAAGTTTATGTTTGTTTTAGTTTTTTAATTTGGGAGTGACCACAAAAAAAAATATATTATATATTTAATGTAATATTAAATATTATACGTAGATTTTAAATTTAAATTTATTGCTAGTTTTTTTTAAAAAAATAACTTGTTGCTAATTGACAGTAAATTATATTATATGTTTAATATAATATTATTCTAATAAGTGAGTGTAAGTTTAATTAAATTTTATTTAAGTTATAAAACGTATGATTTTATTATTTTTAAATAATTATCATGGTAAAATATCTAAAAAAATCTTATTTAAATTTGTTTAATTATTTATTATTTTTAAATAATTATTATTGTAAACTATCTCAAAAATATCTTATTTTAATTTTTTTAATTATTTATTTTATTTATTTAAGTTTAAGTATTTAAAAACTACTGTTAAATATAAGAATATTCTATTAAATATAAGAATATTCCATTAAATTTAACATTAAAAAAAATAAAAAACTGTTAAAACCAAGAATTTCCGTTATCTACACACTTATTATATAGAAGATATATATATATATATATATATGCATTAGGTAGAAACAACTTGCAATACATGTTTATTTAGTTTTAAAGTTGTAAATATTATTTATAATTTTTATAAAATTGATTCACTATTTTTTTAATATATATATATATATAATGGAGAGCACCAATGATATTTTTCTTATTAATTATTAATATGTGTACAATTTATGATAGATGTGATGACATGGACATAGATCAGGTTAGTAAAACAATGAGCTCAAGGGTCTATATAAAAATAAAAAATATTTCAATTTATATTTTGAATTTAAATTTGATTAGATATTTAATTACCACAAATATTTAATTAAGTTATAAATATAAGTAAACATTTTTTTTTTCATTTTTTATTTTACTTTTCTAATTTATGGCTATTAATTAATTAATAATTTTTTTATCTATTTTTTTCTTTTTTCTCATTTTCATTTTAATATAAACTATAATAGATAAAAATATCTACATATAATAATAATAAAAAATCTATCTATTTATATTTTGACTTTGTTGACGCCGTTTTTCGTCAACAGATAAAAGAAGAGAGCACGTAAACAATTAAAGATAATGGCAAAAAGAAACAAACGAATCAAACACACGGTTTTTTACGTGGTTCAGCAGTTAAATCTGCCTAGTCCACGAGTCTCTGTTATTAACCTCAAGATTATCTCTGAACAATTCTTTAGCATGAATTCTCCAGAGTTTTCTCTTAAGGATCAGAATTTCGGTCCTCTACAATGGTGCATGGCTTCTCTATTTATAGAGAATGATGCAGAATACTATCCCACATATTTTGGGTAGTTTCTCTTTTGTGAATAAAAATAAATGGCTTTAAATGCCAATAATCAGATATAAAAGGAAACGTCCCCCAAAGATCAGGGGGCGTATAACTGAATAAATAATATCCCACAATTCTTGGGGATTTACATCAATTAATGAGGGTTACATCTCATAGTTATAATACTTGTAGATATTCAAGGTGGTTATAACGTATCTTCAAGGCTCCAGCATTTCAGGTTTCATGTCATTATGCGAGCCACTGACATCTCCCGAGCTAACGTTGCTTTCGAGATGGGATATCGAGCTCAAGACCCATGCTCCGAAGTTCCTGAAGATGAAGGTGTTCTCGGAGCTACCTTTTGAGATCGAGATCATCGCATTCGAGATCATATATCATACTTTGCAGGCTCGACTTACAATCCTAGATCACTCTAATCCTCACGAGACCATTTGCTGCGAACTCAGCTTTCGAGGTCATATTTACTATGGCTCGAAATCTGGGTATAACATCTTGCCCCCTCAAAAGTATTTGTTCGAATCCTAAGAGAAGGAAACTTTTGAACTACTCTTTCTGGGAACCATACCGTCACACTCTTAAAAATGGACACGTGCCAGATGGGTATTGCTCACTTTAGGTACTTGAGTACCTTGGGAACACGCCCACGATCGTCCGTCTGACAACTTTTCGGCGCCATCTTGTCACCGATCCCCATCCATTCGATCTGTTGATGATTTTAATCAACGCTCCTGATTAATTTAGTTTTCCCACCTATATATACAAGACCCCCTCTTCGTCTTCTTCACATTTGTTCATCACAAGCCAGAAAAAAGAAAAACACTCCCTAAACTTCTTATCACAGTTTACACTCAGTGCATGTTTTCCAGGCCGAAGAAACAAAGGAATCCTGGTTTGTTCGAGTCAGTGAGTTCTTTCTTGCAACCTCTTCTCCACTCGACGATTTCGCTGCAATCACCATCACTGTGTAAGTATGCCATTTTGTTTTTAGCTCTTTTTTTTTTATCCATGTCGTACTTGTTGCGTATGCTAGTTTGCGTTATTAGAATGATACGATAGGAGGTTTTGAATCGAGAGGCTTTTATGTTTTCTGGATTTTCTTTCTGGATGTTCGCCTCTGGTTTATACCCAGTTTTGTCCTTTGAACGAAGTTTCAACTTTCGGGGTTTTGAAAATTTTAGGCCATGTTTCTTGTACAATAAGTTTTTGGGTAAAAAACCCTCGTTCTTGACAATTGCGTGAAACCCAAAAATGCCCTTTCCTGGCTAACCGCCACCTTTCTTTCCCTTGAATTTCGGGATTTTCAAAAAATCATCCACACTCTTTTTTCTTTCCTGTGGAACACGCGCTCTGACTCTTTAGTGAGGGTCTTAATACTTAGTTTCTTGTCCTTAGATCTCCGAGCTCAACCCATCGAGCTCGTGATTCTTGCATGCATGACCCTCACCATTTTTTCTTTCTCGTTAGATGTCACAGAATCTGGAAAGACGGTGGGGGTCATTACGAGCAATCCCTTATGAGCCCAAATCTCCGAGCCTGGAATCGGTCTTTGCCCGAAACCAACGTCGGATAAAAGAATACGAGCTTGCGCGCGAGCAGGAGGACATTCGAGCCCACTATCATCGTCAGATAGACGAGGTCATTGAAAAGAAGAGAAGAGTTCTTCGGGAAGCCATCTATCCGGAGCCCAACCCTGGACCTAGGCCAATTCCCCTCGACCCAGCGTTAAAAGTCACGGTTGCATACCACCCAGGGGAACTCCAGTTTTCCTTAATGGCGGAGCCTTCGTCTTCGCAGCCTAGGAGGGAAATGTTTGAAGCCGAGTTCTACCAGAGCTCGGTTACCACCATCGACCAAATAACTGATATCTTGGCCCTCCATGGCCTTAGTTCGTTGGACACACTGAAATGTCGAGCTCCGACTAGGCATGAACGGAGCTGTTTCGCCCCTGGGGGCCGCGATTCCAGTGTAAAATACGCGGCCTGGAGCCAGGAACATATAAGGGCAGGAGCTTTGCTACCCCTGACGTCCTTTTTCAGAGACTTCATTGATTTCGTTGGGTTGGCTCCATTCCAACTCAACACCAATTCATACAGGGTGCTGTCTGCCCTGAGGTCCTTGTTCCACGAGCTGGGATGGACAGGGCCTTCACCCCAAGAGATTTTATATCTCTTTTGTTTGAAGAGTAATCCCTTCCGAGCTCGGGGAGGAGATGGTTTTTACTATCTTTCGAGCTACCCCAAAGAGACAAAGATCTTTGAAGATCTTTCGAACCACCCTCCTGACTTCAAGAAGGCTTTTTTCTAGACAGACGGTCTGTCCCCGTCTCGACACCGTTCGTTCAGACGGATTCGTAAGTGTTCTCGTTACTTTCTATTTTTAAGCTCGGAATTTTAGCCCTAAAATCCATATTTAGTTGAAGTGTATCTCCTCTTTCAGCTAACTTTCAGTGTCCCACCCCTGACGAAACAATGAAGGAGCACAGAGAGGCCCTGCTCCGACTCCCCTACGGCAGGAGGTCTCTCTCATTTCTATTACATGAGGACAAGCTACGAGCTTGTGGGTTGTTGGGACAGGGCCAGTCAACCTCTGACTGGTCCAGTAAAAAATATGAACGCTGGGAGGAAGTGCCACTGCCCACAGGCATCCTTCCTCCGAGGAGAGAAAGGAAAGCATCTCTCCCAATTCGCTCGAGAAGTCCGCGGTCGGGAAATGAGGCCAATGACGAAGCCTCGAGTTCAGACTCCGGTGGAGGTAAAACCCTTCCTACTTCGCAAATGTGGTCCCCCACTTTATTAAAACACAGGCCCAATAGACTAGTCTCGTGCCCACAGGATAGATACCACTTCTACATATGGAGTTGGGTAGATGACTGTGTCCATAAGTTTGATAGTGGGCTCGGGAAATACGACACTATGTACACCACGGACGAGGTGTGGAATGGGATAGCTGTGCAGTATGGGACCAATGATTATAGGGATCTTTCGAGGCTATCACCAACTTATAGGGAAGGCACTCCCCCCGCCTCTTCTGAAGACGGGGGAATTTCATGGTCCCCAAGCTCAAGCTCGGGGGAGAGTCTCAGTTAGGTTTTTTCTTCAACTGGTTTACATCTTTTCCCAAAGTTATTATCATTGTTTAACTCACTGTCATTATGCAGGTGCCATGAATCCCGACCTCGACGCCGTGCTCTTTAGCGATGGGGGAGCTGGCGCCCAGAAGAGCAAACGCCCGAGGATACCAAAGAGGCCCGACCGACAGTCCAAGGTACCTAAACATCACGAGACGACTCCCACGTCCCAGATCACTGCGAACACCTCCAAGGAACCGATCGCCCAGGTTGATGGGTCAGGCCCTACTGCATCCATCTCGCAGCTTCCCACCGAGACCCGGTTAATAGTTGTTCGGCCCCCGAAGAAACCTTCTACCTCAACGGTTCAGCTGCCAACGGCCCGAACTCATACTGAGGAATATGTACTTGATGGCGCCGCTGGGACAGAAGGGGCTGTACTCAGCTCGGACGTCCTTTCTCGGGTGGGTCAGAGCTTTTCTGGCTTTGGCGCCGACCACTGGGACCTTGTGCGCAAGGCCTCGGACTGCAACACTCTTTATGAGAAGAGTATCGAACTCTCCGCCGCGGTAGCCTTCTCAACTCTATTTAGAGTATTTATGTCTCAATTTACAATTCTGATTCATTCTTTGTGTTTCAGGCCTTTGTTGTTTCAGCACAACTCAACTACAAGCTGACCAACGAGGTGCAAACGAGCTTATCTCTGGCTCAGAAGTCGAAGGATCTCGAGCTGAAGATGGCTGACGAGCTCAAAGACTCGAAGTCTGAACTTGAAAAATTGAAGACCCGTCTCGAGGAGCTTGAAAAGTCAAACACTGAGCTCGAGAAGGCCAATGCCAAGCTCGAAGAGGAGAAGTCTGCCACCCTCGATTTCATGGAGAGCGAGAAGACCCGCCTCCTAAATGAGTCTAAGGAGCAGAGGGAGAAAGCGGTCGACCAGGCCATGTACAAGCTTTGGGCCGACAAATCCGAGCTTGACACCAGCTTCCTGGGTCCTCTCGAAGCCACATATGTTGAGCGGTGGAATGCCCGTCTTTTGGCAAGTGCAGCTGCTCGAGAGGCGGCCCAGCAGGATAGTCATGCTATTCGTCCTGAAGGGTCTGGTGATGCTGATGCCGAGAAGGCCAAGGATACTCCTCTTCCTTAAATCCGATCTCGGAGAAATCAGTTATCGGGGCTGCATCCCCTTATTTCTGTAGTTATTTAAATTTGTGCCCACGGGGCTGACACAATTTCTTTAACTATTCTTTTATATGCTTTACATTTCTTGGCTCGAAATATTTTGCATATTCTATATTGATGAACTTGTTATGTTTATTTAATTCTTACAAACATAGTTTGGATTTAGGCTCGAAATTCGATGCATTCATGCATAGTTTATCCGAATTATCCGTTTCCAACCTCGTTATTTATCAAGGTCGGACATTACTTTAACCATGAACTGAAAAGTACTTATATGGCATGTAATATGAATGATTTGGTTAATCTTTTTTTTTTAGTTACTTTTCCTCATCCTCAGTATTTTGGCTCCGAGGTTAAGAGTTCCAAACTATATTTCTAAGATATTCCAGCCTCGACTTTGACTTATCTCGCAATAGGTTTAGGCTCCCATTTATCATCAATCGATAATTTGGCTGGTTTGTTCCAAACCTGTTGTGTTTGCACATCTGGTTAACTCCAAATATTTAGGTTTTTTGATGATTCGGTTACATCCGAACTATCTAAGCTCGCATACTATCTAAGCTCGCGTATTTGGTCATGTCCAAATACTTTATTTTTGATAATTCGGTTATGTCCGAACTACCTAAGCTCGCGTATTTGGTCATCTCCAAACACTTTGTTTTTGATAATTCGGTTATGTCCGAACTACCTAAGCTCGCGTATTTGGTCATCTCCAAATACTTCATGTTTGATAATTCGGTTGTGTCCGAACTACCTAAGATCGCGTACTTGGTTATATCCAAATACTTTATATATTTTATATTTTTTAAGCTGGAGGTATGTATACCAATGATGCCCCCTTAATATCCTATGAGTGTGACCATAGGTTATTAAATTAAGAGAGATTGCAAAAATAAAAATAAATTACATGTGAAACAAAGTAGACATTTTATTTGATGAAATTCAAAAACAAACTAACATAGATAAAAAATCATGGTTACATGCGACACTTTTCCTATACTATTGATAATAAGGTCTAAGGTGTTCGCCATTCCATGCTCGTGGTATGAGGCTCCCATCTAATCTCGCAAGTTTGTATACGCCAGGGCGGATGACTGATTCTATCTGGTATGGTCCTTCCCAGTTTGGCTCGAGTACTCCTGCTGCTGGATCTCGGGTTGCTAAGAATACGCGTCTCAATACCAGATCTCCTACTCCAAACTTTCGACTTCGAACCCTTTTATTGAAATATCTTGTGGTTCGTTGCTGGTAAGTAGCATTTCTCAGCTGAGCCTCCTCCCTTTTTTCTTCGATCAAGTCTAGGGTTTCTTCGAGCTGAGTATGATTGGAACTTTGGTCGTAAATCTGAGTTCGAATCGTTGGAATTTCGACCTCAATGGGCAACATTGCCTCGCAGCCGTATGCTAGAGAAAATGGGGTATGTCCAGTTGATGTCCGAGCTGTAGTTCTATATCCCCAAAGGACTTGCGGTAATTCCTCAGGCCATCGTCCCTTTGCTTCTTCCAACTTTTTCTTCAAAGAACTTTTGAGAGTTTTATTAACGGCTTCGACCTGACCATTCACCTGAGGGTGAGCCACTGACGAAAAACTCTTTATTATACAGTTCTTGTTACAAAAGTTGGTAAATAAGTTGCAATCAAACTGGGTTCCGTTGTCAGACACAATCTTTCTTGGCACTCCATATCGGCATACGATGTTCTTTACCACGAAATCTAGGATCTTCTTCGAAGTTATGGTCGCCAATGGTTCAGCCTCCGTCCATTTTGTGAAGTAATCAACCGCGACCACAGCATACTTTACTCCTCCTTTGCCAGTTGGGAGCGAGCCTATGAGGTCGATGCCCCATACCGCAAAAGGCCATGGGGATGTCAACATGGTCAGTTCGGAAGGTGGAGCTCAGGGTATCGTGGCGAATCTCTGGCATTTGTCGCACTTTTTCACGTACTCGAAAGAGTCCGTTTTAATGGTTGGCCAGAAATATCCTTGGCGTATAATCTTCTTGGATAGGCTATGCCCCCCGGTATGGTCTCCGCAGAACCCTTCATGAATTTCTTCAATAATCTTCTTTGCCTCGGGAGGAGTTACACATCTGAGCAATGGCATGGAATACCCTCTTCTGTATAGCCTTCCGTCTAGGATGGTGTAACGAGGAAGTTGATACATTAGTTTCCGAGCCTGATTTCGATCTTTTGGAAGAATTCCATTTTCAAGATACTCAACTATCGGGCTCATCCAGGTCGGCTCTGTCTCGATCATACACACATCTTCCTCGTCAGGCTCAGTAATACTGGGTGCTGACAGGTGTTCTACGGGTACAACATTCAGCTCCTCATTTTCGGCAGAGGTGGCGAGCTGAGCTAAGGCATCTGCATTTGAGTTTTGTTCTCGGGGAACCTGTTCGATTGCATAAAACTCAAAAAACTCTAATGCGGACTTTGCCTTCTCCAGATAAGCTGCCATTTTTGTGCCACGAGCCTGGTATTCTCCCAAGATTTGATTGACCACAAGCTGGGAGTCGCTGTAGCAATGTATAGCTTTGGCCTTGAGCTCTTTTGCTATTCGTAGTCCCGCAAGTAAAGCCTCGTACTCAGCTTCATTATTAGATGCTTTAAAGCCGAACCTTAACGCAGAGTGAAATTTGCTCCCTGCAGGAGTGATCATAATAATTCCTGCCCCCGCTCCATTTTCATTCGACGACCCGTCGACGTAAAGTTTCCACAGCTCGTGGGCCGTGGTTGTTACCTCGTCGTCGGTTATACCGGTGCACTCCACTATGAAATCCGCCAACGCTTGTGCCTTAATGGTCGTTCTCGGATGGTAGGTGATCTCGAACTGTCCGAGCTCAACAGCCCACTTTAGGAGTCGACCAGACGCCTCTGGTTTAGACAAGACTTGCCTTAATGGTTGATCTGTTAGTACATGGATAGGATGTGCCTGAAAGTAAGGGCGGAGCTTGCGAGACGAGTGGATCAGACTGAGGGCGAGCTTCTCCATCAGTGGATATCTTGATTCTGCCCCCAGTAATCTTTTACTGATATAGTAGACGGGTTTCTGTATTCTCTCTTCTTCTCGAACGAGCACCGCGCTTATCGCGTGTTCGGTAGTTGAGAGGTATAGGAACAGTACTTCTCCCGTCTCAGGCTTCGATAGGATGGGCGGTTCGGCTAAGTGCTTTTTGAGCTCCTGAAAGGCTAGCTCGCACTCATCTGTCCATTCGAATTTCTTACTTCCTTTTAATAAGTTGAAGAATGGGAGACCGCGGTCCGTTGACTTCGAGATGAACATGCTCAGAGCTGCCATCCTACCAGTCAAGCTTTGAACATCTTTATGCTTCCGAGGTGAAGGCATATCGATCAGGGCCTTTATTTTGTCGGGATTAGCCTCGATCCCACGAGAATTGACAATGAAACCCAGAAATTTTCCTGAAGACACCCCAAGAGTGCACTTTTGAGGATTCAACTTCATGTTGTACTTTCTGAGCACGCCAAAGCACTCTTCGAGGTCATCAACATGGTTCTTGTTAAGTTGAGACTTTACAAGCATGTCATCAACATAAACTTCCATGTTGTTTCCTATTTTCTCTGAGAACATCATGTTTACGAGTCGCTGGTACGTGGCTCCGGCATTCTTGAGTCCGAATGGCATGACATTGTAGCAGTAGAGCCCTTTATCTGTGATGAAGCTCGTGTGCTCTTGGTCGGGGGCGTGCATGGGAATCTGGTTATATCCAGAATAGGCATCCATGAACGACATCAGACCATGCCCCGCCGTGGCGTCTACGAGCTGGTCAATTCTCGGCAGGGGAAAACAGTCTTTTGGGCAGGCCTTGTTGAGGTCCGAGTAGTCAATGCACGTTCTCCACGACCCATTGGGCTTCGGGACCAACACTGGATTGGCCACCCAGTCAGGGTAAAAAGCGTCCCTTATGAAATTATTTTCTTTCAGCCTGTCCATTTCCTCCTTTAGTGCTTTCTTTCTGTCTTCATCCAGCTGCCTTCGCTTTTGCTGCTTCGGGGGAAAGATTTTGTCTATATTCAATGCGTGGCTCGCTACATTATGGCTTATTCCCACCATGTCAGAGTGTGACCACGCGAAGACATCCTGGTTTTTCTTCAGAAAGCAAATTAATTGCTATTTTGATTCGTCTTGGAGGTGTTTCCCGACCTTCACCTTCTTTGAGGGATCAGCTTCCTCGAGCTGAACCTCTTCGAGCTCTTCCAAAGGTTGGAGGTCAACCTTTTCCTCAATCCTCGGATCGATCTCCTCATCAATTTCTAAAACTGTCCCATTTTTATTTTGTATGACAACGAGTGCTTGAGCGCTCGTTTGTTTCTTTCCCCTCAAGGAAATGCTGTAGCACTCCCTTCCTGCCAATTGATCTCCTTTCAATGTTCCGACCCCGCTCGGAGTTGGGAACTTAAGGGCTAGATGCCTTACAGATGAAACCGCCCCCAACCCGACCAAGGCGGGTCTCCCGAGCAATACATTGTAGGCAGATGGTAACTCTACTACCACGAACTCCACCATCTTGGTCACCGAGACTGGATAATCTCCCAAGGTCACAGGGAGTTCAATGGACCCCATACATGCGGTTCCTTCTCCAAAAAAGCCGTACAAAGTGGTTGCACAAGCCTTCAGATCGCGAAGGGAGAGTCCCATTTTCTCTAGTGTTGCTTTATAAAGAATGTTAACTGAGCTCCCATTGTCTATGAGAACTCGGCGCACGCTTTTGTTGGCAAGCTGCAGGGTGATGACAAGTGGATCATGATGAGGGAACTGGACATGGGAGGCATCTTCCTCGGTGAAGGTTATAGGCTGAGTTTCAACCCTTTGGCTTTTTGGTGCCCTTGGTTCGGGTTCATAAGGAGACCCGTCCCCTGTCTTCAGCTCATTCACATATCACTTTTGAGCATTTCTACCCCCTCCTGCGAGATGAGGACCTCCCAAGATGGTTATTACGTCCTCTCCATCTATCGGCGAAGGCCTGTCTTCTTCCCGAGATTGGAAGTTATTATTCTATGCTGCTGGAAGCGCGGCTACTCTCTGGCTGGCGGTAGTCTGTCCAGTACTCTGGTTTTTGACATACTGCCGGAAATAACCTCTCGAGATCAACCCTTCGATCTCGTCCTTCAGCTGTCGGCATTCATCAGTTGTGTGTCCGGTGTCCCTATGAAACCGGCAATACTTACTGGAATCCCTCTTGGAATTTTGATTCCTCATAGGGTCCGGACGCCTGAAGGGGACCTGGTTTTCATTAGCCAGGTAGATATTTTCCCGAGACTCGTTGAGCTCGGTGTGTACTTTATATACGGAGTAATACCTTTCTCCTTTCTTTTTCTTTCCCCCTTCAGCCTCGGGGTTATTTCCCTCGCTCTTTTTCCTCTTAGAGGGATTCTCCGAGGTAGGCTGTGAAGTTACTGGATCAGCCGAGGTTGAGGCGGAGTTAATGTTTATCGTTGTAGTTTCGGTTTGCGAGGTTGCTTTTAGCGTTGACCTCGCCTCCTCTACATTGACAAATCTCTGCGCCCGCTTGTTAAACTCGGTTATTGACCTCACCGGTTTCCCTTGCATGTCATCCCAAAGGGCACTTCCAGGCAACACACCAGCTCGAATAGCCATCAAATGCCCACTGTCGTCCACATCTCGTGCTCGGGCGACCTCTAGATTAAATCTTGTTAGGTAGCTTTTCAGTGTTTCACCCGGCTGTTGCCGGACGTTAGTCAAAGTGGACGCCTCTGGTCTGACTCCCATCATAGCCCGGAACTGCTTCTTGAAGTCTCTAGACAATTGATCCCACGAAGTTATCGAGTGTCTCTTGTACTTCTCGAACCAACTCTTGGCAGGTCCGGCCAATGATGTCGGAAACAACATGCACCTGAGCTCGTAACCTACGTTGCTGGCTCTCATGATAGTGTTGAATGTACTTAGGTGGCTACATGGGTCATTTTTTCCTTCAAACGCTGGGACGTGAGGAATCCGGAACCCTTGAGGAAACTGAGTGTTAGAAATATTGGGAGCAAACGACTCGAGCTCCTCATCAGAGTCCTCGTATCGAACACTCCCTCGTTCATTCTTCAAAAGCCTAAAGGCTTTTTCGAGCTGATCAATCCTTTCTTGGAATGGGTCCTTAGGTGGTGCCTGGAATTGATAGTCATTAATCGCGATCCCAGGCTCGCGTCTCCGTGAGGGATATCTACGCCCATTCAGATGATTCCTTAGGTCCGGATTTTTCTGATCTCTTTTCCCCGTGCTCTGATTCAGATGATTTCGCAGGTCAGGATGACTCTTGTGATTTCCAGTATTTTTACGACCCCGGTCGTTTTTACTGACGGACCTAGTTTCTCCGGACTCATCACTGGTGAAACTCATTGATCGGTCATTTCGTGGTGGATCCTTTCTACGTCGCCTTGTCTCCGCAGTGCGAGATCGGGACTTCTGACTTCTCTCAGATGGCGCGCCTCTCCGCTCCTGGAACGTCTCCCTGTTTCCTTGTCTTTCCCCTGAACGCCCTTGATCCTGATCTCGAAAAGGTTGAGCGTTTCTGTGGGGAGGTGAAGGATATCTTATGGGAGACGGAGGGAACCGTATAGGTGACGGTGGTTGTCGTCCTTGCCTCGGCCTTGAGGGTCCAGAATTTGCCTGAGATGGGCCAGTTTCGTTCGGTGCACTACCAGGAACATGAGTCCGAGCCTCGGCAGGAGCTCGGTTGTTCTCAGTTCCTGCAGGCACTTCCACAGGTGGATTAGGCGGGACCCGAGCTCGGGTACTCCTCTGAGGCCGAGAAGGAGCAGATGGCTCTGCTGGTGCTGGAGGTTGTGCCGGCCTCCTTGTGGCAGCATTTTTTCGTGGACGTCCACGGGGCCTCCGGGGAGGAACGTGCACGTCCCTTGGAGGAGGGACTTGGTTTTCGCGCGGAGGCGGGGGCTGAGCCACCTGCGCCTCTGCGGCTATCCTGGCCAACTCCTCGTTACGTTTGTTGGCTTCTGCCAACAACTGTTTCAGCTGCCGATTCTCCAATTCTACAATAGGGACATAACGTTCAGGATTATAGTACATGTCCTCATCCCTTGGTTGTGGAGGTGGTCCCCGGGAATCAGAGGACCCACTCCTTTCATCAGCGTCCGGGTTCTCCATTGGCTGTTTTCCAGGACGCCTTGGGTAATTTTCTTCAGGAGTGTTCTGATTGTTTGCAGCCATGAATCTCTCAGGGATGGATGCTTGAGGCTCTCAATGAAAGCACCAAACTGTTGACGCCGTTTTTCGTCAACAGATAAAAGAAGAGAGCACGTAAACAATTAAAGACAATGGCAAAAAGAAACAAACGAATCAAACACACGGTTTTTTACGTGGTTCAGCAGTTAAATCTGCCTAGTCCACGAGTCTCTGTTATTAACCTCAAGATTATCTCTGAACAATTCTTTAGCATGAATTCTCCAGAGTTTTCTCTTAAGGATCAGAATTTCGGTCCTCTACAATGGTGCATGGCTTCTCTATTTATAGAGAAGGATGCAGAATACTATCCCACATATTTTGGGTAGTTACTCTTTTGTGAATAAAAATAAATGGCTTTAAATGCCAATAATCAGATATAAAAGGAAACGTCCCCCAAAGATCAGGGGGCGTATAACTGAATAAATAATATCCCACAATTCTTGGGGATTTACATCAATTAATGAGGGTTACATCTCATAGTTATAATACTTGTAGATATTCAAGGTGGTTATAACGTATCTTCAAGGCTCCAGCATTTCAGGTTTCATGTCATTGTGCGAGCCACTGACATCTCCCGAGCTAACGTTGCTTTCGAGATGGGATATCGAGCTCAAGACCCATGCTCCGAAGTTCCTGAAGATGAAGGTGTTCTCGGAGCTACCTTTCGAGATCGAGATCATTTCGAGATCACCGCATTCGAGATCATATATTATACTTTGCAGGCTCGACTTACAATCCTAGATCACTCTAATCCTCACGAGACCATTTGCTGCGAACTTAGCTTTCGAGGTCATATTTACTATGGCTCGAAATCTGGGTATAACAGACTTTTTGACAAAACACGAGATCTAAATGTTAGTTATTAACAATAAAAGATCTAAACGGGTAATCAACTAAGTAGTTCAAATAATCTATCTTTATATTCATATTTTCAACATTTTGATAAAACACAAGGTCCACAAGTTAATTTTAAGAAATAAATGGTCCAAATGAGTAAACGACTAAAGTACAAGGTTCAAAATGGTGTGAACCCTTATAAAAAACATAAATTATATATATTTATATAATATACTTTTTATAAGGAATTTTTAACTTTTTGAATAAATATATGATCCAAATGTTATTTTTTAAAGTAAAGAATCAAAACGAGTAGTCGACCAAAATATAATGTTCAAATAGTCGATCTATCTATTCCTATTTTAACCTTTTGAAAAAACTTGAGACCCACAAGTTAATTTTTAAAAGTAAAAGTTTCAACGGGTAATCAACTAAAATACAGGGTTCAAAGTGGTGTGAGTCCTAACAGAAAACAAGAATTATATCAATATATAATTTAATTTTTATAAGAAGTTTGAACCTTTTAAATAAATACATGGTCCAAAGGTTCATTTTTAAAAATAAAGGGTCAAAATGGGTAATCGACAAAAATACAGTATTCAAATAATCTATTGATCAATTCAAATTTTTAACATTTTGACAAAGTACGAGATCTAAAAATTAAATTTTAAAAATAAACACTTCAAATAGGTAATTAGCCAAAATAAGTCTTACACAAAACATAAATTTTCTTATACATAATTTATATTTTTTATAAAAAAATCACGCAAAGCATATAATAATAATAAATAAATAAAAGCACATGTACAACAAGTTTTTTTAACTTTATTTTTGGTACTTTAATTTGTCAGAATTTTTCAAAAACCTACGGAAGGTTCGCTATACAATGAACAGTGAACACCATCATGAAAAAAAATATGGTCAAAATGTCTTCACGTGCCTATATAAAGAGCATGTTGTACGAGTAGGGTGAAAATGAATCACTACCTCACAATCTCCCAAAATATATATTTTTTAATAATTACAAAAGACTGTGCGCGGAGAGCGGTTATGTTTTCTAGTATATATATAAATGAGAGCACCAATGAGATGATGTGACACTCTAAAACTCTTCAAACCACTCTATATATTTTCTCATTTAATCTAATTTTTTAATTCATTTTATAGATTATAATAATAATAAATGTAATTTTTTAAATTTAAATGAGATATTTATAAGATATTATTATTTATATAGATAAATATCTCGCTGTAAATCTATATATAATCTAAAAATTCTGTACTAATCTCATATTTTCCTCTACTTTATTTTTTTTTCTCTTCTTCTCTCTAAATTCTTTCAATTTCAATTTTCAATGAACTCTGTTGATGGTGAGAACTCGTCAACTATGTTAGATCAAGAACTTCGTGAGTTTAAAAGAAGTAGATTCAAATCAAATGGATTTTACACAAACTTTCTTATGATTTCCATAACACAAAATGCAAATGCTGAAATTTCCAAAATGAAAAATAGAGAGAATGTATAGTGTCTATTCCCATTAACAATGTGTGGTTACAAAATTCTCCCAAAAATCCTCTCCCCCTTTCTCAAATGAAGGGAGGTCGTATTTATAGTAGAGCACTATTGGCTCATTGCACAAGGTGGTCCCTGGGGACATGACCCCGCATATGCAGTCTATAGAAAGTAGTGGCGCCAAGAGCGTGGTGGTCGGCTCTAGTACATGCTCAGGGTCAACGAGAGCACCTCTACTTTAGTACGAACGTCAGAGATTGGCTGGGAAGGACCATATCAGGTACCCCATTCGTACGGCCACTACTTGTCTGGCGTGGTCTTTAGGGTCAAACACCTGGGGCATTCAGAGTCGTACCCCCGTACGTACTTTGTATCCGTATGATCTTTTTTTGAGTCATTCGTGGGTTTTATTATACTCATCATGCACCTTGCTCTCTTAAACTTTAAGTGTTGGGGCCTTTATGGGTCATCATGGGAGATACGATCCCACAAGGCACGGGAGGTCAGAGCCTCGAGGTGCCTGTCGCAGGGGGAAGGACCGTGTGCGAGGTGGTGTCTCGCGAGGCGGTCTGCCGAGGGCTAGGGCCACGAGGCCATTGGTGTACTAGTGCACGAGGCACGAGCCCCTGGGGTCTCACAAGGCAATCTGCCGAGGGCCAGGGGCGCGAGGCCATTGATGCGCTGGTGCGTGGGTGCGCAAGTGCGCGAGTGCGCTGGTGTGCGAGGCGCAGCCAGAGGCGTGAGACACCGAGGTCTCATGAGGCAGTCTACTGAGGGTCAGGGTGCGCGAGGCACGGGCCAGAGGCGCGAGACGCTGGGGTCTCGAGAGGCAGTCTGTCGAGGTCCAGGAGCGCGAGGCCATTGGTGCACGAGACATGGGCCAGAGGCATGAGACGCTGGAGTCTCGCGAGGCAGTCTGCCGAGGGCCATGGGGGAGAGGCCATTGGTGCTATGGTGCGCGGGTGCACTAGTGTGCGGGGTGCGGGGGTCTCGCGAGGCAGTCTACCGAGGGCCAGGGGCGCGAGGCCATTGGTACGCTGGTGCGTGAGTGCTCTGGTGCGCAAGGCGCGAGATGCTGGGGTCTCGCGAGGTAGTCTGCCGAGGACCAGGGGTGCGAGGCCATTGGTGCGCTGGTGCGCGTGGTGCAAGCAAGAGGCGCGAGACGTTGGGGTCTCGTGAGGCGATCTGCCGAGGGCTAAGGGCGCGAGGCCGTTGGTGGGAGTGCGAGGCGATGCACGTCAAAACATGGCCCTTTGGACTTTCATCTAGTCGAGGCAAGGTGGGATGGGGTGTACCAGGGGTCACCCCCTTGCAAGGGCCTCGCTTGGGGCAAGACGGGGCAGTTTCGTGAAGGTCTCGCGTGAGGCATAGGTTTCGCATGGGATTGAGACACGAGGTTTCTTGGTGTGCCCGAGGTCACTTGGGGTAAGCCTCAACTTTTCTCTCGAGCATTGACTATGACCCTCTCAGAATCGTGTTCCATTTTTTGCATTCACCCTTGCCCCCCCAGTCTACGAGAGGGTCTTCAGGCTCTCTGGTAGACTTCAAGGTGCGATGTTTTTGGGATGCCCGTGAGGTATTAACTTGCTTCTTCATTGTGGCATTATAGAGAAACATACTTTGGAGTTGAGGACTATTATGAGATGTTGAGAGTGAATGTGAGCCTATCATTGTGCTCTGCAGATCCCAAGGCACGTGCCTAGCCCCCTTCTTTACCATTGATCAAGCAGTGGATCCAATGGCTAAGGTGAGTTTGTGGTTCTTATAAATAGACCTTCATCTCAAGCATAATGTTTACATTTTCTCTTCTTAGCTTGGTGGTATTAGTGTCTTCACTTCCTCCAAAAGGTAAGGGGTTCAATTCCTCACAAACTCATTTCGGTTGTCTTTCCTCTTTATTATTTAAATTCATTTATTTTATGCAAACCTCCATATAGGTGCTTGGAGACTAAAACACCTTTCTCCTTTATTTTTGCAGACACATACTTTCAACCCTTTGCCTTTCTTTGACTACGACGGTGCTTTTGACCCTTGGCCTTCTTTTGACCGTGGCGGTGCTTTCGACCCTTGGCCTTCTTTTGACCGTGACGGTGCTTTCGACCCTTGGCCTCCTTTCGACCGCAACTGTGCCTTTGACCCTTGATCTTCTTTTGACCACGACAGTGCTTGATTTTACTTACTCAAGGTATACTTTCTTTCTTTCTTATGGTCAATGGGTCGAAATTAGCACTACTTGGGATGGGTTGCCTTGGTCGCAACTCCTCATGAGCTAATCCACACACATGCCCTTGCTTGTACCCCGTAGTGGGTCATTTCGACGCTTGTGTCTAGAGGTTTTGAGCCTATGCCTTTGTGTTTTGTAGCTACCCCTTCACCTACACGTGCACCCTTATTACCTACGAGACGAGGTGCCATGGCATGTGATGCATCGTCTGGCATTCCTCCGGGGGTCGAGTTTGTAGACTTATCTTCAGACTCGAGGTCCCCCAAAAACAACCCTTACCAAGACTATGACACTTTGAGGAAGGCCCGTATATGTCACCTTGAGCACTTAGGCATAAAATCTGGGTGGTGGAGAGCGAAATAGATTTGGTTTTGAGGGGTGATGGAGTCCCTTTCCCCTTTGACCTTAGTGACCACATTGCAAACCTTAGAGTGAGCATTTTTTATCTACAAATGGAGTTGAAGTTCATGGAGAGAAACTTCCCACCTAAACTTCCTGCCCCGTTCTTCCCTTATAGTTGCCATGAGGTCACCCCGAGTTCCCCTCAACCCTTGTCTTCGATCCACCCTTGTTTGGTGCTTCGACACTCAACGCCTCGGTGGAAAACTCTTGCTAGAAAGAAAAAATGGAGGGTAAAGTACCCTGTTTCGACCTCGCCTTTTTCCTTGGGTTTTGCAGATATGTCAAAGAGAGTGCGGCAACTAGTGGCTCCCAAGGGGCCAGATTCTGGTCCTCTATTGGCATCTACTATCGTGTCCAACATGTCGGAGAACCGGCTGTTGGAGTTATCCGAGAAATACCATATTGGCAAGGAGTACAAGCTGTACGTTCCTTCCAACAAGTGTCGGGCCGACAATCCCCCTCTAGGGGTACGTGGCCATGAGTGAGCACATCCTGAAGGCAGGTGGGACCATTCCCTTACACCCATTTTTCATCATGGCCCTCAACCATTTCGACCTTGCTCCGCTCCAGCTGGCGCTCAACAGCTGGTTGACATTAAGCTACCTATACATGGCGTTTATGGAGCTTAATCGTCGTGCTCCTATGGATCAAGAGGTGCATTTTATGTACAACCTCATGCCCACCCCTAAATCCAAAGGCTTCTATTTCCTGTAGAAAGCCAATTCTCAGGTCTCCTTGATAGATGGTTCCATGTCCAACTCAGGGTCCTAGAAGCAGAACTTTTTCTTCATGAAAGGTCCCCTTTCTGTGCGTGAGCATTTTCGCTCATCCCCAAGTAAGTACTTCAAGCTTTTCTTCCTTTTACTTTGAATTTTCTATTTTGGAACTTATGCTCATATTGATAACTGTATTGATTGTACAGAGAGCTTTAGTATCCCCAACATTCATGAGTCGGAGGTAGCACCAGTGGACACCTTTCTTGATGCCGACCCCGCTAAAAAAATGGCCACCCATCTCTTCACCGTGGCCAACCTTAACCGCTATGGTTTATCCATGGTTTCGGAGCCCGATTTACTGTGGCATATTTCCGAACGAAAGAAGAAGGTGACTCTAGTTGAGCCTTACTCGGACGAGGGTGATGCGGAGTGGGTGTCTGAGGAGGTTTCCCCAGAATCTTGACGCCCACCTCGGTCATCTCCGTCTCCTAGGGGGTGCCCTCCTTTTGCCCCCGTGGACCGCGACATGGCCTCTCACTCTTGCAGTCCATAGGCAATGCCAGGGTGCTTCATCATGCCATTCTCCGAGGACTACGATAATCTTCCTCATGCTCCCATTAATCTTGGTCCTACGGGGCCCCATTTTTCTGATGTTCCTGTGCCTCCTCCTCCTTCAGTGAGTGGGTTATCTTTTCCTGCTCACCTAGGCGCCCCTAATTTAGAGGGGACACCCTGGGTGGGTCGTATGGCGGCCTCTTATGGGAAAAGATATATCCGGGTTGCCGAGGGTATTCCTGAGACCGAGTGGAGAGGTCTCGGGAGTTTTACCATGGCGGAGCTTGGGGAGACCCTTGTGCGCTCCACAACTTGGGTGAGTTCTTGCATTTTACATTGGTCTTTCTCTTTCTTTTCTCTTTTTTTTTTTGGGTTCTTTATTTGATCATCATTTTTTTTTTCTTTTTGCTTCCTTGTAGGCTTCTCTGGTGGCTCAACGCTTCGCCGACTTGGCGCAGGACCTCTCTTCGTCGAACGCTGAAAGGGACCGTCTAACGGTCAAAGTTCAAGAGCTTAAGAGGGAGCTTACTAACACCAAGCTTAAGCTTGAGAAGGTCCTGGAAAAGGCCTCTTCGTCGTCAAAAAAGAGGAGGAGGGCGGAAGCCAAGGCTGTGATGTTGCATGAGAGGGTCGCTCGCCTGGAGGCTGATCTTGGGGGAGCAGAGGCCAGGGTTGCAATGTTGCAGGAGAGGGTCACTCTCCTGGAGGCGAATTTGGGTGAGATCGAATACAAATTCATAAAGCGCACCCTCTATGGAATGTGGAGGCAAAATTCTAACTTCGATTTCTCCTCCTTTCGTGAGCATGCCATTGCCAAGGCTGCCGAGTGGAATGCTTGCAGCGGGAGGCCTTGAGATTTTGCTTCTGCAGTTTTTATCATTTAACTCGATTTGGTTGTATGCTCATTTGAGCCTATCATTTTTTTTGGAACTTTTTTAAGTCCTGCCAAATTATCGCAACTTTTTTTTTTTATATATATATGTGATCATTTGTTTTTGCTTCTCCATGCTTGAGGTCCTTTTGAGCCTGCAAAAATGGGTTTGATAGGTCTCTCTTTGGTGCACCTTGATTGTATCTATAATGATATGTTGACCCTTTGGGTTTTAGTCATCCTTTTATATACTTTTGCGCACGCTTATTATTTCTTGCGAGAATCGTCCTTCTCATCGTTATGCATAGTATTATTTTTGCAAGGGTCTCTTTTAGGACCCTTTTTGGCTAGATGGCTTGGTGGTCGCTCTAGACTTATTGGTGGATGCTCTTCATGAGGCCTTTCCTCTTATGGAGGTATCAACCTTTATTAGGAGGCTTTTCCTATAGGACCTTTTGACTTTTGTGATGTTCATAAGGGTTGCTAATCCTCGTGAACTCAAGAGGTGTCTTGCAAGGTCTTCTTCCTTATTTATAAGGGTCTTTTTTTTTTTATAAGAGTCTCTTTTAGGACCCTTTTTTGGCTATATACTCTGCCCCCCATGTGGTTGGCGAGATTTATCTCGTCGGGCACTTTGATCATTTCTCTCATGCATTTTGATAATTATTAGAAATGAGAGTTAGATAGTGTGATTATTTTGCTCATACACTAAAGTTCTTACTACATATTCATTAGATGCCAAAGAAAAACATATTCATTGGAAATGAGGGAGTACATAGCTACCTATGGTGACTTTGTCCTTACTACATATCGAGGGGTCTAAGTTAGCCCTCTACTTCATAGTTATTACACTTAAACTTGCATGTTTAGACAAAGCAATGATATTCTTGCCTCAGACATGGAGGTCTTATTGATAATATTTTTTTAGATGTTCTGTGTTCCATGCTCTGGGTACCATGGTATCATCCAAACGTGCCAGCTTGTAGGTGTTAGGGGGAACCACCTGGGCAACTTGGTAGGGCCCTTCCCAGTTTTCCCCTAATACACCCGCGCTCGGGTCTCTAGTGTTGGGCAGAACTTTCCTTAACACAAGGTCTTCGACCCTGACCGTCCTCTCTCGTACCCTTGAGTTATAGTATCAGTGGCTCCTGTCGGTTTAGAGAAAGCAAGGAAAGGTAAGAATAGATTAGATCGATCAAGACAGGTAGCTATGTAGCTAGTTGTTCCTATCCGCCTAGTGGGCTATGGAACTAAGAGAATAGATAGAGCGGTAACCTCAACCGATATATCCGCTTTTGTTATCCGCACTCCGCTTATTGATCTTTGAGTTCCCTCTTTCTTTATGGGTCCTCCCAGGCGGTTAGATCAAGATAAGACAGATAAGAATGCTATTAAATGGTTGTCTTCTTCTTTCCTTTGGTAGTAGGTATGGGTATCTTACGACCCGTTGTTGGTACGTTGCCAAGTTCAGTTGTGCCCTTTCTCTTCTTGCTTCCAACAGGTCCAAATTTTTAGCCAATGCTGTGTGGTTAGCCTGATCATCATACACTTGTATGCGGAAGGAGTTGATTTTCATTTCTATTGGAAGAACAGCCTCGCACCCATAGGCTAAGGTGAAAGGCGTTTCTCCAGTAGTGGAATGAGGCATGGTCCTGTAGGTCCAAAGTACATTGGGAAGTTCTTCGACCCAGGCTCCTTTCAACTTTTCCAACTTTGTTTTTAGGTTCCTTTTTAGGATCTTGTTGATGGCCTCCACTTTTCCATTGGCTTGCGGGTGCACTACAGCAGAGAAACTCCTCTTTATTCCCTTTTCTCTGAAATACTCTTTGAATAACCTTCCTTCAAACTGTGTCCCATTGTTAGAGATTGTCTTGTAGGGTACTCCAAACCTGCAGACGATAAATTTGTTGACAAAGGTGGTGATTTTCTTAGTTGTTATGTTAACTAGAGGCTCTACTTCCACCCATTTAGTAAAGTAATTGACTGCTACAACCGCGTACTTTGCTCCTCCTTTTCCAGTTGGTAACTCTCCGATCAATTCAATCCCCCACACAGCAAAGGGCCATGGACTGGTTATGCTCACCAGCTCATTTGGTGACTGTCTAGGGTAATTTGCATGTTGTTGGCACTTGTCACATCTTCTTGCAAAATTGCCCGCGTCCTTCTCCATGGTAGGCCAATAATACCCCTGTCGTATATCCTTTTTTGTCGTGGATTTCCCCCAGCATGATTTCCACACTCTCCTTTGTGTATCTCTTGCAGGACCTTTAAAGCCCCCCCCCCCCCCCCCTTTGTCTATACACCGTACGAGCGGGGTGGAGAAGCTTTTTTTATACAAAACTCCATCTACTAGGGTGTATTGGGCGGCTTTGTAAGTCAGCTTGCGGGCGTCCTTTTTGTCCAAAGGAAATGTTCCATCACTTAAGTACCTCGAGATGGGTGTAAACCATGACTCCTCAGGATTATTGATCATGTGAATCTCCTCTTCTTCTATGCTCGGCCTAGAGAGGTATTCGACAGGGATGGACTCAAGCGTGTCTTTGTCTCGAGTAGAGGCGAGTTTTGTGAGAGCATCGACATTTGTGTTTTTCTCCCTTGGGATCTGTTCTATGGTGTATTTTTCTAACTAATCCAAATACCCTTTCACTTTGGAAAGATATGCAGCCATTTTGGGCCTTTAGCTTAATATTCACCCTTCGCCTGAAATACTACTAACTGTGAGTCACTAAAGACATGCAAATGTGTTACCTTCAGCTCCCTGGCAAGTCGCAGGCTAGCCAGTAGTGCTTTGTATTCCGCTTCATTGTTGGAAGCTTCAAACCCAAATCTTAATGCACAATACATCTTATGTCCCTCATGTCCCATCATTTCTATGCCAACGCTGGCTCCTCCTTCGTTAGACGTCCACATGGAGGCTCCATTCTTTAGGCTGCTTTTCCCCTGTGCCCGTTGGTTCATTTTCTTCTATTTCTCCCTTCTCATGGGGTCGATATGCAAAATCAACTATAAAATTTGCAAGCTCCTGCCCGTTGACCGAGGTCCTTGGGGTATAAATGATGTCGAACTGACTTAAGTCAATTGACCATTTTAACAACCTTTCTCCGGTTTGTGCAAGACTTGATGCAAAGGGGTGTTGGTGAGCACTTCAATAGCATGAGCATGAAAATAGGGCCTCAGCTTTCATAAAGCCACTATCAAGGCATATGCTAACTTCTCTATTTCTGGGTACCGGGTTTCTGCGTCTACTAATCGCTTGCTGACATAGTATACGGGCTGCTGATGCTTCTTTTCTCCGTTGACCAGGGCGGTGCTTATAGCATGCTCTGACACTGCTAAGTACAGGTATCGTTTTCCCCATTTTTCTGGCTTAGCCAAAATGGGTGGTTTTCCAAGGTGTTCATTTAGCTTAGCGAAGGCTCCCTGTCAATCTTCATCCCAAGCGAACTTTTTGCTCCCTTTTAGGATGTTGAAGAAAGGGAGGCACTTGTCAGTGGATCTGGAGGTGAACCTATTGAGGGCTGTTACTCTCCCAGTTAAGCATTGAACTTCCTTCTTGCTTCGTGGTGGGCTCATTTCCAACAATGCCTTGATTTTTTCAGGATTGGCCTCAATACGTCGGGAATTCACCATAAAACCAAGGAACTTCCCTGACGAAACTCCAAATGTGCACTCGAGTGGGTTTAGCTTCATTCTGAATTTTTGAAGGGTGTCAAACATCTCACTGAGGTCGCTTGTGAGCTCTTCTGCCTTCTTTGTCTTTACCAACATATCATCTACATATACTTCTATGTTTATTCCTATCTGATTCGCAAAAATTATGTTCACCAACCATTGATAAGTAGCACCTGCATTCTTTAACCCAAAAGGCATCACTTTGTAGCAATAAATCCCTTTGTCTATTATAAACAAAGTGTGCTCCTCATCGGCCAGGTTCATGGGTATTTGATTGTACCCAAAATATGTATCCATGAAGCTGAGTAGCTCGTGCCCAGCCGTGGCGTCTACTAACTGATCTATTCTAGGAAGCGGGAAGTTGTCCTTAGGGCAGGCTTTAATGAGGTTAGTAAAATCCATGCAAGTCCTCCACTTTCCATTGGGCTTCAAGACTAAAACTGGGTTGGATACCCATACTGGATAGAATGCTTCTCGGATAAACCCATTTGCCTTCAACTTGTCAACTTCTTCTTTTAGGACCGCGTATCTTTCTGGGTCTAGTGCCCTCATTTTCTGCCTCACAGGTCTCGCTTTTGGGTCGATGTTTAAGTAATGGCACATGACTGATGGGTCTATCCCCACCATGTCCTCGTGACTCGAGGCGAATACATCGAGGTTGACTTTCAGAAATTCTACCAGCTCTTCCTTCACGATACCCAAAAGGTTTCTTCCTTCCTTCAACTTCCTCAACGACTTATTCATGACTGTGACCTCTTCCAACTCCTCTACTGGCTCGGCCTTGGGTTACTCCGCGACCCGCGAGTCCAATTCATGTGGGTGTGTGCTTCCATGTACTACCATTTTCATAGGCACTGACGGTTTTATGGCCGTGCGGAGGGATGTGTTATAACATTCCCTCGCTTCCTTCTGCTCTCCTTTCAAGCTCGCTAGCCCCCCAGGAGTCAGGAATTTCATGGCTAAGTGATATACTGAGGTTATTGCCTTCAATTCTCTTAGGGAGGGTCTCCTTAATACCGCATTGAAGGCCGAGGCGCAGTCTACCACGACAAAGTTTGCCATTATGGTGGTTTGTTTGGGCTGTTCTCCCATGGTGAGGGCTACCTCAATTGCGCCTATGGGCTGTATTGAATCTCCTGTAAATCCATACAGGGAGGTATTGCAGGGCTTTAGGTGCCTGATGTTCAGTCCCATCTTCTCTAAAGCTGGGTGATACAGGATGTCTATGGAGCTTCCATTGTCCACCAAGACCCGATGCACCCTCATGTTAGCAAGCTGGACAGTCAACACCAAGGGATCATTGTGAGGGAAATTCACACCCCATGCGTCTTCTTCGGTGAAGGTTATTAAGTCCTTCTCCCCCTTAAAACTCTTTGGGGAGCGTTGCTCCAAACTTAAGATGCATGGGGGTGGACTTCGCCTGCCTTCCCTGACATATTTGTCTTGCCCCTTCCTTGATTCACCTCCGAACCCTGGCCCTCTAAAGATGGTCCTAACTTATCCTTGCGCCTCTAGGGCTACATCCCGTGCTTGTGGTGAGGATACTCCTTCGTCTGATCTTTGGTTTACTTTGCGGACGTATCTGCCCAAATGTCCCCTACGTATAAGCTCTTCAATTTCTATCTTCAATGAGTGCATTCTGCGGTGGTGTAGCCAATATCTTTATGATACTGACAATATTTACTAGGGTCTCTTTTTTATCGGTCTTTTCTCATTGGCGGGGGCCTCCTGAAAGGAACCTGATTTTCATTTGTGATGAAGATAAGCTCCCTAGCATGTGTGAGGTCAGTATAAAAGGTGTAGGGGGCCTGTTTCCGCTCATCAATGCATTGGGGCTTTCGAGGCCGATCATCTCTCGACCCTTCGTAGACCCTCTTCTTCTTTGCGCTACTTAGGCCTTCCCTGTAACGACCCAAATTTCCTAGTAAGGTTTAGGACCTTGATTAGGAGGCCGGGAGAGCCATAAATGATTTACGGTGCTATTACATGATTATATGCATGATTATGTGGGTCATATTATTATATGATGATAAAGGCATGCATGGGGCTATATACTCTGCTGTGAGGGTATTTTGGTAATTTGGCTCATTGAGAGCGTAATTGTGTACTTGTGTGTATATTGGTAGGCTAATGTTGAGACCACGTTATTATGTGGATATATCTGTGATCTGTGACTTGAGACGATCCTAGTGAGCAGATTAACGAAAAAGTATGGCGGGGATTTATACCTAGCTCGGGGTGAGCCTAGGGGTATAAATGGGACTTTGGAGAATGTATTGGAGATGATTTGGTATTGAGAAATATAATTGGTGACTAATTAGATGACGGGAATTAAGTGGTAAATATTTAAGACACTTGAGGAATTAGTGGGAATTGGGAGCAATGACTAAAATGCCCTTAGAATGTTTAAGGTTTAGTTATTATTGGGAGGGCAAGGTGGTCATTTGGCTTATTTAAGGTTAGGCTATATTCTGTTTTATGATGTTAGTGGAGGTTGTAGATAAACTTAGAAACTTAAGGAAAAGAAAAGAAGAAGGAAAAAAAGAAAAACAGAACACTTAGTGTTATCTCACTCTCTCTCATTCGGCTGGGTCATCTCCTCACCATTCCTTGTGGGTTTTGGAGCTGGAATTCTAGAGCAAGCTCAGGATGGAGCTTAGGGCTAGGGACTTTGGTGAAGCTTGAAGAACTAGCAGAGTTAAGCCAGTCAATTGAGGTAAGTTTTAAGGTTTTCTGATGTGAATTTCTGAGTTTAATGAGATAGTTTTTAAGTTTGAGTTTTGGATGGAATAAAGGGATATGCACCTGAGGATTTGAAGGGCTTGAGGCTGGTTGGATGCTAGAACGATTCTACAGCTGAGGTAAGGATTAATTTGAAGTTTGATGGTTAAATTTGAGAGTTTTCATGGTTGGTTTTGAGTTTGTGGGTTTGAAATTTCAGAAGTTGGAATTGGGATTTTGGTGAGTCTTAGGCTGGATTTTTGGTTGGGTTGCGTTGTCTAAATCATTCTAATGTTGTTATTATTAATTGGTTTTGAGTTGGGGGCTTTAGGATGGCTTTAGGTGAGGTTTAGAGATTGAAAATGGTGGTTTTTTCTAGGTTCGAAGGGTCGGGCCGCGGCATGGTTCTTGGTGAGCCGCGACCCTTCGATGTTGTGGCATGTTGAGGAAGGAGGGCGGGCCGTGGCATGGTCCAAGCAATGTCGCGGCCCTTACCTGTTTTTGTGCCCATGGAGGGTTCTGTTAGGGGCCATGCCGCGGCATGGATGGCCCATGCCGCGGCGCTTAAGGGATTTTGGGATTTTGAGATTTTAGGCTTGGGAATTTAACCTAGGGTGCTCAGGGTTGAGTCTTTTACCATATTTGGTGAAGTTCAATGTTCCGAGGACCAAAAATTGGTTCAGAAGCTCATTTAAGATTGTTAATGGTATCCTTTATCTTGGTTGTGACTAGGTGCTAAGCTAGGGCTCAGGGATCGCGCTCAATGAGCATCGCTTGTAGCTAGCTCGTTTGAAAGCCAAAGGTAAGAAAGATGCACCTGATTATGTGGCTAGGTTGGGACTAAGTGTTCCCTATGTTTGTATGCATTGTTATGTGAATGTGTTTAACCATGTGGTCACGACGGGACTAAGAGCTCCCTACACTTGTAAATCATGTCATGAGATGGCATTATTATGCCATGGGCCATGCGGTAACCGGCCTAAGAGTGTCGGAATCAATATTTGCGCACAGGGCGCGGCTCGGCCACTGGTAGCTGAGGCAGCTTATTTATCACTGAGCTCGGTTAAGCTGGCCAGAGTCAGTGAGTATTACACTGGGGGCGGCTCAAGTGAGCCGAAGACAGTGTGTTAAATAGAGGGTGCGACTAAGGGCGCCAACCCTGAATGTTATTTGATTGATATGATAATGTATGGGTTATGAACGTGAATATTGTGTTATGAATATAGTTGGTTGACTGTCTGGATGACAAACCGTTAATTTGCTGAGTGTTATCACTGATTGGATAAATGTCATGAGTTGCTGAATTCCTGGTTATGCATTGTGGAATGTTTATTTATTGATGTTGATCTTGCCATGATATTATGCTTTCTTGCTGGGCCTCGGCTCACGGGTGCTACGTGGTGCAGGTAAAGGCAAGGGTAGGCTGAGTCAACCATGAGTTGGAGAGCTATGGGGGTGGGGTGTACATTGTCAGCTGCTCGGCCGCCACGGTCGAGGAATTGTACAGGAACGGAAACCTAAAATGTATATTTTGCCATTAGAGTGGCTTAAATTGTTTGTAACTCTTGGAGTTTGCTGTGACTAAGTCGTCTAAACCCTGTTTTGAGTTTTCATGTATTAAACTGTCATTTTAAATGAAAATAGCCTGTTTATGACCAAAATCTTATATTCCTAACTTGTTGATGCCATTGAATTCACATTTCGTTTAAATGACTTGATTAGCGAGTCCCGCACTATTTTAAACACACAGTGTAACGGTCTTGGTTATCCAGGGCGTTACATTCCCGGATTGAGGGTTTTGGAGGGGACCTATCTTTTCCAGCCTTAAGGCTCTCGTGCCCGTTCATAGAAATCGTCCAAGTCAGTGACATCCCTCTTAAGCATGTTATGCCACAACTTACTACCTTGGCGTACTCCGACTGTAATGGCCATTTTTAATTCCCCATGGGTCATGCTTCCTACTTTGGCTGCCTCCATATTGAACCTGTGGATATAGCTCTTTAGACTCTCATTTTCTCCTTGTTTCACATTAGCGAGTCTAGTGCCCGACATTGTGTAATCACGCACATCGTGATGTTGTTGGAGAAATTCATCATAAAATTTTTGCTAAGACCTGATGGACCATGGCCGGAGTCTGTTGAACCATTTGTACGCAGGTATCTTTAACATGACAGCAAAGCAGTGGCATCTGGCCCTGGTACTAATTCCTCTTAATTTCATCAAGTCGTTGAATGCACCCAGATGGTATTTGGGATCCGTATTTCCTTCATAAGGGGTCATGTGAGGCTCTTTGAAGTTGGTCGGGAGCCGGACGGCTTGGATTTCCTTAATGAAGGTCAATTCGTAATCGAACTCGTCGTCGACCACTTGCCCTCCAGATGTGGTGATTATCTTACTCCGGAGGCTCCTCATTTCTGTGTCTAGGTCTTGTCTCCTTTTGTTCAAGGAGTCTCTCAAAGTGGGTGGGTTAGCCTTTCCCTTCCCTTTGTCTTCCCGGGAAGCCATAGGAGGTGTAGTTGTAACACCCTAAACTCCAGGGACCGTTACGGTGTGCATTTTAAACAGTGCTAAACTTGCTAATCGAGTCATTTGGCCATAATCGTGTAACTAAGTATAATTAGCGGTTTAGGGTTAAATTTTTTGGTTAAGATATAATGTTTCACTAAAACATTTACTATATACATTAGGATCCCAAAAATATAATTTAAAGGTTAATTACAGCAAATATTTACAACCAGCTGACCTAAGCGGCAAAATAGGGTTTAACCCTAATTCCTCTTTAAACCCTCGACCGTGATGGTCGAGCAGCAGCATATGTACACATCGTCACCTAAGCTCTCCAACTCAAGGATGGTCCAACTTCCTTTTGCCTTTACCTGCATCACATAGCACCCGTGAGCCGATGCCCAGCAAGAAAACTTAATATGCTCATGAACAAGTAATAACATATTACTAAGTCATAATAGGCATGCCTAGCAGTAATAACCCTACTCATGCATGCAAGCAAGTACAAATACATGTTTGTGAAGTCCTGCGCTCTGAGTAGATGACTAATAAGTCTCTCGCTCTGAGGTAGATGACTAATAAGTCTTTCTGAGGTAGATGACTAATAAGTCATTCCTTGATCAATTGACTAATAAGTCACTCTCTAAATAGATGACTATAAGTCCATCTCGGTCAGATGACTGATAAGTCTATCCCGGCAGATGACTGATAAATCCATCTCAGTCAGATGACTGATAAGTCCATCTCGGTCAGATGACTAATAAGTCTATCTCGGTTAGATGACTAATAAGTCTATCTCGATAAGATGACTAATAAGTCTACCTCGATCAGATGACTAATAAGTCTATGTCGATCAGATGACTAATAAGTCTATCTCGGTCAGATGACTGATAAGTCTATCTCGGTCAGATGACTAATAAGTCTATCTTGATTAGATGACTAATAAGTCTATCTCAATCAGATGACTGATAAGTCCATCTTGGTCAGATGACTAACAACTCTATCTCGGAGGTCCCATACCCTCCTAGCCATGTGACGTGTAGGTCACCTTAGCCTTTCCGGCTTTAGCTCTAAGTAACTAGCCTTTATACTAGACTAGTGCTTTTAGTTTTCATCGAACTTGAGGTCGGTCCAATATTAATGCTCATGATGAGTTATTCAATGCAGATGTCGACTAGATCTAATATTTATCGGCTTGCGTTAAACACGCTACAACCGTCCTTGACTCATAAGTCAATGCCATACGACCAGTGCTCGGTACTACTGCCGAACTTGACTAGTAAGTCACAGCTTCACAGTCAATACTGACACCAATGCTTGTAACACCCTACCGCCTTAGAGTCATTACTAAGTGAGTTTAAAATGTGCAATTAACTCGCTAATCGTGGTTTTAGGACAAAAGTGTAATTAAACCATAATCAGAGTCATAAACTTTGAAAATAAACCATTCATTGAAAATTGTAAAGCGTTTAACATTTGGTATCCCAAAAATATCGTTTGGAAATATTTACAATTCAAAAATATAACTTGAGTCGGATAAATGACAAAATTTAAGTTTAGTACAATCATCTCCCAAAAGTACCCCTGGCCGTGGCAGCCAGGCTGACTAGACATGTACGCGCCGCTCATCACGCTCACCATACTCAAGGTTGGTAGACTTTCCCCTTGCCTTTACCTGCACCATAGAGCACCCGTGAGCTGAAGCCTAGCAAGAAAACCCTCACAAGCAGATAATATATGCATATCAAACACTTAACATATAAACAAGCCATCATCAGGCTATACACATACGACCATGCCATCCCAGGCACCTTTCTAGGCCCTGGGTTCGCAGTCCACACCATGAGGATATCCCAGGTATCCTCTAGGGTCTCGCCGTGGCAACTTGCACTCCGCGTGCTAAACGCTACTACCAGCCGTCGCCGTTCTCGGCCTTCGTCATTCCCGGCCGTCGCTGTTCATTCTTTTATAAGTACACGTAATATAGCTAAACAAATACTTAACACATATAAATTCAATCAAAGGGCTTCGCCCTGAAACACAGTCATATAGAGCCGAGCCCTGCAACTCAATCATATAGGGTCGTTCCCTGCAACTCAAGCTCTATGGGAACAGTAGTTTTCTTACTTGTGTCCCAAGCTTTCCAAGCACCGATGTCCCGAGCACAATTAATAGTCTGAGCCTCGCCGAAACCCTAGTCACAACGCATTAAAAATATCCACCCATCAAGTTCTAATCCATTAAATAGCTTTGGGTGATAATTCTAGTCTCCAGGACCTTGGATTTTACCAATCCGGGTGATAAAATCCATTCCGAGCCCTAACAATTAGGTTCCCAAGTCAAATCCCACAAGACACCCTGCATTTTGAACTAGGGCCGCGACCCAACCCCTTAAGGGCCGTGGCTTGCCTCAAAACAGAGGTTAAACACCTCCCTGGAAACACACACGGGCCGCGGCATGCTTGGCCAAGCGCCGCGGGACGCCCCAAGGTCAGTGGCCTCCCCAGGCCTTGTGTGCACACAAGTCGCGACATGCCCCTCCTAGGACCGCGGCCCTCACCTCCAAACCCAGAAAACCTCCATTTCTCCGTGCATTTCCTTCGAGCCAACCCTTCTAAAATCATCCCAACTCAATACCTAAACCCAAAATTAAGCTTGAACCTCTCTACCACATCATCTAAGCTCCAGAACAAATCCAAAACAGTCATATAAACTCAGCCCATAACCAAACTTAACTCAAGATTCTGGTTCACATGCAACTTGCAGCTCTAGTTATAATTCGACTGAAACTCTAGGAATTTTTTAGTTAGGTTCCTTACCTCAGCTGATGAATTCAAGCTTTCACTAGCTCCTCAACCTCCAAAGCTCACCTCTTCCAAGCTCCAAGCCTTAGATTCATGATTAGAGTCTCTCAAAATCATGCACCCAAGAGGGAAGTGCTGAACCGACCAAGTGATGGGAAGCTAGAAGTTGTTTCTTTTACTTAGTTCCAGCTGATTCTTAAGTCATCTAACACAAATAATACCCCTGCCAAATGACCAAGCTGCCCCTTAAGCTTAACCTCTATCCTTAAGCAACCCAAGGACAATTTAGTCATTTACCAAATCCTATTAGGTCCTCGAGGCCAAAGTAGTAAATTTCCCCAATATTCCATCCTAAACATCTTGTCCTCAGATATATCTCCAAATATTTATTTCCATAACCCGATAACCCCATAAAAATGTCTAATCCCCAAATTACCCCTCGACTCACCCCGAGTCGGATTTTCGATCCCGTTGTGACTTTCTAGCTAACCGCTCCCTAGGACTGTCTCAGATCGTGCAACACAAATATATCACAATTATTCACAATTATCACATTTATGCTCTCAACGGGCTAAAATTACAATCATGCCCCTAATAACCAGACGGGGCCCACATGCATATTTAATTCACCTAAACATGCATCTCTAATCACATATTCACACAAATTCACATATTATAACAATAAATCACTTATTGCCTTCTAGGCACGCTAATCAAGGCCCTAAGTCTTATTAGCAAATTTAGGTCGTTACAATGTTGATCCGTAACTAATAAGTCAATGCTTCCTCAATGAAATAATCCAAACAGACATATATCATATGTCAAATATTCAGATATAAGGCATTTAGCATGTTTAATCAATAATCAGAAGCATAATTATAATCATGCACAAATACAGAGACTCAAGCTCTGATCAATCTTAATTTCAACATTCATGCCATGCCCTAATCTCATATATCTTATGTGTCACATGCATCACATACTGGGTGCAGTTTTCTTACCTTTGGTCCAAGCACAGGTTACCAATAAACGAGCCACAAGCACGATCCTGATTCCAATCCCATAGCGATAACCTAGTCACAATCATAATATAAAACCTCGTCAAAATGAGTAATTAAATACTTCCAAACCCAACCCAAGCCTCCGGGACGTCGAATCCCACTCAACTGGGTAGTAGGATCGATCTCAGGCCCTTAGAGTTAAGTTCCCACGACCAAAAACCAAATCTGGCAAACTTTTCCCTTAAGTGTTGCGGCCCTCCAGACACCATGCTGCGGCCCGCCTCCTCCTTCTTCAAGCCTGGGCCGCGATTCCCTAGAATAGGGCCACAATCCAACCACGAACCAGCCCAAAAACCTTATTTTTACCATTTAAAACCTTCCAAAAACCTACCCAAACATCTCCAAATTCCAAAATTAAAGTTCCCAAACATCCCCATGATCCAAAACCAACAAAACCCAAGCTTCAATTCAATAAAAAAACTCATCAAAACACAAAATCCAATTCAAGCTTAAAAACTTAGAACTTAAAACTTGAATTACCTCTTGTTATCCCCATTTCCTGCCTTGGGCCCGGAATCACGATCCAGGCCCACTAGCCGGGCAATTGAGTTTGGGCCCAGCCCAGCCCCGTTTGGCAGGAAGTATGATTGACTTTGACAGCCCAAGTGTGGGCCCAGGCCCGGAAGGTGTCCGGGAAGAATGATCCGGGACCTTCATCCAGGAGAGGTACAACTGCTTGGGGTTACAGTTGGGATGTATGCAAACGGTCCCGAAGCCTGGTAAATGATCCGGGCTCCTGGTGGATGATCCGGGCTTACGGTAAACAAAGAGGGACAGAGGCAAACGAACCCGAGTCAAGCCCTTAGGGTTGGCAGAATAAAACATCCATGACCCTGACTCCGCCCCATGAAGCGTGGGAGTTGTCCCCATGTTTCACCTACGGAAAAGGTTACCTTGGGATTGTACGCCGCTAGTTCAGACCTATGCCGCTACTACTTTGACTGATCTTGCCCCCTGAATCTGCCTCGTAACTCGAAGTGCCCAGACCAAAAGCCCCAATTTGTCGGGTGATAGATAAGCTTTGGGCTGCCCTAGTGGGCTCTTGTTAATGTTTGTCTTTTATGTTTTTATCCTTTGTATTGGGCTTCCGATAGAGAAGCCAGTAGTATTTATACCTTTATTGGGCATGGGTCAGCCCGGCCCAAGACCAGTGCTCCTATGGACCTTTCAATACATGTGACAGAGCACTGGGTAAGGGATCTCTTTTTGGCGTGTATACAGTTACTCTGCTAAAACGAAGAGAAAACCCCATTGTTATAGACTTTCTAAGCTTTAATACAACTGTCTCGTGGACTAAGGCTCATAACGCCCCAACCATGTAAAAATCTTGTTTACATCTTCTAAACCCTTTATCATTAATCTCCCTTAACTTTTATTAATATAGTTTCCAAAAACCTCGGTAAACATTTTGGTGCTTTCATTGAGAGCCTGAGAAAGCTAGGGTTGACATCAAACCTCTACAACAATGGTGAATACAAGACACACCACTTTCGACCCTACTAACCCAGAACAGGGTAATGGAGAGCCACTGCCCTCCCAACCTCTTCCTCAAAGTCCACCTGAGGACGCTCCTCATCAGACGTCCCACCCTGACAAGTCACAAAACTATGAAGGTGGAATAGAGTACGAGGAGGACTATTACGAAGAAGAGGAGGGGAATAAGGGGGAATACCACGACGAAGCTGCGGATCCCAAGATCCTAGGAATGGACCCCAACCAGGAGGATCTGGAGGTGACTAGACTGAGGCAGCAAGTCTTAGACCAGGAGGCTAGGATTGCTGAGCAGGCAGAGGCATCTCAGTGGATGCATTAGTCCCTCCAAGCCTTGCAGGCATTCATAGCCGCACAGGGTCCGGCGACCAATCTCCCAGCTAGCCTGCCTCCAGGAGCGCAACAGCCCGCACTGCAGGCCAGAACCGGAGCCCCTGAAGATGTAAGGCCGGCCCCTCCCCCGGAGGAGTTTCCTGAGCCAAGCTCAGGAAATCCGGACTGGGAGAAAAAGAAGGTCGGGCGAAAGACCTGAGAGAAAAATACCCTCGTCCTGAAAACCGGGACCTGTCCCCGGTCGTTCCCTAGGAAAGAGAAGGTGCGCCCCATCCCAAGACAGGGCCACCCGACCAATCCGCAAAGGACGCGGCCGCGAGATGCTAGGCCCCAGTATGCCCCAGGGTAAGCGGGACGGGACAAGTCTTTGCACCCCAGTGCTCCGGTGAACAAAAATCGCCAGGAACACCCACATAGCGGGGAGAATCACACCCTTAGTTCCGAGGACGACACGTCCCAGGTAGACCTGCGCGATGGACTGAATGCTCGAAAAGAGCGGGCCCGTAAGGAGAAGATCCTCCCCCGGGGTGGAGACCTTAGGAACAACATCAACGACAGGAGGAACGAAAGAATCCCCCTGGAGGATGGCATGGCTAGGCAGCTCATGGAGCAGCTGGCCGCTTTGAAAAAGGTCACCCACCGTTTGGTCCGCAAGCAGGAAGGAGCGGATACCGACTCTGATGAAGAGGACAAAGAGCCCTGTGCGCGGCATATCCTGGACGTTGTGCTCCCCAAGGGGTTCAAGATGTCGAGCCTCGCTGCCTATACCTGGAACACTGACCCTAAGGATCATCTGTCCCGGTATAACCGGCTTATGACCATGGCCCATGTTAGTGATGACGACAAGTGCCTCTATTTTTTTATCACTCTAGGCGGTCCCGTCGAAGAATGGTGGAAGAGACTCAAGCCCAGATCCATCCAATCCTGCTCAGGGCTACAGTCGACGTTTCGCAAACAGTTCGTGGCCGCCATGAGGATGGACATGCAAATCATTGCCCTCGCCAACCTTAAACAGCTCCCCGCAGAGACATTGAGGGCCTACATCCAATGTTTTACCGAGGAGGCCTCCAAAACCACGGTGGACGATGGGCAGCGCCTGGTGGCATTGCAATCCGGGATCCGGGCCGGGTCCCCCTTTGGGATGACATGCAGTGTAGCAAGGCGGCTACCTTAGAATAATTCATAAGGACGACCCAGGGTTTTATCAACTGGGAGGAGGCTCAGATCCAGGCATTCGGATGGCCTCCGGCGCCTCAGCCCAGTGCCCACGCATTCTCGGGGTACAGGGTGCAGTTCCCAGCGTAGCCCTACGTCACTCCCCCAATTGCCCCAGGTTCGGCGGTTATGCCCGGGGTCACCTACACCACCCCTACGGTGTACGGCTGCCTCTTCAAGATATGCCCCGGTCTAGTTCGCCCCTTTTCTGGATATGGAGTCACGCCAGCGGGTCGCAGCGCTACCCCCGTCGGGGCCCAGTAGTCCCAAGCAGGGGGAACGGAGGCAAGTGTAAACCCCTCCCGGGGGAAGAGATCAGGCAAAGGCCAAAATCGGTCTGAGCTAACTAAGAAAGGCAAAAGGGGCTATGAGCCCCAATATTCAGAATACACCAATCTGGTGGACACTAGGGAGAACATCTTCCTAGCCATAGAAAGGGCGGTTCACTACCGAAAGCCTGCCCCCACGTTCAAAGGAGGGAGGAACCCGAGAGATACCAACAAATGGTGCGCTTACCACAAGGACGTGGACCACACGACTGAAGAGTGCCGACAGCTCAAGGATGAGATCGAGAATCTCATCAAGCTGGGGCATCTTCATTAGTGGGTCAAGATGCCCGTGGGAGTCCCAGGCCTGTCAGCAGGTCCCGGACAACCCGCGGTCCCAGTTTCCCCCCAGAGCGTATCCGCCTCAGGGAGGATATGCACAAGGCCCGGCGACGCAAACCCCTCACGGGGTCCCCGTCGTGCAGACACTCGGCCCTGGGATGCCCTATCCATCCTGGATGGCACCCCCTCGCGTTGACGGACATGTGGCCACAATTTCAGGTGAGCCTCACCTGGGAGGACCATCTAGGAATGATCAGAAAAGCTACCTGAGTGAGCTTGACCACGATCAGGAGGTGTGCGCTCTGGTCCAGGCCCCGGCTCAGCGCCTGAAACTGATGAACCTCCCTATCACCTTCACGGAGGACGACACCCGTAACGTCCATTTCCCACACCATGACCCGCTGGTCATAGACGCCCAGATCGCTAATAAGCTAGTGTCCCAGGTGGTGGTGGACGACGGAAGCTCTGTCATTATCTTGTTCAAGCCCGCCTTTGCCGCGATTAGTTTGACCGAAGCGGATCTAGCATCATGCCCAACCCAGATCTACGGCTTCAATGGAGCTCCATTTCTCCCCATGGGAAGGATCCAGTTGCCTGTAACATTGGGGAGCGAGTTGCAGCACTCGTTCAAATTCTGCACGTTCGTGGTGGTGGATTGCCCCACTTCTTACAATGTCATTTTCAGCCGGCCTGCACTAGTCGAGTTCAGGGCAATCACCTCCATCCGAAATCTCTGCATGAAGTTCCCTTGCGACAACGGAGGGGTGGGGACAGTCCGAGGGGATCAGAAGAGCGCCCGAAAGTGCTACCACGTATTCGCCCGACCAATCTACATGGTCAGGGAGGAACCCTTCGAGGAAGTCATCGGCCCAGTTCTCCCTCCCCCCGCAGGAAGAGTGGTCTGGGAGGAAGATGAGCTGGACCCAAGGACAGGAGATGACCTCGTCCTGGAGCCCATGGACGAGATTGAGAAGGTGTGCATTAGTGACACCGATCCGACTAGGATAATCCAAGTCAGAAAAAATCTGCCGGAAGAGGTCCGAGCCGCCATAATCACCCAAGTAAAGGAGAACCAGGATATCCTGGCCTAGTCTCATTCAGATATGATGGGGATCGATCGTAACATCATCTGCCACACGTTGAACATCGACCCGAACGCGACCCTGGTCAGACAAAAACGAAGGCCCTTGGGAACGGAGAAAGCCGAGGCCCTCAAGCTGGAAGTAGAAAAGCTGTCATCGATCAACTTCATCCGCGAGGTTGTGTACCCCGTGTGGCTCGCCAACCCCGTTCTGGTGCCAAAGCTGAACGGGACATGGAGGACATGCATCGATTTCATGGATATCAACAAGGCTTGTCCGAAGGATTGCTTCCTGCTTCCCCGGATCGACCAAATGGTGGATGCGACATCCAGGTACGAAATCTCAAGCTTCATGGATGCCTACTCCGGCTACAATCAGATTTGCATGCATGTGGCAGATCAGTAACACACCAGTTTCCAAACCGACAAGGGAATATACTACTACATTGTCATGCCCTTCGGGCTCAAGAACGTCGGTGCCACCTACCAGAGGCTCGTCAACCAAATGTTCTGGGCCCAGCTGGGGCGAAACATGGAAGTCTACATTGACGATATGCTAGTCAAGTCCAAGACATCCGGGAAACATTCAGACGACCTGGCCGAGGCCTTCGCGGTCATTCGTAAGTATGGGATGAAGCTGAATCCCAAGAAGTGCACATTCGGTGTGGCCTCTGGGAAGTTCTTGGGGTTCATAGTGAGCTTCTGGGGAATAGAGGCCAATCCAGAAAAGATCAAGGCACTAATTGATATGCCCTCTCCCCGAAAGCATAAAGACGTGCAAAGTCTGACCGGGCGAATAGCCGCCCTAAGTCGTTCGTCTCTAAGGCCACAGACAAATGCATCCCGTTCTTCAATGTTCTTCAGGGAAGCCAACGCTTCGAATGGTCTGCCGAATATGAAGAGGCTTTTCAAATTCTAAAAGAGCACCTGGCCAGAGCGCCGATCTTGGCGAAACCGGTGGACGGAGAGCCCCTATATCTCTATCTGGCAGTGACCGAGCACACGATCAGCGCAGCACTAGTGCGGGAGAAGGAAAAAGCCCAGCTCTCGGTCTACTATGTGAGTAAAAGGTTGTTGGGGGCCGAGTCACGGTATTCGCTGATTGAAAAATTGACATTTTGTTTATCAATGGCGTCCCAAAATCTCCGGCCTTACTTTCAGGCCCACGCCATAAAAGTTCTGACCAACCGCCCCTTGCGGCAAGTGTTGCAGAAGCGCAAGTCGTCGGGGGGACTCTTAAAGTGGGCCATGGAGCTAAGTCAGTTTGATATAGCCTACATTCCTAGAGTTTTAATCAAGGGGCAAGCCCTGGCCGACTTCATCGTGGAATGTTCCGGGATCACCCAGGCGGACGACCCCGCGGATCCCGCGGCGTCCGTATGGAAGGTGTCCATGGACGGGGCCTCGAATGAGAATGGGGTCGGGATCATCCTAGTGTCGCCACAGGGACACCAGTTGCAAAATGCACTGCGTTTCCATTTCAAAGCATCGAACAACGAGGCCGAGCACGAAGCATTGCTGGCCGGGCTGCGTTTGGCCCGGGAGGTAGGGGCCATGAACCTGGAGATCTACAGCATTTCCCAGCTGGTTGCAGGCAGGTCTCAGGAGAGTATCAAATCAAAGGGGAGAGAATGGTTGCTTATGTGACTCAGACGAGAGAAATGCTGCAAGCGTTCAAGAGACACATCATCCGCCAGATCCCAAGAGAACAGAACGTATTCGCGGACACACTAGAAAAATTGGCCACCGATGCCGAAGCAGAGCTGTGAACCACCTCCCCATCCCAAGCATTCGAGTCTCCGTGATCAATGCCATTGACCACTCCGCATCTTGGATGGGGGCCCTTATCCACTATCTGACAATCGGCGCGTTGCTAGTAGACAGGGCCGCAGCCAGAAAGCTTCATTACCAGGTCCACAGGTACGTCATGATGGATGGAAAACTCTAACGCAGGGGGTTGTCCATGCCATACCTTAGGTGCGTGGCTGGGACTGAAATAAGCGCCATCCTACAGGAAGTGCACGAAGGCTTCTGCGGAGACCATACAGTCGGACTCAGTCTATCCAAAAAGATCCTGCGCCAAGGATATTTCTGGCCAACCATGTAGAAAGACTGTATTGACTACGTCTGCAAGTGCGAGCAGTGCCAAAGATACACAGAGGTCCCGCGGGCCCCGCCAACAGAAAAACTTTGATGACTAGCCCCTGGTCTTTCACAGTCTGGGGAATCGATCTGGTAGGATCGCTCCCGACCGGGAAGGGAGGAGTGAAGTACGCCATCGTGGCCGCCGACCACTATACCAAGTGGGTTGAGGCGAAGCCCATGAACGCGATCACCTCAAAGAAGGCCCTGGATTTCATCATCAACAATATTGTATGTCGGTACGGCCTCCCCTACAAGATCGTATCAGATAATGGGAAGCAGTTCGACAGCGTCCACTTCACAGATATTTGCGAAAGACATGGTATCATCAAAAGCTTCTCCGCGGTTGCCAGGCCCCAAGCAAATGGGCAGGCAGAAGCCATCAACAAACTCTTGAAAGGGATGTTAAAGAAAAAACTCCAAGCCTGCAAGAGCAAGTGGCCCGAAGAGCTGCCCCGCGTGTTATGGGCTTACCGGACCACAAAAAGGACATCCACCGGGCACACTCCTTACTCTATGGACTATGGATGCGAAGCCATCATCCCTGTCGAAACGACCATCCCGTCTCACCGAAGAGACACATACGATCCCGCCCAGAACCACACCTTACTCCAGGAATCCCTAGATCTCATCGAGGAGATCCGGGAAGAGTCACAGGTGCAGCTGAAGCTGTACCAGGGCAAGATTTCTTGGCATTTCAACTCAAAAGTAAAAAGGCGAAAGTTCAAAATTGACGATCTGGTCCTGCGAAGAGTCTTCCCTGCTACCCAAGACCCAGGAGTAGAGGTCCTGGGCCCAAATTTGGAAGGGTCGTACGAGATCCAGCACGAAGTGTGCCCCGGGACTTACCGTTTAAAGTAGCTCGATGGCACGGAAGTCCCAAGAGCCTGGAATGCGGAACATCTCCGTAAATACTATCAGTAGTCAGGAGAACGTGTTCCAATTTTATATTTTCGTTGTAAATAATGTACGCCTCAGGGCGATTCCTTGAATAATAAAAATGGCGTGTACAAAACGCCATAAAGAAATGTTATCAGACAATGAAAATTCTACTCAAGTAACCCCAACCCAGTCTCTGCTCACTTGCGGGGGGTATCCCGGGTATGAACAAATACCAGGCAGGGCGCAAGGCTCGGGCTTAGCCCTGACCCAAACCGGTGAGGTCCGGGGGGTACAAACCCTGTTGGACCAAGCCTCAGGCTGGTCCCACCCCAGGTGAACGATGTTTGGGGGTATAAATAAAAGAGGACCAAGCCTCAGGCTGGTCCCTCCCCAGACGAACGATGTCCGGGGGTATAAATAAAAAGAGGACCAAGCCTCAGGTTGGTCCCGCCCCAGACAAACGATGTCCGAGGGTATAAATAAAAAGAGGACCAAGCCTCAGGCTAGTCTCGCCCCGGACGAACGATGTCTGGGGGTATAAATAAAAAGATGACCAAGCCTCACGCTGGTCCCGCCCTAGACGAATGATATCCGGGGGTATAATAAAAAGAGGACCAAGCCTTAGGCTGGTCCTGCCCCGGACAAACGATGTCTGAGGGTATAAATAAAAAGAGGACCAAGCCTCAGGCTGGTCCCGCCCCGGGTGAACGATGTTCAGGGGTATAAATAAAAAGATGACCAAGCCTCAGGCTGGTCCCGCCCCGGACGAACGATGTCCGGGGGTTTAAATAAAAAGAGGACCAAGCCTCAGGCTGGTCCCGCCCCAGACGAACGATGTCTGGGGGTATAATAAAAAAAAGGGGGGGACCAAGCCTCAGATTGGTCCCACCCTGGACGAACGATGTCTGGGAGGTAAGAGCATCCGATATGCCCCAGGGGAAGGGCATAGCCCGTGACTGTTAAAGTGAGGGAACTAGGTTTCACAATAAACTAATCGAACCTCGATGGTCCGGACCAGCAGAGTTTCGAAGTTGAGGACTGGACGGGTAGATTCATCAATGACAGAATTAAAGCAAGTTGACAAGCTAAAGTCAGGAATAACCTAGTCCAGGCCGTTGGAACCAAGACCAGACCCTCAGATCATTCATGCACGGTGATAAAAAAAAAGGAGTAACGAAAATAACATAAACCGGATAAAATAATACAAATTGTCTAGGACGCGTACGCGTCCGTAAAAGTGTTACAAAATAATGAAAAAGAAAAGCCGGTGAAGATCCGGGTTTAGGCTTCATCGTCCAGGAGCTCCGCGTCTTCTTTCTCCTTGGCCTCAAATTCAGCTCTCTTCAAGTCTGGATCAGGAAAGATCAGGAGGTTCATGCTCTTGTCCTTGCACCAAGCCATGTAGATGGCCTCCTCGAAGGTGACGCGCAGCATGTCATCCGCCTGCTCTTTCGCACGGCTGGTCTCCTCATGGGCCTTCTTCTCCGGGCAAAGCGAGCCGTCCAGGTCATGGATCCGGGCCTCCAAACCTTTGATCTTCTCCCGGTCTTTGATAGACTGAGTCACCGCGGCCTCCTCTGCGGTCATTACCCAGAGAAGCTCCGCCTCCAGAGGGCCATCCTCTCGTCAGCCTTGGCCTCCTTCTGGGACATGGCCTCTTCGTGCTGGAAAGTCATCCGATCGAGCTCTGCGTTGACTGCTTCGGCCTGAGCAACCTCTTTGGACAGGACTCATTTTCCTGGGCTGTCTCCCTGGCCAAGGCCTCTTTGGTGGCTTCCCATTGGTTCATGGCCGCCTCAAGCTCCAGCTGGAGCGTTTCCATCTTCATGGTCGCCTCGGCCACCAGGTCAGCGTTCCGATGGGATAGTAGAGCGTCCTGGAACATAAAAAAGTTAGAAGAATCCTTATTAACCAAGGAAAAGAAAAAAAAGAAAAGACAAAGTGAGCTTACAGCAGTGGCTTGATGGCGGAGAGCTTGGGGAATAAACAGCATGTCCGGGTTAGCGATGGTGGCATATCGCTTCAATTGGAGGTTGGACATGGTATTTCCCACCTGATCCAGCAGGTTCGCCGCGAATGAGGTCGTGTCCTGCCCCAACTTAGGGCGAAAGCTCGTCTCAGAGACTAGCGGATCCACGATCAGCTTAGGGGCACTGAAGGTCGCCAGGCGCTCAGCGAACTCAACTTGACAACGAATCGTCAGGGCCTTGTAGATCTCGTCCCTTCTTTCCTAGCCACTCTCCCAGGTCTAGGAAATGATCTTGGACTGCTCGTCCCGCAAGACGGCTTCCCCCTCCTCAGGTAGGGCTAGATAGATGGGAAGAGCCGGTGTCGCTAGAATCTCTTTCGCGGCGAGATGACTTTCCCTGAATGATTCTCTGGCCGAGCCAGCCCGCCTCGTCCAGGGCCTCTTGTTCCCAGTTTCCACCTCCGCCGCACATAACTCTGCGGCCCTCTTCTCGGAACTCTAGCTTACCGCAGGTTACGGCTTCAGATCGATCACCGGGGGGTAAGCGAGGTCGGGGACGGTGGCCGGGTCCACGGCCGTAACAGGAACCGTGGCAATTGTGACCTGGCTGGGTCGAGGATCCGCCCCTGGCATCTCCTTGCCGTGGGGGAGATCCGGGCTGGGCGCCTCAGATGTTTTCTTGGCAGCCTTCTTTGCCGCAGCCCGGACTTCAAGAAGCTGCCTCATCTCATCCACGGGATCAAACATAGCAGAGTATCCTGAAACAAACACATATGAAAAGGAATCAGTACAATTAACAGGAAAATAAAGGTCAAAACTATGAGTGGCCCGGGACGAACCCTTAAAACTAAGCCCCAGACATGACTTAACTCATCTAACATGAAGGAGTAGACTCAATCCCCCATGTCGTCCAGGTTCAGGAAATTCCCGTATTAGAGAAACCCGGACAAGTACATGAGAATTTCAGAGCCTACGGGAACGGGAGACGAAGGTCTCCTCTCCCCGTCAGCCCCGAACGCAGGGCCTCAGAATGCTAGCCTATCCCTAGCTAAGTCCCCGACTTGGGGAGCATAAGTTAAGATCAAAGGTGAGTTACCTCGCCCCGATACGCTAGCCCCGGGGGTCCCCGTGTTCGGCAGTGCCTCCTTGAAGAGGGCTTCCAGCTCCTCGGAAGCGGCTGCCTCTGACAGGGCCAAGCCCTTCTTCCGCTTGGTCGCGTCCGCGAGTGCCGCAGCCTCTACTTCCCTGATATGCTCCAGGGCCAATTTCTCCCTTATGACGAGATTCTTCTCACACTGTATTCCCTGAAGGCTCAGGGCGTCGATTTTCTGATGGGCCACGAGCAGTCCGATCAGTCGGAGGTTGTCGGTGTTGAAGTAACCCACTACGTCGAGGTCCTCCGCACTCAGCTCGGAGTAGAGCTTCTTCCGGTCCAAGATGAACTGGGTGAGAGGAGTCTGGGCAAAAGGTCCTGCCACCCGAGGTAATACAGTGAGAAATAAAAAAGGAAAAGAAAAAGAGGAATAGGAAAAGTAGGATCGGGAAAGCACTTACCCACTCGCTGGAAGTCCAGCATCAGCGTGGGGTTCTTCTCTACGAGGAACCCGAACGTTATGAACCAGTAATGTTGGACGTCCGGGGGGTGCTTCCAGGTGCTTGTAGGAGCGGGGTAGTTTCCCCGCGACTTCAGCCTGTAGAAGTCGTCCAAGGTCTTATCCTTGGCATTGACCTGTGGTTCCATCTTGTAGAAGTACAAGATTTTCGCGGGGGTCGGCTCCGCGATCTCCTTCGCGGTGCAGAAGACGCGCCATCCCGCAAGCAATCTGTAGGCTTGGGGTAGAAGCTGGAAGAGTGCGATCCCCACAAATGTTAGGAACCGCATGAAGTAATCGTGAAGCGGGAGTGTAGCTCCTGCACTGATGTGGCCTACGCTCAAGGCCCCAAACCCGCTCACGGAGGTGTGCGCCTGCTCCTCTCTCCTGTCCAGGCGGTTATGGAAGAGTTCGGGAGTGGACTCTATGCCCAGGAGTTTCTCCAGGACGTACATCATCTGGTAGTTCCGGAACAGGTTTGGCACCGTGCCCATCTCCCATTTGTTGCCTTTAGGGGTCCGAGACCCGGGAAGGAGGACGGGGGCCTTGTTGACTTCCTCCACGAATGAAGGGTGACGCCCGATGTCATGGCTGATGATCTGGGAGCAAAGAAAAGACAAACCAAGCAACCAATACCAAAACCCAAGAAAGTCGGTTAAGGTACGTGGGGCCTCCTACGGACTGCTTAGAGTCCCCTCCGGATCAGGTCCGGGTTCACTAGGGAACCACGAGACCCAGATCGGGAACGAAAAGTAGGCTACTAAATAGGTTTCACCGCTTGTCTGGGAAGCATCCAGGCCTGGAGCGACCCGGACCAGGCAGTCTCCCTATCACTAATCCTAAGCATAAACAAGTTCTAGTAGCCTAAACAGATGAGCAAAATGACAGAACCTACATTCGTATATCTATAAAGGCAGAGGGCAGAAGAACTTACTGTGAATGGCTGGTCGTGAAAAATGGTGGTTGTCCGGCGATAAGGATGGCAGAATTTCAGTCTTGAACTGACAAAGGTTCTTCAGGAGCTCGTCGACAACACAGGCTGAAGACGTGTGCTCAGGCAAAGGCACAGATGCTGAGATTGTTGGAAAGAGGCAACGGCGCTGTGTGAGCAGATGGTGGAAGATCTCGTCGGCAAGATCAGACATAAACAAGTCCTCAAAATTCTTAGAATGGCTCGAGAGTGTAAATGTTTCAAATGGATGCCTGAGGGGTATTTATAGAGACCCAAATCTTGATCTATGATCCAGCGGATAAGATCGATCCCCCATTGGACAGTCCAGGATCGTGCAGAGGCACTAATGAATCCACTCAAGTGCTAGGTCCGATCCATTTCGATCCGACGTCCCAGGAGAGAGGCACTTCAAAGGTCGCCCCATCCTACAGTCTACCTCAGCGCAGAAACATTAATGAAGAGCCCCCATGCGGATGGGACGCTTCAGAATCTTTGCTGATGTACTAGCCTAGGCCTAGCGACCCTTGAGATGGTTGGTGACCTTTCGGGGTCAAGTGCCATCATTGCAGAAGTCGCTGGGCGACACGTGTGCCCCTCATCGTGAAACGGGACTTCGGTAAATGAACCCGGACCTTGGTAAATGGTTCGGGCTCCACATGCGCCCAACACGCACTGCCCCTTGCCACGGACCAATGATTCTAAGCAGGAAACGAGGAGATAACCATGAGCATCCGGGAGCAAGGCAAGCCTCCACCTCGCAGACCCAGATGAAGGCTTGGGGGGTAAATGTTATCCCCATTTCCTGCCTTGGGCCCGGAACCGCGATCCAGGCCCACTAGCCGGGCAATTAAGGTTGGGCCCAACCCAGGCCCATTTGGCAGGAAGGTGTCCGGGAAGAATGACCCGGGACCTTCATCCGGGAGAGGTACTGTTGTTTGGGGTTACAGTCGGTATGTATGCAAACGGTCCTGAAGCCTGGTAAATGATCCGGGCTCCTGGTGGATGATCCGGGCTTATGGCAAACGAAGAGGGACAGAGGCAAACAAACCCGAGTCGAGCCCTTAGGTTTGGCAAGATAAAGCATCCGTGACCCTGACTCTGCCCCATGAAGCGTGGGAGTTGTCCCCACGTTTCACCTATGGAAAAGGCCACCTCGGGATTGTACGCCGCTGGTTCAGACCTGTGCCGCCACTACTCTGATTAAACTTGTCCCCTGAATCTGCCTCGTAACTCGAAATTCCCAGACCAAAAGCCCTAATTTGTCGGGTGATAGATAAGCTTTGGGCTGCCTCAGTGGGCTCTGGTTAATGTTTGTCTTTTATGTTTTTATCCTTTGTATTGGGATTTTGATAGAGAAGCCAGTAGTATTTATACCTTTATTTGGCCCGGTTCAGCCCGGCCTAAGCCCAGTGCTCCTATGGACCTATAAATACCTGTGACAGAGCACTGGGTAAGGGATCTCTTTTTGGCGTGTATACAGTTACTCTGCTAAAACGAAGAGAAAACCCCATTGTTATAGACTTTCTAAGCTCTAATACAACTGTCTCATGGACTAAGGCTCATTAATGCCCCAACCACGTAAAAATCTTGTTTACATCTTCTAAACCCTTTATCATTAATCTCCCTTAGATTTTATTAATATAGTTTCCAAAAACCTCGGTAAACACCTCTGATTGAGTTGTTTCCCAACTAAATCCTCCGGCTAATAAGCTTCTAATCTTCCCTAGAATCGCTATGCCTTGATCCTCGCTTGAATCCGAGTCCTTGAACTCAAGCTTCCTTCAAAAATGTGATCGGGTGCCGAAAATGGAACTTTAGGGAGAGAGAACGTTCTGAATGTTCTTTTTATTTCTTAACAGGTTACTTCAAGCTTAAGTAGCCTCAAGAAAATCCTAATGCTCGGGGTCCCAAAAATGCCCCCGGGGGTAAAATAGTTAAAACTCCCAGAATTTCCCCCTGATCTTAATAACTCCCAATTTATCATCAAATATTTATTCCCATTACCCAATATCCCGGTAATGTGCTAAATATCCCTTGACTCACTCTGAGTCAAGTATACATCTTGTTGTGACTTTCCCACTAGCTTACCTCCTAGGATCATCTCGTGCTGAGTAACCCTAGCATAACCAAATAATAATGAAGCACCACACACATACCACATATATGTCAAATATGCCCAAAATGGCCAAAATATGAAAACCACCCAATTAATCATAAATGGGTTCACATGCATATTTCATACACCTAAACATGCATATAATCATTTAATTGCATAATAAATCAATTATGGCCCTCCCAGCCTCCTAATCAAGGCCCTAAACCTTATTTGGAAATTTGGGGCATTACAACTATCCCCTCCTTACAGAAATTTCATCCTCGAAATTTATTTGAACTGCCCAGAATATAAACTCCGCACATCGGATTCCAGTTTCCCAGGTCGTTTCCTCGACCTCACTGTTTCTGTATCATACCTTAACTCAAGATGTAACTTTGTTCGTTAGAACCCTGTTCCTTCTGTCAAAATCTGAACTGGCTACTTAGCCTAATTTCCCATATTCTCATAACTCAACTCATGAGTTTCTTTTAACCCGTGTCCTCAGCATGGAAATATAAAATACACTGTATACAACTGACAGTGCCAATGCTAAGGGAAATCCAAAGTCAACCTGACCAGTCCTATCAAAGACTCAAACAGTCATATCAATCTAGGGCTCTACTTGCTGTTACCTCTTCACCCTTTTCCATGGTGATACTTTAAGGGAGATACAATCTTCTACTTGGAACTTCACGTTCCTGCATCTCAAATCAACATAACTTTTCCATTTACTATGAGAAGCGAGCTTGTAACGACCCCAAATTTGCTAATGAGGCTTAAGGGCCTTGATTAGTGTGCCAGGAGGGCATTATTGGGTTTAATGTGATTTCAATGATTTTATAGATTTAAATGCGTAATTATATGATTAATAATGCTTGTATGATTATATGGGTATTAATGTGATATATATATATATATGGAATTGTGAGAACCACATTATTATGTGGGTAGGTCTGCAGAGCACGACTCGAGGAGATCCTAGAGCTAGATAGCGGGGAAAAGTCACAACGGGGATTAGCAGCTCACTTTGGATAAGTCAGGGGTATTTTAGGTATCAGGTAGTTATTTAGACTATCGGGTTATGAAAATAAATATATGGAGATATATTCGAGGTTAGGAAGTCTAAGCGGGAATATTGGGGGATTTTACCGTTTTGCCCTCGGGGACATTTCCGGCACCCCGAGCCTCGGGATTGACTTAACGGGATAAGATAAAATTAAGGAAAACAGTAGAACTAGAAATATACCGACCTTTCTCTTTCCCTTCTCAGCTCTTTTCTCTCACAAGGAAACTAGGCAAACCACAAGGGGAAAAAACTGGGAATTTTGTTGGACTTTGAGCTAGGAATTACTGGGAATTCAGTGGGGGATTTTGAAGCTTAGCTCAGAGATAATTCAGGGAACACTTAACCAAGGCTAAGGTAAGAATTAAATTGTGTTTTAAAGTTAGAAGCTTTGAGTTCTTAGATGGGTACTGAGATGATTGTATTGTTAATGTTTAAGGTTGAATTTGAGCTGATAAACTTGAGACTTAGCTGGGAGTTTGCTTAGAGAAGGAGTTCAACTGAAGAGGTAAGCTCTAATTCATGATTAGAGGTGTAAATTCAGGTTTTTGCTTGGCTGGTTGGGTGTTTTGAGGTTCTTGAGTTTCAGAGATTGAAACATGGATTTCTATTAGTTTTAGGCTGAGTTTTCTGTTGAATTGTGTTCTAAAGTCATCCTAAAGGTGTTGGGAATGTTTGTTTTTGAATTGGGGAGCTTTGGGATGGCTTTCGATGAGGTTTAGATGTTGGTAATGGTGGGTTTTCTGGGCATGAAGGGAAGGGACGCGGCTCTGTTCTAGAGCACTACGACCCTAGGATGAAGATGAGAGAAGGAGGCTTGACCAAGGGTGAGCGTCGTGGCGCACAATGAAAGGGCCACGTCGCGTGTCTCCTTCCAGGCAAGCCTTTGGTTTTATTTTGAGGGCAGGGCCGCGGCTAAGCTTCAAGGGCCGCAGCCCTTGGGTGCACACTTGAACATTTGGGGATTTTAGGCATGGGAATGTGGTCTAGAATGCTCGGGATCGATTTCACCACCGTGCTTGGTGTAATTTGGATTCGCGGAAGTTAGTTATGTAACCGACAACCCTAATTTGAATATTAATGGAACCCTATACCTTGGTTGTGACTAGGTGATAAAAGCTTAGGCTCGGGAACGGATCGTGCTTGAGGAGCGTTGCTCGTAATCCGAAACCGTAAAGATTAAAGGTAAGAAAACTGCACCTGGATGAATATATGTAATGGGACTAAGGGTTCCCTATTGTGTATGCTTGAAAAGATGGTATTATACCATGCAAGCTATTTAGTGAACCAACGGCCTAAGGGTGCCAAGGGTTACACTAGTGCACAGGGCACGGCTTGGCCACTGGTAGCCGAGGGCAGCTTAATATGCACTGAGCTCGGTTTAAGCGGGCCAAAGTCAGTGGGATAAACAGAGGGTGCGGCCTAAGTTGTCGGCCCTGATTATTTTGTGATATGAATGTTATAAGTGTTTGATTGCATCCATGATTCTGAATTTTATGCTGAATGATTAATGTGGATTATTTGATGAGACTTCATGCTTAGTGAATTTACTATCTGTTATTACTGTTTGTGTTGCACATGTTTTCTTGCTAGGCCTTGGCTCACGGGTGCTACGTGGTGCAGGTAAAGGCAAGGGTAAACTTGATCAACCTTGATATGGAGAGCTCTGTGAGCGGAATGTACATGGCCAGCTGCTCAGCCATTACGGTTGAGGTTTAGGCAGGGACTCGAGACCCAAAGATTGTCCATTTTGCCTTAGTATGGCTAACAGTTGTTTGTGTTATCTTTTGGAAGTCTGTAACCCAACTTTTTAACTCTGTTCCTTTTGGGATCCCATGTGTATAACAGTTTAATTATATAAAATGAAACTTTTGAGACGAAAACCTTTTTAACCCTAGCTCATACATGTTTAGTGACACGTTTTTAAATTAATGACTTGATTAGCAAGTCTTGCACCTTTATAAGTACACAGTGTAGCGGTCTTGGCTATCCAGGGCGTTACAGAGCTTCCAAGATCCAACCTTTCCAAAAACCTCAATGTTCCCCTGAACTACCTCAGGATCCAGATATAATATCTCATTCATCTTATAAGATGTTCTTCCAATAATAATTGGATAACTTTCTCTCTCTCTCTCTCTCTCTGATTTACCATCAGTCTGAGGGTAAGAAAATGTGCATTCATCACCTTCTGCAACCCTTCCAAAACTTGGAAGTAATAATAGAGTCTTCATCTGATAAGATGGACCTTGAATTCCCATGAAGGCATACCACCTCTCTCACACAAAGATCTGAATAATGATCAGCAGTATGACTAATCCTTACTAATAGAAGTGGCTCACTTTAAATACTGATCCATAACGACCCAATTCAAATCATGCCGACCTACCATCCTGGCAACCCCACCGCGAAACCCCTCGTGATGTTTATTTATTTCCAATATGGAATACTCAAAGGCTACCTACCATCGCCTTACTGGTTTCTGATACCCTGTCTTGACCTGCTTATCAGGTTAGGAACTTTGTCACGTATTCCATTATGTCCCTCTCCATCCCAGGCCACAACTATAAAGCTTTCATATCCTGTTACCTTTCCATGATGCCTAGATGAAGAGAATAAGAGGAAAATATGAGATTCATCCAGAATCTCCCATTTAATCCCAGTGTCCATCAGATTCCAAATCCAATCTCTATACCTCAATAAATTCATACCTGACAGTACATAATCCTTAGCTAATCCAGCTAAGACATTCCTCTCAATTCTTCCCATCTTTGGTTCACTTAACTGTCTTTCCTTTTGATCCTTTCTGAAATAACAATCTCAAGTATAAAGCTGGCCACCTGGCCCACCAGAAACTCTACCCTAGTCCTGGTCAGATCCTTTAACCAACATGATCCATAGGCAATCACTTTTCACTGTCACTGAGGTGTCATAACAACCTACAACTGATTTTGATCTGTAAGAAGACTCAAAACTCTTCCACAAAACACATATAATATCCTGCCCGTCCAAGAAAACTCATGCCCTCTAAGGCGTTCCTTGACCTTGGCAAACTTCTGCAGAGAATATACCACAATACCATCGATCAAAACGATCACAAATTCAATTCTATATAATTCTTGAATACTTTCTTCATCTAATTCATAAAAACAACTTGGCATTAACCAAATTCTCTGAACATCACCCAACACTCCCAATGCTCTTATCTGATATAAAAACAGTCTTCTGCATATCCTTCTCCCTGATCTCTAGTTGGTAATAACCAGATCAAAAATCCATCTTGGAGAATACCATCTTACTCAATAATTGAGCTCTTTAGGTCTTACAACTTTGATGAAGTCATTCAATATAGTGCCCTAGACCTGGTTCCATTTTTGACACCAACCCAATCACTATTTATCTTTTTATATGAAAGGTAACCCTAGAAAATCACCTGCAAATACATCCAGAACTCACAGACTAATCCAGTCTGTCCTGTTCCCACTAGCACGGCCTAAGTGGTATCCACCACACTAGCTAGGAGTTCTATGCATCCTCTTGCAATAGATCTCTAGCTCTAAATACAGATGTCATAAGCATACAAAATCCATGCACAATGCCAACTACCACAAGGGTTTCCCACTCTCAAACCCAAGAGTTATTATCCTTTCCTTGCAATCTAGCACTGCCTCACACTTGGTTAACCAATCCATATCTAGGATTATACTGAAGTTAGTCATAATCAACTTTATTAAACAATTGATGAGTCATTTCCACCATAATATAACTCATCACAACATAACCATGCAATCTGCATATCAAATTTATGCTTCTCTAGATGCAACAAACAAAGAACAACATGGCACCAAACTAGTCAGCATAATACAAAATCAAAACTAGAAAGCTGACCTACCATCCCTAAGGAACCAGTCTCAGTCTCTGGCTCTGACTACCTCAAAATGAACACTCGAGCTGGAGTCAAGCTGTCCATCCCCTTTTCTTCATCTGTTCCTTACCTTGGAAAATTCTTCATGAAATGCCCAACCCTTCCACATAAGTAACATGCCTTTGCTCGGCATTCTCCCAGATGATGTCTCTTACACTGGGTGTATTTTGGATAAGTCCTCCAGCTCTTTTTTTTGCTCGCTCCAATAAATGGTGGTGTCACTGCCTAAGCTCCATGCTCTCTGGCACTCTTCTTCTCATTTCTTATGCTTTTAACAGCAAGAGCCTTCCTTACCACCTGAGCATAGGTGGAGGTTTCATGCATTGGGGCAACTCTAATGCCTTGAGCTATCCTGGAACTCAATCTTTGGATAAATTTTTCCTTCTGAGCTACATCTGTGGGTACCATATCAAAAGAAAACTTGGCCACCCCATTAAATCTGTTAATATATTCGGTTACTGTTGCATTACCCTGAACCAGGTTCATAAACTCATTCATCTTAGCAGTATGGACTGCATCACAGTAATACCTTTCATTGAATAGCTTCCTAAAGTCTTTCCAATCCATCACAGCTGTATCTAGTGTCTGGAATACTACTTACCACCACGTCCAGGCATCATCTCGCAATACATATGTAGCACAGATCACCCTATCGTGACCCATCAGCCCCATACTATCAAGAGTGGAACTGATCATGCCCATCCATTGCTCAACTTTGAATGGATCTAGGCCTCCCTCAAAGACTGGAGCGTAATACTCCAGGAATCTTCCACGGAGAAATTCCCATCTGCTCTTAACCCTAGGCTAAGCCAAAATTGGTGCCACTCCTGGCATAACAAAGGAAGAGGTGTTCCTCGACAGGTTCTGTTGTTGCTTTAAAAACCTGATTTCTTCCTCTTGCCTCTGCAATCTTAATTGCAAATCAGTAAGTACCTGCTAAAATTTCTGAGGCGCAGATGAAGAACTCAAACCCTGGCTGTAACTCCCAGCCTCAGTTTAATCACCATCAGGCCTCATTATCTGCCTTGGATACATACCTGCTGGTTGAATCTACAGTCAATAACTTGACCCATTAAATATGATGAGCATATCAAGAGCTTTCCCAACGAAAACAATCTTACCACACTACAATCACAAACCACTGCAGTGCTAAAAACATGCCCATATCATTCATACATTAATCATAATCCATGCTTTTCCAACACACATACCATGCCTCCAACTCCATCATGAAAATATCACATTTATATATTCACGGAGCATGTAATCATATAATCATATTAATAGTCCAGAGTCAGGCTCTATCAGAGTCTCATGCCCCGTAATACAATGTGCAGGTAAAGCATTTACATTCTATTTAAGAAGCTAAGCACATAACTACAGAAATAGTTACCATTCTCTGAGTGAAGCTATCTTTAGTGACGAGTGTACATGCCCAACTTCTCTTCAAGAACCCTTAACCTTGGCTCACTTTGATACCAAGTTGTAATGCCCTAAACTCTAGGGACCGTTACGGTGTGCATTTTAAACAGTGCTAAACTCGCTAATCGAGTCATTTGGCCATAATCGTGTAACTAAGTATAATTAACGGTTTAGGGTTAAAAATTTTGGTTAAGATATAATGCTTCACTAAAACGTTTACTTTATACATTGGGATCCCAAAAATATAATTTAAAGGTTAATTACAGCAAATATTTACAATTAGCCGACCTAAGCGGAAAAATAGGGTTTAACCCTAATTCCTCTTTAAACCCTTGGTCGTGATGGTCGAGCAGCCACATATATACACATTGTCACCTAAGCTCTCCAACTCAAGGATGGTCCAGCTTTCTTTTGCCTTTACCTGCACCACATAGCACTCGTGAGCCAAAGCCCAGCAAGAAAACTTAATATGCTCTGAACAAGTAATAACATGTTACTAAGTCATAATAGGCATGCCTAGCAGTAATAACCCTACTCATGCATGCAAGCAAGTGCAAATACATGTTTGTGAAGTACTGCGCTTTGAGTAGATGACTAATAAGTCTCTCGGTCTGAGGTAGATGACTAATAAGTCATTCCTTGATCAGTTGACTAATAAGTCACTCTCTAAAGAGATGACTGATAAGTCCATCTCGGTCAGATGACTGATAAGTCTATCCCGGTCAGATGACTGATAAGTCCATCTCAGTCAGATGACTGATAAGTCCATCTCAGTCAGATGACTGATAAGTCCGTCTCGGTTAGATGACTGATAAGTCCATCTTGGTCAGATGACTAATAAGTCTATCTCGGTCTGATGACTAATAAGTCTATCTCGATTAGATGACTAATAAGTCTACCTCGGTCAGATGACTAATAAGTCTATCTCGATTAGATGACTAATAAGTCTATCTCGGTCAGATGATTGATAAGTCTATCTCGATCAGATGACTAATAAGTCTATCTCGATTAGATGACTAATAAGTCTATCTCGGTCAGATGAATGATAAGTTCATCTTGGTCAGATGACTAATAAGTCTATCTTGGAGGTCCCATACCCTCCTAGCCATGTGACGTGTAGGTCACATTAGCCTTTCCGACTTTGGCCCTAAGTAACTAGTCTTTAGACTAGACAAGCACTTTTAGTTTTCATCGAACATGAGGTCGGTCAGGAATTAATGCTCATGATGAGTTATTCAATGCAGATGTCTATTAGATCTATCCTTTATTGGCTTGCATTAAACACACTACAATCGTCCATGACTCATAAGTCAATGCCATACGACCAGTGCTCGGTACTACTGCCAAACTTGACTAGTAAGTCACAGCTTCACAGTCAATACTGACACCAATGCCGATCCCTGACTAATAATTCAGTGCTTCCTCAATGAGGTAATGAAAACAGACATATATCATATGTCTAATATTCAAATATAAGGCATTTAACATGCTTAATTAATAATCAAAAGCATAATTATAATACAAATACAGAGACTCAAGCTCTGATCAATCTTAATTCAACATTCATGCCATGCCCTAATCTCATGTATCTTATGTGTCACATGCATAACATACTGGGTGCAGTTTTCTTATCTTTGGTCCAAGCACAGGTTACCAATAAACGAGCCACAAGCACGATCCTGATTCCAATCCCCTAGCGATAACCTAGTCACAATCATAATATAAAACATCATCAAAATGAGTAATTAAATACTTCCAAATCCAGCCCAAGTCTCCGGGACGTCGAATCCCACTCAACTGGGTAGTAGGATCGATCCCAGGCCCTTAGAGTTAAGTTATCACGACCAAAAACAAAATCGGGCAAACTTTTCCCTTAAGCGCAGTGGCCCTCCAGACACCATGCTGCAGCCCGCCTCCTCCTTCTTCAAGCCTGGGCCGCGACTCCCTAGAACAAGATCGTGGCCCAACCAAGAACCAGCCCAAAAACCTTGTTTTTACCATTTAAAACCTTCCAAAAACCTACCCAAACATCTCCAAATTCCAAAATCAAAGTTCCCAAACATCCCCGTGATCCAAAACCAACAAAACCCAAGCTTCAATTCAATCAAAAACTCATCAAAACACAAAATCCAATTCAAGCTTAAAAACTTAGAACTTAAAACTTGAATTACCTCTGATTGAGTTGTTTCCCAACTAAATCCTCCAGCTAATAAGCTTCTAATCTTCCCTAGAATTGCTATGCCTTGATCCTTACTTGAATCTAAGTCCTAGAACTCAAGTTTCTTTAGAAAATGTGATCGGGTGCCGAAAATGGAACTTTGAGGGAGAGAGAATGTTATGAACGTTCTTTTTATTTCTTAATAGGTTACTTCACGCTTAAGTAGCCTCAAGAAAATCCTAATGCTCGGGGTCCCAAAAACGCCCCGGGGGGTAAAATAGTCAAAACTCCTAGAATTTCCGCCTGATCTTAATAACTCCCAATTTATCATCAAATATTTATTCCCATTACCTAATATACCGGTAATGTGCTAAATATCCCTTGACTCACTCCGAGTCAAGTATAAATCCCATTGTGAATTTTCCACTAGCTTACCTCCTAGGATCGTCTCGTGCTGAGTAAACCTAGCATAACCAAATAATAATGAAGCACCACACACATACCACATTTATGCCAAATATGCCCAAAATGGCCAAAATATAAAAATCACCCAATTAATCATAAATGGATTCACATGCATATTTCATACACCTAAACATGCATATAATCATTTAATTGCATAATAAATCAATTATGGCCCTCCCGGCCTCCTAATAAAGGTCCTAAACCTTATTAGGAAATTTGGAGCATTACAGTAGTCCTCTTGTTCGCCCTTTTCTTGTTGAGCTCTTCCCTTAATCCTGAGGGTGTTTTCCTTGAAGTGACTTCGACTTTGTTATGAGGGTTAGCATTGTTCTTCTGCTCTGGCCTCCGAGGCTGTTTCAATTGTCCGGAATGTTCATGCTGCTTCGTCCGAGGGGTATGATTGCTGGAGAGTCGAGTCCTCCCATCATCCACTAGGACTATGGTTTCCGCCCCCTCTTGGCCTCTCTCTTTTCGCCTAGGAAGAGACATGCTTGATTTCCCCTGTAGCAAGCCATTCAACACCTCTTGCATATTCTCTAAGGTGGTTTCTAGCCTTTGGTTCTTCCGGTGTAATTCATGTATCTCCTCTTCGTAAAATCAAGACCTAGAGCTCGAGCTTATGGAATGGACTCGAGGATTCTTGTCAGGCCTACACGTCGATGGACCCGGATCTTGCTGGTCAGAGTTCGACACCTGTGGCGACTTTGGGGGTGGGAACTCTTCATCGTCTCTCGCAGGTGCAGCCGTTGATCTCGGATGGTTCTCATCAGGTGGGACAGCTGGGGACGACGCCTCCCTTTCATCCTCAAGAACCCTGGGCTCCTTTGGTGCATTCACATTTTTGGGTGGCGGAGGATTCTTCATGGAGGCCTTCAGCTGATCTCCATCGAGGTGGACCTCCACCTCCCGTGGTTCTCTCAACCGCTTAGAGCGTCTCAACATCTTTCTCTACCAGAATCAATGGAAGAATAGTGGCTTGGCACTTATCCTTCCCACAGACGGCGCCAAACTATTGACGGTGAGAACTCGTCAACTATGTTAGACCAAGAACTTTGTGAGTTGTAAAAGAAGTAAATTAAAATCGAATGAATTTTAAGCAAAATTTCTTATGATTTCCAGAACACAAAATGTAAATGCTAAAATTTTCAAAATGAAAAATAGAGAGAATGTATAGTGTCTATTCCCATTAACAATGTGTGGTTACAAAATTCTCCCAAAAATCCTCTCCCCCTTTCTCAGGTGAAGGGAGGTCGTATTTATAGTAGAGCACTATTGGCTCATTGTACATGGTGGTCCATGGGGACATGACCCTGCATATGCAGTCTATGGATAGTAGTGGTGCCAAGAGCGTGGTGGTCAGCTCCAATACATGCTCATGGTCTACGAGAGTACCTCTACTTTAGTACTTAGTTATACCTCCACCATCTTTTTGGTACGAACGTCAGAGGTTGGCTGGGAAGGACCACATCAAGTCCCCCATTTGTATGACCACTACTTGTCTGGCGTGGTCTTTAGGGTCAAACACCTAGGGCATTCAGAGTCATACCCCCGTATGTACTTCATATCCGTATGATCTTTTTTTGAGTCATTCGTGGGTTTTCTTATACTCATTATGCACCCTGCTCTCTTAAATTTTAAGTGTTGGACCCTTTATGGATCATCATGGGAGATACCATCCCACAAGGCATGGGAGGTCAGAGCCTCGAGGTGCCTCTCGTGGGGGGAAGGACCGTGTGCGAGGTGGTGTCTCGCGAGGTGGTCTGCCGAGGACCAGGGGCGCGAGGCCATTGGTGTGCTAGTGCGCTGGTGCGCGAGGTGCAGGCCAGAGGCACGAGACGCTGGGGTCTCGCGAGGTAGTCTTCTGAGGGCCAGGGGCGAGGCCATTGATGCGCTCCTGTGCAGGTGCACTGGTGTCCGAGGCGTGACCAGAGGCGCAAGACGCTGGGATCTCGTGAGGCAGTCTACAGAGGGCCAGGGGCGCGAGGCCATTGGTGCGCTGGTGCGCGAGGCACGGGCCAGAGGCGCGAGATGCTGGGGTCTCGAGAGGTAGTCTACCGAGGGCCAGGGGCGCGAGGCCATTGGTGCACTGGTGCGTGAGGCGCAGACGAGAGGCACGAGATATTCGGGTCTTGCGAGGCAGTCTACTAAGGGCTAGGGGCATGAGGCAATTGGTGCACGGGTGCGCTGGTGCGTGAGGTGCGAGACGCTGAGGTCTTGCGAGGTAGTCTGCCGAGGGCTAGGGACGCGAGGCCATTGGTGCCCTGGTGTGTGGGTGCACTGGTGCACGAGGCACACACCAAAGGCGCGAGACGCAGGGGTCTCGCGAGGCAGTTTGCTGAGGGCCAGGGGTGCGAGGTCGTTGGTGGGCGTGCAAGGCGACGCACGCATGAACATTGCCCTTTAGACATTCATCTAAGCGAGGCGAGGTGGGGTGGGGTGTAGCAGGGGTCACCCCCTCGCACGGGCCTCGCGTGGGGCGAGATGGGGTAGATTCGCGAAGATCTCGTGTGAGGCATAGGTCTCGCATGGGGTGAGACACGAGGTTGCTTGGCGTGCCCGAGGTCACTTGGGGTAAGGCTCAACTTTTCTCTCGAGCGTTGACTATGGCCTTCTCAGGATCATGTCCAATATTTGGCATTCACAAATTTTAATTCATATCTCCAAATTTGATTGATTTACATGTTAATGATGACACAATCCTCTCGAGTATTTATTCAATTATTAATGTTTGTTAATCTTTAAAGTTTTTATTTTAAATTATTCATCTTTATATTCTAACATCTTCATCTTATTTTTCTATCATGTTTTAGATGTTATCAGGTGTTTATGTTGTGTGGTGATATTGAGATTGTTTGAGGTGGTTGGAAAAAAAATATCATCAAAGTTTTAACAAATTAGTAAGTATAAGTTAATAAATAAATCGTCAAATAGATTCTGTAGCATCATTAATCGAAAGATTTTCCACCATCTCCAATGTAGTAGAAGCTATTGCGAGTTCTAATATATTTATATTTTATTTAATTACTATTTTTATTTAAAATGAATAAAAAATAATAATATTGATGTAACCATCTTATTTTTTATCTGTTTATTTGTGGTTAATTAATTTATTATTATTATTTTAAATTTAAATAAAATATTAATTTTTTTATTTATAATAATATGTTCATATCTATTTTTGTAGACTTTTTTTAAAATTAAAGATATTTTATAAAAAAATATTTTTTTGTATACGAATATAAATTTAAATTTAAATAATTATTTTTAAAATTAATTAAATATTATTCTCGATGGATATTGTTGTTGTTATTATTATTATTATGTGAAATGTTTGTAAACAATTTGAATTGAATCTTATAATTATAATACAAAAGCCTATAATCTCTCTCAATAATCCTTCTCTTTTTTATAAAGAGATACGAGTAAATGGAGTGGAGAAAAAATATAAATTTACCATCCCATCAAAATATGCTGCTACATAGAGAAATTTAATATATGTATATGTATTGTAATATCTTTTAGTAGTAATAATATATAATAACTTATCACACCTACCAACTTCTAAAACTAACAAGTTTGTATCATGCCACTGATCAATAACATATTTGCACATTTAGAAAATTACCATAAAAGTTAAACAATAATCATGTCTAGAAATCCAATTAATCAAATCTAAATAAAGTAAACGGTCTTTATGTATAAATGAACTTAGTAATAAGAAGCAAAAAATCCTTAAAACTTGGCTTTCTAGAATTAAGCTACTCAAGTTTCATTTGATCCTAAGCTCAAATAATAAATAAATCCAAATTTGGGATACTGACATTGCCTTGACAATAATGTGATAAGCCAATTGAAGCAATTTTATTTGGCAAAAGCATAAATAATATCTATAAAGTTCGTTATTGGATATATTTTAAATGACAATCTCAAAATTAGAAAATGTCACACTTTATTTTTAAATAAAATGAGAATTCAAGTCAAAATCTCTAATCTATTTCTAAATTTTTTATTTTATTTTATTTATGATTATTAAATAATTAAAAAATAAAATATCTAAAATCATCAATAACAACAATGCTTCTTCCAGTGACTCATTTTTTTTAATATTTATTAATAACTAATTTTCTAATAAATATTATAATAAATCAACCATATATAAATTCGCATTTATCTTGAAGATTTTTCCCATTCATGATAATATTTTTATTGTTTCATATTTCAAATTCTAAATTTAAAATATCTTAATTTATTTATAAATAACTAATTTTTTAATAATTATATATAATTGACATTTATTTCAAAATTTTCCATCTGTATTTATCTTTTTATTGTTTTGACATTTTAAATTTTAAATAATTTTTTTAATATTTAAATAAAATATTTAGAAATAACTATTTTTTAATAATTATAATAATAAATGAATCATATATAAATTAACATTTATCTTCAAGATTTATTGTTTTGATATTTCAAATTTAAAACCAAAATATCTTAACAATTAAAAATATCAACATGTATATACGTGGTATTAATTTGATTAAGAATATTATTAATTAAATAATTAAAAATATTTATTTTTTAAAAAAAATGAATGATTGTGCAAAAGGTCATGATTTATAAATTTTCTACCCTAAAAATATAAAAATCATAAAAATTTTATATAATAAACAAATAAAATAACGCTAAGCGTATAAAATAATACTAATGTTAAATAAAAGCACACGTACAACAAGTAGTTTGAATTTTACTTTCGGCACTTTAATTATTCAGAATTTCTCGAAAATCTGCAGGAGGCTTGCTATACAATGAACATTATCATGAAAAAAAAATTACGGTCAAGGCGCCCTTACGTATCCATATAAGGTGCATGTTGTACGGGTAGGGTGAAAATGAATCTCTTACATACAACCTCCCAAAAAATATTTAAAAATATATATTTTTTAATCATTATAAAAAACTATGCGAAAGGCGGTTATATTTTCTAGTTTATATCAATAATCTCTACATATATGACATATAAATACAACGTTGACATAAATATATATTTACATAACAACATGCCATATTTATAAAATACAATAATATTTATAAAGAAATTAATGATAGAAATAAAATAAGAATAGAAAAAGTCATAGTGTAGACAATAGTATACATGCTATTGACGCCGTTTTTCGTCAACTTGAAAAGGAGATCAATTAAACAAGAGGATATCAGAGGAAATGAAAGAAGACGAATACAGGATATTTTTACGTGGTTCAGTAGTTAAATCTTCCAAGTCCACGAGTCTGTGTTATTGGTCACTTGGGAGTTTTCTAGAAACTTTTCAGAGAATAGTTGCCTAGAGTTTTCTCTCAAGATCTTAGAAATTCAGTCCCTTACAAATGGAGTTTCCTTCTCTATTTATAGAGAAGGTTTCAGAATTCGTGCCCACCTCTTTCGGGAAGTTATTCTGTGAATCAAATAATATAATGCTATTTAATGCATTATTTCCTACGTACACGGAAACATCCCATAAAATGTGGGATTGGATAACAAATTAAATAATATCCCTTAAACATTGGGAGTTTACAAAAATAAATACATTCATATGTAACCGATTAGCTCATATACGGGGTTCATTACATCTCCGAGGCTATCCATCAATCACGAGCTCGTAGTCTAACTTCGCCTATGCTCAGAAGTAGTAACTATTGACGAAGTGCACATTCGAGCTTACACTTCCTGAGCTCGAACCATCTCGTTTTGAAGGCAAGAGATGCACCAGGGAAACATGTGTCAAACAATGGCTATTGCGAGCTCAGAGCATATTCGAGGCTACACACCCTCGAGCTTTTCGAGGTCGTTATTTACAACAAAGCGGTCTGACTGAAGGATCATATGACGATCATGAATATTTCAAGCTTACACCTAACGAGCCTAGATTTTGAGGTCATAACTTCTCATGTTCGAAATCTGGGAGTAATATTTTGCCCCTTCAAAAGTATCAGTTCGAATCCTTTGAGAAGGAAACTTTTAAAGTATCTTTTTCAGAAACTGTACCATTAAATGTACTCGAGTGTGGACAAGCATCTGCCAAGGATTGATTAATCAAAGTACTTGAGTGCTCTAGTACCATACCCACATCTATTCGTCTGCCGCCATCACTTCATTTGTACCTGGCCGTCAAATCACATACGAAATCTGATCAATGGCTCAGATTAGCCCGACCTTTCGTCTCCTTTTGGGATTTACGTATAGATAGCCTCTCATCTTCTCCTTCTTCACCTTCGTCTTCAAGCTTTTAGAGAGAAAAAGAAAAAGAAAAACCAGAGCCTTCACATTGCCTTGTCTTTGCATGTTCTCTAAACCGAGAAAGCAAAACAATCCAGGCTTGTTCGACTCCGTGAGCTCATTCTTGCAACCACTCCTCCGGTCGTCGATTTCATTGTATCCGCAATCATCATTGTGTAAGTCTCTGTTCTTGACCCCATATGTTCATATTATATTTTTTCTTCGTGCACGTTTGTATTTTTGTTGCACTGTAGGCACATTTATGGGTTATGCACAAGGATGATCTTAGCTGATACTATGTAGATTTTAGGTTATTCTGATATTATGGGTTTCAAACCCAAACTTTGTGTAGAGGATGAAAATATGGCTTTCTTTACTGTTGTTATTCACATTACGGGTATCGTATCGTGTAAACCAAGAAATGGGGTATGGAATTATGGTTTTTAAATTGCACTTTTCCCAAAATTATCATATTTTTTAGTAACCGCCAACTTTTTCCCTGAAAATCTGGGATTCTTTAAAATAAATCCACTTTCCCCCCTTCACATTAAATACACGTTCGAAGCTTGTTTCTTTCAATAGCTGAGGTTTCTTCTGAGTTCGATCCCGTTCTTTCGATCGAGCTTGTTCTGTGGTTTCGAGCATTCTAGCTCGAACTATCTTGAATTTTATCTTTTATTCCTTGTTTGCCTGGCTCTCGCCCTTTTCTTTCTTGCTAGATGTTGCAGAATTTTGAAAAACGGTGGGGGTCAGTACTTGCAATTCCCTATTCTTCGACAACTCCGAGCCCGGAATCACCCTTTACTCGAAATCAGCGGCTAATTCACGAGCACAAAGAGAGGTGTGAGCAAGAAGTCATTCAAGCTCACTTCTGGCACCAAATCAACAAAGTTGAAGAGAGAAAGAGAAAAAAACTTCGGGTCGCGATCTATCCAGACCCGGATCCTGAGCTTGGGCCGATCCCTCTTGACCCCAAACTTAAAGTAATGGTTGCCTTCAAGCCGGGTGATCTCAAATTCTCACTGATGGAAGAATCATCAAGTTGTCCATCCACTTCACAGCCGACTACCATTCCCACCTCGAGGGGGGAATTCTTCGAGGCCAAGCATTATTGGAGCTTAGCTTCTTTGTTAGGGCAAATAACCAACATCTTAGCTCGCCACGGCCTAGGATTGTCAGGCTCGCTAAGGTGTTGAGCTCATCATATCCTCGAATAACTTTGTGTAAGTTTCTGATCCTTATTCACCTGTTTTTCTTTTTTACGTGTTTCTTTTGTAAAAATGGCTTTCATGGTTCTTACCAGATTTATAAGGCCTCATTCTTCCATTAGGAAATTTTTCTAAGGTAAATAACATTGGCATGCTTAGAATCATGATTTAGGCTAAAAAAAATTTGTAGGTATGTGAAAAAATGGAGTTTTTCCTGGTAATGGGGGTTTTTTGGGTCATAGGTTTCGTGTGGCTTAAGAAATAGGGTTTTGGATTAGGGTTTTAATGCATGAATCCCCAAAATATATCCTTTTTGGGTAACTGCCACCTTTTTCTTTTGTTTTAAATTGGTAGTGTCCCTCCCACTCTTGCGTGGGTATACTCTCGATGCCCGAACTCTACAATAGTTCGGGACAGACATCCGAGTCAATCTCGCCCTTTTGAGCCTTCAGTCTCGATTGAGGCAATCTTGTTATCTCGAGCTTTCGAGCTCGAGTTATCAAAATTACACTTTCCTTATGATTTCCAATTAATTGGGCCCTCACCCTTTTTCTTTCTTGTTAGATGTCACAGGACTCTGAAAATCAGTGGGGGCCCGAGCTCGCTATCCCTTACCTCCCATCAACTCATAGTCTTGAATCTTCCTTCACCTGAAACCAGCGATTGATAATCGAGCAAAGAGAAAGGTGTGAGCAAGAAGATATTCAAGACCGCTTTCGACGCCAAATAGACGAGATCGAGGAGAAAAAGAGAAAAATACTCAGAGTTGTTGTTTATCTGGATCCAGACCCCGAGATCAGGCTTGTTCCGTTAGACCCTAAGCTCAAAGTCACCGTTTCCTTTGAGCCTAGTGTACTTTAATTTTCTCTAATGGAAGATTCCTCATCACGTCCTTCCACCTCCCAAGCCTTTTCAGTCCCCACCTCGAAAGAGGAGTTTTTTTAGGCTGAGCACTACTGGAGCTCAGTCACATCTACCAGCCAGATATCTGAGCTGATGGCGTATCATGGCCTTAGGCTCTCTGGCACCCTGATGTGTCGACCAGCATCCTCAAACGAACGGAGGTGCTTTGCCCCGGGAGACAGCAATCCCGACTGTAAAATCAAGTCGCCGCCTGGAGTCGCGAACACATGAGAGCAGGGGCTCTGCTTCCCCTGAAGTCATATTTCAAGAGCTTCTTAGATTTCGTCGGGCTCACCCTAGTCCAGCTCTAAACCAACTCCTTCAGGGTTTTGATAGCCCTCAGGTCACTATACCATGAGCTAAAGTGGGAAGGGCCTTCGCCACAAGAGATATTATATCTCTTTTGTCTTAAGAGCAACCCTTCTCGAGCTAGTGAAGAGGATGGCTTTTATTACTTATTGAGCTACCCGAAGGAGAAAAAGCTTTTCGAGGACATGCCAAATCACCCTCCAAATTTCAAGCTCACCTTTTTCTAGACTGACGGTCTCACTCCTTCCAGATATTATTCTTTCCAACGTATCCGTAAGTATTTCATCATACTTGTCCTTTTTCCATTGAATAGTTAGGCTCGAAATATTGATACTTAGTTGTTCCTACAGCCAATTACCACTGCCCCACCCCATCAGAAACGATGGTGGAGTATAGGGTAGCCATGCTTCAATTGGTCAAAGGTCTTTGTCCTACCTTCTCCATGAAGATCGGCTCCGAGCTTGCGGCCTTCTAGAAAAAAGGCCAATATACAGATGACTCGGCATACCAAAAATACTTAAGGTGGGAACACATGTCGCTCCCTACCGACAGACTTCCCCCCAGGAGGAGATCTTCCAGCTCGCGGCTTCACGCCCCTGCTTCCCGCCAACATGATCGGTCTATCTCGGGCAACAAAGCTCATGATGAAGCCTCATCGAGCTCGGGTGATGAAAGTAAAGTTGTGCTCACTTCCTCCATGTGGTCTCCTTCCTTGCTTAAGCACAAACCCAAGGTCATGGTCATCACCAAGGACCCCATGAATAATTTCTTAGTATGTTCATGGGTAGATCTTAGGGTTCATAGGTTCGATAGTTGGTTAGGGAAATATCAAACTATGTATAATTTAAACAAGATTTGGGATGGAGTAGTCGTTCAATACGGAACCAACATTTATAGAGACCTTCTGAGGCTATCTCCCACCTATAGAGATGGGACTCCCCCAGTGTCTTCAAAAGATGGGGGAATTTCCTGGTCCCCGAGCTCAAGCTCAGTTGAGAGTACCAGTTAGGTTTCTATTATCCTTGAATCTTTTTTTTGTTTAGTAACCTTATGCTTGATCACTAAAATATGTCCTTTATGTTTTTCAGGTGATATGGACTCCGATCTCGATAACGTGCTCAACCTACCTCTGGCCGCAAAGGCGAGCAAGCGCCAACGAGCGTCGCAAAGGGGGGGGGGGGTCGCCCCTCAAAGATGCCCAAAAGTCCCAAGGTGGCTCCTCCAGCCTCTAGTACATCAGATCTGAGCCAGTCTGCCAAACCCACTCCCGAAGTCAGAGCAAATGCTGATATCGAGCCAGTTGTGCCTTCCACCACCTTGCCTCCTCCTATTGTCCAACTAGCTCAGAAAGCCCCTACACCGCAGAAGAAACAAGCTCCTGTAAAGGAACCTTTTTGGACGATTTCACCTCACGTTCTTAATTCTGTGCTCGACAAAGCAACAGGGTCGCATTGAGTCAATCCGGGCTCAGACGTCTTGACCCGCGTGGGTAAATGTCTCGGCATCCTTGATGCCTCACAATGGGAGATTTTAACCTCCTGTCGTGATGCCAACACCATCTTTGACAAGGGTGGCGAGCTTATCTTCTCGGTTAGTGATTCTTAATTTGACCCTCTTGTATTGTACTAACCTATATTGTAACTTCAATAACTCGTGTTTATTTTTATGTACAAGCATTTGCCTCCTTTGTTCAACACAATTTCATGCTGAACAACAAGGTGACCGCGAGCAGGGCACTTGCCCAAGAAGCCAGAGATGCCCAGCTGAAGCTTGCGAACGAACTCAAAGTAGCGAAGCTAGAAGTGGCAGCAAGGGATACGGCCATTCTGAGGGTTTTTGAGCTCGAGCTGAAGTTGGAGGTTGCCTTGGAGAATGCCCAAAAGGTGTTTGACCTCGAATCGACAATGGCGGTGACCTTGAAGGAGGTCGAGGCTAAGAATTTCTAGATCAAGGCGAAAGACTCCGAAATCAAGGAACTTCGAGAACTAAATGCCAAGTTGGAGGAGGAAAAGAAGGCGACCTTCGAGGTAATCGAAGGGGAGAAAGCTCGTCTTCTGGAGGAGTTCAAGTCCAAAAAGGATCGCGCTGTAGACATGGCGATATATCATATTTGGGTGAACAATCTCGACCTTGACACCAGCTTCTTAGCCAACCTGGAGGCTGAATTTATCACCAAATGGCAAGCTCAACTCAAAGAAAAGGAGGCCAGACTCGAAGCTGAGGAGGCAGCAGAGGCATCTAGCACTATGGCTGGAGAGGCATCTAGCCCATGAGGCTGAGATCATGGGATGCGACCCATTATGGTTTTTGTAATTATCTCTTTTCTTTATGCCCTTGAGGCAGAGACAATTTTATAGCTCGGTTTTGAGCTATCAATTTATATTTATCAATTTTTATGCAAACAATTTTCCAGCTCGAAAATCTCTATGCACTTGATTTTTCCTTTAGCCTTTTACCTTAATATTATGCCTTATATTTCTAGATCGAAATATTTCGAGCCTGCCAATATTAAGGATTTGCTTTCATATTTTTTTATTCGTACAAATACATCTATTGGATTTAAGTTCGAATTTCAATGCTTTCATGCAAAGTTTTATTCAAAGTACCCATGTTCGACTTCGTTATCGTCAAGGTCGAACCATACTTTTACCATGCACTTAAAAGTACTTAATTGTTATGTAATCTTAGTAGTTTAGATATATTTTTCTTTTCTAGTCACTTTTCCTCATCCTTGAGTGTGTTTTCGAGGTTGCGAGGTCGAAACTTATTTGCAAAATTTCCCAGCCCCAAAGTCGACTTAATTTACAATTGGTTTATCTAGAATTCCAACTTTTTTACTATCGGTTAGGTTTTCCTGATTTCTTCCAAACTTATTTAGCTTGTGTGTTTGATTTATAATCCATACACTTATAAAATTTCATGTCGGGTTAATAATCCAGACATTAATTTTCATTTTCTTTATATTATATTTTTTTCAAACCTATGGTATGATTGTATACCACTTATGCCCCCTTAATATCCTATGAGTGTGATCATAGGTTATTGAATTATGAGGGTTAGCAAAAAGGGTACAACACTAAAAATAAAATACAACTCTTTGAACGAAATTAAGAAAAAAGTCAAAAATCAAGCACTTGCTTGGTTACAATTAAAACATCATTCATACATTATTGATAATAAGGTTGTAGATGTTCAGCATTCCAAGCTCACAGAACCAGTTCTCCGTTTAACCTCGCCAGCTTATACACTCCAGGTCGAATGATAGACTCGATCTGGTAAGGTCCCTCCCGGTTAGGTCCAAGTACCCCAACAGACGGGTCTTGTAACGCCCCACATCACTATGGTTGCTTCCTGGAATGACGACTGGCCCTACAAACCAACACAAGTATTTCTAGCGTGCTTTGTCCTCACTCACACGCTTCCTGGGAAAACTTCCCAGGAGGTCACCCATCTTGAGATTACCCCAAGTCAAGCACGCTTAACTTTGGAGTTCTCAAGTGATGGGCTACCAAAAAGAAGATGCATCTTGTTGATATAGGTAGTACCCATCAATCCATTTAAGCCATCTTCAACTATGTAGTCCCATACCTACACAGTCTTAGAATCATCACACATGACCTTCCCCAGGTGGTGTGGGATTGCACAGATTTACCCAGTCTTTCCCCTTACGGATCATGGGATTCTGACTGTCACAAGTCTCGCATGGATAAGAACACTCGCCTTAGCACCAGTTCTCCCAATTTGAATTTTCTATCTCGAACCCTCTTGTTAAAATACCTAGTAAACCATTGCTGGCATGCATCATTTTTCAATTGGGCTTCATCTCATCTCTCTTCCATGAGGTCTAGACTTTCTTCGAGCTGAGATTGGTTTGAGACCTGATCGTACGCATCGCGTCGAATTGTTGGGATTTCGACCTCAATTGGTAACATGTCCTCGCATCCATAAGCTAGGGAGAAAGGAGTATGCCCCATTGAAGTCTGTGCTGTGGTTCTATAAGCCCACAAGACTTGAGGCAACTCCTCGGGCCATTTCCCCTTCGCCTCTTCTAGCCTTTTCTTCATGGATATTTTTAAAGTCTCATTGACTGCTTATTTGGTCGTTTAACTTGGGATGGGCCACAGAGGAGAAACTTTTTATTATCTCGTTTTTTTTCGCAGAAATGTGTAAACAAATCAATGTCGAACTGGGTCCCATTATCTTATACTATCTTTTTGGGCACCCCATATCTGCAGATGATATTTTTTACTACGAAATCTAGGACTTTCTTCGAGGTAATAGTGGCCAAGGTTTCAGCTTCGGTCCATTTTGTAAAATAGTCAACTCCGACCACAACATACCTTACTCCACCTTTTCTAGTTGGCAAGGAGCCTATGAGGTCAATTCCCCATACTGTGAATGGCCATGGGGAACTCATCATGGTGAGCTCGGTGGGTGGAGCTCGTGGAATTAAGGCAAATCGTTGACATTTATCACATCGTTTGACATATTCTAACGAGTCCGCCTTGACTATGGGCCAGAAGTACCCTTGCCTTATCACCTTTTTCGATAAACTATGCCCCCTAGTGTGATCTTCACAAAACCCTTCATAGATTTCTTCCAAAATCCTTTTTTCCTTGGGTGGGGTTACACATTGAAGTAATGGCATAGAGTACCCCCTTCTATACAGCTTCCCTTCCACAATAGTGTATCTTGGAATTGATACATCAGCTTTCTAGCCTCGTTCCGGTCTGCTGGGAGACTGCCGATTTCAAGGTAGTCTACTATATGGGTCATCCAAGTTGGTTGTGAGTCAATCATGCATAATTCTGCTTCGTCGGGGTCGTTAATACTCGGGGTTGGTAGAAATTATACTAGGACCACATTCAATGTATCAACCTCGTTAGTTGTGGCGAGCCTAGCTAATGCATTTGCATTTGAATTCTGCTCCCGGGGGACTTACTCTATAGCATAGAACTCAAACTGTCCGAGTGCTGGTTTTACTTTCTCTAGGAAAGTAGCTATTTTAATACCGCGAGCCTAATACTCCCCCAGGACTTGGTTAACAACCAGCTGCGAGTTGCTATAGCAATGTATAGCCTTTGCTTTGAGCTTGTTGGCTATTCGAAGTCCTGCTAGTAATGCCTCGTATTCAGCCTCGTTGTTTGACACTTCGAAGTCGAACCTTAGAGTCGAGTGGAAACGATTTCCTATTGGGGTAATTAATATAATTCCTGCCCCCGATCCATTTTTGTTAGAAGATCCATTGAAGTAAAGTTTCCATAGCTCGCGGGCTGGGGTTATAACTTCGTCATTGGAGATCCTAGTACATTCGACAATAAAATCTGCCAGAGCCTATCCTCTAATTGTCGTTCTCGAGTGATAAGTGATATCGAACTGTCCGAGTTTGACAGGCCACTTAAACAGTCTTTCGGATGCTTCTGGCTTGGACAAAACTTGCTGTAGTGGCTAGTCAGTTAACACATGAATATGGTATGCTTGGAAGTAGGGTCGGAGCTTTTGAGATGCATGTATCAGGCTCAGAGCCATTTTTTCCATTAATGGGTATCTCGATTCTGCCCCCTATAATCTTTTGCTGACGTAGTATATAGGTTTTTGTATTTTCTTATCCTCCCGTACCAGTACTGCACTAACGGCGTGCTCGGTTGTAGCGAGGTATAAATACAAAATCTCTCATGTAATAGGTTTGGACAAGATTGGTGGTTCGGCGAGGGGTATCTTATGGTCTTGAAACGCGAGCTCTCACTCTTCAGACCACTCAAACTTTTTGCCCCCTCTTAAAAGGCTAAAGAATGGAAGGCACCAGTCCGTAGATTTCAAGATAAACCTACTTAAGGCCGCCATTCGTCTAGTTAGGTTCTGGACATCGTTATGTTTTCGAGCTGAGGGCATGTCGATCAACGCCTTGATCTTGTTTGGATTAACCTCTATTCCTCGAGCATTTACTATAAATCCGAGGAACTTACCCGAAGATACTCTGAACGAGCATTTTTGTGGGTTAAGTTTCATGTTGTATTTCTGAAGTATAGCAAATCACTCAGCGAGATCATCCACATGATTATTGTTATGTTTAGATTTGACCAACATATCTTCCACATAAAATCCCATGTTATTTCCTATTTTTTCAACAAACATCCTATTTACCAGCCTTTGGTATGTGACTCCAGCATTTTTGAGCCTAAAAGGCATGACGTTGTAGCAATACAATCCTTTATCGGTTACAAAGCTCGTATGTTCTTGGTCTGGTGCATGCATGGAAATCTGGTTATATCCAGAATAAGCATCCATGAATGACATGATTTTGTGACCTGCAATAGCATCTACGAGCTGGTCTATACGAGGTAAGGGGAAGCAATCTTTAAGGCTTGCCTTGTTGAGATATGAATAGTCGATATAGGTTCACCATTTACCGTTGGTTTTTGGACCAACACTGGATTGGCGATCCAAGCAGGATAAAAAGTATCTCGTATGAAGCGATTTGCTTTTAACCTCTCAACCTCTTCTTTAAGGGCCTTCTTTCTATCATTGTCCAGGAGCCTTCGCTTTTGCTGCTTCGAGGGGAAGCTCTTATCAATGTTTAGTGCATGGCTTATGACATTCAGACTAATTCCTACCATGTCCGAGTGTGACCATTCGAACACATCCTGGTTCTCTTTCAAGAAGCAAATTAATTTTTATCTTGACCTTTCAGAAAGGTTCTTGCCCATTTTTACCACCTTCGTGGCATCCTTTTCGTTGAGCTCCACCTCTGTGAGCTCCTCCAGTGGTTCGAGATCGGCCCTTTCTTCCATTCTAGGGTCGATCTCCTCTTCTATCTCAAAGACAGATCCGTCCATCTCATGAATAACCACAAGTATCTGGGCACTTGTTTGATTCTTTCCTCTCATGGAAATGTTGTATCGTTCCCTTCCTGTGAGCTGGTCTCCCTTCAACGTCCCTATGCCACTAAAAGTCAGGAACTTAATGGCCAGATGCCTAACAGATGATACTGCCCCCAGCCCAATCAGGGCGGGTCTCTCGAGCAGTATGTTGTAGGCCGACGGGATATCCACCACCACGAACTCCATCATCTTGGTTATCGAGACTGGATAGTCTCCCAAGGTCACAGGGAGTTCAATGGATCCCGTACAGGCAATCCCTTCTCCTGAAAATCCATACAACATTGTTGCACATGCTTTCAAATCGCGAAGTGTGAATCCCATCTTTTCTAGAGTGGCCTTGTAAAGGATATTCATAGAGCTCCCGTTATCAATCAGGACCCTGCACACCCTCATGTTCGCAAGCTGAAGAGTGATGACCAGGGGGTCATTGTGAGGAAATTGGATGTGTGATGCGTCCCCTTCGGTAAATGTGATGGGTTGAGTTTCAACCCTTTGCTGCTTTGGAGCTCGTGGTTCGAGTTTGTAGGGAGACAGTCTTTAGCTCGTTAACGTATCTCTTTTGAGTGTTCCTGCCCGATCCTACAATATGTGGTCCTCCCGAGATGGTTACTACATCTTATCCATAAATTGGAGGGGGTCGTTCATCCTCCCGAGCTCGGGAGTTATTTTTTTGGGCAGGCTATGCAGTTGCTGCCCTTTGACTTGTTGAGGCTTGATTGGAATTTTGGTGTCTTACATACTGTCTGAAATATCCCCTCGAGATCAATCCTTCGATCTCGTCCTTCAACTGTCGGCACTCATCAGTTGTGTGTCTGATGTCTCTGTGGAATCTACAGTATTTATTGGAGTCTCTTTTTTCCTTCTGATTCCGCATTAGGTCAGGTCACCTGAATGGGACCTAATTTTCATTGGCAAGATATATTTTTTCCTGAGTCTCGTTGAGCTCGGTATACACTGTGTAGACGGAGAAATACTTGTTTCCCTTATTCTTTTTCCATACATCAGCCTCAAGGTTATTCCCTTCATTTTTCTTCCTTTTAGAAGGGTTATCACTAGAGGGTTTTGACGTTGCTGGGGCCGCTGAGGTCGAGGCTGAGTTATCGTTTGTCATTGTAGTTACCGGCTGGGGGGTCAGGTTTAATGTCGACCTCACCTCTTCTACATTGACAAACCTCTGGGCCCTCCAGTTGAAATCGGTTAACGACCTTACGGGTTTTCTTTGCAAATCTTCCCAAAGGGGACTCCCTGGTAGTATACCAGCTCGGACAACCATTAAGTGTCCACTATCATCGACATTACGGGCTCGAACCACTTCTATATTAAACCTCGTAAGGTAAATTTTCAGTGACTTCCCTTGCTGTTGTCGGACATTAGTCACGGCCGAGGCTTTGGTCCTGACGCCAACCATAGCTTTGAATTGTTTCTTAAACTCCTTTGCTAACTGATTCCAAGACGAGATCCAATGTCTTCTAAATTTCTCGAACCAATTTTTCGCCGGTCCTGTAAGAGTAGCTGGAAATAGCATGCATCAGAGCTCATAGCCAACATTGTTGGCTCGCATGATGGTATTGAAGGTGCTCAGGTGACTGTATGAGTCTGATTTCCCATCAAATGTTGCTACGTGGGGTATCCTAAACCCTTGCGGAAATGGGGTATTATAGATATGTGGGGCAAAAGGCTCGAGCTCTTCGTCAGACTCTTCAGCCTTATCTTTGTTCCGCCCATCTTGCAAGAGCCTGAACGTCCTTTCCAACTGGTCAATTCTCTCCTAGATCGGGTCTACGGGTCGAGCTTGAACATGAAGGAGCTGGTTATTGTTTATGAAAACTCCAGCTCCTTGCCCCGGCATAGGGTTATTTTGATGTCCATACGCCGACTGTTTTCGACTGTTCAAATGGTCTCGCAAATCCAAGTTTGTGGGATTAGCTTACCCCAGGTTATGGTTTAGGTGATCCCGAAGGTCAGGATGATTCCCCCGATTCTCAGTATTTCTAGGCTCGGTATTATATATACTTATAGACCGGGTGTAATCTGAGCTCCCGCTTATGAAGCTTACAGTTCTTTCCGCCTGCGAGGCTCAGTGATTGCAAGGTGTGTCATCCACTAGCTTCCTTGCTCCAGCAACTTGTGATCTCGAAACTTCGCTTCCCGAAGGTTAGGGAGCTCTGTGTTCTTGGCCAGCCTCCCTCTCATTTCTCTGTCTGGGTTTGGCCTAACGGTTTCCATCCCGACTGCCACTAGGAGATGGCCTCTGTGGTGCAGGTCGTGGGGCCTCTCAGACTGATGAGGGGTGTCTTATAGAAGATGGTGGATGTCTTATGGGAGATGGCGACTGCCTCCCATTGTTGGACCTAGACGGTCCAAAATTGGCCCTGACAGGCTCCGGGTTGTTCCTTACTGTCTCGGGATTCGAATTCCGAGCTATTGGAGGAGCTCGGTTATTCCTGGTTCCTGTTGATAGCTCCGCAGTCGGGTTGTCGGTAGCTTCAGCCCGAGTGTTTCTCCAGGGCCTTAGCTGAGCCTGTTGGGTCCCTTGCTCAGCCCTCCTAGCAGTCGTGCTTCCTCGGGGACGTCCTTTAGGTCTCCAAGGTGGTGCCTGGGCCTCAGCAGCTTGTCTAGCTAGTTCTTCTTGCGCCTTGTCACTTCTGCCAATTGTTTGTGCAATTGTTGATTCTCTATTTCCACAATAGGAACATATCTTTCTGGATTATAGTAAAGATCCTCATCAGGTCTAGGAGAAGGCGACCCCTGGGAATCGGATGAATCACTTCTCTCTTCAGGGCTTGGGTCAGGCATGGGCTGCTTTCCAGGCCGACGTGGGTAGTCTTCAGCATGAGGAGTTTGCTCATCTGCTATTTGAGGTAATGGTCGCCCACCAGTGCTGGGGTTGTTCGCGGTGGTCGTTGATGATTCAGGAGGTTTCTGATTAAACAGTCTAACGTATTGCCTAATGCTGTCAATGAGAGCACTAAAGTGTTGGCGTTGTTTTTCGTCAACTTGGAATAGAAGAGCACTAAACACAGAATTAGAAAAATCAATAAAAAAAAAACATACAATATTTTACGTGGTTCAGTAGTTAAAATCCGCCTAGTCCATGAGTCAATATTATTGAATGATGGAATTCTCTCAAAGATTTTAGAAAGCAATTTTCGCAGAGTATTCCCAATACCAAATTCAATGTCTCCCCAAATGAATTTCTCTAGTCTATTTATAGGCTGGTTTACAAAATATTATCCCCCTTATTTGGGGAAGTTATAATTTAAATGTCAAATAAATACAAATAAATGCATTAATTACATAATATCCCATGATAATCGGGATTTATTATCAGATTACAACAACTCCCCAAGAAATAGGGATTTTCAAACAGTAACCGTATATAAACTAGATTATCGATCTCACGATTACTGATCTCGAACATTTAACTTACATACTTTTGAGGTCAACCAACATCACGAGTTCGTCATTTTGATTAGCCTCATACTTAGCAAGTAACTTTATCGAGATCATCATCATCGAGCTCGCAATGCCCAGGTTCGATCTTTCCTGACTGATACTCAATCACTAATACAAACAAATCAGGAATCTATACAAGTGTTGAACCCTTGTATATGTAGCTTCGTGCTTGATTTGTAACCTCAAAACATCTTCAAGATCACACGTAGTTCCGAGCTTACCAATTCCATCGTCGTCTTCTTAGTACCAAGCGAGACTGTCAGACCCAATCTGCGTAAATGTTGATGACATGGCACACTTGCTTATTTCGAGCTTACATTTTACGAGCATGTCTTTCGAGACCATAATTTCTATTCTCAAAATTTAGGTGCAACATATATATATATAGGAGAGCACTTTGGTGCAGCCACTTTTTTAGTTGCACCGATGGAGCCAGTAGGTATTTCGGTACCTAATTAATTTATTTTCTAATTTTTATTGAGTCATTTACGACATCCTACAAATTTTCAAGAAATTTCAAATAGTTTACAGTGTTGAAAATAAATTTGTTGTACGCGTGTCTTTTTTTATAATGCGTGTGTGAACCTTGTTTTCAGTACTGTAAACTATTCGAAATTTCTTGAAAATTTGCAGGATGTCTTAAATGACAACAATATACACCGTCATAAAAAAATTGGAAAAAATTATTTGCACCAGTGCAGCCAAAAAATTAGCTGCCCTGAAGTTGTGCCATATATCTCTTCTATGTAAAAAGTGTGTAGATAACAGAAATTTTTTGTTTTAATGATTTTTTATTTTTTTTCTAATAACTTTAATGGAATATTCTTATATTTAACGGTAGATTGTAAACATGACTTAAACTTATATAAAATTAAATAAATAAATAATTAAACTAATTAAAATAAGATATTTTACAATTATAATTATTTAAAAACAATAAAACCATATATTTTATAACTTAAATAAATTTTAATTAAACTTAAACTTCACTTAGTAGAGATATCATATTAAACATATAATATAATATAATCTTATATCAACTAGCAACAAACTTAAATTTAAAATCTACTTATATTATTAATATTATATTAAGCATATAATATATAATCTCTTGTTGTCACTACCAAATTCAAAAACTAGAATAAACATAAATTTAAACAAAAATTAATTAATTAATTAAAATATGATATGTTTAAGATATTTTATGATGATTTAAATAATTAGTTTAAAAATAATAAATGCATACATATCATTTTTTTTATCTTATAAATTTGTGTGATAATGTGTTTTTTATCAAATAATTGAATTTCTTTCTCTTAATTAAATTCACCAAAGAACATTGTCAGATACATTAGAAACTAAAATAGTTGATGCATGTATACTACTGTTTACACTATGACTTTTTTTATTTTTATTTTATTTCTATTATTAATTTTTTTTAAATATTATTTTAATCTATATATATGTTATATAGTCATGTTAATATATATCTACGTCAATGTTGTGTTTAAATGTCATATATGTAGAAATTATTGATATAAATATTTATATATACTATAGAACTATAATGCAATCTATTATATATTTAAAAAATAATAATAAACCAGATTTTATAAAAATTAAAGATAATATTTACAACTTTAAAACTAAGCAAACGCGGACAAACGCGAGCAAACGCGGACTGTTCGCTGCTTCTTGTTAGTGTATATATATAAAGATTAAAAATTTGGCGAAAAAAAAAAGCAAGGAGTTGCATTGAAAAATAAAATAATAATAAAAAGATACATTTGAATTTGATGGTAATAGAAAGTAAAATTTGGAGTAGTTTACAAAATAATATACAAGCAAATGCAATAATAACCCAATTAAATAATAATACTTTAGTACATATAAATGCTTATAAAAAGAAAAGTTACATTCAGACGTGTAAATTCAAAAGCATATGTTTTAATTGGTCTTTGGGCTAAGCATATTACATGTAAATATTTTCCTGTCACATATTACATGTAAATATTTTCCTGTTGCATGTGCTGCCTAACCTCATCTCTTCTTTGAAAGAAAAAAACACACATTAACTTTTTCAATCATTTTCATGTTAAAATGTAATTTAGGTACTCTTAGTTGTGCAACTCAATATCACACCTCATATATTTAATTAAATTAAATTAAAATTAAATTACGTAGATCTCAATACCAAATTACGAACACGTAAAGTGTCTTATAATAATACTCTCTAAAATTTGACCAGATACCATGTCAGTTTGTTTTACCACCTAAATCCAACTTAATCTATCACCTTCATTGAACTATTTTCTTTTTATATAAACATCTAATACCTTTGAACTATTTTCTCTTTATATAAACATCTAATACCTTCTAGACTACTAATTATTTACAGTAATATAATTATGTATTCCAAAATTGAGAATAATTTTTAAAATTTCAAAAAAATAATTTTTAAAGACATTTTTTGGTTGCAGCCTGGCTGATTAATTTCATACATAAATGAGTTATGGTGTTATATATTTAATTATTTATAAAGCTTGTATAGTTCGAATATACAATGTGGCCTAGCGCTTTATGACCACTGGCCTGGGCTGGGCCCGTGTGCAAAGTTATGTTTTTTTCTCCTTATTTTTGGTTCTTTAAGGGAAATTCACAATATTTTTTTAAAAAAAATACTAAAAATATGGAATTTGTAAAAAAATTATAAAAATATGAACAAAGTTTACAAATTTATAACAATATTTTTTTGGTTACCAAAGTTTACAAATATGTAATTAAAATTTACAAGTTTGTAATCATATGTTACAATTTTGCAAACAATATTTACAGACTAATTAGAAAATTGTAACAAGTGATTACATAACCGTAACAAATTGTTATCCGTATTTTTGTAAATTTTGTAAAATTTCGTATTTTTAATTTCATTAAATTTGTAGTGCTAGATGTAATTTTTCCTTTCTTTAATCAATACTGGTAGCGAAATTTGGAAAATTTTAAGTGTATTTTTTATTATTAAAAAGAAAATTACATTTTATATGGCTTTTTTAATCAAGTTTACAAAAAATATGGCTTTTTTTTAAAAAAAATTATTATATGAATTTTTTTTAAGAATTTTCAATTTTATGGATTTAGTTTCTCATATTTTTGTATTGAAATTGGTTTATACCATAGTTCTACTCTTAATCAAGTTTTATTAAATTAGAAGAATATTTTTGTAATTTGATTAGTATTTTTTAGCTTAATTGATTTTTTTTATATTAATATAGTATAACTATTTTTTTTATTAAATTTTACCTTGGTTGTTTTGCAAAGTTTTTGTTTTGTTTTTTTGTAATATGAATTGTGTTTATTCATTTTTTTTTATTTATTATAACATTTTTTTTCCTTTTTTAGATTGCATTTTTTTCAAAATCTTAGTAAGGTAACCAATTACTTGATTGATTACTCTTTCACGGTTCCAAATATGTAAAAAAAAAAAAATCCTAGAACTAGGTTAAATAATATGTTATCATGAGGGGTAACCAGTTACCCTGAGATGAGTAACATTCTGCCATAAGATGGGTAACCAGTTACTATTAGAAGGGTGACATGTTACTTATATTAAATATGAAAAGAAACATCAACTTTGAAAGAAAAAAAGACTTGAATTGATATTATAAGAAATTATAAATTATTCAAAAAAAAATATTGAAGAAAAAGAAAAGGAAAACTTCATTAAAACGGGAAGAAGAAGTAAGTATAATTTTAGTAATATAGGTAACTAGTTACCAAAGGAAAAAAAGACCTGATCTGATCTTATAAGCAATTATAAATTATTAAAAAAAAAAGTATTGAAGAAAAAGAAGAACACTTCATTAAAAAATGAAGAAGAAACAACTATAATTTTAGTAACAACCCAGAAATATACACACATATCAGAACGTGAAGGTAGCCGGTTATCATAAGGAACCAAAAAATATACACACATATCAGAATGTAAAGGTAACTAGTTACCTATTGCAGATTTGAAGATAGAAAAAAAGTAGATCCAAAGAAAACAAACGAGATTTGATATGCAACACAAGAAGAAAAAAAGTATATCTGTAATAATATGTGTACTTGCTTAAAATTTTTTACAAATTAGTTCCAAATCTAAAAAAAAAAAAGTTTAGACCTAGAAAAAAAAATAGATCTAAAAATTGAAAACAAAGAGTAAGAACAGTTGGTCGGAGCTTTAGGAGATTGTCATTGTCGAATGTGTAGGCGGCCGAAGTCTTTATTATTTTCTTGAGGTGGAGATCGTCGGAGAGTCCAAGTTTCATGAATTCTCTTGCCAAATGGGAGGTCAGTTCGTTGTTGTTCTTGATCGGATCTTCAAGATGTCGTCGGAGCTAGAAGTGGTTGCACCAGAGCTGTAAGTTCTTGGTCGTGTTTTTGGAGAAGCTTTTGTGCGACTAGATTTTGGGAAGAAGATTGTAATGTTAATTACAATAGCACCCACATATTTCGCTGATGTGTTTTGGTTTTAAATTTAGTTGTCTATTTAGTTAGTTAGGAATTGTGTTTTCCAGAATTTATATTTTTAATAAATTTTCCCATACAAATTAGGATAAGTATAATCCATATAATTATGCACAGTAATAATACAAAAGTCATATTTATAAAAAAAAATCCCTTAAATTTTACTGATTGTAAATGATAAACACATAAACAATAAACAACTACTTTTGCATAGGAACATAATCTTCTCGAGGAAGAAAATATGTAAAGCCCAAAAGAAAAATCAAATGACATTGCAAACAATCAAGGCTGGCCCTGGAATATGACATGTCAAAATAAAAATCGATATTTTTCTAAAATTTATTTTTTTTTACTGGGAACCTAAGTATTGGCTTAACTCGCATATGGGTGAGCATCGGTCGGTTTGGGCGGTTTTTTCATAACATAAAATCCAGAATTCGGTTTTCGGTCCGGATTGGTGCAATCCAAAAACCGACCGACCAAACCAGTTAAAAGAAAAAACCGACCATTTTGGACCGCAGTTTGGTCGGTTAAACCGACCAAACCGAATTTCTTATTTTTTTAAAATTAAAAAAAAAATTGAAAGTTTTAGTTAAAAAAACTAAATTTTTTGGATTGTTGGAATCCATTTTTGTGCATTTTTAAAACATAAATATATAGAACATAATTTCATATTTTTTTAATTTTTATAATTAATAATTATATAATATTATATTATTATATATTATATTGTTCGGTCGGTTTCGGTTCCGCCGGTCGGTCCGGAAAATTTTTTCAAACCGACCGAACAGTGACGGTTTGCGCCGTTAGTGGTTTTTTCGGTGTTCGGTTTAATCGGTTTCGGTTTTTTCGGTGTTCGGAAAGTCGGTGTATACGGTTTTTTCGGTTTTTCGGATTTTATGCTCAGCCCTAAACTCGCCTATACCCACCTGACGTACAATGAATTTGTTTTTTCATTGTAAATTCCCTAGCCAAATAATTTTCGACACAAAAGGGCATCTAGCTCCATTTAGTGGTGTACACGAACAACTTCGCCAACAAAAATGATTTACATAAAAGACTTTATTAAAGGCCATAGGAACTATATATTTTTGGACTTTGTATTCTGTACTATTACTTATTTGGACCCTATATTTTGATAAATTCTTTTTTAGATCATTTGTTTTGTAAAGTGGTTCAAATAGACCCTTAAACCCAATTTTTATGAAGAAAAAAATTGAACATAACAACACAATTGTTAGGCATAATGATTTTATTTTTGTTTTGAATTGTTAGTTTGGTGAATTATTTGTAATTTTAGTTTAGAAAACTTTAACAAAAATTGAGTTTATGCTTTATGGTTCTATTTGAACAATTTTTACAAAACACAAAGTCTAAAAAGTGATTTGTCAATATATAGGATCCAAATAAGTAATTAGACAATAAATAATAATAATAAAAAAAAGTATAAACATGACAATGACTTTGATGAGTAGCGTATATGTTTCTCCGACGACAATGATTTTAGTATCCTCCTTTAAAACTAAGATCTTATATGTATGTTGATTCGAAAAAGAAAATATTATATGCATGTATAAATATTAATTACAAAAACGAACAATGATTGAGTGTGACAAAAAAAAAAACTATAATCTTATATGTATAAACTAAAGTTATTCACAGAAATGAATAACGATTGAGAGTGGCAAAAAAGTTGTAAAATTCATAAGTTGGCAAACTTATATTTGGAATTTTTTATATTACTCAATTGATTTTATGGAATTCTCATAAAGTCAATTTTCTATTTAATTAAAGATTTTTTATGGAAATAAAATATCTTTGGTTATTTATTTAAATAGAGTGATTTTTATTATGTATTTTATATCACCTTTTATAAATTAATTTTATATATTTCCGCTTGATTTCTATGAATTGATTATGTTAAAATTCTTTGTGATTTTCTTATCAAAGGATGGTGGCTTGTTTCCCTTTCTTAGTATGTCTAGGTACATGCTGAGCTGTCAAAATGTCTAACTAGCTGAGCAGATTGGGTAATTGACAGATTTGACAGATAAACCATCGATGGGAGTTTGAGTGAAGCATTGACTATTGCAGAAACGAGAATGGTGGTGTGCTACAAAATAGTGCAACAACAATATAGAGGGAGTCTAATTGTGTATAAGACATTGCTTTTGTATTTGTGTTTATTACTAATAAGTTTCTTCTCTGAGCGTGGCTATATGGACTAGAATAACCAAACCATGTAAAAATCTCTTATGTCGATTTTTATTGTTCTTGTGATTGCTGATTTAAATATGAACTATTAATATCCCTGTCCGATTAATTACATTGTATGTTTGACCCATCTGGTGAAGGCAATTCCGCATGTAATATAAATTGGTAATTATTAGGTAATTTATTTTAAAAAAATTGAATTTCAATTAGTATCAGAGCAAATCACTAAACTCTCCAGTAAGATCTTATGCTTATCTATTTTTTGTGTGCTTTCTACCATGTCTTTTCTTGTAGAAGGAAGATTGGTATCACGTGCCCCACTATTGAATGACACAAATTATCCGTATTGGAAGGTACGGATGAGAACCTTTATAAAAACTATTGATTTTGGAGGTCAATTCTATTAGGATGGATAACACCTGTTGACACTGATGGAAAAATCGATGTAACTACATTGAAAAAAAAAAAAACTTGAGTTAGTAAAATTGAAAAAAAAAATAAGTCGTAAAAATGTAAAAAAATAAAAAAAACATATATTATTAATTAGTGGCAGAGCCATAAGTCTCTCTTAGGGGCTAATTGCATTTTAAAAAAATTAAGAAAAGTTTTTTGTTTACAACGTTTCTTAAAGTTTAGTTTTTTTTACATATTATAAAAATAAAAAAAATACAAATAAGAATTTTTTTTGGGAATTTGAGCCCCCAAACTTTCTAAGTGCCCCGACACTATTATTAATTAATCAAAAAAAATTTAATTTTTTAAAATTTCATAACTTTTTTGTTTGAACCAATAAAAAATAGTATTTTAGATTGGAGATGGTCTTTATAACTATTAAAAATTTTGACTTGTCAAATTTTTCGTTTTCGTTATTTATTTATTTTTTTGTTTATTTTAGAGGCTTTGTTTTTGTTGTTATACGAAAAAAATTAGAAAATTTGTTTCAAAGTTGATATTGGCAGGCATTAATGGTACAGCATAGTTAATATTATTATTTAGGAGGTAATATATGTGATTTCTTATGAGTACTTTTGATAAAGTACGGTCAATATCTTCAATATGACCTCCAGGTGCATGTCTTCAATATTCAGAATTAAGCATATATATATGTATAAATATTAGTTAAACATATTAATCTTACTTATCTATTTCTTTGTTAACCACACCATCTATCTAATAAACTTGTCAGAAGTTGATATCAAATCGAAGTCAAACCCACATCAATGTTACTTTATGATTTACCGAGCAAATATTATCTAAGTCTCAACACTTATGTTCTTTTGTTGGACAGCTCTGTGATAATTAGTCCATAGTTAAAGTTTTCTTACCTTCGTTTTGTTTATAAAAAGATTTTAACTAGCATTTTGGGCGACATATTTGTAGTTTTCTTCTATTATTAAGTTCAGCCTCAATTAGATTATAGTTTTGGCTATATTTATAGTAAATAATGAAAGGATCTGTAAAATTCTATTATTGGCTAACTTTTTTAATAAATATATTTTATTATTTAAATTGTATTTTTTGAAATTATATATTGGGTATTTAAGTGTGATTGTGTCTCATTTTGGTAAGAATCAATTATTTACTAAATGCATTTTATATATAGTCAAATTTCTTTAAATATTTATGGTGATCTTGTCTATAATGAGTATGTGTATTAAAGAATTATTCTCTGTATATTTTCTCTTGATTTTATTTGTCTAAAATAAGGAAATTGAATGAAGCTTGTACTCAAAAGAAGGAAATTTCGAAATGAACCTAATTGGGTTTTAAGACCAGTTTCGTCTATTTCCTGATGCTATAAAATGGTTGTCTAACACATCTGGAAATTCATGCAATAAATGAAATGAGAAGTTATTTTGAGTAGCTTCCCGATTTGGTCGGATTTAGGCCATTAATGAGTTTGACTGGCTTATGGGTTTCTAGAACTCTATAAATACTAGACTTAAGCAGCAGTCATTCTTACCTCTTCACTATTTCTAACGTTTTATGCTTTTGAAGAGTTATTTTATTTGTAAATAGTAGTTCTTATTATACTATCTCTTTGTTTGTTTGTGCTTTGTGTTGTTTATTCTTGAACGAATCATAAAGCTTGTGTACGTGACATACAAGTCTTCGAACGAAGATTTCCATAAATCTTACTTCGGGATGAAGTAAGCACTCATCAAGATCAGAAGGGACTTCGTGCTCTTGGTGATTGCCAAAATCAGATTATTAAAGCGGAGTATTTCAAGGTTGCCACAAAGTTTTAGAAGGAGTCTAAACTCGTATAAGTAAATTGATTTTTGTACTCTTGAGACTTTACTAATTGATTTGATCTTTGGGTATGACTCCGTGGACTAGGTTTTTCGAACCACGTAAACAACTTCTTGTGTCACATTACTTTTAGTTTATTTACTTTCTGTTCGTATATTCTGATTCATCAACAATCTGTCTTGATACATCATAATATTTTTCTGTTCAAACAATTGTTTAACTATTCCGCATTAATTGAATTATTTGATAAATTCAGTTGGTAATCTTAAAAAACAGAATTTCAGGATTCACTAATTTAAATCTAATAGTATCTTTTTCTTCTTCATTTCATTTTTTTATAGTTTATGTATTTGGATAGATGCTTAACACAACAAGAATTAAGGCTATTAGCGGCGAGTAGGTCCGCTGCTAATAAGGGTTGGGTCCGCCGCCCCCGCCGCAAATTATTGGTCACTAATAAGGATTATTAGCGACGGACTGACACACCCGCTGCTAATAACATATTATTACCGGTGGACAATAGTTGCGGATCCCGCCACTAATACATGTGCCAGAGGCAATATTATTAGCCGTGAGGTCTGCTGCTAATAATGTTTTTATTATATATTTTAATAAATAATTTAAATAAATTAATATTTATTAAATTTAAATATTTTTAAAAATAATTCATAATAAATTTTAACAAAATAACCAAGTAATTAATTAAAACATAACTAACATTAAAATTAATATATAATTTTAATATTGATCAAACTAGCTAATATCACTATTGTCATTAAAAATAAATACACTATTAATTTAATCAAAATACATAAACTAATAACCAAATAAAATCATTAAGGTTAATATTGTAATTATCCTCACCTTCAACATTTTGCTATGACTGTGGGTGTGGCGGTGGCAGTGAGGGCGACGGCTGTGTTTGTGGCGGTGAAGGAATATAAGGCTGCTGTGAAGATCGTCCAAGCGTGAGGTGCCCAAACTGATCCCGAAGCTGTGGTTGTATCGGGGTGGATAAAAAAGGTTGCAGCGACCCGCCCCCAAACTCACCATATCTAACATATGGCTACTGCGACGAACCTCCAACCTCCCCATACCTAACATTAGGTAGCGGATGCTGCATCGATCCTCCTTAAAATCGGTAAAGTTAAAATATAGTGGAGGATACTGGGAAGAGCGTCCAAACATGTACTGGTTTTTAAACTGCGGAGGTTGTTGCGACGGCACATGTGGCAGATACTGTGGAGGAGGCTGGTACTTGTGCTGTGGCGGTGTGTGATGGTCAGGATGGGTGGTGTTACTCTAAGAAGACGTACCACCTTCAGATTGTGATGTCAAATACCTCTGCAGAAAACTGTCAAACCGTAGGTCATATAGATTACTGGGTTGCTGAGGTACCACCATCTGAATCGTCTCACACATTGCCTTCATCATTAGAGCCATAGTAGTCATATCTTCATTAGGCGTAGGAGCAGTATGTGCTTGGGACTGACTTTGATCTGTAGAGCTGGAGGTTGTCTTTCTTGCTTTCCCTTTCACCCTATAATGATACGAACCACACCAACACTGTGATGAAACCCGACACCAAATATGGCATAGCCACCAAGAGCACACGAAATGGAATGAAGAACCGCGACCCAATGCTTAGCAAAGCACAAACCTTGGTATGAGGAAGACGCCACAAACGGGGATGGGAATCCGTTTGATAAGTCGGATTGAACGCCACAAGGGATACCCTTGATAAGTTCGGATAGTCTCTTCAAGAACTCAAGAAGAAAACTCACAAATTTTCATTCAACATAATCTGATTTTTTCCAAATGTTTTCAAGGCCTTATATAGCCGAAAATTACATCAATACAAGCCCCTTTGTCTTCCTAAAAACCGAAATATTAAAGACAAGCCTTTTGTCTTCCTAATGAAACCGAAAAATAAAGACAACCCTTTGTCTTCCTAATGAAAACCGAAATTTAAAGACAAAAAGGACTCTTGGACTCACACAAGTCAAGTGTTTGACTTATCACAAAATAAACAAAGACCAAAAAAAACGTGATTAAAAATAAAAAGACTCATTACAAGAAGCTAAATATTGATCAAGCTCCTAAACTGGTGTCCTCATCATTCCTCCCCTCTTGGCTTGGATCAACGGGAACTTGACTTGGATTTTGAGTCTTGGTGTCCTCATCATATAACCCACTCCTCTTTGGTAGTCAGATCTCTCCCCGAGTACTTTACTTAGTATCTCGTATTGATCGACTGAGGACGAATCAACGCTAGATACATTAAGAGACCCTTCACTCTGCTGTTGAGTCTGCCTATCAAGCTGTGACCTCTGAAGCTCCACCGCCATTTTTCCTTATAAAGAAAACATTATAAAAAAAATTAGAAACATTAGAAACAAGAAAACAATAATATTCACTTACATAATCTTCTTGAGCTGCCACGTTGACAAAAGTTTTTGTCGATTTTTTCATATGAACATCCCTCCAAGTATCAACAACATGCCCATCTGGGTTCTCCTATACAAATGTAAACAAAATATTTTAGAATGTGTTATTTTATAAAATTAAATTAACATCTTCACTTACATATTGGTGACACTTAGCTGCCAACGATTTTGTGTCTTGTGTTTCTACATACTTCGTTTGTTTTCTGTTTGCTTGGTTTTAGCGGAGCGAGCCAAAAATCTTTCGCTCAAAAACAACTCACAAATATTCTTCCATGTCTCCTTAGTGCAATGGTCAGGTGGCTTAGAGAGGAAATTCTCCCAATCTTCTGGTCCATCGTAATGATTTTTGAAGTGTTTATGTCTGATGTTCTTTCTCTCGCGATATCTTTTGCCCATCTCCTTATAGACAGTTGCCAGAACTGACTCACGTTTTGGATGACCGTCTATATTATAGTAATAATGCATTAAGAAAAAAAATTAGATGACTTTGTAAATAATGAAAATAATAATGTAAAGCATAAGATTTATAATTTTTTACCCTCATACGATCAAACACTTGATCCTTAAACTATTGAGGTAAATCAGCAAAATCCAAGTAATATCCTGGACACAAAATTGTAACTTGAGTGCCCAACTTGCGAATAAAAGCTTGGTCTTCCTGCCCAACCACTTTGTTCGTCATGAAATCAAGCTCTAGATCCAATGGTTTACAGGCTTTTTTCCTTCGTTCTTCAAGAACATTATTACTAGCAAGGCCACGACCTTTTTTTCTCATCGGCGGGGTTTTAAAATTTATTAAAAATAACGAGTATTAGTATTGTTATTATATTTCTCTAACAATATAATTTCCAAAAATAATTTTGATATGAAATATTTAACCTGACTCGCAAGATGACGATACCCTAGAAGGATTTGGCGGGTCTCGACCACCACCATCTATGCCATGATAGGTTGTTATATCAGCTGACATTATACTTCAGTTTAAAATTTATTAGTTAGTAATTAACATCAAATTAAATTAGAGGTATACCAGTTAATATCACATTCAATTCGTATTAATAATAATTACAAAAAAAAACTTCATTATATTTCAATATATAGTTCTGTTACACAAATAGAAAAACTAAACAGAGTATTCACTACCATTTCCATCAGTAATCGGAGACACATTTTCATCTTCGCAAAGCTCAACTAGCAATTTATCCCCTGCATCTGCGACTTCCTCATGTTCTGGCATATCACCTTCGTCGTCACCCTCTTCATCAGCTCCAACATATGCAGTAGGTTGATCATATTGCATAATCATCTCTCCGAGGTCCACAACCAACACAAAATTTGATGAGCTTATTTCATGTACAACATCGATAACATCATTAACCTCATCAGAATTGTCCTTAATGTCCCAAATTTGTCGATGATTCACATCTTCTACAACTTTCCAATCAAGACCTCTAAGTAGATCATAGCAAGTATATACGGCTCATCTTTGAACCATTCACCATTGACGTTTATACTGGTGATATTATTTTCAATGATTGTTTTCTTCCTTATTGGATTTGTATTAAACTATTTGCACCGAAATAATGCCACTGAATATGCACCAGTGAAAGATAGTGTCACTACTTCTTCAAGTGTGTCGTCCTTCTATTCATTTCTACGGATCAAGGTTCGCTGCTCTCCTCCCCAAAAAGTGGATCCCTTTTGATGACTTGGTAATAATTAAAACCTTCTGTTTTGGCAACATACACTCCACTATTCTGTGTGGTGTGCTTTTTTTCTCGGGCGTGTGCAATAAATCAAACACCATTGACTATACAACCTTGGTAATAGGTTGCCAAATGATATGACCTAGGATGCTAAAGCTAGCAATTCATCACCATTTTCCAAAGACCCAAGCTTGTGCAAGTTATATATCTAAATACATAAAACTGTATTAGATTCACAAAATATATCATTAATAAAATGAAAGTTCAAAATTCAAAGTTCAAAGCTATCTTCTTATGAAACCACGAACAAAGTTTTTTCCTATGCAAACGATCATGATCACCATCCGAGTATTTTTGTCTAATCTCTTGTAGGTGTTCGTTGTTAATTAGAATAGTGTTATGATTCTCGATAACAAAAAACTTATAATAATCACACGTTGTAACGACCCGGATTTTCAAGACTCGATAATGCGGAAATATAAATGTTTTCATTTAACAAAATGTCTCAAAAACCCATAGAAAAAAAAACTTTTTAAAAAGTCGTATGGTCATACTTAACATTTAGTTACAAACATGTTTTATAAAGATTAGAGTGAGCCTAGTTTAGGAAAATTACACAACATTTCCAAAAATAAAAAGGCTTCCCAAAAGGTCGGTCCACTTGTACATTTGCAAGGAAGACTCCAGCGCTCACTGCTCTGCCCTGCCCTTGTTCTTACCTACAATATGAAACAACTAGGTAAGCGAAAACGCTTAGTAAGATCAACTTCCAAACAAAGCAGATAGAGAAATAGGGATCTGGACCCATCCGGACCCTACACAATCAATTTCAAGAACGCTAAAGCGTCCTGGCAAACTTATGGTCATGCCTGATAACCAAGGATAAATTAATTCACATCTAGATAAAAATCCTGCACTCAGAAAATCCCAGAACAATCAGATATATTATATCGCAACTAATTCTTACCAACAATTATATCCCTGCACTCAGAAAATCCCAGAGCAACCAGATATATTATATCACAACTATATCTTATCAACAATTATATCCCTGCACTCAGAAAATCCCAGAGCAAGCAGATATATTATACCACCATATAATTCGAGACCAACGCTCGACAATTTCCAACAATTCAGGCGTAACGCGCCCTCCAACATAATTGCTAATCTGTAAAAGAGAACCGAGTCTCCACACTAAGATCTAGCCAATAAATATCCTCAACAATAGTAACTATCGTGTTACCTAGGGCATCGCGACTTATCCAAGAGTGTAATCCAATTTACACGGTTTTACGGAGACTTCTATGTTAATCAGTGGTGCTGGTGAGCAGCTGCCCCTAGGGTGTTCAACCTCACTCAATCTTGGCAACCCCTAGTATCTCTAGGCACTCTCACGGAATGGCCAATATTCACGGCTGCTATCTGGGAATAACTTATCAGAGCACTTGCTCGGATTCTAACCGTCCAATGATTAAGTAAGCATGAGGGCCCCTAGGTCCCATTTATCTTGGCGCCCCTAGGTTTAACCAGCTTATCCTCATTTCATGGCCACTCGTCGCGGTAATGAACCAGACATAAATAAAATCAAACAGTGTGACGGGGATCAACCGTCTAGGATATGACGGACTTCTACCGTTCATATTTTCTAAATCAGCACTCACTAGACTAACGTCTCTAAGCAACTTTCTATGACAGCCTATGTATATGCATGTATCCCTATACTAACATACAAGACAATAATCATTTCATGTTGCAGCCATACAATATAAGTTGACTTACTTGGAGTCCTTAGCGCTCAGCAAGTTTTCACCCTCCAACGTTCAGTCCAGTTACGCTTAGCCAATACTGTAGTTATCCATACAGTATACTCGGATTAATTATGGCACTCATAATTCATTATTATTATTTTGGGCAGTTTGGTCATTTTAATAAAAGTCATTTGTAAGGATTTACAATCCTTATTTGGTTTTAAACCTATTAAGGAAAGTTATACAAAATATTCGAGACTAAACCCTAAGTCTCGGGGAGACCTATCCTAAGGTCTCGATACCTAGGCTCGGGTATCACAATGGTATTTCCCCACAACCCGCTAAAAATCTTACTCTCTCAAGGTATCGCTATTAACCCGCACTTTCGACTAGTCGGTTAAAATATGTAAGATTTTAGCCGGTATTATATCCAGAAAATACAAATAAATTCCTTAATTATTTTAAAAGAAAATAAACTCTTTAAATTTTCCTTTTTGTTTTCTTAAGGTTTTTAATATCTAAAAACCGATTTAAGAAAATTGCCTAATTTGTCTTAATTAGGAAAATCGTTATAAATTTCTCATCTTGACTAATTAATTTTCCAAAAGCAATTAATCAATTTTTACTTACTAGAAAAATAATTCATTTAATTATTTTCTCAAAATATAAGGTTTTAAACCCTCTTTTAATTTATTAACTATTAATAAATTAAATCTCTTATTTTTAAAAAGAATAAAAACTCTTTAATAAAAATAATTCATTTAAACTCAAAGGGGTAATTTTAGTGAAAATATGATTTCAAGACTTACCATTTTATATCTTGAAATAAACAAAATTTTACTTTTTACCTTATGTTCCAAAATCTCATTTTTTTACACTAAGTGTGAAAAACCTATTTTTCACATTTTTAACTACATACTTCGTTAGTTCATAACTCGAAATTTACTTACCCAATTGTTACCAAAATTTCCAAATTCCATTTTTGTTATGCCATTTAGGTCTTTGTAAAATCTTAGGTCAAAATGAGCATTTTTGATTGGTGAAATCATTTTCCAACAATGAGGTAAAAATGACATTATTTTCAAGTCCTTATTTTTTTCCAAACTTTGACAGTTAATAACTTTCAAACCGTTCAATATTTTCTTACCAATTTTTACAGTGGAATAATAGGTTATGCTAGTAATATGTCCACAAAATTTTAGAAAAAACTGGGTTCATTTGCCCTATACAGTGGCTGTCCAAACTTGGTTCCGAAAATAAGAATACGAAAAAACAGTTTTTTACCTAATCTTTGAAATAGCATAACTTACTCATTTCTAAACATTTTTTAGTGTTTCAAAAGCTCAATTTTATGTACTCAATCTCAACAACATCACAGTACAATTTAATTTTACAAAAACAATATACAGTGGCTGCTTGACCCCTTGGAAGTCACAGCTCAAAACATGTTTTGTTTTAGGGTATCCTACAAAACCCCCAAGGGTTTTGGTTCCCATTTTCAAAAATCAATACACATGCATCATAAAAATTATTAAACAACTACCATAACCTTATTACATCATCAACAAGAAACTCTAAGCATTATATATACAAAATAATGCTTAAAACTAAAAACCCTACAACAAAATCATCAAAAGTAAACTTTTTACCTCTTTGGTGTTCTTGCTTAAGGTTTGGACCTTCCTATAAGCTTTGACTCCTTCAAAACCTTTCAAAAACCCTAACAAACTTCCCCCAACAACATAGTCAATTAGCTATTTGAAACTCTATGCTTAAAACTTTACAAAAGCCTAGATTAGTGAAAGTTTACCTTAGGGAAAATACTTCCTAGACCAAGACTTAGCCTCAAAGTTTCCTTGGTGTTCTTGGGCTTGAAAAATGGAGAGAACACTTTGAGAGGTCTTCAAAAAAGATGATAGTGAATGAGAGATGGAGAGTGATCGGTTCTTAGTGTGGGAATTGCTCACAATACTCTTCAAAATATCACAAGGTACTTGAGTGCTTTTCTACCCACTTGCCCACTTGACCTCTTAATTAAATGACATTTAAATTTTATAAAATTTGGGTTCACACCACTCTAAAACACCACATGGCCGGCCACTCTTTGCTACATATATGATCATTTCATTTTTTTTTTTATAAAGGTTATTAATGTTTCATAAGAAGAAAAGTCCAAATTGGCTTTTGACACATTTTTCACTCTTATTAAGTTTTAATCACCAAACTTAACATTAATTAATTAAATTAAATTTCTCTCACATTTAATTTAATTAATCACATAATAAAAGTTAACCTAAGGTCCATTCATGGAATAAAATTCCCCATTTTGGTAGAATTAGGCATTTAACACAAAATGCCCTAAAATTTCCATTTTCTTTTAGGTTTATTATTTTTGACCAAACTTTAACTTTTATGAATGTATTTTATGCCCAAAATATAATCGCCATGATTTTTCGTTTTATTTTATGAGATTTTTACCCGATCAGGGTTTTTGTGTCGGTCCAGGACCGAAAGTCTTATCTTGACTTTTAAAATCACAAAATTCATTTTTTTGGCTAGCAATAACTCATGGAATACTTACAAACAAAATATAATATTATTTAAAATAATATTCTTAACCCGGGGGAAAAATCTCGACCCGAGTCGTTTAAAGGTACCCGAAAACGTAGGACGTTACACACGTGTTCTAATTTAAAAGGGAATAAACTTACTCTAAATAAGGCTCAATTTCAAGAGAATTCTCAAGTATGAACCACTCCGCTATTTCACGAGTGTTATGATTGAGAAGATTCAAAGTTCCCTTTGTGAGTGGATGGCAATGAGATTGGAAAACTATAAGGTTTCGTGGGATATAAGTTGCATCTTCATTTTGATCAAGATGGTTAAATCTTGTTTCTATGTCTTTGAAATACATTGAACAAAAGGTCAAAGTCTCATCTACAACATAGCCTTCGGCGATCGACCCTTCCGGGCGAGCTTTATTTCCCACATAATTCTTCAATTTTTTCATGTACCTTTCAAAAGGATACATCCACCTCATAAATACCAGGCCACCCAATATAGCTTCTTCTAGCAAATGTAAGACCAAATGAATCATTATGTCAAAAAAAGCTGAAGGAAAAATCAACTCCATTTTGCACAATATCTGAATAAGGTCATTTTGTACTTCCTCCATATCTTTAACATTTAAAATCCTCGAACATATTTTCTTGAAGAGATTGCACAATTCTATAATGGTGGTCGATATAGATTTTGGGAGAAACTTGCGAACACCGAGAGAAAGTAATCATTGCATTATCACATGACAATCGCGTGAATTCAACCCAATAATATTTGTATCATTCTCGGACACTTTCTTCTTCAAATTTGAACAAAAGCCATCTAAAAATCTAACTTCTTTTATAAATTGACAAAACTGTTGCCTCTGCGCCAGAGTTAACACATAAGGAGCGTGCGACTTCATCAACTTTCCATTCTTATCTTCATAAATCCACAATGATTCCCTCACACCCATCTTTTTCAAATCATGTCTTGCATTAGCTGTGTCCTTAGATTTATCAGTGTCTAAGATGGTACCAAGGAGACTTTCACACACATTCTTCTCAACATGCATGACATCTATATTGTGTTTTAATTTGTTTGTACACCAATACTCAAGCTCGTAAAAGATCATTTTTTTCCTCCAATTACCTTCATCTACACCTTTTTTACGTTTCACACCCCCGAACTTGATGTGTTTTCTTGGAACTTGCGCTGCAAGAGCATTAACTTGTTCTAGTATATCGTCACAAGTAAACCATCTCGGAGGACAGCTTGTCTCAACTTCCCCATCGAACTTAGTGTCTTTTCTCATTCGATGAGTACTTGGCTAGAATCTTCTGTGACCAACATAAGATGTCTTACTGATCACTTGGATGGAAGTTGTGTCTTCATTACACATAGGACAAGCTTTGTATCCCTGACCACTCCATCCAGACAAACTACTGCGAGTTGGAAAATCGCTCACTGTCCCCAAAAGGGTGCCCGCATCTTGAACATCATGTTGGTCGTACTATCTCTTGTATCAACTCCGTTAACCCACAGATCCTTCAACTCATCCACCAATGGTCTTGGAAATACATTAATGTCTTTACCTGGTGATTTTGGCTCGGGAATAAGGAGGGTCAACATGAAATATTTGTCTTTCATACACAACCAAGGTGGAAGATTATAGTTTTGCCAACACCACAGGCCACATGCTGTATGCGAGGTTCATGTTGCCAAATGGATTAAATCCATTGGCAGTTAAGCCCAAACGAACATTTCTGGGATCCCTTGAAAAATCAGGATGCTTGACATCAAAGTCCTTCCACGCAGAGCCATCCACCGAGTGTCGCATCACCCCATCTTCTTTTGATTTCCTGGTGTGATGCCATATCATGTGTTTCGCTGTAATCCTTGAACTGTATAATCTTTTCAACCGAGGTGTCAACAGAAAGTAACACATCACCTTGTGTGACACTTTTTTTTCTTTCATCATTTCGGAAGTAATCCATCTACTACTTCCACATACTGGGCATGTCTCTTTAGATGCATGCTCATTGTAAAATAAGCAGCAATCATACCGACACACATGAATGGACTCGTATCCCAACCCTAATTTTTTCAATCTCTTCTTCGCCTCGTATTACGATCCAGGAATTTTGTTTTCCCAAGGAAATGCAAGCTTTAACAACTTCAACAATTCATCAAATATGTTGTTAGGCACCTTCCCTCTAAATTTTAGATGCAATAACTTTGCTAAAAGGTTCAGACATGAAATCCAATCACTACCAGGATACAAATCCGCTTCAATCTCCTCAAATAACTCGTCATAATACTGACTCTCACCAGGATCCTTTTCTACTTCCTCAGTTGTCGGTAAATGGAAGTCTTCCACAACGTGAATCATCTCATCGTCTTCATTCTTATCAACCACCTCATCAACAAAAATTTCTTCCACCTCACCATGAAAAATCCACTTATCATAAGCTTGATGAAAACCCCTATCGAATACGTGTGCTCGAACAACATCCAAAGATTCAAATCTATTATTATTGCATCTCACACATGGGCACCTAATTCTTCCATCAGAATCTTTATGTACCGATGCCATCCTCAAAAAAGCTTGCAGACCATTCCAATATTCTTGACAACCACGATTTCTCAATGTTGTCCAAGTCTTGTCAATCGTCATCTAAAGTGTTATAAGAGTGTGTGAGTTTTAGTAATTTGAATAGGAATGGATAACAAAAAAATTTGTTATCATTTTTGAAATCTTATGCAATATTATAATATCTTATGCTATTTTATGATGTTTTATTAGACAATGTTATTTATAAACAAATTAATATTTTTTCCTAAACTAATTTATTATTTATTATTAATTTTTTAAACTTTTATTAAATATAATTATCAATTTCTATATTCAACTAATTTATAACTATTTAATATTAGATAATGTTATTTAATAAATTAAATTATTTAATTAGATATTATTTAGATAATGTTATATCAAATTTTTATTATTTAATTAATTAAATTAATAAAAAATAATGAAATAATTAAAAAATAAATTATTATTTATTTAATTCTTTATTCATAATTTTTTAATTTGAAATAATAATAGTAATTTTACAAATTAATTATTATTTAACTTTTATACTAATTTATTTTTTAAAAGAATTAGATAAATTTTATTAATCTTTTTCTTTCATTATTTTATTAATAATATTTTAAACTTATCATTTCTGTGCCGATATCCCTATAATTGATGGTTGTGGTCAACAACCATCAATCATAAGCATATTGGGACATAGAAAATAAATTAACTACTAATTAATTTTTTTTAATAATTTTCAATTAGTTATAATAATACTAATTAACTAAATTATGTAATATTCATTACAATTCTCATTATGTTGACAAAACATATAACAGAAAAAAAAAAAAAAACTACTTTACTTAATTAAATTTCACAAAAAAATTGACAACATAACAGTTTAATACGATCATTTCAAAAAATTTTAAATCCTACACTTAGAAAATCTCAGAACATTTATTATAAGATATATATATATATATTTAATTTTGACAACATGATAACTTAAATTTGACCTATCCCAAAATTTAAAATCTCCAACCAACAAACCTAGAATAACTAGAACAACAAAATATTTATTAAAATAATATTACAACACAAATCAACATAAACCATAATATGATTAATAAAAAAAATAATAAAAACATACATTAATAATCTGATTTTTTTCTTTCAAAAGTTTGATGCTTTGCTAAAAAAATAAAGCACCATACTAATATTTTTTTTAATTATAAATTTTTTAATAATTAAATCTCATTCTTGTAACAATAAATTAAATACAACATAATAAATGGTACTCCTTCAGAGGAGTCTCTGCTGTTTGGAAAGGGAGTGTTCCCTTGGGTCTGTTTCACCTTATTTAGGCTGATATGCCTTAATTTCTCTGTTTTGGTTTTCTGTTTTTTGTGACTGAAAGTCTTTCTTTTAAAAAAAAAAAAAAAAAATACAACATAATACAACACTTTTTTAATAAGACCAAAATATTTTTTTTTAATAAATATTATGGAACTAATATCAACCCTCTTTTCTGGCGTGGGAGGTTGTGAACATTTATACAAACAATTAAAATTAAAAAAAACTACACACAAACAATTATTACGGACTAACAGTGAAATAATAGAGAGCTAGCCAAACTGGAAAATGAGAGCGTCGAGAGAACTTGTTGTCGTTGCCTTGCGCCTGAGAGAGAGAATAGAAAAAAAAAGATTAACAAATGATGAAACATGACAGTTATGCTCAATGTTCATCCATGGCTTATACAAAGGATCACACTAAATGGTCTACTAAGAAAAAGCGTAAAGGTAATTTTATTGTGTTCATACCTGAAACACTCACTGCATTTAACTTTATCCATCACAAAATAAATTTAAAATGTATTGCCAATTAATTTCTCCTTACACTAATCCTATTGCCAATTATTCGAGAAATCTACAACACGAATAGAAAATTCAAAATAAAGCTACCAAATTACTAACATTCAATATGAAAATTACAAAAAAAAAATAAAGGTTCAAGACTATCTCTAATTTCAAAACATTGAATATTGTCAGCTAATATCTTCGGACTGTAAACAAAAGTTAACCAAAAATCAATTGTTATATATATATATATATATATATTATTCCTCACTTTATGCAACATTTGGTATACTTTTATGAAAGAAAAGTACAAATTCAACAGAGACAACTTTTATGGCATACACAGAGAAAACCCCAAAACCAATAGAGAAGAAAAAAAAGATGAAAACAGAGACAACCCAATATCATTTTAAAGCCCAAACAGAGAGAGAACAACCTTGTTAATGCTATCATATAAATTAAGAGGCCATCCATGAAGAAAATAGTTTGGGAACTGAAGATCTTCTTTCTTAAACTTGACTGCCATATGTTTGGATACAAAGAGTGAAGAAAAACACAAGAACAGAGACTTTACTCCCATTACTTGTTGAAACCTTAAACAAAGGCAGAAGAAAAACAAACTTTACTCTCAATAACTGAAGAGGAAATAAAGGGAATATATAAATATATATATGCCGAGATATTGAAAACATAAATATATATATATATATATATATTCATGTATATCCCAAAAAGAGCATTAAAGGAAATTGAAAACAAATAAAAGAATCAGAATGATATATATATATATAAATATATATGTCGAGATATTGAGTTTGGTGAGGGATTGCAGAGGCGTTAGGGAGAGAGAGCAGATCAGTCGACGTTAGGAAGGATTGAGAGCATATCGGTCGGCGTTAGGGAGAAGAGAGAGCAGACCCAAATTTTTTAGATGTGATGCATTTGGGGCTAACTTGAGAGGCGCGGGTGTGGTCGGCAAAATTTTGTTGTTGCCATGCCTGAGACAGAGAAGAGAAGAGGAGATACGAGAGAGATAGAAGAGAAGAGAAGAGAAGTGAGAGGGGATACGAAGAGAAGAGGGCTGTGAAAATTTTAAACTGGACCCCGCCGCTATTTATATATCCCGCGAGTACTCCGCCGCTAATGAAAAAGATTACTAGCCGCTAATAGCATTAGCGTCGGATAGTCTGCCTGTGATTATCCGCCGCTAATAAATCTTAAAAGAAACTCATCCGTTTCTCAAGCATTTCATCTGGTGTATTAGTAGCGGACTATCCACCGCTAATAATGTAATGTCCGCTGCTAATATATATTATTATATTTTTTAAAATAATCACAAATCATTAGCGGCAGATTCCCTAGTCCGCCGCTAATAGCTACGCCGCAAATGACATTAATTCTTGTAGTGTAAAAATTCATAATTGGCTCCAAATGAATATTTGTTTGCTTCTTTGTTGTATATTTATGATATCCTAATCGTGATTTATGCTTATAGTTTTTATAGAATGCTTGTTGAGTTGTGATTGCTTAACATTCAAACATGGTACAAAGTTTCTTGTAAAAGTAAAAACTCTTGCCAACTTTCAAATTTATAAATTAATTATGCTGCTGGTCTATTTAACATGATAGAGTGAAAATTATTAGACATTGTACATTCTTAAAAACACTTTGATTAGTGTTGAGAGTATACCCTATTGATTCCTTTGTGTAATTTGTTAATTATATTGGCAAGTATTTAAATCTGTTAAGACTAAACTTGGACACATCACACATCACCCATATAAGTTTATTCCTCATAATACTGTGAGGAGAATCTCGTCAGGAAACAAATGAATATTTCAAACCAAATATGATTTCTCACAAGAACTAGTCAGAAGAAGAAAAAGAAGGTTATGTCGGTAACCCCTTAGATATGAGCGCAACATAAATATTGTGATAAAATTATGATAACCATTTCAGCTTCAAAATAAAATAAAATAAAATAAATATTTATTATTTTAAAGAGCACGTTCCTTTCTTCAAGTTACTTTAGAGAGAATAAGAAGGTTTGAATGGCTTGAGGAAGGAAGGCGAACAAGTGCTTTAGCAATTAAAGCAACATCTAACTTTTTCTTTGATTTTGTCGCGAAACCCATATATGGTGAGGTGCTTTACATTGACCTCATAGTGTTACAATATGCCATCAATGATGCTTTAGTTCAAAAGTAAGACCGTACACAGCGTTTACTGTACTGCGTTATTAAGAGACTCATATGAGCAGAAATTAACGTATCCATTTATTGGGGCTCATATATGTGTTAATGTGTATATGCTATCTTAAGGTTGACCCACATAAAGGGATCATTTTGGTAATTAAGTATTAAAATGTTATAGGTTAAATGTGTAGGTACTTTAAGTGACATTTCTAATTTTTTGAATGGCTAAATTAGTAGTAATGGTCCTCCCAAGAAAGATGATTTTATTCTCTTCTTTCCCCATCAAGAGTAAAAATAAGAGATAACTTTATTTTGTATTTTTGGAAGATCATTATCCAAAGACTACCTCTTACAATAAATTAAGGTACGCTTCCGCTATTTATGCTCTGTTTCTCTTTGAATCATCAATGGTTTCTTTAGATTTAATATTACACGTTGAAGCAGTTGTAGTAACATATTTGTTTATGGAATTGAATATTGAAATTGTATGTTATATGAGTGTTCAAGAATATCTAACAAGTGGTACCAGAGCCACATTTGATTGATTCTTTGAGGATTCAAAATTTATGTCAATTTTCTTTTGGGGATTTTCGAAAAATTTAAAAATTAGGGTTTTGGTCTTCCCTTTATGATTTTGGTTGGGGTTCTTTGGTATTTTCCTTCCAGAAATTCAGATTTAAAAAAAAAAGACAGTCTATCATCATTAACTGTTACACTTATTCGGTTCAATTTTGGTAATCAACGACATGTGTGATTTTGGATATTTGCTTTTGGTTTTTTTGTTCAGTTTTTTGCTTGTATTCTCTTTATTTTTTTTCTTTTTGCTTATGCAATACTGGTTCTTTTCGTTTAATTGATAAGAGATAAAACCACGTCTAATTGAAGTATACCACTTATGCATATATGTATATGAAGTATTGATGTTGTAGGCACTATTTTATATTTAAGTGATTGCCTTATCAAGTTAATTATCAACACTTATTTATCATTTTATTGTCAAGTGTATAAAAAATTATATATATGTTATACAAATTTTATGTCCTTGAATTCTGTTTGTCCTTGTGTCTTTAGTTCATTAAGGATCTGTATATAATGTATATACTATATACGACAATTTCTATGTGTATATATATTAGGGTTGAATATTAGTTGGTTTGGGCAGTTTTTTCATATTCTTAAATCCAGAATTCGATTTTCGGTCCGGATTGGTGCGATCCAAAAACCAACCGAACAAACTAATTAAAGAAAAAAACTGACCGTTTTGGACCGCGCATTGGTCGGTTTAACCGACTAGACCGAAGTTTTTTTAAAAAAAAAAATTTTCCATAATTTTTGAGAAAGTTTTAATTAAAAAAAACTAAAATATTTGGATTTTCCATTTTTGTGCTATTTTTAAACATAAATACATAGAAAGTTTGAAAACATAATTAAAAGTCCATAAGCATAACATAACCTACATATATTTATAATTTCGGTTGGTTTCGATTCAAATTGGTCGGTCCATGCAGATTTTTCAAACCGATCGAACAGTGGCGGTTTACGCAGTTAACAATTTTTTCGGTATTCGGAAGGTCAGTGTTAGGAAGGTCGGTGTACTCAGTTTTTTTGGATTTTATGCTCAGCCCTAATATATATTATATTATATAATTATGGTTAGTGTTTCAATTTTATTTAAATTAATTTAAATTTAATTGAAGATGTAATTAAAATCTAAAGTTAAGAATGAATATTATTTGGATTGATTTATGTTTAAATTTAGCATGCTAAAAATACTAATGTTTGTCTTTCATTCTAAATGGATTGGTTGCAACAAGATGTTGCCAAAACAACCTCTCTTGTGTAGATTGCTCATGAGGAATGTTGGATATTTGTGTGTGTGTTTTTCATGTAAGAGTTGATCAGCCCAAAGGAAGGTTGATGCTTATCTAGATTGCATATATGCTTGTGGTGATAAATGTGTGACAATTATAAGGATTCCATGTGAACAGTATGTACAGTCTAAAGATTGACTAATTGTTTGACAATATTTATTGTAAATGTTTGATTGCTACAACAAGAGTACCACTTACAGTTAATATTATTGTCCAATGACTTTATATTAATGGTGTGTTTGGTATCTTGAGATGAGATTTTCCATTATTTGAACTTATTGTTTATTTTTATGGATTATCCTTATGTAAGCATTATTTATTTTGTTCTCTATATTAAGCTAATGTTTATGTTGTATTTGCCAACATAAATGTTGTTCTCATCCTAAATGGGAAAAACTTTAAGGAAAGAAAAGAGACAAGCATGCTTATTTTAGCTATCTGGTTTCAATATATGATAAAAATAATATCAGGAAGTTGCAGAAGGAACATAGCTAAGGAAAGTGCAAAAGATATTGGATAAAAAATTATCTGACTTTTGCTAGAGAAAATTAAAAAATAAGGGTAGAGTGTTCCAAGTATAGCATTAGGCATATAAAGAAAATGGGGTTCTCACTATAATTTGTTATGTAGTTGATTTTTTTTTTGTACCTAAATATACTTAGTGGGCATTTTTTTGTGACACTGCTCATGTAAGTATAATTATGGATGGTTGTCTGTAAATCCAAAAGTCAAGTGATGATGGAAATGGTAAAACACTGTGCAAGAATATTTAGGTTATGGTTAAAGACTAGTTATTTTTGGATTTGGGGAGAAACTTATATAGTATCATCACCAAGAAGACATTTGGTTTTGAGTTATATTTTGAACAAATTAGGTCATCTTGTTCATATAAAATTTGAAAATTTAGTCTTTTTCAAGATTCCAATCTTAGTCCTACTAGTTCTTTGATTTATAATCTATATTTATTAGTAACATTTTCCTTATATAATAAAATCTTGCAAATAATCTTATGATACAAAATATAAATTAACTCATGAGATTTCTATCTAAGTGTTCATATCTCCCAAAGGTGAATGCAAAGACTTATTTTTGGTAGAATTCTTGACCCATTGATTTAATAAATTTTAGGATTTGTATTTGATATGTATTGGGGATTCAAACAAACAAATATAAAGAAATTAGGTGCCTAAATAGAGTTTTGACATCTTAGGACTAATATATATTGTCTTTTAGTTTATCACTCCTTATGGTTTTATGGAGTGATCAACAATATTTTATTATGTTCAATGACGAATATTTAAGATAAGGGTGCCTATATTTATTCATATAAGACATTAATCTTTAGATGTTATTTTTTTTAATTTTCAAAACCACAGCTGACAAATCAACTAGGAAAGAAAATTAAGTCGTCAAAACTAATTGTGGTGGTCAATACTACCATGAGAGGTATGATGAATTAGGTGAGCAACGTCTAAGATTATTTTGCACAATTACTAAAGAAATGTCACTTTGTCTTACAATACAAAATGTCAGGTAACCCTAGCTTGGTGGGTATTATTGAGAGAAGTATGATTAGTCATTCTTCTTCATCAAACTCCTTATGGGGAGAAACTATTAAGACTGCTACATAAATCCTGAACAGGGTATCAAGTAAAATATTCGTTAAAACTCTTTATGAACTGTGGTTGTGGCTAGAATAACAGTCTAACATAAAGACTTTTTCTATTTTCGGATGTCCAACTAAAGAAAGGTTTTATAAGCCACAAGAATGGAATCCGAACTCCAAAATAGTAACGAGCTACTTTATTGTATACTCTGAGTAATTAAAGGGCTACAAATTTTGTGATCCCACACTGAGGTTCAGTTTTGAGACGAGAAAAGTTAATAATTTTGAGGATGTTGAGTTTGTTGGTTTTTGATCATATGGTTGACAGTGTAGTGGAAGCATGAGATAATATTTAAATGCAATAATAAAATTTGTTAAAGCATAAGAACGAATCACTCTAGGAACCATAACTAGAATATGATATTTCTCATGCGCATAAATCTGAATAAAATAGAAAATTACAAATACCTTCTCGATGTACAACATGTGTAGATCAAATAGCGTCTTAGCCTCCTAACCCACCATCTTCCATACTATGACTCGCACAAAGAGAAGGAGACAAATGGATTTCTATGTTATTTGGTAGGATACACAAGAACACACTTTTAATCTCAACACATGAGAGAGTGTTCTTCTCACAATACCAAGAGAACAAAAGTTCTCTATTTTTCTCTCTTGGCAAATATATTGTGAAATTACATCTGATGTATTTTTCTCATAAGGTTATATTCTACTAATAAAACAATCAAAAGAAGCCCTAGCCCTAATCACATTGGGTATATGCGTGAGCTCTATGGTACTTTATCTCTATAAAATGCTATTAGTTGGGTCTTTATCATATTATTTCATGCAGTATACAATTATACCACAAAATTAAATGTGTTTAAATTAATTTTCAACAAAAAATTAATTTCACAAAATTATTAATATAATTTTATTTTCCATTAAATGTTATTTCACAAATAATATCTTAAACATTATTTCACAAATAATATTAATTTGTGAGATTAAAAATAGTACTTTATTCTTTTTAATTATTTCCTTTTAATACCAAAATCATACCTCTGTGTTATCGAGCTAGTACGGGGACAGTATGGTAAGCTCCAATAATTTAATTAATTTCACTAACTCTTAGTTCCATTAATTAATTTATTAATTATGAATTATTCCACTAGAGATTCATAGTTGAACTCTCAAAATTACAGTCTTATATTATTAGAAGCTATAACTATAAAGTCGTCCATTGATTTAGTCATATGCATGAGTTATAACCCTCTACTAGTTGTTCATAATTAGAGCTATGTCTTAACGTCCGTTAACCTCTCTAATTATATTTTTATCAATTAGTTCCATTGATCCTATAATGAACATTATTCTATAAATTTAATTACAAAATGAAATTTATGTTATTTAATAGAAATTCTAGCCTTGAATCAACACTAAGAAGAACAACTAATTTGATTTCATTTATGTAAGAAGCAGATTCTATATCTGTGAAGTATGTTCCCAGCCACTTGTAGTTCTATAAATCCAAGATATCAGGAATTCGGTCATAAGAATATTGAACCTTACCCGATAAGTCAAAAGTCATAAAAGCACAAATAGGAGTTCATTACTCACTTCAGGATTGATGCCAAGACCATCGATTAATGAATGTTGAACTTTATATTTTAACGAAGATTATCAGAAGTTATTTCTTTCATCGTGTTCAAGTCCAATACAATCTATATTGTATACGGCACCTCTATCATTTTGTGTTGCTACACATAACAGTATGGATAAACTGATATGTCTTAAATAGAAGATAGACCATACTCATAATCTATATTAAATAAACTCCCACTTTATTTAGCGATCACAGAAATTTTTTATATTATTAGCTTGAATTAAATCCTATTGTATTTATATCATTATACATATACTTAATTCAAAACCACATCAATAATATTGGATCTTCATGATAAATGACATGTATAATTAAATACAAATATAAGTGCAAAATATTAACTTTTTTTAATTAACTTTAATTGTTCATACAGAAATATGCTTTAAGGACACAAATCCCAACAATCTCCCACTTTCCCTAAAGTGGATGAGATATGTCTTGTAATCCTAAATCTAATAAATGACTATCAAAACTTGTAGCAGGCAGCGTCTTCGTTAAGGGGATCAACATGGTTGTTTGCTGATTCAATCTTTTGAACGATTACATCCCCTCTTTGTACTATCTCTCTTATGAGGTGGTACTTACGCTTTATATGCTTGGCTCTCTTATGGCTTCTCTGTTCTCTTGAGTTGGCAACCGCTCCGATGTTGTCACAGTAGAGTAGAATTGGTTTATCCATGTATGGAACAATTTCCAAATCAACCAAAAACTTCCTAAGTTATACAACCTCCTTAGCTAGTTCGCTTGCACCAATGTATTATGCTTCCATGGTGGAGTCAGCAATGCAAGCTTGCTTTATACTCCTCCATATAATTGCTCCACCTTAAGTGTGAAAACAAATCTAGACGTAAATTTCTAGGAATCTTTGTTGAATTGGAAGTCAGAATCTGTATATCCAATTGGAATCAAATTCTCTCCGGAATATACTAGCATATAGTCTCTTGTTCTCCTTAGATACTTGAGAATGTGTTTGACTGTTGTCTAGTGATCTTGTAACACCCTAAACTCTAGGGATCGTTACGATGTGCATTTTAAACAGTGCTAAAATCGCTAATCGAGTCATTTGGCCATAATCGTGTAACTAAGTTTAATTAGCGATTTAGGGTTAGATTTTTTGGTTAAGATGCAACGTTTCACTAGAACGTTTACTGTATACATTGAGATCCCAAAAATATAATTTAAAGGTTAATTACAACAAAATATTTACAACCAGCCGGCCTAAACGACAAAATAGGATTTAACCCTAGTTCCTCTTTCAACCCTCGACCGTGGTAGTCGAGCAGCCGCATATGTACACATCGTCACCTAAGCTCTCCAACTCAATGACAGTCCAGCTTTCTTTTGCCTTTACCTGCACCACATAGCACCCGTGAGCCAAAGCCCAACAAGAAAACTCAAACTGCTCATGAACAGTAATAACATGTCATCAAATCATAATGTGCATGCCTAGCAATAATAGCCTTAATCACGCATGCAAATAAGTTCAAATAATGATGGTTGTGGGCCATGCCCTCTTGTATGGATGACTATCAAGTCAATCCTAAACAGATGAGTGATTTACACTTGAGGTTCCGATAACCATGCTGGGGCTTATAGCCCTAATCAAATGAGTGACTGAGGAGTAAGTCACTAACATGGGATCTGCACCCTTAGATGAGTGACTGATGAGCAAGTCACTAACATGGGATCTACACCCTTAGATGAGTGACTGAGGAGTCATTAGTGTGGGTTTCGTACCCTCATCATTGTGACGATATAGTCACCTGAGCCTTTTGGCCCTGGCTTTGAGTAACTAGCCATAGAATAGACAAACGCTTATAGTTTTCATCGAACTTGAGGCCGGTCCAGCATTAATGCTCATGATGAGTCATACAATGCAGATGTCGATTAGATCTGATATTTTCAGCTTTGCGTTCATGACGCTTATGCCGCTCCTGACTCATAGGTCAATAACACACGACCAGTACTTAGTACTACTGTCAAACTTGACTAGTAAGTCATAGCTTCACAGTCAGTTCTGACACCAATTCCAATTCTGACTAGTAAGTCAGTGCCACAGACAAGTAAGCAATGCTTCCATGCATATACCATATGTCAAATATCCAAATGTAGGGCATTCAACATGCTTACTTAACAATTGCTAGCATAATTAGGATCATGCACAAACACAGAGACTCAATCTCATATTTAACATTCATGGCATGCCCTAACCATATGTTTCTCGTGCATCACATGCATCACATACTGGGTGCATTTTTCTTACCTCTGGTTCGAGCGAGAAACAACAAATGAATGACCCTTGAGAACGATCGATCCTTGAATCCCTTTGCGGTCACCTAGTCATAACCAAATACAATCTCCATTAATGAAAATCAACAATAAAAGGGTCTTGACCTAAACCTCACTCCCGGGACCCCGAATTGTACCCAAACGGTGAGTAGATTCGATCCCGAGCCTTAGGAATTGAAACCCTGAGCCAAAAACCCTTAAAACATCCAAAATAGAAATCTGAAGAAGTAGGGTAGTGCTGGGACGCTAGGGCAGACTGGCCAACCCCCAGCTAGCGCTATAGCGTCCCCTTGTGGGCGATGTAGCGCTACAACCAGGCAGAAATGCCCTGGTTCTTCTCCCCTTCGACTTCACCATTTCCAACCTGAACCAAAAGCTTCCAAACCTCATTTTAAGTCCCAATTGAACCCAAAAACCATCTACAAATGTCCTGGGCATCACAACCCAAGTAACCTTAGCCAAAAACTCCCATTGAAACTCAACTTTCAAAACAAAACCCAACTGAAACTCAAATAGAAAAAACAGAGCAATAACTAAGGTTTTAATGGCCAGAAACTCACCTCAATCTAAGCTTAGGACCCTTTTCAATGGTGGAACACAACCCTAGATTGGCAAAGCATGTTTCCCTAGATTGGTTCCTCAAAAGAAGCTTCAAAATCCAAAGAGAAAATGTGGTGAAATGGTGCACGGGAAAGGAGGAACCTTTGCTCTATTTTGGTTACTTCCACAGCCATCTAATGGCTAATATATATCCTTTAGGGTGAAAAGACTAAAATACCCTTAGGTCATTTCAAATCCTCTTAAGTCCACCAAGGGCAAAATCGTCCTTTCCTGCCTATTTCGTTAATCATAATTAACACCCTCAAATTCCCGTTATTCTCAATATTCTCAAATGATAATAAATCATATCCCATTACCCTTTAATTCCCAGTAATGTTCTAATCGTCAAAATTACCCCGAGACTCACCCCGAGCCCCGAAACTAATCCCGTTATGACCAGACAAAAAATTTGCATTCCATGATCATCTCATGCCAAATGGCTTGAACAAATCCACATATAATGTGGTATTATTCATAATTCACCCACATGCATGAAAATACACAATCACGCCCTCAACAGGCTAAATTACCAAAATGCCCTTATAATTATAAATGGACCCATATGCATGCATTTATCATCATATTATAATATAATTCACATAAACATGCATATAATTATTTAATGGCATAATAAATCAATTATGGCCCTCCCGACCTCCTAATCAAGGTCCTAAACCTTATTAGGGATTTTGGAGCATTACAACTATCCCCTCCTTACAGAATTTTCATCCTCGGAATATAAATTCCGCACAACTGATTCTAGTTTCCCAGGTCGTTCCCTCGACCTCACTGTCTCTATAACATACCCTAATCCAAGGTATAACTTTGTTCCTCCAAACCTTATTCTTTCTGTCCCATATTTGGATTGGCTACTCCTCAAAGGATAGCCTAGCCTCAATTTCCAGATTCTCATAACTCAACTCATGAGTTTCCTTCTAACCCATGTCCTTGGCATGGAAATCTAAAATACGCTGTGTACAACTGATAGTGCCAAAGATAAGGCCGATCCCAAAGTCAAACTGACAGTGCCAAAGATAAGGCCGATCCCAAAGCATGGCCACATGAGAAAATGTTTGTTCATATTCCACACCTTCTTTCTGTGTGTATCCTTTAGCTACTAGCCTCACTTTGAAAGTATCTACTTTCATATCAACTCCTCTCTTTCTCTTGTATATCCATTTGCACCCAATGGGTTTCAAATCTTGAGGTAGATCTACAAGTTCCCATACTGAGTTGAAGTACATCGACTCCATCTTGAGTTTCATAGCTTCAAGTCATTGTTCCTTATCAGAATCATTCATCGCTTGACCGAAAGTCAACGGGTCGTCAACATTGTGATCAGATATTGCAACTTGTGATTCTCTGAATCCAGTGTAATGAACAGGTCGTCTTACAACTCTCCTACTACGATGGACTAAAGTTGATTGTGGTGTGATCTTATCACCAAGTAATTCCTCGAGTACAACTTTACTTCGAGGTTTGAAGTCCCTCATATAGTCTTCTTCCAGAAAAGTTGCATTTGTGGACAAATATTTTCTTTTCCGCCGGACTGTAGAAGTAACCTTCTCTAGCGCCTCTGGGTAATTCAACAAATAAAAATACTTCAAATCTTGGTTCTAACTTCCCGGTCTTAGCTTTTAGCACATGTGTTGTACATCCTCATATACGCACATGCCTCAGACTATGTTTAGGACCTGTGAACAATTCTGTGGGTGTCTTAGCTATAGACTTAAACGGAACTATGTTTAACATGTATGCAACTCTTTGTAAAATATATCCCCAAAATGATAGGGGCAACAATGAATAACTAAACATTGATCTCATAATGTCCAACGAAGTTATAGTCCTCCTTTCTGCAACACAATTTTGTTGCGGAGTACCTGGTGTAGTGAGTTGTGAAAAAATTCCATGCGCTATCAAGAAATCTTCGAATTCCTTATCAAGGTATTCCCTGCCTCGATCTAATCGTAGCATTTTAAGGTTTTTGCCTAACTGGATTTTAGCTTTAGCTCGGAACTCTATGAACTTTTCAAAGGTTTCTTATTTCCTTTGCATTAGGTATACGTAAACGTATCTTGAGTAGTCATTAGTGAATGGGACATAATACTTTTAACCACCTCAAGCATGTACATTCATTGGACAACAAACGTCTGTGTGAATTAACTCGATAGGTTCTTTGCCTCTAACACCTTTAGAGGATAATGGTCTTTTGGTCATTATTCCTTCTAAACAAGATTCGCAAATCGGTAGAGTTCCAACCTTTAACTCACTTAGAGGCTCGTCCTTAACTAGTTTTTGAATCCTATCTATGTTAATAAGACCTAGTCTTAGATTCCAAAGATATGTATCATCTTGAGGTACTCTTTATCATTTTGGCTTTGGTTGTTCAGATTTGAACATTTCAGTATTGAGCACTGAAGTCATTTCAGATCTTATCACATATAGACATTCCTCTATATTTCTGTGACAAACATGCGAACCATTTCTTGAAATAATAACAAAATTATTATTAAAAGAAATAGAATAACATTGTTCTAAATATTTTGAAACATAAATTAAATTTCTTTTGAAATCAGGAATAAAATAGATGACTTTTAGAGTTAAGAAATTATTTTTAGTAAAATAAATTTTCGCTTTTCCCACTGCTCTTGCTGAAACAAAAGCCCATGTCCCCACTCTTATTGTAAACTCCCACTCTTGGAGATCTCTAAAAAGAGATAAGCATTAACAAATCAAAACAAACATGATTATTGGCTCTTGAATCAACTATCCAAGTAGAATAATTATTTTCCACTAAACAAGCCTCAATGTCCAGCAAACCAGATTTACTTTCCTTTTTGTTCTTTAACTCCTCGAGGTTCCTTTTATTGTTCCTTTTACAATATCCATATGTATGATAATGAGAACAATTTCCATTGTAGTTGGAGTGGGCAACTTCTTTTCCCTTTCCTTTGTTAATGCTAGGCTTCTAAGTTATGTACTCAGTCATTGTCAATAAATTCTTGTTACTTTTCCACCTTTTAATATTACCAATTAAATTGTCATTAGTAAAAATGGACATGTGTGAGTTTACTCCAGTCATTATATTATTGTAATTAAACAAAAGAAAAATAATAAATACAACCATACACTCATACACCATACATCATAGTATTCGTACAATGAAATAAAAATAAACATGATGCATGCTTACAAAAACTATTAATATAAGTACAATGATGAGATAACCAACACAAGTAAGTGTTGTCGAAATGATAGGTCAAATACTAGCTAGTTAAAACAAGACTCTCTCAATTTTTATTATATCAAGATATTTGATATCTTTATAATAAACAATTACTGTTATTTTGGTAAAAAAAATATATCCAGATAGGGTAGATATATTTTTCGTGAGTGTAACTGTAACACCCCAATTTGCTAATAAGGTTTAGGACCTTGATTAACGTGCCTGGAGGGAAATAAGTGAATTAACATGTTAATATATGAATTTAAATTAATATGTGATTAGAATGCATGTTTAGGTGGTATAAATATGCATGCCGGCCCCGTTTGTCTGTTAGGGGTAAAATGGTAATTTTAGTCCGCTGATGGCATAAATGTGATAATTGTATTATATGATTAGTACCACGTGTGAGTGGTGATATTATTGTGATGCACGTGCCGAGACGGTCCTAGGGAGCTAATTAGTTTAAAAGTCACAACAGGATTAAATACCCGGCTCGGGAGGAGCCTAGGGGTATTTGGGGAATTTTGTACTTTGAGTTTGTGAGCTAATGGTTAGTGGTGATTGAGTAACTTGAGTGACCATTAGTAACCATTAGAGTAACAGATTTTAGATGAGAAAGAAGGTAGATTTGTAGGAAAGGTGAAATGGCAAAAGTGCCCTTGAGGTTTAGTTAGGAAAGAAATTACTTGGATGGGTAAAATAGTCTTTTGGAAGGGGTTTAGATACCTTCAGCTGAGGGAAAAGGTGATTCACGTTTTATACTTAGCCATATTTTGATCTTGCTGAAATTGGAAGAAAACCTAGAGGAGAAAAGGGAAAAAACCAAGGGCAAGAAGGAAGGGAAGAAGGGAAAATCTCTTGGGATCAAGAAGGGGATTAAAGCTAGGAAACTTAGAGGAGTATTCAACATATTGAGGTAAGGAAATTCTATGCATATGTTGTAAAAATTCAGTTAAGAATATCATGGAATTGAGAATTGAGTTGTGTGTTTTGCTTGGTGAATTCTTGGGATGAGTTGAGGATAGGTTCAACTTGAGTTTATGATTGAGCTTGGAATTTGATTGGGAAAGCAGCTCAATGTTGAATTCTTGATTGAGGTAAGAGTTTTAAATATCTTTGAATTTTCGTATCTGATGTGGTTTAAGAATTTGGAAGCATGGTTTAAGTTTTTCAAGCTTTGGTTTAAGTTTTTGGCCTACTGGTTTAAGTTTTTGAAGTTTGAAACCAAAGTGTGGATTTTGGGTGTGATTGTGTGTTTGACCTTGTTGGTGGTGTTTTATAGGTTGTTAGATGGTTTATTTGAGGTTTCAAATTGGTTTTGGGGTTTAGGTATGTGTTTGGGTTGGTTTGGAGGTGTTTTGGCTCGGGGAAAATGCAAGGGAAAACCCAGAAATCTGGGTTCGCGAAGGGGCGCCGCGGCCCTGTTCCTTGGTGCCACGGCGCAAGGCTGCATCAGGCAGCAGAGAAGTTTCTAGGTGCCGCGGCCCTTGTAGGGTAGTGCCGCGACGCTAGGCTATTTTCTGGGCAGGGAATTTTTTGCATTTTAGGGCTTTTGCCCCGGGGGCTCGGGGGATGTTTCCGTTGTATTGTTTTGGGAAATTGGAGGTCCCGAGAGTACGGGATAGGTTTCGGGAAGTGGTTTTGGTTTGGTTAGTATTAAAGGGTGATTTATTTGTGTTATGACTAGGTTTTCGGAGAGGCTCAGGATAGAGGACCGTGCTCGTGACTTTGGTGCATTGTAAAGCTCGGGATACAGGCAAGAAAACTGTAGTACCCGTAGAGCAGGGCATGGGCCCATAGTGTTGTTGCAGGGCACGAACCTATATTGTACTATATGCTAGGACATAGCCCTTTATTGAACTATTATATGTTTGAATGTTGTTTGAGTTAAGCTATATGTGGTTATAGTTGAATGAACGGCAAAGGAGCCGAGAACGGCAAGGAGCCGGGAATGGCAAAGGGCTGAGAACGGCAGTGGGGCTGAGAGTAACATTTGGCACGCAGAGTGCATACCACCAGGGTGAGACCCCAATGGATACATGGGATATTCTTACGGTGAGGACCGAGATCCCAGGCTTTGGTAAAGCTTCTGGAACGGCATGGCCGTATATGTTTAGTCTGATGGACTATCTGTTTGTCTGTGGATTATCTGATATAAATGGTTATACAATATGCATATGTTATGTGCTGTGTGAGTTTTCTTGCTGGGCTTCGGCTCACAGGTGCTCTGTGTTGCAGGTAAGGGCAAGGAAAAAGTCAACCAGCCATGAGTACAGAGAGCGTGGGGCGGCGCGTACATGTTTGGCCTACCCGACTGCTTTGGTTGGAGCATTTTGAGAAATGGTGGTATTAAACTGTGATTTTGATAGTTAGTTATTTGTAAACCTATTTTGAGTAGTAAATATTTTATAAACCTTATTTTGGGATCCCAAACGTTAGACACTTGGAATTTTCAATGAAATAAGGGTACTTTCAAAGATTACAGCCTTAACTTTTTGTTTAATCACACTTTTGTTCTTAAAACCTCTTTTAGCGAGTTAATTACACATTTTAAACTCACTTAGTAACGGCTCTAAGGTAGTAGGGCATTACAGTAACCTAATATTTCAGATTTCTTGACTTAACCCATGAGTGTTGTAGCGTCCCGAATTTGATAATTAAGGCGGAGTGCCTTGACTAAATTGCTTGGAGGGCCTAATTTGGATTATATGCGTGATGATGTGTTATAAATGAATTATGTGGTAATGTGATTAGACATGCATGATTGTGTATATTAAATATGCATGTGGGCCCATTTATGTGAACAGGGGCGTGTTTGTAGATTTGGCCTGTTGATGGCATAAATGTAAATACGCATGTGTTATGAGTGAGACCCCAATGTTATGGGGGATATATTTGAGATGTGTGGTCCGAGATGATCCTAGGGAGCACATTAGCGGAAGAGTCACAACGGGTCAGATACCCGACTCGGGAGGAGCCTGGGGTATTTTGGGAACACAGTTGGTGTTCGAATTTACCGGGTAACAGGTAATAATTTAGTAATTTCTGGACATGTCGAGATTAAACGGGAATTTATAGGAACACTCGACGTCTTAACGGGATGTGGAAAATGACGTGATTTCACTTGGTGGTCTTAAAGGATTGAGGATTGGCTTAGGGGCATTTTAGGCATTTTGGGACTTAGGCAGTTGGGGATTACACTAAGTTACCACATCATTCTAGAAGTCAAAAGAAAACAGAGTAGTCAATTCCTCTAGCTTTTTCTCTCACAGTTCTTCCTCTCTTTCTCTTGGAACTTAAGCAAGCTTTGGTGAAATTTTAAGTGGTTGAGGATGTGGATTTGAGGCTGAAGCTTTAGGAAATCTGAAGTTTGTGGCAATTGAAATCAACTCAGGGTCGAATACAGTTCAGAGGTAAGCTCTTAGACTTGATCTTCTGGCTGAATTATACTAGGATTAGAGGTTTGCATGAGAGTTCAATTCTGAGTTTGATTTTGGGTGTTGATGAGTATGTTGAGTTGTTTGTGGTTTTGTTGTGATGTTTAGGTTATGTGGAAGGGAAGTCTAGGCTTGATTCTGGGTTGAATTGGTGTTTGGGGTATGAAATTGGGGTTTGGGCTCGAGGAAAAACGCAGAAAATAGCTAGGATTTTTGGGTTTGGGGGCTCAGGCTGCGACCCTGTTCTTTAGGCGCTGCGGCCCGTGTGTACGAAGAGGCTGGAAAGCCTCTGTTTGCTTAGGCGCGCCGGCATTTTTCCTTTGACTTGAGCGCGCTGCGGCCCTTAAGGGGCTGAGCCGTGACTCAAATGCAAATAATGGTTGTTTGAAGGTTTTAGGATCAAGAACCCAAATGTTAAGGCTCGAGAAGGATTCTACTACCTGGTTTAGTAGTGTTATCCAAAAAACAGGCACGGATGACGTGGCAAATGGTTTCTGGACACGTGGCTAACACCTGGCAGGATTCTGTTAGAGTATCGACCAGTAAGATATTGCATGCATAACGGTTGAGCTTTTCTTACGACCAGACTGGTCGTACACTCCGCATATCTCAAGATAATTTTGTAAAGATCTAAGTCAATCCTGAGATTGTCTCCAATAATTCCTAATGATCCGATTAATTAGGAGAGAATATCTGTAACAAATTGATGTAATCCTCCTTTAGCCTATAAATAGAGAAAGATAGTTCAAGGAGGGGACTTTTTTTGGGCTTTTTGCTTACTTTAGAGTATAGATTTACGAGAGAATTAGAGCTAAGACATTACATAATATTGTTTATTCTTCAGAGGTTGGTGAAACTCATAGAACCCTAGTTCTTTGATCACTCCTTTGAATCCTATATCAATAATAGCTTAAGTGGACGTAGGTTATTACCAGTTTCTGGGGCCGAACCGCTATAAATTCTTGTGTGCTTTACTGTTTTTATCATTATATCCATTTTAACATATCTGTCCACATCAAGCATTTTTTACTCCGTGTCAATTGACCAAAATCAGGGTCAACATTCTGGTGCTTTCATTGAGAGCTTGATACGATATTGTTAAAATAGTAATGGCGAAAACCGCAAAGAAGACTGGGCAGGCGACTGGCGCTGCACCATCCCACCCGCCTCCTCCTCTAAACATGACCGAAGATGAGCCACATTTGGAATTCGATGAGGAAGAACTGGATACTGAGATGCTGAGGAATACCCTGGGGGTATTACAGGATGAACTGGCCAATCTGAGGGCCAGCCAGGAAAGTGCTGCTGAGATTATGGCGCGGTAGCAACAATAAATTGAGCGACAACACTAGGAGTTGAGTGAGAGGCAGGCGGAGATGGACCGTCGCCAGAGGGAGGCCATGGCAGCCCTCGAAGCAGCCTTACAGTTGGCTTGGAATCAGGCTGCACCTGCCTCACAGCCTGATCAACCTACAAATGGGCCACCCCAAAGGGGCCCTAATCCTAGCCCGCCTATCCAGCCCTCGAGCCCCCAAAGGCCCGAGCAGCCACCAATGCCTCAGGACGATGTCCCTCTAAGGGATCCTGAAGCACAGCCTCCATCCCAAGCTGGTCGTGACATTCCCCCACAGCCAAGGCAGAATAGAGCCGGGCAACAGCCTCGCAGTCCTAGACGCCATAGGGGCGAAGAGCCGAACCCTCCGAGCAGAGGACAGCGTCCTTCTGGTAACAGAAGGAACTCAGAGATAAGCTCTGCAGTCCGGGGCTCCCCATGGCATGATAATGCACGGGGACCTACCGACCAACGCAAGCCACCCTCTAACGCTCGGGAAGTTCCAGCCCGAGGAGGCAACCGAGGGAATAGTTGATCCCACCATAGCCAGTCGAGATTCAGAGATGGTCATGGTTACAATGAGGCCGACTCAGGCAGAGGAAACGCCGGTCGAAGAAATGAAGAAAGAGGTGGGGGAAAAAGCCCACCACCTAGGGATGACCAACCCGAAAGACATGATGCTGGGGGGCAGCCCAGACAAAATGATGTCTTCAATCGACTCAAAGCTAGCGAGCAGCGGAGAAGAGACAAGGATTTAAGAGATGTACTCAACGATTGCAGGGAATGGAACGATGAGTACATTCCTCCAGTAGCAGAGGCCCCGGCGATTCCTGGCGCCATACAAGCCCAAATAGATGCCCCCAACCAGGCAGTGCAACAACTAGTCAGGGGAAGAACGTCTTATATCAATCACGGTAGGAGAAAGGGCACTCCTTTCGTTCAGAGGATAGCTGTGGCAGAGACTCCTAGTAAGTTTAAAATGCCCACGCTTCCAAATTTTGACGGGTATGGTGACCTGGTATCTCATGTTAACAAGTTTGAGATACAGATGGACATTCAGAAAGTGTCCGAAGACGCTCGGTGCAGGATCTTCCCTGCAACACTTTCTGATGCCACACAAGAGTGGTTCTTTAAGTTCCCCCTGCGAGTATCATCTCTTGGGAGATGTTCGTAAAGGAATTTTACGGACAATTCTATGCGGGTCGTGTGCACCCAACTGAGGCAAATCAGCTGGTCGAAATACGCCAGCAAGACGGAGAACCACTGAAGGATTACATCCAACGTTTTATGCGAGCAGCTGCTGGAGTCAAAACAGTGGGAGACGAAGGCAAGATGATGGCCATAACTACAGGAGTTAAGCATCGCACGCCTCTTTGGAACAACCTCAGAAAGCATGGGGTCAGGACTACCCAAGAATTTTTGGATTGAGCTGATCGATACATCAAGCTCGAGGACGCCATCGCCAGTGAAGGAAAGCCCCCAGGCAAGGATAAGGGGATTGCCAAGCCTGCCAAAGCCGCCAATGGGTCAAAACCCAACGGCAAAGGCAACGGGAACAGCAACAGCAATGGCAAGAATGGGGGGGGGGGGGGGGGGAAACGGCCGCATAATGAGCCTTCCACCTCTAACAGTAAACGAGCCAAGGGAAATCGTTATGAACCGCGGTTCACTAACTACACTGCCCTTATTGAGTCTCGGGGAGAGGTTTATCAGGCCACGAGTTCTAGTGTACCTTATAAAAAACTTGCTCCCATTTGAAAGGATATTTCGAAGAGGGACACTACCAAGTTCTGTCGTTATCGTAACGACTATGGACATGATACAAATGAATGCAACCAGCTGAAGGATGAAATCGAGTTCCTTATTAGACAAGGACACTTGAGAAGATATGTACGGGCCTCAGGAAATTCCCAATGAGAGGCTCCAGGTGGTAACGAGCATGCGCCCACACGCCAACGCTCGCCACCTTTGCAGCCTGACCCCGTAGCTGACACTTTACTCACCATCTGTGGGGGCCCGTACCTCGCAGGAAGCAGTGGAAAGGTGAGGGAACGATATGCTCGGACCCTACGTCACGACCAGAACATCGAGATGATGACTGTGGAGGACAGGGAATCAAAGAAGGCTCGGTCAGAGGATGGTGAGATAACCTTCTCTGATAGCGACGCCCAGCATGTTCGGTTCCCACATTCTGATTCGCTGGTCGTGGACGTTCAAATCGCCAACATGATGGTGAAAAGAGTACTAGTCGATATAGGAAGTTCAGTAAACATAGTGCTAGTAGAGAAGTATACCCTCCAGCAAATTCCCCGAGATCAGAATTCAAACGCAGATGCTTTAGCCAAACTCGCGAGTGCAAAGGACGCTGACACTTTAAATATAGTGCCAGTAGAGAGATTATGCGTGCCGAGCATACGAGCAGACGAAACCAACATGGAAATCTGGATGGAAGATACATGGATGGCACCATACTTGGAGTATCTCATGAATGGTGTATTATCAGCAGATAGGAACAAAGTCATAACTCTTCAAAGACAGGCTGCAAGGTATATATTGGTTGATGGTGTTCTGTACCGAAGGGGATATTCCATGGCACTGTTCAGATGTATTACACCAGAAAAGGCTAAAGAGCTAATGAAGGAAGTACATGAGGGCTTCTGTGGGGACCACGCTGGGGGGCAGAGCTTGTCGAAAAAAATTCTGAGGCAGGGTTATTTCTGGCCGACTATGAACGAAGACTCAATGGAGTTTGTGTGGAAATACGATAAGTGTCAAAGATTTTCCAAGATCCCATGCGCAGCTCCCAACGAGTTAAAGTAGATGCAGAGTCCTTGGCCTTTCACAGTATGGGGTATAGACTTAATTGGATCCTTGCCAACAGGGAAGGGTGGAGTATAATACGCAGTCGACTACTTCACCAAATGGGCCGAAGCTAAGCTGCTCGCTACCATAACGACCAAGAAAGTTCTTGACTTTGTCATCAAGAAAATTGTTTGCCGGTATGCTTTGCCTTGAAAAATTGTCTCAGACAATGGCAACAGTTTGACAGTGACTTATTATCAGACTTCTGTGAAAGACATGGAATCGTCAAAAGCTTTTCTTCAGTCGCACATCCACAAGCAAATGGGCAAGTTGAAGCAGTGAACAAAACACTTAAAGACACCCTGAAGAAAAGACCAGAAGACGCTAAAGGAGCATGGCCAGAACAGTTGCCTGAAGTACTCTGGTCATATAGAACTTCTCACCGAACAGCGACAGGTCTACCCCATTTTCATTAGCATATGGGTATGAAGCTATGTTGCCCGTCGAGTTAGATCCGCCCTCACATCGACGAATTACATACGACCAGGACCAGAATAGCCAACTGATGATGGAGTCCCTAGACTCACTTGAAGAGAAACGGGAAAGGGCCTAACTCCGAGTAGCTGCGTACCAGCAAAAAGTCGCCTGGTATTTTAACTCAAAGGTGAAAGAAAGAAAGTTCAACGTCAGAGACCTAGTACTTCAACGAGTTTTCTTAAACACCCGCGACCCAACTGCTGGAGTACTCGGACCAAACTGGGAAGGACCTTACCAGATTGAAGAAGTCCTTCATCCAGGCTCCTACAAGCTTGCACACTTAGATGGATATCTCGTTCCACGCTATTGGAACGGAGAACACCTGCGTAAGTATTATCAATAAACAGTCCTTTTTAAAGGACTGGCTTGTATTAATTTTTACTTTTTACAAGTTTCGAAAAAGGGTTAGCCATGTTATATGGCTAATCGCTTATAAGTGTAAGATCTTTTAAAGATCACTCGTAAAGACATGATTAGTCCATTTTTAATACGAGAATTATAAGGGACTGTGCGCAACCAGTCATTCTTGTCAACCTTTGTAAATTTTTTTTTACAAGTATTTGTTCATTACGTGTGTTGTTTTGTTGTATTATAAGTGTTACATTTCCTACCGAGCAGTAATGTTCGTACATGTCGTGGTCAAGGAAAGTGACCAAGGACCTAAAGCTCCTCAGTCACTTGGGGGGCATATAAGATACATCGATAGCAAAGCATACCAAGAGGTATGTAAACACATGAACAAAATGAGTGAAAGCATGCTACGGTACTTAGAGTATTTTTCAAAATTTATATTTTGTTAAATCAAGCCAAAGTACTTTGCTAAGTTCGATCATGCGAACATATGTTATAATAAGCAGAAATATTATAATATCAAAAAAGCATTCTCTTACACTGCAAGCAGTACTGCTTGGATGTAATTGTTTAAAGTAAAAGGAAAGTTTGCTGCCAACACAGCAAAATTAAAAATAAAAATATAGTCTTTACATCATGACCCGTGGGTCGTGTAATCAAAGAAAAGAAAAAAGAATATAAATTTTAAGGAGCATCAGGAGTAGGAGGATCTTGGTTAGCGCTCTAGTCGACTACGTCCCCGGTGGCTTCTCCTCCCTCCGCTTCGGCAGCTGGCTGAATGCTTGGGGGAAGCAGGAACTCTAGCCCTTTCCTCTTCGGCAGCCAACCGAGCAGCACAGCGGGCTAACTCGACATTCCTGGCGTCATCTGGGAGGTAGCTAAAGTCGGCACCTTGGTTGTGTTTCCAAAAATCGTAGAAACACTGAAGTGACGCATTCTTATACCTCTCCTGATCCTTGGCGTTGGTGAGCTTAAGCTGCTCCACCTGGCTTTTGAGGACAACGTTGGTCGTGTCCTTAGCGAGATTCTCCTCCCTAAGTTTCTTGACTTCACGCCAGTGGATTCGGCTGGACTCCAGGTATTCATCCCTCTACTTCCTCAGAGTTTCTTGAGAAGCTTGCTTCTCTGCCAGTTCAGCTACCGCTGCATCTCTCTGCTGGGTGACTACCTCTAACTCCCCGGCATGCCTAGCCTCCGCGGCCTTAAGCTCCTCAGCAACCTTTGCCCGGGACTACTCGATGCTAGCAGTGGCGCGGGTGTGAGCAACAGTCATGGTCAGCATGGCCTGCAATCAAGGAATAAAAGTTAGGTTATATTACAAGAAGAAAAGATAAAGGCCGAGAGAAATTATACTTACACTGGCCACTTCGTTAAGAGTCCTGTTAAGGATCTGATCGACCCCCATGCTCTCAGCTTCAGCCATTGCCTCCCTACAACGGTCATGCTTCAAAATATGAGCAAGGCGATCTTTAGCTGATCGCAGGGAATGGCTCAAGAGTTTATCCCTGGGAAGTTCTGATTGCGGGGCCTGTTCTTTTTGGGCCGTAGGCGAATGGTTGGCAGCAGGGATTTTGAGATTAACCCTGGTAAGAGGATACTTCCTAAGATAATTGGCAAGCATCCGAGGAGTCACCTGGATTGTAGGAGAAAGATACCACTCGACATCAGGAAGGTTTTGATGACGAGGGAGAGCCCTGACTTGAATACGGGGGTCTGGGGCAATGTTTTCTCGACCATTGGTCGAGGGAATCCTAGCCTGCGAATCAGGCTGGGCAGGTGAAATTGGATTGTTTTCAGGGTTTGGTTTTTTCTTGCCTGGAGACTTAGAACGAGCCATTTGAGGTGGTGATGGTTGAGGTCTAGAAGAAACTCTGGAAAATGGAATCTCATGAACTCGGTCAGCCGGTTGTTCTTCGTCTTCAAGTAGTTGCACAAGAAGATCGTCGTCGATGGGTCGCTCACCTCCCCACAAATCTGGCATTAAAATTTGCGAACAGAAGAATGGGGAGGTGAGGATGAAGAATTTTGAAAGTTTTTTAGAATAGCGCTGGTTGAGCATAAAAGTTAAGCTTTTATACAACAACATTCTAACAAAAAACTAATTTTTTCACACGAACAGTATGAGAAACAAATCAAGAAGTGAAAGCAAAAAGTTTTTTGAAAAAGCTTTTTCAACTCCATTTAGGGCGGGAAAAACTTGGTTTTTCAACTGGCATAAAAATCGAATTTTTACTTTGGTTTTACGTCCTAAAGTCGTGATCTCAACTATCAAACTAACTCGTAACTCCTTGATGGCAAAGAAATATCATCCTATACAGTATCACCCATTAAACACCTACTGTCATGCATCTCAACCCAGAAACAAATGAACTCAATAGTCAATCCACAGAAGCATGCACGACAAAAATATAGAGCATTAAAGTTTTGAGACTTACCAGAAAAAAGACCGTGGAGATTTGAGAGAGTTTTCGAGTGTCGGAGAACTCACGGACTGAATCTTGAAACACTGGAAGACGGTCTCCAGAAGAAAATGGAAGCACTGATTTTAGAGTTTCTTGAAAAAGTGATAGCTTGCGTAAAAATGAAAAGATTTGGAGAGACTATATATATTTTTGCCCGTGGCATAAAAGGGGAGTAATCATCAGTTTCCTCTTTTTCGAGGCATGAGGAAGGGTGATAGCCGTCAAAAGGTTACTTGGGAATCGAAAAGTCATGATTAAACAAGGGTAGGTAACTTTTCCCAAGATTGCACGAACTCCTCTGACAGGTTTGTTGGGGTAATTGAAGGTTCGTTTCCTTAAAGTTTATGTATTGCTCGTAATAAATAAACTTGGGGGGCAAATGTTATCCAAAAAACAGGTACGGATGATGTGGCAAGTGGTTTCTGGACACGTGGCTGACACCTGGCAGGATTCTGTTAGAGTATCGACCAGTAAGATATTGCATGCATAACGGTCGAGCTTTTCTTACGACCAGACTGGTCGTACACTCCGCATATCTCAAGATAATTTTGTAAAGATCTAAGTCAATCCCGAGATTGTCTCCAATAATTCCTGATGATCCGATTAATTAGGAGAGAATATCTATAACAAATTGATGTAATTCTCCTTCAGCCTATAAATAGAGAAAGATAGTTCAAGGAGGGGACTTTTTTTTGGGCTTTTTGCTTACTTGAGAGTATAGATTTACGAGAGAATTAGAGCTAAGACATTACGATATATTGTTTATTCTTCAGAGGTTGGTGAAACTCATAGAACCCTAGTTCTTTGATCACTCCTTTGAATCCTACATCAATAATAGCTTAAGTGGACGTAGGTTATTACCAGTTTCTGGGGCCGAACCACTATAAATTCTTGTGTGCTTTACTGTTTTTGTCATTATATCCATTCTAACATATCTGTCCACATCAAGCATTTTTGACTCCGTGTCAGTGGACCAAAATCAGGGTCAACAAGTAGAATTCAAGGTCCCAGAGGCTAGTATGTTATTTCAAAGGCTTTTAATTGATTTAGATCATGATGGATATTTATTAATACGTTGTGACTAGGTTTTACTGCTTAGGCTCGGGATTAGGAATCGTGCTCGGGATCGCTTTGGGTTGTCAGCTTGGGACAATAGGTAAGGGAACTGTTTGTACCCGTAGAGCTATGTGATGTGTAGCGTTGTATGTATTGTTTATAGTTGTTATGTCATACATGTGAACATGACTGATCGGCAAGAGTCGGGATCGGCAGGATCTGGAAGAGGCAAGAGCCGGAAGCGGCAAGGGGCCTAGATTGACGTTAAGCATGCTGAATGCAGGTTGCCAGGGCGAGACCCTTAAGGGTGCTGTACACAGTCGTTCGGCTGGGACTGTGGACTTGGTGCCTAGTAACGCACTTCGATCGGCGAAGGTCGCTGTGGTAGTATTGGGTTGTTGTGTTATTATACTGCTTTATTATTATGTTGTTATGCTATCTTGCTGTATTGGGTTATTGTACTGTCGTGTTATGGTACTGCTGTGTTATTGTATTGTTGTATTATTAGGTTGTTATGCCATTATGCTTTTGAGCTGTTCTGTTGCGTTGTCGTTGTGCATACTAATTGGACCTGGTAGCTGTTTGTTGCTCTGATTAAATATGTTTCGTTGAGGTACATTGTTATTGTATGTTGTGCTTGAAGTTTTCTTGCTGGACCTCGGCTCACGGGTGCTCTGTGGTGCAGGCAAGAGCAAGGAAATTGGGTCGAACAACCATGAGTTGGAGGGCGTGGAGCAGTGTGTACATGTTTGGCCTACCCTGCCACCATGACTGGGGTTATTTTAAGGTACACGTGGTAAACGTTCGGTTTTTTCGCTTAGGTTGACTGTAATGTACCTTTGGATTGTAAATGTATTTCAAAATAGTGTTTTGGGATCCCAATGTAATATTTTTACGAATTTCAATGAATGACCAACTCTTTGTACTTAATGTTTATTAAACGAGTCTTTAGTTTTATTCAATCACACTTTTTAACCCAAAACCTCGATTAGCGAGCTAATGGCACATTTATAAATCACATGGTAGCGACTCTAAAGAAGTAGGGCGTTACAACTTGGTATCAGAGTGTGCCAAGGTTTATGGTTCCTGGAGACTGGCCGAACATGTACGCTTGCTGCCAGAGACAAGCTCGACTCAAGGTTGGTATTAAATGCAATACTTGTTTAACTGCTTAGGTGAGTTGCCTTATATGCTAGAATATGGATCATGATGAATATGTATGTATTTTATGGGAGTAAGGTTTGATGATTGATGCATGAGCATTATGGTTTTATATCATAGTATGTGTATTATATGGCTATTGTGTTGATTGGCCTTGCTATGGTTTATCGCTATATAAGAGTATCAGGGTTGGTAGGCCAGGTTTTCAGCTGCAGATAGATTTGGAAGTTTTATATCCAAGGCAGTCAACTGGATCAGGTAGTGTGAATGATGGCAGCTGAGGCCAGAATCATCTATTGGCCTTGGATTGGCGGCAGGTGTTTGCTGGCATATAGGTAGGATTGTAAAGGCAAGAAGAAGAAATTAGGTGATTGAGACAGCGCGTTCTGTCATGGAACACTATCCTGTGATGGTTGGCAACAATGGCACCAGTTACGACTTAACCTAATGGTTTAAATATATGGGAATTACTATATGAAAGATTTCATAAGTGTTAACCTCCAGTCTCTAAGGGAGGTTTGGACCCATTTAGAGTTGAATAGTGGATAGACATGGTTAGCTCCATCTTCGGCTATATAGGAGTGAAAGGCAATGATAGAGTGGCTTGTGCCACGTACGTGTTGCGGGAAGATGCCCGAACGTGGTGGGAAGTTATATCCCAGACTCGGAATATTGTCATGGTGGGTTGGAAGGAAACTCAAATAATGGTTCAACGAGAGGCACTGCGGTGACGTAGTTTGAGTTGCAAAGACCGATGAGTTTATGAACTCGGTTCAGCATAGTATGACAATGGTAGAGTATGTTAGTGAGCTTTGTAGATCGACCAAATCTGTGTTTGGTTTGGTACCAACGGATGTGGCTCGGAAGGAGTGATCCCCTCGAGGATTGAACCCTGGGATGGCCAGAGTGTTAGGATCGCTCTAGTGTAGGAGATTGTCACCTACGCTTGGGCAGTAGGGAGGGCCCTTATTATAGAGGACGCAGGAGTCGAGACATGAAGTAAGAGTGTCATTGGTCGAAAAGCTCAGGCAAAGGTATCCCCATTTATGGGAGCAGGTAGGGGCGGAGGCCCAATAACTAGGAGAGAAAGACCTTCGATGGTTCTATTACTCCTGGTCTTGACAAGAGAGTTCATAGTTTTTAGGGCGGCCGTTAGGACGACGGTGAAGTCTGGAGGGGTTACATGGTATGCACTAAGCATAGGAGACATCATGTGGGAGAATGTCGAGCGAAGGCATGTTATTGGTGAAGAATGGTAGGGCACATCAAGGAGAGTTGCCTGAAGATAAAGACGAAAGAACTAAAGAATACAAATAACCTTACCCCAGTTCGAGTGACCATCTTGATGTGGTAAGACCCTGAGGATAGCCCCTCGGAGGCGACCAATTGAATTTTCTTGTTCCTGTTTATAAAGTGAGCTGATTGAATTTGGTGCTATGTATCTCTTGGGAGAGACATCGATGGGTGGCACATGTAATATGGTTTTCATGCCATGGGGCTTAAAATTTTAGCATCTACATGGGAAAATTGGTTGCAATTGATTGAGCTGGTTCTATGAGGTATATGAGGTGATCTTGAGTGTGGATTTGCCGATCAAATAAGGGACAACCATGGATTGGAAAATAAGATGGTGACTTCTGAGGGTATATCAGAAAGACCAGATGAATACCGGATCAGATGATAAGGTTTCAGATGGATTCATGAGGATTCGATGGGATAATTGTCGCATTAAGGGAATTGAGTGTGCAACGAGATTAAGGTAGAGATAGAAGCGGTATCCTGGACATTATGAAGAATGGCACTAGCTCAGCGTGAAGAATTAAGGTTCAGCTGAAGAAGTGTTCGACTTGAGGGTTGATCAGACGGAGCATCTTATTATGGGGAACGTCAATATAGTTTGAAAAGAAAAGGGACAAGTCTACCAAGATATGTATCGCATATGGATAGTCAAGGAACTTATTGTTAGGGATAGGTATTCATTTCCTAGAATAAAGGTTTCATTACCCAATTGCGAGGATAGGACAATGTTTTCAAGAATTACCTAGTTGAGGATCAAGGCAAGAGGCGTTTCAAGAATTTCCTCTTGCACTAACTAAGATTTGATGGATTATTGGTAAAGGCTTTTAAAATGACCAATGATTCAATGGCCGAGGTAAGTTTGATAAGCAGAGAGTGCAGGGATGATGTTGATGAGTCATATTCAGATTGATCAAGGATGTTTTAGACTACTCCCAGCTAGAAGCATAACACGAATAACACCTTTATTGATTGTACCAAGGCTAAGGAAACATGGTTGCAGGTAAGGTTCCAAGAGGGACAAGTTCTGATTTCTCCAGAAGATGTTCAAGGTCATGTTATGGGAGTTAATTGGATCATGTATGAGGAAATTAAGATGGAAACCGTAAGGAGATTACTAAAGGAACGCCATAGGGGCGAAAAGCATAGTGCAACCAGAGGGACACATCGACTACTATATGAGGCATCTTCAAGGACATCCATACTTTGAATGAGGTAACATGAGAACATAAAGTTGATCTGAATGGATGGTTGTGTACCGGATTTTCAAAAGTTGGTCTAAAGATTGATTCACACGTCACAGTATTAGAGTTTGTATGTATGGACTGGTACAAGAGAACGATGCGAGAGACGTCGTCCTTGCTTAGAATGTGGAGTTACGGTGCAGTATGTTATGAGTTAAGGTGTGCCTGTGTGTAACTGAATGAGTGATTGTTTGCACCTCACAGTGGATGGTCATGCCAGTTAACCACGGTTAGAATGAAGTAATGACTGAGTTTGATTTGGAACTTGTAGTTGATAATTGGAAAATATATTCCTATGAATGAGAAGTGAAACACAGGAAGAGGATCTTGTAGGAAACGTTAAGAATCCTACTACTTTGAAATAGATGAGTTAAGTTATGTAGATCGGATGAGTGATCTGAAGGATACTGGCATTCAGGGGAAGATGTGGGATGAACCTTAAATCACCCCTTATAGTTATTTCATCCAGGAAGTTGAATGGATGTTGAGACTACACTTTGTATATTGGGAGGCGCACGACCTAATCGTTTAGTAACCAAGAGAAGATTATCAGAAGCTAGAAGGGCTGTTATGACTCTAATGTATCTTGGAATTTGTATAGAGATGTATGATTATGAACCCTAGGGGGTGGACCACCTTGGGTTACAGATGAGGTGAGTGCACGCAAAAGTTGTGATTTAACCTTTTGGGTCAGCACACCAGGGTTGGTGTGAGGGAGATATCAAAAGAAGGAATGGGTATGAAAGGAGACCGTATGTCTACATTGGATACCGAAGTTGATAGTGTCAGATTGGGACCCATGGACTCCTCGGTTCTGGAAAAAGGACATGAAGTGACTCTGAGTAGAATATTGCGAGACAGGAAACGAGAAGTGCTTATTCTAGAAATAAACCTAGGGACAGGAAGTACCCTTGCTAAAAAATGGCTTAAAGGACCAGTGAAATTGTTAAGAAACATTAAGGGCAGGAGTGTCTGCATTATTACAAGGACATGAGAATTCGCAAGTCTAAATATGGGAACGTGGAGTTTCAGGATTGAGGACTTTGAATTCTAAGAGTATTATGAACTAACAAGGATAGGACGGTTCGAAAAGAAAAGAGGAGTTTGACTCTAGAGTTGACATATGTTGTGAGATCCTAATATGGATTAGGCCAAGGGCCTATAGTTTGGCCTTACCCCAATATGGGTATAGGCTTACAAGATGTTACTGGTGCCATTGTTTAAGAAATGGGTGACAATTACAACCCCTGATTGGGTAAGGAGACCCTGGAAATTTAGTGGAACTTACTGTGTAAGGAAAATCCAGTGGAATTCTGGATAAAAGAGAGGAAGTATTACTGATTAGGACTATCGTACATATGGAAGTATTTCGAGTAGTTACAAAGTAAAGGACCTGATTATAGTCACGTTTGCGGGATTGGTATCCCGAGGTATTTGAATAAATTTCGAGGACGAAATTTTAATAAGGAGGGGATAGTTGTAACACCCAAATTTGATAATTAAGGCTGAGTGCCTTGACTACAGTGCCGAGAGGGCCTAATTTGGATTATATGCATGATGATGCGTTATAAATGAATTATGTGGTAATGTGATTAAACATGCATGATTGTGTGTATTAAACATGCACGTGGGCCCATTTCTTTGAATAGGGGTGTGTTTGTAGTTTTTACCTGTTGAGGGCATAAATGTAAATACGCATGTGTTATGAGTGAGACCCTAGTGTTATGGGGATATATTTGAGATGTGTGTTCTGAGACGATCCTAGGGAGTAGATTAGCGGAATAGTCACAACGGGTTAAACACCTGGCTCGGGAGGAGCCTGGGGGTATTTTGGGAACATAGTTGGTGTTCGGGATTTACCGGGTAACAGGTAATAATTTAGTAATTTCTGGACATGTTGAGATTAAACGGGAATTTATAGGAACACTCAAGGAATTAACGGGATGTGACAAATGACGAGATTGCCCTTAATGGTATTAAAGGATTGAGAATAAGCTTAGGGACATTTTAGGCATTTTGGGACTTAGGCTGCTAGGGATTACACTAAGTTACCACATCATTCTAGAAGTCAAAAGAAAACAGAGTAGTCAATTCCTCTAACTTTCTCTCTCTTGGTTCTTCTTCTCTTTCTCTTGAAACTTAAGCAAGCTTTAGGGAAAATTCAAGTGGTTGAGGCTGTGGATTTGAGGTTGAAGCTTTAGGAAATCTGAAGTTTGTGGCAATTTAAATCATCTCAGGGTCGAATACAGTTCAGAGGTAAGCTCTTAGACTTGATCTTCTTGCTGAATTCTACTAGGATTAGAGGTTTGCATGAGAGTTCAATTCTGAGTTTGATTTTGGGTGTTGATGAGTATGTGGAGTTGTTTGTGGTTTTGTTGTGATGTTTAGGTTATGTGGAAGGGAAGTCTAGGCTTGATTTTGGGTTGAATTGGTGTTTGGGGTATGAAATTGGGGTTTACGCTTGAGGAAAAACGCAGAAAATAGCTAGGATTTCTGGGTTTGGGGGCTCAGGCCGCGACCCTGTTCTTTAGGCACCGTGGCCCGTTTGTACGAAGAGACTGGAAAGCATCTGTTTTCCTAGGCGCGCTGCGGAGCAAGGTATAGCGCGTCGCGATCCGTGTCCCTCAGCAGAGAGACATTTTGCCTCTGACTTGAGCGCACCGCAGCCTTTAAGGGGCTGGGCCGCGACTCAAATGCAAATAATGGTTGTTTGAAGGTTTTAGGATCGGGAACCCAAATGTTAAGGCTCGGGAAGGATTCTACTACCTGGTTTAGTAGAATTCGAGGTCCCAGAGGCTAGTATGTTATTTCAAAGTCTTTTAATTGATTTAGATCATGATGGATATTTATTAATACGTTGTGACTAGGTTTTACTGCTTAGGCTTGGGATTAGGAATCGTGCTCGGGATCGCTTTGGGTTGTCAGCTTGGGACAATAGGTAAGGGAACTGTTTGTACACGTAGAGCTATGTGATGTGTAGCGTTGCATGTATTGTTTATAGTTGTTATGTCATACATGTGAATATGACTGATAGGCAAGAGTCGGGATCGGTAGGATTGGTGAGATTGGCGTTAAGCATGCTGAATACATGCTGCCAGGGCGAGACCCTCAAGGGTGCTGTACACACCCGTTCGGCTGGGACTGCGGACTTGGTGCCTAGTAACACACCCCGATCGGCGAAGGTTTCTGTGGTAGTATTGAGCTGCTGTGTTATTATACTACTGTATTATTATGTTGCCGTGCGTTCTTACTGTATTGTGTTATTGTACTGTCGTGTTATGGTACTGCTGTGTTATTGTATTGGTATATTATTAGGCTGTTATTCCATTGTGCTTTTGAGCAGTTCTGCTGCTGTGTCGTTGTGCATTCTAATAGGATCTGGTAGCTGTTTGTTTTTCTGATTAAGCATGTTTCGTTGAGGTATATTGTTATTGTATGTTATGCTTGAAGTTCTCTTGTTGGGCCTCGGCTCACGAGTGCTCTGTGGTGCAGGTAAGAGCAAGTAAATTGGGTTGAACAACTATGAGTTCGAGGGCGTGGAGTGGTGTGTACATGTTTGGCCTACTTGGCCACCACGACTAGAGTTATTTTAAGGAACACGTGGTAAACATTCGGTTTTGTCACTTAGCTTGACTATACTGTACCTTTGGATTGTAAATGTACTTCAAAATAGTGTTTTGGGATCCCAATGTAACATTTTTACGAATTTCAATGAAGACCAACTCTTTGTACTTACTGTTTATTAATTGAGTCTTTATTTTTATTCAATCACACTTTTTAACCTAAAACCTCGATTAGCGAGCTAATGACACATTTATAAATCACATGGTAACGGCTCTAAGGAAGTAGGACATTACAAGTGTCGTTGATAGGATAGGTCAAACATGGAATACATCTTAAAACCCTATTGGAAAGAGGTTTACCTGTTAAATTCCTAGCCAAAATACCTTCTGATAGGGAGGACGAAAGCAAAGTCGTCTCAAGACCCTGACTAGAACTAACGTTTTTCAACCAATAGTAGAGACCGTAGGTTATTGTAATGACCCAAATTATTCTAGACTTTGGACCATTAAAACTACTTATACATAGACACTATTCTTAAGAAAACTTACATACGAAATAGTCATAACTTTATTAAAAATTGTAAAGCAAAAGTTAAATGCATAAAAATTCGGTTAGGATATGGGATCCCATTGTTTTGAAAATAAAACAAAACATAACTTAAATCTTAAATAAATTGGTTACAAAATTAAGTGCGGAAAATACATAGAAATCATAATTAAAAGACTTAAACAACTTCATCCTCGAATCGTTCACGCAGTCCACCGATTCCATTCTCCCTCAATACACAATTCCAAGCTGCCAAGAATATTCCCGCTGCCATACTATTTTCCTGCACATATAAAACAAAGGAATGAGCCTAATGCCCAGCAAGGAAAATCTACTACAAGCATGAAACATATACATAAACATAAGCTATAAACATATAACATATACTATAAACATATATCATAATTCTAATTCATGTACATGGTAACTATTGGGGTTTGCTAACTAAGCAACTATAAGCCTCAAAATACAATAAGGTTTGCTAGCTAAGCAACTATAAGCCCCAAAAACATAAAAGTGTTGGGGTTTGCTATTTAAGCAACTATAATCCCCAAAACATATATCATAACATATAAAAACATACTATAGCATAATCATAACATATAAAAACATACTATAGCATAATCATATAAGCATATAATACTATCCTATTTTCCTTACCAAATATTGGGATGTGAGAACAAGGACGGATTTTGGAACACTCCTAAAAACCATTAATGAGAAGGTGAGTATTTCTAAAAGAAGAAGATGAAAAAGAATGAACTAAACCACCGAGAAGGAGAGCTTATCGAAATGAAACCTCAAGTTCAAAGAACTTCATTGCCTAACCATGAATGAAAACAGCGAGTTAGGAATTGAGTAGAGAAAAACTATAAAAACTAATGAAACAATACCAAAAGGAACTAGAAATAAGAATACCTTGAATGCACTATAACCGAACTACACCTCGATATCGAAATACACACTATGAACCTTACTTCCCAAGTGTTTAATAAGCTTATAATGATAAAGCTTATAACCCCAACCCAAGTGTTTAACACTCGAAAGTAAACCTAGCAGCTTGAAGGCTCTGAACTCAGCTTGAAGAATGAAAGAAATGGTTGGGTACTAGGTCATATTTATAGAGTTCAAGAATTAAAAGATCTTCTTTTAGCTTGAATAAAAATAATGACTTTTTAATTGAAAATCATTTGAATATTTGTTCAGCAGAGGCTTAAGACTCGGTCAAAAAGATTCTGGACTTATCAAGAGGTTATGGAATAAAATGAGCTCGGTTTCAAAATTATTCAAAAATCATGCCCTAGAGCCGATATATCACCCCTTGTAGGCGATATATCACCTGGGCTCATATTCCCGAGGCTTGTCGAAGTGTTCGTGCGAAGTTCACGTGTTTTCGTATTCCCCGAGTGGCGATATATCTCCCCCTAGAGCTGCGATATATCGGCATACGTTGAAATATTATACACGTAATTGCACTTTTTCAGCGTAATTTGAATTGGGTAAACAACTTTGACTGAGTCCTATAATGATTTCAAAGCTGCTAGTAGACTCTGGGATTTTCAAATATTACTCTTAATAAACTATTCCTCAAAAATACTTAATTTCTCAATAAACATGCACATGACAAGTGTCATGATCTTATTGGTTCTATCTAAACCTTATTGTATAATAAATATCATCTTCATAGTTAGCTATATTAATCAAACCTTATGTTATAATTAATATTCTTAAACTATAGGTTAAACTTATAAAATCTACATGTGTTGCTACGAGTGTCCAACTAAGTCCCGGCTTGAACCAAAATCTATAGTAATAAACATACTACAACAATTACTAGCTATTACTACTACTACTACTATCTAACTAGCTAAGTAAAGTTCTTGGACTCTACACTTATAGTGCCTTATAACCTTCTCCCACTCATTATTTTGGAAAAAAAAACGGTTTTCTATTAAAATATCTCATAATTTAATTACTAAGTGATTATTACCAAAATTTAACTATTCAATCTAAATCACTTATGCAATCGAAATTTTAGCTCTTAAAATTCTAAGATTACCATATTTATAATAATTACTAACAATTACTAATTCATTCTAAACTATGTTTTTTCTAGGTATTGAACTCATTAATAACCCTAAAACATATTAAGATAATCTAGACATGCTATTAATGTGAAATTATCCAATTTAACTACTTAAATCTAATTCACATTATTTGTGTCCATTTATGGTAAAAATAAAAGAACTATACTACTTTATTATCCTAGGAGGCAAGTTAATAAAAATTAACTTTAATGCTCTGGTTAGCCAAGACCATTACACTATGTATTTAAAATAGTGCTTTACTCGCTAAACGAGTCATTAGGACATAAACGTGTATCTAAATGTGATTAATGGTCCAGAGTTAAAAATTTCAGTAAGAATGAATGGATATTTCATTAAAACGTTAAGCTGTACATGGGATCCCATAATATACATTTACAAAGTTGGTTACAGTTCCAAAAAAAGTAATTACAACTCAAAATTTACAACCCGCTAACCTAAGCAGAAAAAATAGGGTTTAATCCTAGTTCATCTGAGAAACCTTAGCCGTGGTGGTCAAGCGGTCGCATATGTACACGTCGCCACCTAAGCTTTCCAACTCATCTAGCTTTCCTTTCCCCTTACCTGCACCACATAACACCTGTGAGCCATGGCCCAACAAGAAAACTTAAGCATGCTCACAAGTAGTGAATAACACATTTCCAAATTATAAAAAACATGCCCAACAGTAATAACCCTACTCATGCATGCATACCATTCATATAAATGACTACAATGTCATATGGGGCCAGTCGCCCTAAATAAAGTAATTAACTAAATCATATCGGGGCTCTTTGCCCAAGTTACATGATTAATAAATCATATTGCGGCTCAGAGCCCTAGGATATGGGACTAATAAGTCACCCCAGGGCCCATTGCCCTATCCTCTCTTTAATCAGCCTTGGAGCTGGCCTAGCGTACCTGGCGCTTTAGTTCTCCACAACCTTTAGGTCAGACAAGCATATAATGTGCTCCTTATCGGGTCTAACCATATCGATCAGCGGTTAGCGCGCTATTGCTGCCCTTGACTCATAAGTCAATGCGTTTTGACCAGCACTCAGCGCTATTTTCGTTCTTGACTGATAAGTCAAGTCTTTTCCAATTATACAATGCTAACAGCCATTCATCACATAACAAATCTCTATATACAGAGCACTCACCATGCTTAATCAATAATCACAGGCGTAATCATAATCATGCGCATTAACAGGGGCCGACACCCTAATTAAGACTATGTTCAGCATTCGAGCCAAGCCCTAATCATGTACATCACATGACGGGTGCAGTTTTCTTACCTCAGGTCCGAGTGTAATGTAAAATTAGAATGACCCTCGAGCACGATCTTGATCCCGAGCCCCTAGCGATAACCTAGCCACAACCAAGTATAGAATCCCATAAAAAACGAGTAAATAAAAGCTTCTGGACCGAGTCCTAGCCTCCGAGACATCGAATCCTACTAAACCGGGTAGTATAATTGATCCCGAGCCCTTAGGTTTGAGTTTTCGCACTCAAAACCTCCCCAAGGGCCAAAATCCCTTAAGCGTCGCGTCCCCCAACCACTTGAGTCGCGCCCTGCTCAAGTCAGAGGCCTGAGCCTCCTTCCGACCTGCACTAGCGCCACGGCACACCCTATCAGGAACCGCGACTCAAAAGCCCAAAGCTACCTACTTCTCCTTTACCAAGTTTGAGCCGCAGCGCCCCAAGAACAGGGTCGCGGCTCGAGCTGCATACTCAGTTTTTTCTTTGTTTTTCTCATGCCAAATCCCTCCATAAACCTATCCAAAGCCAAATCCCATAAACAAAGTTCCCCAACCACTCAACAGCCCAAAACCATCAAAACCCAAGTTACAATCGAATCAAAAACTCATCAAAACTATAAAATCCAATCAAAGCTTAAGAACTCAAAAACTCAGAACTTAAAGCTTGGATTACCTCTGATTGAGTTCCACCTAAATCTTCTGGCTATCATGCTTCTAATCTTCCCTAGAATCATTATAAGTCTAACCTTGCTTGAATCCGAGCCCTATAACTCGAGTTTCCTTCGAAAATGAAACGAGTAGTAAAAAGGAGAACGGGAGAGAGAGAAAGTGTTTGAACGTACTTTTCTGTTTCCGTCAGGTTACTTCGAACTCAAGTAACCTTAAGTAAAACCCAAGGCTTGGGGTCCCAAAAATGCCCCCTAGGGTAAAATAGCCAAAATTCCCATAATTTCCTCCTGATCTCACTAACTTTAAATATATCCTCAAATATTCATTCTCATTACCTAATATCTCGGTAATGTGCTAAATACCCAATATTCCCCTTCACTCACCCTGGGTCAATTATTGGTCCCGTTGTGACTTTCCCGCTAACTTGCTCTCTAGATTTGCCTCATGCCGAGTAACCCAAATATATCCATATAATAATGTGGCCCCACACATATATCACATATATGCCAAATATACCCATAACAGACCAAATTACGAAAATTGCCCTTCTGATAAGAAACGGTCTCACATGCATATTTAATACACCTAAACATGCATATCAAGTCATATTATAATATAACTCACATAATCACATAATAACACCAATATATATGACAAAAACACATAATTTTCCATAGTTTGCCATCCTGGCCCCTTATTCAAGGCCCTAAGCCTTATTAGGTAATATGGGACATTACATTAACATTCATACATAACATGCATTTGAAATGATGCAATGAGTGGTGGTTCCTATTCTAAATGGCATGTGAAGTAATCATATCAGCATGTTACAAACCATGCAATACAATTAAACATTTGTTAAACGAAATTACAAATATGCACCAAGGCATTTATTGGGCTTCAAAGCTTCTTGTGATTTCCATGAGCTTTGTCCTTTGTTGTGGACCTTCTGATTGCACACTCAAACCCTAACCCTACGTTCTAAATGAGACGACTTAATTTCTAAAATTAGGATTTTATCAAAATAATAATTTCGTAAATTATCAATTAATAACTAATGGAAAGTGGTTACCATTTATTAAATAATATTTTCTTAAATTATTAAGTAATAACTAATAGTTTTCAAAACTATTATCGGTTTTTTGGGAAAAATAATTCATAATTAGTTTTATTTATAATAAATAGTTTCTTAAACTATTATTATAATTACAATTATTGGGATTATAATTACTCAAATTATTTTTAATTAATAATTAATTAGTTTCTATATATTTTCCAAAATATTTTTGCCTGATGACGTGGCATGTTTAAGAGGCACATGAGCAGCACGTGGTTATTATTAACGAAGGTCTGGTCGACCAACGACTAGAGTGTTAAGAGGAAATTAAAGTTAATTGATAGGCGCAAGGAATATGCTGAGCCACAAGAAAAGAAGGGGTGCCGAGTCATACGACCAGAGCTGCTCGTGGGATTGAGACAAACACTCAGAAATGGTTATAAGTTAGATATTTATGAGATTTTTAACTATTTTAAATGTAAATATCATTATTTATGTTTTTATTTTGTTATGCTTGTAAGTAAGTTAAGGACGGTCCATAGACTCATATGTACATCCATGAGTCTATAAATAGGACTCATAGGATTCATTTATGACACACGCAATATTTTGTATTCAGAGAGAAATAATGTTTTTATACGCAGTACTTGTATCTAGCTTTAAGAGTTGTGAAACTTGGTACACCCTTGTTCGCTGATTGCAAGTTTTGAGGTTTTACATCAATAAAAACACTAAGTGGACGTAGGTTATTACCAATCTCTGGGACCGAGCCACTATAAAATCCTTGTGTCGTTTATATTCTTGTATTCAGTTCTATACTTATTATCATTTTTGTGACTCTGTGTCGTTGACCAAATCGATGGTCAATACTATAAACTAAATTTTGACTCAAATTAAGGTGTTCAAAATTTTATATTTCTCTAAACGAAAAATTAATTATTATTCTTATTAGTGGTTTCTTAAACCAATATTTGACTTCAATAAATCAAATATTTATCATTAAAAATGAATAATAATAATTTAGTTTCATAAACAATGTATTTGACTAATTAAATATTCAAATGTTCTCAATAATCAAATTAAGAAAAAAGAACAATTCAATTTCTTAATTTTACATTAAGACATAAATGCATGTTTCCCAAAATTAACAATAAACAATTTATTTGATAATAAACTAATTAATTGATATAGTTAATTTTCAAAAATTTAAAATTATTTAATATAATAATTAATTAATTTAAATTTGAATTTGAATTTGAATTTGGTAACCATCACCAACTTCCTTAATTTTAAGGAGTAGAATATTTACTATTTGTTTCTTAAACAAAAACATCTGGATAATTAAACTAATAACCCAAATATTCTCATAAATATATTAACATTAAATATTAAAAATATATATATTAATTATTAATCTTTGATATTAAATAATGAAAATGTTTCCTTGGGTGCAATGTATTATTGTAATACATTGATCAATATAGTACCATTTATGCATCATTGCATCAATTGATCTAGTCTTGATCAATCCCATTGAAGGAACATTACCATCAACTGCACGTCACATTGCCCTCACTCATGGGAGGCCACATTGATCAATCATGATTGCATATTCATCATTCACGACACATTCCCCCGAGTTAAATATTTAAAAAAAAAAGATTGATTACAATAATAAAAAAAAATACAAAAACAAACATTTCATCCAATAACATAACTCAAATGCTAAAAACTTTCAAATTAAAAATTACATAAAACATATACCCAACAAAACAAATGGGTTTACATTGAATGAGATTCGGAAATAAGAACAAAACCAAAAACAAAGAGAACCATATAATTAGCTATCAATGTCATTCATCACATCCAAAAAGCATATTCAAAATATATAATAAATAAGAACAATTCTCAAGCCCACTCATAAAACATATGTTCTACGTGTTCAAATATTTAAAATAAAAACATATTAGATTCATGACATGTGATCTCAACTATAGCTCTAGTACCAATTGTTGGTTTTTGATCATATGATTGACAGTACAGCGGAAGCATGTGATAATATATAAAAACAATAATAACAATTATTAAAGCATAAGAACAAATCACTCTAAGAACCATAACTAGAATGAGATCTTTCTCATGTGCATGAATCTGAATAAGATAGAAAATTACAAATACCTTCTGGATGTAGAACACGTGTAGATCATATAGTGTCTTAGCCTCCTGCCCACCATTTTCCATACTATGACTTGCACAAAGAGAATGAGACATGTGGATGTCTATGCTATTTGGTAGGATACACAAGAACATGCTTTTGAATCTCACCAAATGAGAGAGTGTTCTTCTCATAATACAGAGAGAACAAAAGTTCTCTATTTTTCTCTTGGCAAATATATTATGAAATTACATGTGATGTATTTTTCTCATGATGTTATATTCTATTAATATAACAATCAAAAGAAGACCTAGCCCTAATCACATTGGGCCTATGCATGGGCCACAGTCCAATTGGGTTGTGGTTGGCGCCAACTGCAGGGTTGTTGGCACTGTAGTATTTTTATCTTTATAAAATGCTATTTGTTGGATCTTTATCATATTATTTTATGTAGTATACAATTATACCACAAAATTAAATATGATTAAATTAATTTTCAATAAAATAAATTAATTTCACAAAATTAGTAATATAATTTTATTTGACATTAAATATTATTTCATAAATAATATCTTAAACATTATTTCACAAATAATATTAATTTGTCAGATTAAAAATAATACTTTATTCTTTTTAATTATTTCCTTTTAATACCAAAATCTTACCTCTGTGTTATCGATCTAGCACGGGGACAGTATGGACCCGTGCTCCAATAATTTATTTAATGTCACTAACTCTTAGTTTCATTAATTAATTTATTAACTATGAATTATTCCACTAGAAATTTATAGTTGAACTCTCAAAACTACAGTCTTATATTATTAGAACCTATAACTATAAAGTCATTCATTGATTTAGTCATTTGCATGAGTTATCACCCTCTGCTATTTTTTCATAATTAGAGCTAGGTCTTAATGTTCGTTAACCTCTCTAATTATGTTTTTATCAATTAGTTCCATTGACCCTCTAATGAACATTATTCTATAAATTTAGTTACAGAATAAAATTTATGTTCTTTAACAGAAATTGGGTGCTCTATATTCAAGCCCTGAATCAACACTAAAAGGAACAACTAATCTGCTTTCATTTAAGTAAGAAGTAGATTCCACATTTGTGAAGTATGTTCCCAGCCACTTGTAGTTCTATGAATCCAAGATATCAGGAATTCGGTTGTAGGAATATTGAACCTTACCCGACAATTCAAAAGTCATAAAAGCACAAATATGAGTTCATTACTCACTTCAGGATTGAGGTCAAGTCTCAAACGAACATCGATTGATGAGTTTTGAACTTCTATATTTTAACGAAGATTATCAGAAGTTCTTTCTTTCATCGTGTCCAAGTCCAATACAATTTATATTGTATACGATACCTCTATCTTTTTGTGTTGCTACACTTAACAGTCTGGATAAACTGCTATGTCTTAAACAGAAGATAGATCATACTCATAATCTTTATTAAACAGCTCCCACTTTATTTAGCGATCACAGAAAATTTTTATATTATAATCTTGAATTAAATCCTCTTGTATATATATCATTATACATATACTTAATTCAAGACCACATCAATAATATTGGATCTTCATGATAAATGACATGTATAATTAAATACAAATATGAGTGCAAAATATTAACTTTATTTAATTAATAGTAATCGTTCATATAGAAATACACTTTAATGGCACAAATCCCAACAGAGTTTGGGGGAGAAATAAGATTAGAGATATTGCTTTTGAGGAGGAATTGGCTTCAAATTCAATTCCTACTATCACTTTTTACAATATTCAAGTTTCTATACTTGTCATTAATCAAGAAGTGAATTCATAACCTCAATAAGACAATATCGAACAACATCTCATTTATGATAAGGTAATTATTTTAGACAAACAAACTTAACAACCTCAAAGACTAGTGCCATTAATGAGATTCATGAGAGAAAGAATTTAAGGAAATAATGAAATGATGGAAGATTATACAATCAAATTTTATCATGCCATTAAAGAATCTAACTCTCAAAAGTTGATTGATGCCATAAATGATTAGTACCAGTCTATACAAGACAATAAAGTTTGAGAATTTATCTCATTGCCAAAAGGTGCAAAACTAATTGGTTGTAAATGAATATTTAAAACCAAAATGGATGAAAATTGCAATGTGGAGAAGTATAAGGTACGTCTGGTAACTAAAGAATATAGTCATAAAGAATGCATTAATTTTAAATAGACTTTCTCTCCAGTTTAACAGAAAGACAATTTTGGGACTAGCATGACACCGACTGCTCATTTTGTTCTTAAGTTACATCAGATGGATATTAAAATGACATTCCTCAATGGTGATATTGATGAAACAAGTTATGTGGTGCAACTAGAAACATTTGTCTCCAAAGATCCAAAGAATATGGTTTGCAAATTAAGAAAATCCATCAATAGACTCAAGCAAGCTTCTTGTTAAAGATACCACTATTTCCATTAAGTATTGTCTCGTTTGGTTTTGAGATATATGCTTTTGATAATTGTATATTTTACAGGTTTAGTGGGAGTAAGCATATGTTCCTGGTTCTATATGTTAATTAAATACTGCTTTCCACTATTGATACACTCATTTCGTATTATGGATTAAGATATATTGAGATTGTTCATGGGGTATTCTTGAACTAAAGCAAAATATTTATATCAATAAAGTATTCAAAAGGCTTGGCATGAAAGATAGTAGACCAGGTGACAACCTTTGTAGCTAGAGAAAATAAGTTGTCTAGGTCATTGCTCTAAAAGCAACCTTACAATTCAAGAAATACAAAAGATTATCTTTACTTTTGTTATTGGAAATCTAATGTATGCTCAAGCATGTACGTATTCGTATTGACCGTACATAGCAAGGATGTTGGATATATATTTAACTAACCTTATAAAGAATCATTGTTATGCAACCAAATGGGTTATAAGGATTCTATGGAGAATAAAAGGCTACATGTTCACTTATCATAAATCAGAAAATTTTGGAGATCATTAAGATTTTTTATTTTGATATAGTATAGTATTTAGTTACAAAATTTTCTCACTTGGCTGCAAAATTAGGAATGGTATTGAAAACCATTAAATATATTTTGTAATAATAAGTTGATCATGTTGCATTTTAGTAACAATATAATTTCTGCAAAGTCAAAGGCACATTGACTTTGAGTTATATGTTATTAAAATGAGAGTTCAGAGTAATAAGGTGTCTATAGAACATATAAGGACAAACTCGATGTTTTCGGATCTGATCACTAAGGATATATTACTTAAGGTTTTTCAATATCTCATTGCTCATATGGATGTGGTTGTTAGGATTAATGCCATAAAAGCATGTAAAGACATTTTATTGGTTTTAAATAAAAGTACAATTTTATTATATTTGAATGTTATAATTATTGTTTGAATTAATTATATAATACTATCAAGAAAATTCTCTATTCATTCATGATAATATAATCTTTTATTAGTATGAGATAATTAAGATCATATATAATGAATAAAATAATCAGTAACATATTAAAGTAAGAAATCTTTAATGAATTGTTACTAGTACGGTTTGTTAAGCATACGAGATGCAAATAATCTAAATTTGGATTACTAATGTGGATAGACATCTTAGTAAATGTGTTGTGTATAATAGAGATTATATATGACAAGTTCGATGATAATTAATTATCTTTATAAACTTTCCATTTGACGTAAAGATTTAATTTTTGTCATGATAGATGATTATTTGTAGATCAATCTAAATCCTGAGTATTCATAAACTCCTGTTTATTGGATATTTTTGATTCACTCGTTAAGGTCTCTTAGAATAATGAGGCTAATGACTTTTGTTTTGGAGATTCAATATCATGGATGGTTGGGAACATGAATTATAATATTGGAATCCATGCTTTCCTAAAGGATCGAATATTGGTTCCCTTAAGGGTTGATTCTGGAGCTGAATAGTTATTGAGCTCAAATCTATAATTAGATTATAGATTAATTATTCGCTAGTGAATTAATGGTACTTAAGCATCAAAAGGTAATTAGAAGGGTAAAACGGACCAACTCTAATTAACGAACCAATAATGGAGGACATAACTACATATATTGATTATAACAATGGACTACTAGAGAAAAACTCTGTAAATACAATTCTATAAATACTTAGAGTGCAATTCTATATTTATAGTGGAGTAATCATGGAATTAATAAATAAGATTATTAGATTAAAGAGTTTAATTAATAATATGGTTTATTGGAGCTTCGTATTATAGGTCAATGGTCCCCTAATCACCTTTGTCCTACACTGTCAAGGGTAAGGACGTCAAAAGAAATATTTGTAAAGAGAAATGACTAAATTGAAAAGGAATTAATTTTCCAGTGCAAGGAAATAATTATGTGATAATTATTGGTAATTGATTATGTAACAACCCAGATTTTCAAGACTCGATAATGTGTAAATATAAATGTTTTCATTTAACAAAATGTCTCAAAAACCCGTATAAAAAAAACTTTTTAAAAAGTCGTATGGCCATATTTAACATTTAGTTACAAACATATTTTATAAAGAGTAAAGTGAGCCTAGTTTAGGAAAATTACACAACATTTCCAAAAATAAAATAGCTTCCCAAAAGGTCGGTCCACATGTACATTTGCAAGGAAGACTCCAGCGCTCACTGCTTTGCCTTGCCCTTACTCTTACCTACAACATGAAACAGCTAGGTAAGCGAAAATTCTTAGTAAGATCAACTTTTAAACAAAAGCATGTAGAGAATTAGGGTTCCGGATCCATCCGGACCCTACACAAGAAATTTCAAGAACGCAAAGCGTCCTGGCAAACTTATGGTCATGCCTGATAACCAATGATAAATTATTTCCTATAAACAGATAAAATCCTGCACTAAGAAAATCCCAGAATAATCAAATATATTATATCGCAACTAATTCTTATCAACAATTATATCCCTACACTCAGAAAATCCCAGACCAAGCAGATATATTATTTCACAACTATATCTTATCAACAAATATATCCCTGTACTCAAAATATCTCAGAGCAAGCAGATATATCATATCACAATATAATTCGAGACCAACGCTCGACAATTTCCAACAATTCAGGCGTAACGCAACCTCCAACATAATTGCTAATCTGTAAGAGAGAACCAACTCTCAATACTAAGATCTAGCCAATAAATATCTCCATCAAGGTTAACTATCGCGTTCCCTAGGGCATCACTACTTATCCAAGAGTGAAATCGACTTTACACAGTTTTACAGAGACTTCTATGCTAATCAGTGGTGTTGGTGAGCAGTTGCCCCTAGGGTGTTCAACCTCACTCAATCTGGCAACCCCTAGTATCTCTAGGAACTCTCACTGAATGGCCAATATTCACAGCTGCTATCCGGGAATAACTTATCAGAGCACTTGTTCGGGTTCTAATCGGTCACTGATTAAGTAGGCATGACGGCCCCTGATCCCATTTGTTTTGGCGCCCCTAGGTTTAAGCAGCTAATCCTCACCTCTTGGCCACTCGTTGCGGTAATGAGCCGGACATAATAAAATCAAGCTGTGTGACGGGGATTAGCCGTCTAGGATATGAATGATATCTACCGTTCATATTTTCTAAATCACCACTCACTAGGCTAACGTCTCTAAGCAACTTTCTACGACAGTCTATATATGTGCATGTATCCCTATACTAACATACAAGACAATAATCATTTCATGTTGCAGCCATACAATATAAGTTGACTTACTTGGAGTCCTTAGCGCTCATCAGGTTTTCACCCTCCAACGTTCAGTCTAGTTACGCTTAGCCAATACTCTTTGGTGTTCTTGCTTAAGGTTTGGACCATCCTATCAGCTTTAGCTCCTTCAAAACCTTTCAAAAACCCTTAGGGAAAACCCTTCCTAGACCAAGACTTAGCTTCCAAGTTTCCTTGGTGTTCTTGAGGTTGAATATTGAGAGAAAACTTTGAGAGAGTTTTCAAAAAAGATGACAGATGAATGAGAGAGAGTGGTGTGGTCGGTTGGGGAGGGTTAGAAGAGTTTATCAAACTCTAAAATTCCTAAAAACACTTAAGTGCTTTACTACCCACTTGCCCACTTGACATTATCCCAAACTTTTAAATAAATGGGATTTAAACTTAAAAGTTAATCAATTTGGTCCACACCATTTCAAAACATCACATGGCCGGCCACCCATTGTTATATATGTGATCATTTTATTTTTTTTATAAAGGTTAATAATGATTTCCTAAGAAGAAAAGTCCAAATTGACTTTCTATACTTTTTTCACTCTTTTTAAGTTTTAAACACAAAACTTAACACTAAATAATTAAATTAAATGTCTCTCACATTTAATTTAATTTAATTAATCACATAATACAATTTAACCTAAGGTCTATTCATAGAATAAAATTCCCCGTTTCGGTAAAATTAGGCATTTAACACAAAATGCCCTAAAATTTCCAATTTCTTTTAGGTTTATTATTTTTGACCAAACTTTAACTTTTATGAATGTATTTTATTCCCAAAATATATTTTCCATAGTTTTTCATTTTATTTTCCGAGATTTTTACCCGATCAGGGTTTTTGTGTTGGTCCAGGACCGAAAGTCTTATCTTGACTTTTAAATCACAAAATTCATAATTTGGCTAGCAATAACTCATGGAATAATTTCCAAACAAATATAATATTATTTAAAATAATATTCTTAACTTGGGGACAAAAAATCCCGACCCGAGTCGTTTAAAGGTACCCGAAAACGCAGGACGTTACAGATTAATTGTGAATTAATTAATTATTTAACTATATAGTTTTTATTTTGAAAAACAATAGGTTAAAAATTAATATTAATCTTGTTTTGATTAATATAAAGAGAGAGAATAATAAATATCTTATTTATGATATGGTATTTATTTATTTAATTTAAAACTGATATTTTAAGATAAAGTTAATTTTGAATTAACTCATATTTATGTTGGGATAAATATATTATCTTAAAAGTTGATTAAATAAACAAATGAGAAATTAGGGAAGTTCTAATAGGGTTGGGCGACACACACTGTACAATACAGTGTGTGGTGCCTAACTCAGGGATAATTTTCCTTGGGATTTGAATTTTTAATTTCAAATAAGTTTGTTTAATTAGTTATTCAATTATTATTTTAAAATATAATTTAAATATCATTTTAAAATATAATTTAAATAAATAATTAAATGAAAAATCTCATCAGTTTCAATTTGAATGATATTTTAATTAAATAAATATTATTTAATTAGATTAAATATATTTATAAGTCTGATAGTATGTGACTTTCATAGAAAAGGTTTGATAATTATTTTTGAAATATAAAAATACAGACTCTCTCTCTAAAGCGATAGTTTTCTCTAAACCTCAAAACTATTCTAAACCTTCTCTCTGTCAAAACTCTCTAGATCTCATGTGTTGAGTTCATCTAGGGAATCACATAAATCAACATTTTTAATCCTATGTTCCCACACACGTCCTTGTGTGTTTAAGGATTGGTCTGGAAGATCAGGGTGTGAGATCTCAGAACACTGGATTGGAAGATCGTTGATTTATACAAAAAAACTCAAGGACACTTGATAGGCTACAAGAGGTAATCCCTGATCTATTTGTATGCGATTTAATATTTATATATGTGTATGATTATGTCTGCTATTAATATTTATTAAAATGAGTCCATATATTCCGCTCCGTACCTTTGATTTGATCATTTAATACCAGTAGTGGTATTACTTAAGATTGTGCTGGTTTAGTGGGAGTTTGTATTTTGAATGTTCTTTCAAGCTTACACATATTTATGGTTTAAGTCTGCAGATAAAGTATGGACTAAAAATTTGAGTACTCTGAATGTATTCTTTCTATTGAGATTTGAACATAAGGTTAGAAAGACTAAATAATTGATCTCAATAAAGTAGGACCAGTTGGAGATACGTATGTGTGGATCACATTTGCATGTAATTTTCATGCTACGCATTGTTAGGCTAGCTTTTACAGTGTTTTAGACAACCATTTTAGGGAATCTATATGCCTTTTTTGTTGTGTTTTTGCAGTATTATGCTTGTGTTTGCTAGTGTTTTCAAGATCCTATGCAGAATAGAGAAATGCACTAAAATATGTAGATATCTTGGGATTCTTAGCATAAAATGCCTAAATTGGAGAAACAAAAGTTAAGAGATTTCTGTTGGATTGATTTTGGCCTTTGACAAGGTTCTCGAGATTGAAAAGGCAAATTTTGCAGAAAAGTGATTTTGAGTCGTGGCGTTGTGTCATTAGGGTTGCAACGCTATGGAAGACAGAGAAGGCAGAAATATGGAATTGATAGAGGGCCACGATGCTGGATTTTTGAGTCGCAGCGCTATTGTTAGCATAAGTTGAGTTGAGACACTCTCTTTTGGAGACGCGATGCTAATTGAGGCAGAGACGATTGCGTATTTCTCTTTCGAAGTAGAGTCGGGGCGCACAATTCCGTGCGTACAAAAAAGGGCTTGCCTAATATTACATCATTGTCCTTCAGGTCTAACTCGATCAAATCTACTGGTAACTTTGTTCCTTCAATTCAAACTACAACGCTACGCACCCCTCTACTAGATAACGTTCTTTCCCCCGAGGGTAATTTCGTAACAAACTTATCTCTAAAAAGTTTGCATGGTTTATATAAGCTATCATTCATATTCATAGAGACAAAAGAATGCATAGCTCCTAATTTGAATAAAACATTACATGGTTTGCCAGAGATAGTGATCTGACCTGATACTACTGTATTGCTAGTTTCTGCCTCACCTCTTGTAAGAGAGAAAACTCTGGTCGGTACTAGTTTCTCATCCTTCTTTTGGTTTCTCAATTTTGGGCAGTCCTTTTTGAGATGACCCTCTTCTCCACAATTAAAGCAACTGTTGGTCTTATACCGGCATTCTCTTGAATGCTTTCTCTTGTAGATTTAGCACTGGGGATATTCTACGTAAGGTATCTTGTTTCCATTGCCTTTTGACGTATTTTTTCCTTTCTTGTCAGCCTTCTGGTTTTGACCATCATCATGTTTCCTCTTGTGGTCGTTTTGTTCGTTGTTGTTCTTTTTAGCATCTCTCCTGGCCGCACCTTCTTTCCAGATTCTATCTTTTGACTGTTCGGCTTCCAAGGCTATTTCCAATGTTTATGTGTACGTGGTTACTCCCTGAACTAGCTTCACATCTCAGCCTATCATTGGCTTTAGTCCTTTTACGAATCTTTGAATTCTTAGTGTATTGGTGGGTACCGTGTTCATTGCGAACTTGGCCAGTCAATTGAATTTTCCGGCGTACTTCATCACAGTAAAATTCCCTTGAGTAAGCGCGATGAATTCATCCACCCTTATGGCTAGAATTGCAGGACTGTAATACTTTTTGTTGAAAACCTGGACAAACTTGTCCCAGGTCATAATGTTTACATCTCGGGTTTGCTTCTCTATATCCCACCAGATGCAGACGTCTTTCTTGAGTAAACTCGAAGTGCACGAGACTCGGTCTTTATTCCCCAATTGCATATGCTCTAAGATAGATTCTACCGAGCGAAGCCATTCTTCTAATTCTATTGGCTCTGATCCGCCATCGAAGTTTGGTGGTTACTGCTTCCTGAAGCGTTCATATACTAACTCGTAGCGAGGCTTTGCCAACTATAATAATTGTGCTTGAGGAATTACTTGTTGCGCCACTTGTTGTTGTTGTCCTTGCTATATTTGGAATTCTTCTTCTCTCCTCCTTAGCTCTGCCCTAAGACAGGCATTCTCTTTTTCCAAGTTTTCTTTAGCGGCACCAGCTGCCAGTTCTTTCGCTACATTGGGTGCTTCTGGCACTCCCGGAGCTGCTAGCATGTTTGGAAATTCTACATATATGGAGGCGGCAACTACTCTTCTTCCTCGCCCTCTTCCCCTTCCTCGGCCTCTTCCCTGACCTCTTTCTTGGCCATTTAGTCTTTTGCATCTTCTTGGTTCCTGCTCCATATTTCTTTTATGTTTCCCCAAAAGAGAAAAAGTGTAAAAATTAAGACAAACAAAATAAGCAAAAGTTATAACTTAGTTTATTGTAGTATTGTCTCTTAGGCCCATCTGTCTACTAAAACCAACCTTATTACAATTAAGTCCAACTCGGGTAAATGGGCCTTAGCAATTAAATTTGTCTTGGATGAGAGTTGGGTTCAGTATGTCATACCCACTACTCAGGCCTTCTAACTTCCACTTGAACCTAAAAGACATGTTTTTAAACCCTTGCTTTATTAATTGTTATTTATTTTAATTAGGTCCAATCTAATAGTGCAAAAAAAATGGGCCTTCATAAATGGGTTAACCCATAAGAGAGGAATTTAAACTTTACACTTTCAATTGAATCCAAATTTCTTAACATTTACTAAAAAATAAAAGAAAATAACATGTTTTATTAAAAGAAGAAATTATTTACAAACTAGTGAAAATTTTCTAAAAATAACATAAAATTAAACTTAACGATGTGTTCTTATATTCATCTAATCTTTTGCATCGGATCCATCTTCTAGCATGTCCTGAGTGAAGTCCTCATATTCCTCTTAGGTGTAGATAAATCTTTAAGTGAAATGAACATTACTAAGAGATCCTTCCCTAAGGTTGTCTGCTAACTGATGAATCTTTTCTCCTATTTCTCCATTTCGTAATATGACATCTTCGAATATTCTAAAATTTCAAGCAAACCTATCCATAAATATGTCGTATTTATCTTCAACAGGTACATCATGATCAAATAAAACTTTGTTCCATGCTTTTAAACTCGGTTCTGCTAGTGGTAATTTGGCTGAGTGCATTAGAACTATGAACTTCTCATGTGATTTTGACAGGGTTGTATGACTACCAATAATCTTTTCTATCTCCTTATGAATTCAGTTGTTTCTAAGAAACACCTTTTCATACTCAGTCTCACCATCAAAGTCGATTATTCTTCTTATCACCTTAACTTTTCTAACGACACTTGGGTCCACTGTGTAAATTATGAAAATAACAATACAAGAGAAGCATTACAAACATATTTCAAAAATGAGTATACTTACTTGGCAGCGAGTTGGTCCTGTGTAGCTGTCGTGTGTATTTCGTGAGAGCGTTTAGGAGAAATCTAGCCTTGGCTCTGGTACCACTTGTAACGCCCTATTTTCTCATAATATTATTGAGAACACAACGTTGGATTATAAACATAAATATTGCTCATTTATTTAAGAAAAATCATAATAAGCAAAGGGATCCCATGTCTTTACAAAAATAAAATAAGAATTTTAACAAAATGAACCAAGCAGAATTTGAATAAAAAGAAAACTTGAAATACTTTCTAAATAAAGTCATAGGCTTGTTGATCACTCCTCAGCTATATGGTCCATCACTAAGCTCTTAGGTCTCACTCGCCACCGACCTTTTTATCCTCAATTGTCTGCACACTAACATAATAAGGAGTGAGCTCCTAAGCCCAGCAAGGAAAATACAAATAAAAATCATATAACAAGTAATCATAACAGTCATATCATAAATCATACGAAACTTCATATGCCCTAAAACATAAACATAATCTAGATTTTAACCATAGGTCATAAGAGATCATAATCATAGGTCATAATATGTCATAATAGGTCATAGTAACAAGATAGGTATAAGAAAAAGATAAGTGCTTGTACAATGGTGGAAATTAAGCCCTGGACATAAGTTTGCCATACAATTTTGGCAACCGAGCCTACCAGATATCAACTTAGGTCCGACACACATTTTTGAACACCTTATGTCCAGCCACACTTATCTTCTTTTTGTACTTGAAATGTTAGGGTCATACATATCACAAGCTAGGTCATAAACTAAAGTACCTAATTTTCCTTACCTTGAGTGTGGAAGACGAAAAGAAAAGAGATTGCTTTTGCTATAGAGAATCGCCCAAAACCTTTATATATGACATAAAAATTTAAGATTAGAGACTTATAATAAAACAATACTTCCAAATATTCTAAACCTCATAAAGTCACACCTTCACCCTAGAACCAAAAGATGAAATCTCGAGCCTTCACTTTCATGCCTATCTTCCAACTCCCTTCCTTAATTTCTCCACTATCCTTCAACATGTTTTTAAAATTTGAATCTCCCTCCCCCTTGGTAGTTTCGCCCATCCCCTTTCCTTCTCCGAGTCATGTGCTACAACTTATCTCTTAATGCCACATAGCCTCTTATGTAACAAATATGGAGTCAAAGTCCCCATTTGTTTGCTCCTTAGTCTCCCACGCATACGCTTAAGCCATTCAAATTCAAAAACTTTCAAATAGTTTAAACCATCGCCAACTTAGTCGCTTAGTTTCCTTTTCGTAAGCTTAGAGTGACACCTAGTTCCTTAAGTTCAAAATGAGTAAAAACCATCCTATATAAGCTCCACACACCTATGACTAGGTTGGTCTTAAACTTAGTTCTTCAATTTAATCTATTTCTTAATTGATTAATTCATGAAAAATCCACCTATTAATTTTGTAGGGAATTCTAGCCAATATATCTAAATTCAAATCATTTAAGAATTATTTTTATGCCACATGTATACCTATTAGACCACCAAATAACATGTGTGCATAATTTAATTAAAAACTTAAAACTTGTTATCTCTCAAAAATCAAGAGATGACGTGGCGAATGAGAAAGCGGCACGTGGCATCACAAGTCAGGGAAAAATGACAAAGGATTGAAAAAAGACCAATGAGCAAAAAACATAGGTCCAAGACCTATAGGGAAGTCGATTAGGCCTAAACCCCCGAGGGGTGTTCGGCAAGGCCCTAGCCCTAAGGGGTGGTCGGTTTGACATGCTCAAAAGCCACCTGGGCGGTCGACCCACCTTATTCTTCATAGGGTGGTCGGCCTAAACTCCCTAATACACTTCGCTAGATAAAGTTCACGCTCGTTCAAGCTGAAGTCATCAGGCCTAGCACCCAGAAGGTCATTAGGCCTAGCATCTAGAAGATCAGAAGGCCTAGCACCCAGATGGTCATCTTGTAGTGTCCTAGAATTTTTACTTAGCTAGATAGTAGTAGTAGTTAGTATAGTTTGTACTATGTTAGTTTCCGTGGATTTTGGTTCAAGTCGGAACTTAGTTGGAAACTCATAGCAACAGTTATGGATTTTATAAGTTTAACCTATAGTTTAGAAATATTAATTATAACATAAGGTTTGATTAATAATGCTGGTCCTAGAAATATTATTTATTATAATCTAAGGTTTAGATAGAATTAATAAGAGCATGACACTTGTCATAATCGTGTTTATTAAGGATTTAAGTATTTTTGATGAATAGTTTAAATAAAAGAAAGATATAGAAGCTCTAGAACCTTCCAGCAGCTGTTAGGATCACGTTTTGACTTAATCAAAGCTATTTAATCAATTCAAAATATGCTAAAAAAGTGCAAATACATGTTTGATATATCAACGCATGCCGATATATCACAGCTATATTGGTCGATATATCGCCTACGGAAGATACGGAAAACACATCGACTTTGAACGAACGAATGAACAGGGCTCGGGAAAATGGTCTAGGCGATATATCGCCCAGAGTAGGAGATATATCTCCCCTGGTGCATTATTTTTGAAAGTTTGGGTTTTAAATTTAAAAATAGCCTTAACCACTTGGACCTGCCTTTGAATGATTTTGACCGAGTTCTGGGAATCTGTTGAATGAAAATTAAAATCTTTTTCATTTTATATTCATTTATTTATTAAAATTAAAAGGGGTTAGTTTCACTCCTTGAACCCTATAAATAGGACCTAGTACACAGCCATTTTCTTCATTCTTCAAGCAGTCTTCAAAGCCTCCAAGTTGCTAAGATTACTATAGAGAGAAACACTTGGGTTTTGGGGTAAAAGCTTTTCCAATCTAAGCTTTTCTAAACACATGGGAAGTAAGATATGGAGTTATTTTGGTATCGAGGTATAGATCAAGTCATAAGATCATTCAAGGTATTCTTATCCTTAAGTTCAGTTTTTCATAGTACTTTAGTTTTCTTTCAGGTCCTAACTCTTGTTTATGATTCTTGGTTAGCTGTTTAAGTTTCTTGAAACTTAAGGTTCTTTTCGGTAAGTTTCCTATTTGATGGTTTAGTTCTCTTTTCCATCCCTTTTCTTTCGAAACTCATGGTTTTACTGTTGGTTTTAGGAGTGTTCCAAATCCCGTTCTTGTTCCCAAATATCCCAGTTTTTGGTAAGGAAAATAGGTTAGATTATATGTGTTTATATGTTTATGATATGATATGTTTTATGCTATGATATGTATATGTATAAAAATGTTGTAGTCCTTGGGCATATGACTTTCTTAGATAGCAAGCCCCAAGAATTTATGTTGTAGTCGCTTGGGCATATGACTAGCTTAGATAGCAATCCCCAAGAATGTTTATCATTTTCATGGTTTAGAGTTATGATTTACCCTACCTCGATTAGTAGACAGAGGACCTAGATGGTTTTATCACATGCCATGTTAATGAGTTAATGGCCACTAATATTGTATTCCTATATGATATATGTTTTTTTTATAGTCATACATTTTATAGTATATGTATATGATATAGTCTTATGTTTATGATTTATGATATATGTTGTTAGTAGATTTTTCTTGCTGGGCATTATGCTCATTCCTTTATTTTTAGTTTGATGTAGGAAAATGAACATGGAAGGCGGGAAATATTCATGGTAGCTTGGCATGTGTGTTGAGGATGAATGAATTGAATGGACTACGTGAAGATCGAGGATGACGTTGTTTAAAGTCTTTTAAATTATGTTTTGATGTATTTCCGCATTTAGTATTTAAACAATTAAAGTTTATGTTTTATGTTTTATAAACAATGGGATCCCATTTCATATCATATCACATTTTATATTTTTTACCTTATTTTGTATTTGGTACAATATTTTTGGGTTTTAAATAAATTTATGTTATTTCTTATGTATGTATGTATTCAAATTAGTAGCTATGTCATAGTAGTTTTTTTTTAATGGTCCGAGTTCTTAGAAATAGTCGAGGAATTACACATCTGGCCTAGCACCCAAGCTCTAAAGAGTTGTCGGATCTAGCACCTAAGTCTTATAGACCAACCAAGACTTAGCATTTTCCTGAAAGTTTCTATCGTGCATCGTCAACCATGATCCAGAGAAACAACGAGAAGACCCACGATCTCATAATCATGGGGAGGTGGACATGTATCTCCACTACCCAATAATCGTGTACCAAACCACGATCCCAATATTACTGATCATGTAACAGCCTTTGGGTACTATAAATAAAGGACCCATGGCTTCATTGAAGGGGATTTGACGAATATTTTTGGGAGAAACTCTGGGAAAATTAGTAACGAGTGAATACTTCTGTTCATCCGTGTAATTTTCTATCTAGTGATTCAATACTAAAGACTAAGCGGATTAGGTTATTACTGTTCATCAGAACAGAGCTGAACCACTATAAAATTTATGTGTATTTTTTTAAGATATTTGTATTATGTCGTATATTATATTTATTTCGTTCAAAAGGTGTCGTGTATTGTACATACGATCGTTGGCCAATTTCACAGGTCAACATTTTGGTGCTTTCATTGAGAGTACGAAATCAAGGAACACAGTTTCATAAGTTTTACGATGCCTCCAAAATTGAGCCAGACAAAGAAGACAGCTCCTAGGGATTCCACCACTCAGGATCCCATCGATCCGATTAATGAACTTAGGTGGAGGTTGGAGATCAACCTGATGCGGAAGATCCACAAGATTCTCACCAGGAGGAGATGGCGCAATTTCTGGCGAGGCAGGAGGCCTTTGCTGCAGAGATTGCCCTCTAGTGGGCGACTATGGAATGAAAATGACGGGAGATACACGAGTAGGTATAGATGATCCTGAGGGAGCAGGAATTTGATTGGAGGCACCAGGAGGCTGCTGTGGCCATGGAGGCGGCTACGAGCAGCGGCTTTGAGCAGCGGCTAACGCTGAAGCTGCTCAGGCGGTGAAGGAGGCTTAGGGCAAAGCAACAAAGATGCGAGACAGCAGTAACAGGGAGTCCCGGGGCAGGAGTCGAACCCCAAGGATGCTCTTAGAGCCACTTTCCCAAAGACAGGATGAAGAGATGCAGTCTTAGACTGCCTCCTCCCTGACTAAAAATAATAACACTTCATCTCGGTGTAAGTGTGTTACCAACCCGAAGGCCCCCTCCCAGGGGGACAGACGAAACGACACAGGAGAGGAAGGTCAGACATCTGAGAGGTGTGACAAGAATGGAAATGGTCGCTCAAAGTCTCAAAGTCATGTAGGAGGAGAGGCTCGGGGGCAGAATTACACCAACAAGGGCAAGGCAGACCTACCACCCCTACACCCTCAGTCTCATAAGCGGAAAGAACCGATGAACAACACCAATACTGTGTTCGATAGGCTCGAAAAAGATGCATAACCTCTGGATCTAATGGAGGTCATCAAACGAAGGACCATCGCTCAAGAGGGGGTACCAGGGACGTCTTCCCCACCTAGAGCAGCGATCCCACTAGCAATGGAGGCTCAAATAGATGCACTCACCATGGTTGTTCAGGGCCTAACAAAGAAACCTTCTGACATCGATCTGGCTCATAGAAGTGGGAGTCCCTTCAGTACCGAGATCCAAGCTGCTCAACCACCACCAAAATACAAGACGCCGAAAATTTCAACATACACTGGGAAGGAGAACCCAGTATGGCACATTGGAAAGTTTAAGGATCAGATGGAGTTACTCGATGTGGAGCATGATTTTAGGTGTAGGGTATTCCCCACCACTCTCTCTGACTCAGCTCAAGAATGGTATTGGAATGTCAAACTTGGATCCATCACTTCCTAGGAGCAGTTTAGGAAGGAATTTTGCAAGGTCTTCAGTGCTAGACAGATTCAACAAGTTTATGCCAATTAGCTAGCTGACATCAAGCAAGGGAAAGATGAATCCCTGAAGGACTACATCCAAAGATTCATGAGGGAGGAAAACCGAGCATCCACAGTAAGAGATTAAGGGAAGTTCGTTGCCATCTCGGCAGGAATAATTTATCGTAGTCCCTTGTGGGATAGCGTACATAGGAACCCCATCAACACCTTGCAGGAGTTCCTGGATCGAGCAGAAAAATACATGAAGCTAGATGATGCTATCATGAAAGAAGAAAAAGGCATAAACCATCTGACCAGTATCAAGGCAGGCAAGAATGGTGCTAACCCTCCGGGTAGCAATAGGGGAAACGGTAAGAAGAGGAGCACCCCAAGGGCTGAGTAGAGTGGAGAAAAGAAGGCTAAGTCAGCACCAACTGACAAACAACCTAAGAATCAGCCCTACCAGCCCAGGTTCACCAACTATACTATCTGGACTACATCAAGGGTTGAGATTTACTTGGCAACATACCAGGAGGTACCATACTGAAAGCAACATACTAGGAGGTTCCATACCGAAAGAGGGACAAGAATAAGTTTTGTCGTTTCCTTAATGACTATGGGTATGACACAAACGAGTGCAAATAGTTGAAGGAGGAGATAGAGTTTCTCCTCCAATCAGGAAAACTCTCGAGGTACCGAGTCAAGACCGAAACCCCTAGATGGTATCAAGAGTTCCGAAGGCAAATGAGTCTACCACTGGAGTTAGTGACTGTGGACTTCAGATTGGATACCATATGTGGGGGCCCCACATAGCAGACAATAGTAAGAATGCTGGTGAGCGATATGTAAGGAACCTAAGACATGAAGTAGGGGAGTCTTACTAGCGCATGGTAGTCGAGGAGCGGTCTCCAAAAAATCTGAAGTATGAAAGTGAAACTCTCACTTTTACGGAGGATGACGCCAGGCATGTGAGGTACCCCCACAATGACCTTTTGGCCCTTACCATTCAAATTTCCAATGCCCGAGTGTAGAGATGCTTGTTGGATACAAGAAGTTTAGTAGATATCATCTACAAATCATCCCTCGAGAAGATGAAGCTCATGGTCAAGGACCTAACGCCTTGTTCCCAAGTGATATATGGGTTCACGGGAGAATGCCTAGCACCAGCAGGAACTATCAGATTACTGGTCATGGTGGGGGATGCCCCTAGGCACAAGACTGTGATGCTAGAGTTCTTGGCGGTAGATTGCTCATCATCTTACAATGTAGATCTCGGGAGACCCCTCTTGATGGCATTACACGCAGCAGTGTCTATCTGGCATATGTCTTTAAATTTCCCCACAATCACAGGACAAGGATGCGTACAGGGTAACCAAAGGTAGGCATGGGAATGCTATAACGCGTCAGTGGTCAAGGTAAATAAATAAGCATGCGTAAACAACATGGTAGTAACCTACTGCGACGAGGCTCCTTTTAACGAAGATTTGTTATTATAGCATGTTTCCCAAGGTGAGGGAAACAACATCGATCCTCACTTTGGGGATGACGTCATTGGGGTAGGACCAGTCAAAGATCTTGATGAAGTCCTATTAGATGAGGAAGACCCGACTAGAGTAATCAAAGTCGAGAAGGAGCTAAAGGTGGAAATTAAGGCACGGTTGGTAGAATTTTTGAAGAAGAAACAGGACATCTTTTCCTGGTCACATAAGGACATGGTTGGAATTTCTCCATACGTAATAACCCATGTCCTCAATGTGGACAAACACTACCCACCGGTGCAACAAAAAAGGAGACTGCTTGACAAAGACCAATCTTAAGCCCTGAAGGAGAAGGTCGAGTGGCTCTAAGAAAATGGTTTTATAAGGGAGGCCTACAACCTAGATTGGGTATCAAACCCCATGCTAGTCCCAAAATCAAACGGGAAGTGGAGGACATGCGTGGACTTCATAGATTTGAACAAGGCCTTCCTCAAAGACTGCTTCCCACTACCCAAAATAGATCAACTGGTCGATGCAATTGCAGGACATGAAATACTCTCATTCATGGATGCATATTCTGGGTATAATCAAATAAGTATGCACCCTCCCGACAAAGAACATACCACCTTCCGGACGGACAAGGGATTGTATTGTTATAAGGTAATGCCATTCAGCTTGAAGAACGCAGGAGCCACCTACCAGCGTTTAGTGAATGGCATGTTTCGAAACTTGATTGGAAAAAATATGGAGGTATATGTGTAATGCCCCAAATTTCCTAATAAGGTTTAGGACCTTGATTAGGAGGCCAAGAGGGCCATAATTGATTTATTATGATATTTAATGACTATATGCGTGTTTATGTGAATTATATTATTATATGATGGTGAATGCATGCATATGGGCTCATATTTTAAATGCAAGGGCATTTTGGTAATTTGGCCGTTGGGGGCGTGATTGTGTAATTTTATGCATATGGGTGAATTATAATTTTACCACATTATATGTGGATTGGTTCGAGCCTTTCGACGTGAGACGATCATGGGAAAGCAAGTTTTCGGTCTAGTCATAACGGGATTAAGTTCGGGGCTCGGGGTGGGTCTCTGGGTGATATTAATGATTATAGCGTTACCGGGGATTTTAGGGTAACGGGATATGAATTACTGGTGTTTGAGGATATTGAGATTAGCGGGATTTGGGAAGCGTTAATTATGATTAACGGGATAAGCGGAAAGTACCAATTTTACCATTGAAATGGTTTTAGAGGCTTTTGATGGCTTAAGGGTATTTTTTTCATTTAGGGTTTTGGATAAATATGACATGAAGGCTGTAGAAAATACAAAAATAAAACAGAGCCTATCTTCATCTTTCTCCCTTTCTTCCCGTACAAGTTCTCCTTCACCCTTTTCTTTAAGTTTTGAGAGCCTATCTTGAGGAAGCAAGCTAGGGAGTCAAGCTTGGGGAGGTTTAGCTTGAGTTCAGCCATTAGGAGGGATTCAAATCGTGTTTGAGGTGAGTTTTATCCACTAACTTTCTGGTTATACCCTGTTTTAGTGTTAGTTTTCAGCTTGTGTTTTTATGGTGGCTTGTTTGAATTGATGGAAGTTTTAATTGGGGTTTGTCTTGGGTTTTGCTAAGGGTGTGGTATAGAACAAGTTTAAGTATGGTATTGGAGGTTTGAGTGGTGTTTAAACTGAGATTGAAGGGTTGGTGTCAAGAGAAATCGTAGGGGAGGAAAAACAGGGGTCTTGGCTGAACTGGAGGTTGCGCCGCGGCATGGCTAGGGAGAGCCGCGACCCTTGGAGGATGCTGGGTTTGGGCGCCTCTGTTTGAGGGGCGGGCCGCAGCATGGCCAAGGAGGGCCGCGGCCCTTAGTGACCTTTTAGCCCAAAAACATGTTTTAAGCTTGGGGATTCAATCCATAGGCCTCAGGGTTGTACCTAGTACCTGGTTAAGTGGGGATTGATGTCCCGGAGGCTAGATATTGATTTGGGAACTTATGTTGATCATTTTTATTAATGATACCTTATATTTGGTTATGAATAGGTGACCGTTAAAGGACCAAAGGACTGATCGTTCTCAAAGGTCGTTTCTTTTATTAATTCTCGCTCGAACCCAAGGTAAGAAAACTGCACCCCATATGTGACATGCATGACTATGATTGATGCATGTTGGATGTTTAAATGTAAACATTGATAGGATAATGAATGCCTGGCAAGCTTGCCCATTTGCATATGATTATTATTGAGGCATGCTGGATGATTAAGTGTGATGCATGTGATGCACGAGAAACATATGATTAGGGCATGCCATGAGTGATGAATATGAGATTGGCCAGAGCTTGTGTCTCTGAGTTTGTGCATGATCGTGATTATGCTGGAAACTGTTTAGTAAGCATGCTGAATGCCCTATTCTTGGATAATTGGCATATGATACATATTGATAGCATTGCTTACTTGTGCATGGTACTGACTAATTAGTCAGATTTGGCAAAGGTGCTAGGATCAACTGTGAAGCTGTGACTCATTAGTCAGGTTCGGCAGTGGTACTGGGCACTGGTCACGTTGCACTGACTCATCAGTCAGAATTGGCAAAGGTGTTAGTATCAGCTGTGAAGCTGTGACTTATTAGCCAGGTTCGGCAGTGATACTGGACACTGGTCACATAGCGCTGACTCATTAGTCAGAACGGTCTTAGCGTGGTTCACGCAAGCCAACAGAGATTAGATCTAATCGACTATTAGCATTGAATGACTCAAAGAGCATTAATGCCAGACCGACCCCGAGGGTCGATTAAAGAAATAAGCGGTTGGAGGCTAGTGGCTTACCTAGCAGCCACTCTCCCTCTTGAATCATGTGATGCTCACTCATTGGTTTAAAAGTTTTATGCTCAGTATGATTATAATGATAATCATTTGATAATGTTTATGTATAGTGTTATGTTTTCTTGCTGGGCTTCGGCTCACGGGTGCTATGTGGTGCAGGTAAAGGCAAGAGGAAGCTAGACCATCCTTGAGTTGGAGGGCTTAGGTGATGACGTGTACATATGCAACTGCTCGTCCGTCACGGCCGAGGTTTAAAGTGGAACTAGGGTTGAACCCTGTTTTGCCGCTTAGAACGGCCTGTTGTAAATATTTTCTGTAATAAACTCTGAAATTTATATTTTCGGGATCCCAACATATATATTAAACGTTCTAGTGAAACGTTACACCTTAACCAAGATGTTTAATCCCTAAACCGCTAATCATACTTAGTTCACGATTTTGGCCAAATGACTCGATTAGCGAGTTTAGCACTGTTTACAAGGCACACCGTAACGGTCCCAGGAGTTGGGGCGTTACAATATGTCGACAACATGTTGGTCAAGTCCAAAGAAGCTGGAGGGCATGTTCAAGACATGGAGGAATCTTTTGCAATACTTAGAAAGTATCGTATGAATTTAAATCCTCTAAAGTGCTCATTTGGAGTTGGTTCTGGTAAGTTTCTCAGATACATAGTCAATTCATATGGAATCGAGGCTAACCCCAAGAAGATCAAAGCATTGATCGACATGAAGTCACCTACCACAATAAAAAAAGTGCATAGCTTAACAGGGAGAGTAGCTGCCCTCAGTAGGTTCATATCAAAGTCTATGGACAAGTGTGTCCCCTTCTTTAGTTTACTGAGGGGCAGCAAGAAGATCCAATGGACCAAGGAATGCGAGAAAGCCTTCCAAGCCTTGAAGGAGCATCTCGCTCAATCTCTCATCCTAGCGAAGCCAATAGATAGAGAAGTACTATTCATCTATTTGGCAATCACCGAGCATGCAATCAGCGCTGCTTTGGTGAAATAATAGAATATGGTACAACACCTTGTGTACTTTATCAGTAAAAGGCTAGTAGATGCGGAGTCTAGGTATCCTCCTCTTGAAAATCTAGCCTGTTGTTTAGTAATTCCCTCTCGAAAGTTGTGCCCATACTTCCAAGCTCACTCGATTTGAGTCCTAACCGATCAACCTCTATGACAAGTTCTTCAGAAACCAGAGGCCTCGTGACGATTATTCAAATGGGCGGTGGAGTTAGGACATATTTATATAATTTATCATTCGAGGACGACGATAAAAGGACAAGCATTGGTGAAGTTCATAGTCAAAGGCACCAACCTTGAAGACTCTTCCTACTAATCGAAGAATGGAGATACCGAGAAGGAAGGAGATACTCCTGTATGGAAGCTATATGTTGATGGAACATCCAATGAACACAACTCAGGAGCAGGAATCATACTGATCACTTCGAAGAATCATTGAATCCACTGCGCTCTCAGATTTGGATTCAACGTGTCAAACAACGAGGCAAAGTACGAGGCATTATTAGCAGGATTACGTTTATCTCAGGATGTGCATGCATAGTCTCAAGAGGTACTCGATTACACAAATCCTGAGGGAGCAGAATGCCAATGCTAATGCCTTAGCCAAGCTTGCCAGTGTCAAAGATGCAGACACCCTGAATGTTGTTCCGGTTGAATACTTGGCGGAAATAAGCATAACTGAGCAGGAGGCACTACTTGTTGAGTTAGGAGATACATGGATGGCTCCTATTATTAACTATCTCAACCAAGGAGTAGTACCCAGTGATCGGAACAAAGCAAGGAAGTTGTTGAGACAAGTTTCATGGTATATGATAGTCGAAGGGGTCCTGTACTGACAAGGGTACTCCCTACCACTGCTAAGGTGCATTACACTAGACCAGTCAAAGTTGTTAATGATCGGAGAACATGAGGGGTTTTGTGGAGATCACGCTGGGGGGCAGATCCTATCAAAGAAAATCCTAAGACAAGGATACTTTTGGCCAACGATGAATGAAGACTCGATGGAGTATGTGAGAATATTCCACAAGTGTCATATGTTCTCCAAGATATCCCGAGTGACACCTAATGAATTAACACAAATGAAAATCCCTTGGCCCTTTACTGTATGGGGAATCGAACTGATAAAAAAGCTACCCACGGGAAGGGGAGGAGTCTAATTTGTTGTTGTAGCTGTAGACTACTTCTCCAAATGGACTGAAGCAGAATCGCTCGCTACCATCACCTCGAAGAAAGTTTTAGACTTTGTGGTGAAGAATATCATATGTCGATTCGGTCTACCGAAGAAGATAGTCTCAGACAATGGGACTCAATTCAATAGAGATATGTTCACCGAATTTCGTACAAGGCAGGTAAATACAAAGAGCTTTTCCTTGGTAGCACACCCTCAAGCTAATGGTCAAGTAGAAGCTGTGAACAAGACTATCAAAGACACTATGAAGAAACACCTTGAACAAGCCAAAGGAGCCTATCCAGAACTACATCCAGAGGTCATATGGTCACATTGAACGATGGCTCGAATGGAGACAGGCCATACGCCATTCTCTTTGGCATTTGAATATGAAGCCATGTTGCCAGTTGAACTCACTCCCCCATCGCATAGACGAGGGACATACGATCAAGGGAAGAACCATCAACTAATAGAAGAGTCGCTCAATTTAATCGAAGAAAGACGAGAAAATCCAAGCCTCAGAGTAGCAAAGCATCAAAAAATGTGGCCAAATACTTCAACTCCAGAGTGAAAGATCGAAAATTCCAAGTTGGAGACTTAATACTCAGGAGGGTGTTCCTAAACACTAAGGACACTGCAGCAGGGGTACTAGGGCCTAATTGGGAAGGGACATACCTTGTGAAGGAGGTGATCCCACTAGGGACGTACAAGATAGCTCGATTGGAATGGCGAACACCTTCACCGGTACTATCAATGAAGCAGTTCAGCAGCGACACAAGTTTTAATTTGTAAATGTAGTATTTTCAAATTATCTATGTCACAGCCATTGTGCTTCAATGAATGAATGAATTTAATTTCTTAAGTTTCTCTTAATTCTTTAAATTACATTCAGCAAGAGAGAGGTCCTAGGACCTTCTCGCCAAATTATTTGATCATGTTCGATCTTGGTTCTTGAGGAACCTATCGACCCACACGATCAACAAGAGAGACAGGTCCTAGGACCTTGTCGTCAAATTATGGATCATGTTCGATCTTGGTTCTTGAGGAGCCTATCGACCCATACGATCCAAACAAGAGATTGGTTCGAGGACCTTGTTGATAATTTATTTGATCACGTTCGATCCTAGTTCTTGAGGAACCTATCGACCCATACGATCAAAAAAGAGACTAGTCCTAAGACCAGTCGCCATCATCAGATCATAATCGAATCTGGTCCTTGAGGGACCGATCGATAATTTTATCTAAGAATTGTTACAGGCTCAATTAGCCCATCTAGACCCGGTTGGTCTAACTTAGACACTTTCGTCTACAATCATTATAATGAGTACATGAGAGATTACGTAGATCGTGATCGACACTTGCTACACAATATGCATCTGTGTATAGGTATCATTCCTACTGAGTATGAAACCATCACCCGACTACCAATGAGGGACAAGCATTTGCTACTTGCATCATTGGGTGCAAAGGATAATACTATGTGTCTAAACGCTCAAAGTAAGGCATGGTCAAGTAGCAAGTGACCAATGCTTTTAAACCCATGATCACTTGGGGGGCATATAGTACATACCAATTGGGGTATACACAAGCAATGAGAATGTGACCTTAAGTACTAAGCAAGCTCAAGTTTTTCTAGGACATTTGTTCAACATATTTTCCGAAAGTGCAAAAAACAAAAACAAAAAAGGCATTAGTGGAGAGACTCCTATCCAAGTCCCTTATATGGTGGTCGACCTATCACCCATGGGGTGGTCAACCTGACTATTTTGTTCATGGTACTTGGTGAAGTATCGTACTACTCACATTACCATGGCTGTTAGCATGAAAAACGTAAAGGAGTAAGGTTAGTATGGCACGTGAAATACATGTGTTCAGAGGATACTGATACCTGAACCAATGAGGGTTTTGAGTTGATATACTTAGTAAGCATTGGAAATAAAAAATTTCAAACAATACACTGAGTACTCATAACAAAAAAGCATAAAGGGATAAAATGTCATATATAAAAATTGTCAAGTACAAGGTTCCCCACCAATGGCACGAAAGGAAAGACAGAGTAAGAGACCAAAAGATGACTAACTAGGGCAAGGAGTATCATCTGAAAGACCACCCTGAGCCTCGTCAGCCTCATGAGCCAGACACTTCCTAAGCTCCTTTGCTTGCGTCTTCTCGAGAAGGAAATCCAAGTTCAGATCTTTGTTGGACTTCCAGATCAAGTAGAAGCAAGAGAAAGATGTCTCTGAATATTCCTCTTGAGCCTTGTCCGGGCAGCCTTGACCTCTTGCTCCTTCTCGACAAGAGCATCCTTCCGCAGTTGATCCACGTCGACAATCATCTTCTCCTTCTCAGCTTTAGACTGTTTGAGCTGATCGACAAGTTTCCCCTCTATCTAGGTTACCCTGAGAGTCAACTCGGTCACTTTCGGTTGTTTAAGCTCCACAGTACTGCAGAGAGTGTTGATCTCTTCATCTTCCAAAGTAATGTCTGCATCCCTAGAGCCAAGAATGTGCCTAAGGTCCAACACCTCATGGCGTACAACTTCATGCTCAGAACGAAGGTTGGAAAGCGTAGAGGTATACTCTACAGATCTGTCATGGACATGGGAGACCAACATTAGAGCCTGCAACAAACATACAAATGTTAGATAACGTTAGAACATAAACTAACCAGACAAAAAGAAAACTGTAGAGGACTTACACTCTGAATGTCGAGGAGTGACTTCGTGAGGATGGTGCTCAAGTGCTCATTCTTAATCTTGTCGACTGCTCCAGATGGGACGCTTTGTCCATGATGGAACCTAAATTTTGTATGGTAGACTGGTGTGCCTCAGATAAGGGAGCAGACACAGAAGAGAAGGCACCCACATCAATAATACTATGAGGAACCAGCATAGGCAAGGATGGCTCTACCTCTGCGATAGGACAAGACGCCAAAGGAGTCGGAGGAGGCACCTCAGGAGGAACCTCCGTTATCGACTCAACCTAAACCCTAGCCCTCTTGGTCGCTCGGACGGAAGGGCTAGTCTCAGTTGGAGTTGACCTATGTTGGTTATAAACAAAGATGATCATATCTAAACCTGTAAAAGAAGATCAAAGATTAGCGGGATATCAAATACAGACGAAACATAAAGTAAAGATGATAAAAGTGTCGAACCTTCTAAATGAGATTTGGGTCCAAACGTGGCTTCATCAAAATCATCTGAAGCAAGCAGTGAGGGCACGGATGTACCTACGTCATCACCCTCATGTCCAACTAGCACGGGCAAAGAGGGTACCTCCTCGATATGAATAGGTCCTGGGGAGTCTATGGCGTTCACTACGATAGTAGAAGGAAACAACCTAACCTTCCTAAGGTTTTCTGAAGTAACGAGGTTCTTGACATTCTTCTCTTTAGGGGTCATGGAAATCAATGCCTTAGCCCTAACAGTCATAGCCTGGGTTGGGAGCGGTCTATAAAAAGGCCCGACGTGCTTAAACTTGGAGTAGTTGGCCTCTGCATCCTTAGTGAAGAAATAGTTGTCGGCATATCTAAACGCCTTGCTATTTTCAGAGATCTCTTCCAAGAAGGTGTAGGTACCCTCGCTCGTATAATGGTGGAAGTGGAAGTACCCCGAGTGGCGCTGAGAAAGGTTCATCTTAAGATCAAATAAGTAGTGGATCTCATGAGGTACTGGAGCAGCCCATTTTCTATGATGATAGATAATGTACAACGCAGATAACACCAAGATCGCGTTGGGAGCCAGCTGAGAGGGACTAATACCAAAATAATCTGCCACACTCTGGAAGTATGGATGAAGAGGAAGTAGGGAGCCAGACTTGATGGAAGAACATGTCCAGGCGCACATACCCAAAGGCGGGTCCTCAACTCTGTCATCTGGACCAGGGATAGTAATAGAAACGCCAGAGAGGCCAAAGGTCTTCCTCAACTTCCTCCCACGATTCAAGAAGTTGTACAGAATTACAAACATGGTTAGCAGATCCAGAATCAATAATCCAAACGGATTTATCATTCTCTAAAACACATGTTTCCAAGATAAATGAACTATAATCATTACCTTTGTTTTTAGCTGCTAGAAACTTGGGGCAATCCTGTTTCCAATGCCCCTTCTCTTTGCAGTGAAAACACTTACCTTTACCTTTCTTGTTTTTCTTGTTCTTCCCCTTAGGCTTCTGTGCACTTGGTTGTGCACTCGTCTTTGCAGCCTTTGCACGCTTGGGGTTGTTGTTTTGTCCACCTTTCCTCTTGTTTCCAGCTTTTGAAGATGAAGCTTGGTTAGCTTCAGCCTTAGCTGGATCAACAATAATAGTAGTAGTTGTCTTCTTTTCTCCTCCCTTACTAGGTCCTCCCACGATAGACTCAAAAGTCTGAAGCTCGTTCATGAGCTGCGTCAGACCATAGTTGAGTTTATTCAACACATAGTTGGTGGTGAATGGTAGGAAACCAGTGATTATTGATTACTGAAGTGAGATCTCTATCAAATTAATTATTTATAATTTGAACCTTGATTTAAACTTATTTATTAATTTAGATACCAATTTATCTTAATTAATAAATCTGTCATAATTTCTCTTTTCTTCTCTAAATTACATAACTCTGTGAAACTATCCAAAATTGACCTGGTCAACTTTGATAATTCTAATTGATAATTAAATCAATTAATTCACACTATCTAGATGATTTTATCCAAGGTACAATGAGGACCATTGGCCTATGAAATCAAGTTCCAATAAGTTATGATAAATCTAACAAATAAATTTACTAACTTATTAATTCCTCGTGACTCCACTATAGACTCGAAATTGCACTCTTGAATTCATAGAACACTCTATAACAAATATAGATACGCTATTAATTATCCATTGTTACAACCGTAATTGTCACTCAATCCTCTATAGACGGTCTACAATGAGATAGGACTAAAATACTGTTTTACCCCTCATTGTATTTTATCCTTAAAACAATTAGTTCCTTGTAAATGATATTTCAATAAACTAATTTAATTACTGAAGTGAGATCTCTATCATTTTAAATCTTGAACCAAACTAAAAGGAAACCATCATTTCACTTATTCATCAGAAGCTATAGATGTTCATATCTATGATTAACACTCCCACTCAATTATACTACCGAGTTCCCAAGATGTAAGTATGGGCTAGTCCATAGGGTAAGCTGGTAACGAACAAGTCAAAGAACTCAAATAATACAATCAGTTAGAATACTAACCACTCAGAATTGAGATTGAATTGACCTATGGTCAACTATATGATATGACTAGAATAAATAATAATGGTATATTTACTTATCTTATCAACTGTCAATATCGGTCTAGTCCGACGTAACAGATACATCTGATCTTATCTACTTTGCTAATGTTCTGGAAAGAACATAACACCATAATGTGTAAGTAGATCATATCGTAGATTGGCAAGTCAGTGTAAATGTTGTGCACTGACTAATCTTAGGACTAACTTATTTTGAACATATAATCATATTTATATTCCACGGGTGTTGTAAGGATTCTCGCTGACCAGACAGACTCCGCTGAGAAGAATGACTTCACTGAGATGTGCCTTGAGAGCAATGGGGAGTACTATGCTGAGACGATATCTGAGAAGAGTCAGGTGAAGAGCCCTCAGTGATGTTCCTAGCAATATGAGGATTATCTTCAGAAGGTTGTCGAGTTGTCTGTTTTACTCTCGCCATTGGGCTATACCTTTTCAAGAAATCTTCCTCACTTAATAAATATAAAGCGGAGTGAGGGAAAATCCTTTTCACCCTTTCCAAGAACTTATGTGGAGTACGCTCACTTACAGAATTATCTGACGAAGAGGACCCGGACATCTGCAATAAAGGGAAAATAAACTGTAAAGTCAGTACATCAACTTAATGAAGAAACTGAGTAGCAAAACTGAAGAAACCGAAGGAAAAAAAAATTAGGGTCCCCGATGGTCGGCCTATGGTTGGGCCGACCACCCTAGATCATGGATCCCTAGAAATCACCTAGGGAGTATGGTGGTCGGCCGATGCTAAGGTTTGGACCGACCACCCAGACCTGGGTACCCTGGAAATCACCCAGGACATGGGAATGCAGTCTAGAGTTGGATTTTATAACCATAGAAATCGCCCAATCATAGAGTCTATAAGCCTGGAATCGCCCAGGCTATGGGAGCCCTAGGGGTGCTCGACGCATGATGGGATGTGTAGGCCTGGAAATCGCACAAGGCAAGGAAACCCTAGGGGTGGTCAGCCCATGATGGAATTTGCAAACCTGGAAATCGCATATGCCTGGATCTGAAACCCTGGAAATCGCCTATGCCTAGATGTGAAGCCCTGAAAATTTCACAACCCTAATATTTAAAAGTCTGGAATCGCCCAGGCCATGGAAACTTAAGGGTGGTCGGCCTAAAGTTTTACAAGCCTAAAAATCGCCCAGGCTAGTGAATCTCAAGGGTGGTCGCCCTAGGTTAGGGTTTACAAGCCTAGAAATTGCCCAGGCTAGTGAATCTGAAGGTGGTCGGACTACTGACCTCTAAACCCTAGAGCATCACATAAAAAGAGGCAATGATCAAGCCAATTTTATATTGAAAACAAGTTTTTGGTTCAAACAAGTCAGTTGTTTTGAATCAAAATAGAGAGATTCAGACAGATTCATCAAAAATGTAAAGATTGGGGAAGAATACTTACCATAGAAAAGAAATGTAGAGTTGATGAAGAATTGGAGAATTCAAGAGCTTAGAATTTCCTGAAGGAGGCGCATGGGTCAGGGGTCTGATGAGTGAGGCCCTACTTATAGCCTCTCAAGCTAACCATATTTTTAGGAATTCAAAATCCTTGAAAAATATATGGTATTGTCAAAAATTCAAATTCCCTTAAAAATATTTTTTATTTTTAGGAATTAATATCCTTGAAAAATATATTATATTTTTAGGACATCAAAACTCCTTGAAAAGTATATTATATTTTTAGGAATTCAAATTCCTTGAAAAATATTTTGTATTTTTAGGAATTAATATCCTTGAAAAATATATTATATTTTTAGGACTATAAAATTCCTTGAAAAATATACTAGATTTTCATAAATTAATTTTCCTTGAAAAATATAATTATTTTTAGGAAAATACAATTATCCGTGAAAAATACGTGCCGAGCAAATTATCGATAGTTGATAAAAGTACTATGTAACGTCTCGAGGGACTTTGCTGTTAGGGTACTACTACGATATGTTTCTTAGGCCAGATCAAGTTTACCATAATGTTGAACACAGTATGATAAACTTGGGGGGGAAATGTTATCCCTCAAAATCTAAGAGATGACGTGGCGAATGAGAAAGTAGCACATGGCATCACAAGTCATGGAAAAATGGCAAAGTATTGAAAAAAGATTGACGAGCAAAAAGGGATAGGTCCAAGACCTATAAGAAACTCGACCAGGCCTAAACCCCCTAGGGGGGGTCAGTCTATCCCTAGCCCCTAGGGGTGGTCGGCCTGACCCCAACCCCTAGAGGTGGTTGGCCTGGCATGCTCAAGAGTCACATGGGTGGTCAGCCCACCCTATTGTTCATAAGGTGGTATGCCTAAACTCCTAAATATACTTCACTGGATAAAGTTCATACTCGTTCAAACAGAAGGTCATCAGGCCTAGCACCGAGAAGGTCATTAGGCCTAGCACCCAAGCTCTAAAGGGTCATTGGGCCTAGCACCTAAGTCTTATAGACCAACCAGGACTTAGCATTTTCTCGAAGGTTTCAATCTTGCATCATCAACCACGATCCATAGAAACAACGAGAAGGCCCACGTTCTCATAATCATGGGGAGGTGGACACGTATCTTCACTACCCAATAATCGTGTACCAAACTGTTATCCCTAAAAAATCCAGGGATAACGTGGCAAATGAGAAAGCGGCATATGGCAACACAAATCAAGGAAAAATGATGAATTATTGAAAAAAGACCGATGAGCAAAAAAGATAGGTCCAGGACCTACAAGGAAGTCGACCAAGCTTAGGGGGTGCCCTAGGGGTGGTCGGTCTGGCTCAAGCCCCTAGGGGTGGTCGGCCTGACTCCAACCCCTAGGGGTGGTTGACCTGAGATGTTCAAAAACCCCCTAGGTGGTCGACCTAGCCCTAACCTCTAGGGGTGGTTGGCCTAACCCCAACCCCTAGGGTGTGGTCGGCCCAAGCATGGCCAAGAACCCCTCGGGGTGGTCAGCCCACCCTATCCTCCATAGGGTGGTCGGCCTACACTCGCGAAAATGGGTAAAACTCACGCATGTTTAGACTGAGATCAATAGGCTTAGCACCCAGAAGATCATAGGACTAGCACCCAAAGGACTAGCAGGCCTAGTACCCAAGCTCTAAAGGGTCGTCGAGCCTAGCACCTAAGTCTCATAGACCAATCTAGACTTAGCATTTTCCCAGAGATTTCAATCGTGCATTGCCTACCATGATCTAGAGAAACAATGAGAAGACCCACGATCTCATAATCATAGGGAGGTGGACATGTATCTCCACTACCTAATAATCGTGTATTAAACCACGATCCTAGTACTACTGATCATGTAATAGCCCTTGGGTACTATAAATAAAGGACCCAGGGCTTCATTGAAGAAGATTTGAGGAATATTTGGGGAGAAACACTGGGAAAATTAGTAACGAGTGAATACTTTTGTTCATCAGTGTAATTGTCTATCGAGTGATTCAATACTAAAAGTTAAGTGGATTAGGTTATTACTGTTCATTAGAACAAGGCTGAACCACTATAAAATTTATGTGTGTTTGTTTAAGATATGTGTACTCTGTTGTTTACTATATTTATTTCGTTCAAAAGGTGTTGTATACTATACATACGAACGTTGGCCAATTTCACAGGTCAACATTTTGGTGCTTTCATTGAGAGTACGAAATCAAGAAACACACTTTCATCTGTTATACGATACCTCCAAAATCCAGTCAGACGAAGAAGACGACTCCCATGAATTCCAACATTCAGGATCCCATCGATCCTGTTAACAAACCTCAAATGGAGGTTGGAGACCAACCTGATGCAGAAGATCCACAAGATGCTCACTAGGAGGAGATGGCACAGTTTCTGGCGAGGCAGGAGGCCATTGTTGCAGAAATTTCCCTCCAGGGGCAACTATGGAACGACAACGACGGGAGATAGAGGAGTAGGTCCAGAGGATGATCCAAAGGGAGCAGGAAGCTAACCAGAGGCACCAGGAGGCTGTTGTGGCCCTTGAGGCGGCTACCCAATTAGCTCGAACTGACGCTGAAGTCGCTGCTCAGGCGATGGGGGAGGCTCAGGCCAAAGTAGCAAGAATGTGAGACAGGAGTAACAGAGAGTCCCAGGGGAGGAGTCGAACCCTAAGGATGCTCTCAGAGGCACTTTCTCAGAGACAGGATGAAGAGGCACAGTCCAAGACTGCCTCCTCCATGGCTTAGAAGAATAACACTTCAACTCAGAGTAGGAGTGTAACCAACCCGAAGGCGCCCTCCTAGGAGTATAGACTAAATAACGCATGAGATGAGGGTCAAACATCTGAGAAGCGTGACAGGAATGGAAATGGCCGCTCAAAGTCGTGTAAGAGGAGAGGCTCGAGGGCAAGGTCGTACCGACAAGGGCAAGGCGGACCTACCACCCCTACACCCTCAGTCTCGCAAGGGAAAGGAACCGATGAACAAAATCAATACAGTGTTCGATAAGCTCGGGAAAGATGCACAACCTTAGGATCTGGGGGAAGTCATCAACAGGAGGACCAGCGCTCAGGAGGGGTACCAGGGACGTCTACCCCTCCTGGAGTAGCGATCCCACCAGCAGTGCAGGCTCAAATAGATGCACTCGTCATGGCTGTTCAAGTTTTGACAAAGAAACCTTCCAATATCGAGTTGGTTCATAGAAGTGGGAGTCCCTTTAGTGCTAAAATCCAAGCTTCTCAACCACCACCGAAATACAAGACCCCGAAAATCCCAACATACACTAGGAAGAAAGACCCAGTACGACACATTGAGAAGTTTGAGGATCAGATGGAGTTAGTCGGTGTGGAGCATGATTATAGGTGCAGGGTATTCCCTACCACTCTCTCTGTCTCAGCCCAGGAATGGTATTGGAAATTCAAACCTGGATCCATCACTTCCTGGGAGTAGTTCAGGAAGGAATTATGCAAGGTCTTCAATGCTAGACAGATTCAACTAGTTTATGCCAATCAACTAGCTGACATCAAGCAAGGGAAAGATGAATCCCTGAAAGACTACATCCAAATATTCATGAGAGATGCAAACCATGCATCCATAGTAGGAGATGAAGGGAATTTCATTGCCATCTTGACATGAATAATTTATCGTAGTCCCTTGTGGGATAGCATACACAGGAACCCCATCAACACATTGCAGGAGTTCCTGGACCGAGTCGACAAATACATGAAGCTAGATGACGCTATCATAAAGAAGGAAAAGGAATAAACCATCCGACCACTGTCAAGGTAGATAAGAATGGTGCAAACCCTCAGGCCGGCAGTGGGGGCAAAGATAAGAAGAGGAATACCTCAGGTGCCGAGCAGGGTGGAGAAAAGAAAGCTAAGTCAGCACTCGCCGACAAACAGCCTAAGCATCAGTCCTACCAGCCCAGGTTCACTAATTATACCGTCCTAACTACATCAAGGGCAGAGATTTACTTGGAAACATTTCAGGAGGTACCATACCAAAAGCCACCACCCTTGCGCTCAGAAGGAAAGAGTGACAAGAATAAGTTTTGTCGTTTCCATAATGATTATGGGCATGACACAATCAAGTGCAAACAATAGAAGGATGAGAAAGAGTTTCTTCTCCGATTAGGAAAACTCTTGAGGTACAAAGTCAAGACCGAAACCCTGAGCAGGAATCCAAAATTCTGAAGGCAGAGGAGTCCACCACTGGAGCCAGCGACCATAGACTTCGCACTGGATACTATATGTGGGGGGCCCCACACAGCAGACAACGAAAACAATGCTCGTGGGCAATATGCAAGGACCCTAAGACATGAGGTAGGGGAGTCTTCCTAGTGCATGGCAGTTGAGGAGTGGTCCCCAAAGAATCCAAAGTATGAAAGTGAAACTGTCACTTTTGCGGAGGATGACGCCGGGCACGTGAGGTACCCCCACAATGACCCTCTGGTCCTTACCATTCAAATTGCCAACGCCCAAGTGAAGGGGTGCTTGGTGGATACAGGAAGCTCAGTAGATATCATCTACAAAACATCCCTCGAGAAGATGAAGCTCACAGTCAAGGACCGGACACCGTGTTCCCAAGTGATATATGGGTTCACCGGAGAATTCCTAGCACCAGCAAGAACTATCAGACTCCTGGTCACGGTGGGGGATGCCCCCAGGCATGAAACTATGATGAAAGAGTTCTTGGTGGTAGATTTCTCATTAGCTTACAATGTAGTGCTCGGGAGACCCCTCCTGATGGCGTTACACGCAACAGTATCTATCTGGCATCTGTCTTTGAAGTTCCCTACAAGCACATGGCAATGATGCGTACAGGGTAACCAAAGGGAAAGAATGCTATAATATGTCAGTGGTCAAGGAAAAGGAAGGACCATGCGTAAAAAAACATGGTAGTAGCCTGCTGCAAAGAGAAGGAAGGAACCAATGAGGTTGTCAACATGGAAGTTGACGTTGAAAGAAACACTCTACTAGAGCAAGGGGCTCCTTTTAACAAAGATTTTTTATTATAGCAAGTTTCCCAAAGTGAGGGAAACGACATCGATCCTCGCTTTGGGGATGATGTCATGGCGGTAGGACCAGTCGAAGATCTGGACGAAGTCCTACTAGATGAGGAAGACCCGACTAGAGTAATTAAAGTCGGGAAGGACCTAAAGGTGGAAATTAAGGCACAGTTGGTAGAATTTTTGAAGAGCCAGGATGTCTTTGCCTGGTCACATAAGGACATGGTTGGAATTTCTCCATCCGTGATAAGCCATGTCCTCAATGTGGACTAGAACTACCCACCAGTGCAAAAAAAGAGGAGACTGCTTGATAAAGACCAATCTCAAGCCTTGAAGGAGGAGGTCGAGCGGCTCAAGGAAAATGGTTTTATAAGGGAGGCCTGCTACCCAGATTGGGTATCAAACCCTGTGCTGGTCCCAAAGCCAAATGGGAAGTGTTGAACATGCGTGGACTTCACAAATCTGAACAAGGCCTGCCCCAAAGACTGCTTCCCACTACCCAGAATAGACCAACTGGTCGATGCAACAGCAGGACATGAAATACTCTCATTCATGGATGCGTATTATGGGTATAATCAAATAAGTATGTACCCTCCTAAAGAGGAACATACTAGCTTTCAGAAAAACAAATGATTGTACTTTTATAAGGTGATGCCATTCGGCTTGAAGAATACAGGAGCCAGCTACCAGCGTTTAGTGAATGACATGTTCCGAGACTTGATCGACAAAAATATGGAGGTATATGTCGATGACATGTTGTTCAAGTCCAAAGAATCTGGAGGGCATGTTCGAGACTTGGAGGAATGCTTTACAATACTTAGAAAGTATAACATGAAGTTAAACCCTCTCAAGTGCTCATTTGGAGTTGGTTCTGGTAAGTTTCTCGGATACATAGTCAATTCACGTGGAATCGAGGCTAACCCCGAGAAGATCAAAGTATTGATTGACATGAAGTCACCTACCACAATCAAAGAAGTGCAAAGCTTAACGGGGAGAGTAGCTACCCTCAGTAGGTTCATATCAAAGTCTACGGACAAGTGTGTCCCTTTCTTTAACTTACTGAGGGGCAGCAAGAAGATCCAATGGACAAAGGAATGTGAGGAAGCTTTCCAAACCTTGAAGGAGCATCTCACTCAACCTCTCATCCTAGTGAAGCCAATATATGGTGAAGTACTATTCATCTACTTGGCAATCACCGAGCATGCAATCAACGCTGCTTTGGTAAAAGAAGATAACATGGTACAACACCCTGTGTACTATATCAGTAAAAGCTAGTATGTGTGGAGTTTAGGTATCCCCCTTTTGAAAAGCTATCCTACTGTTTAGTAATCGTTTCTCAAAAGTTGCGTCCATATTTCCAAGCTCACTCGATCCGAGTCTTGACCAATCAACCGCTACGACAAGTTCTTCAGAAACCAGAGGCCTCGAGATGATTACTCAAGTGGGAAATGGAACTAGGATAGTTTGATAACACTTATCATTCGAGGATGGCAATAAAAGGACAAGCATTGGCAGACTTCATACTCAAAGGCACCAACCTTGAAGACCCTTCCTACCAATCAGAGAATGGAGATACCGAGACGGAAGGAGATACTCCTGTATGGAAGCTATTTATTGATGGAGCATCCAATGAACTCAACTCATGCGCAGGAATCATACTAATCACTCCAAAGAATCACCGAATCCATTGTGCTCTCAAATTTGGATTCAATGCTTCAAACAACGAGGCTGAGTACGAGGCATTATTAGCAGGATTACGCTTGTCTCGGGATGTGCATGCACAGTCCCTGGAGATATTCAGTGATTCCCAGCTAGTAGTGTACTGGGTACTGGGGGAGTATCAGGCCAAGGGACTTAGGATGGTGCAGTACCTAAACAAGGTGAAGGACTTGTTGGCACAGTTCATGAGATACTCCATTACACAAGTCCTGAGGGAGCAAAATGCCAATGTTGATGCCTTAACCAAGCTTGCTAGTGCCAAAGATGCGGACACCCTGCATGTCATTCCCGTCGAATACTTGGCGGAAAGAAGCATAGCTGAGCAGGAGGCAAATGTATTATTATCGAATGATCAATTTAACAGCCATGGTGCTTCAATGAATGAATGAATTTAATTTGTTAAGTTTCACTTAATTCTTTAAATTTCTTTCAACGAGGGACTAGTCACTTTAGACCTGTCAACCCCATCGGATCATGTTCAATTCTGGTCCATGAAGGACCTATCGACCCATACGATCCAAAAGAGAGACAGGTCCTAGGACCTTGTCGTCAAATTATCGGATCATGTTCAATCTTGGTTCTTGTGGAGCTTATCGACCCATACGATCCAAAAGAGAGACATGTCCTAGGACGTTGTTGCCAAAATTATGGATCATGTTCGATTCTGGTCCTTGAGGGACCTATCGACCCATACGATCCAAAAAAGAGACTGGTCCTAGGACCTTGTCGGCAAATTATTGGATCATGTTCGATCTTGGTTCTTGAGGAGCCTATCGACCTATACAATGCAAACAAGAGACTGGTCCGAGGAACTTGTTGCCAAATTTATGGATCATGTTCGATCTTGGTTCTTGAGGAACCTATCGACCCATATGATCCAAAAGAGAGATAGGTCCTATGACCTTGTTGCCAAATTAATGGATCATGTTTGATCTTGGTTCTTGAGGAACCTATCGACCGATACGATCCAAAAGAGAGACAGGTCCTAGGACCTTGTCGCCAGATTAATGGATCATGTTCGATCTTGGTTCTTGAGGAACCTATCGACCCATACGATCCAAAAGAGAGACAGGTCCTAGGACCTTGTCGCCAAATTAATGGATCATGTTTGATCTGGTTCTTGAGGAACCTATCAACCCACACGATCCAAACGAGAGATAGGTCCTAGGACCTTTTCGCTAAATTATGGATCATGTTCGATCTTGGTTCTTGAGGAGCCTATCGACCCATATGATCCAAATGAGAGACAGGTCCTAGGACCTTGTCACTAAATTTATGGATCATGTTTGATCTTGGTTCTTAAGGAGCCTATCGACCCGTACGATCCAAACAAGAGACTAGTCCGAGGACCTTGTCGTCAACTTATTTTGATCATGTTCGATCTTGGTTGTTGAGGAACCTATCGGCCTATACGATCAACAAAAGAGATTGTTCCGAGGACCAATCGCCATTATTTGATCATGTTCGATCCTAGTTCTTGAGAAACCTATAGACCCATACGATAAAAAAAAAAGACTGGTCCGAAGACCAGTCGCCATCATCGGATCTTAATCGAATCTGGTCTTTGAGGGACCAATCGATAATTTGATCTAAGACTCATTACAGACTCGATTAGCCAATCTAGACCCGGTTGGTCCAACTTAGATACTTCTGTCTACAATCATTATAACGAGTACATGAGAGATTACGTTGATGGTGATCGACACTTGCTACACAATCTGCATCTGTGTATAGGTATCATTACTACTGAGTATGAAACCATCACCTGACTACAAATGAGGGACAAGCATTTGCTTCTTGCATCATTGGGTGAAAAGGATAGTACTATGTGTCTAATCGCTCGAAGCAAGGCATGATCAAGTAGCAAGTGACCAAGGATTTTAAACCTATGATTACTTGGGGGGCATATAGTACATACCGATCGGGGTATACACAAGTAATGAGGGGGTGACCTTAAGTACTAAGCAAGCTCAAGTTTTTCTAGGACATTTGTTCAACATATGTTCCAAAAGAGCAAAAAACAAAAACAAAAAATGCATTGGTGGTCGGCCTATCACCCATGGGGTGGTCGACGTAACCTGTTTTGTTCATGGTACTTGGTGAAGTATCATACTTCTCACATTACCATGGTTGTTAGCTTGAAAAACATAAAAGAGTAAGATTAGTATGGCACGTGAAATACATGTGTTCAAAGTATACTGATACTTTAATCAATGAGGGTTGTGAGTTGATATACATAGTAAGCATTGGAAATAAAAAGTTTCAATCAATACACTGAGTACTCATAACAAAAAAGCATAAAGGCATAAAATGTCATATGTAAGAATTGTCAAGTACAAGGTGCCCCCACCAATGGCATGAAAGGAAAGACAGATTAAAAGACCAAAAGAAGACTAACTAGGGCAAGGAGTATCATCTGAAAGACCACCCTGAGCCTCAGCAGCCGCACGAGCCAGACACTTCCTAAGCTTCTTCGCTCGCGTCTTCTCGGGAAGGAGATCCAAGTTTAGATCTTTGTTGGACTTCCAGATCAAGTATAAGCAAGAGAAAGTTGTCTCTAAATCCTCCTCTCGAGCCTTGTCCCGAACAGCTTTAACCTCTTGCTCTTTCTTGACAAGAGCATCATTCTGCAATTGGTCCATGTAAGCAATCAGCTTATCTTTCTCAGCTTCAGACTGTTGGAGCTGATCAGCAAGTTTCCCCTCCAACTAGATTATCCTAAGAGTCAACTCGGTCAATTCCTGTTGTTTGAGCTCCACGGTTCTATGGAGGGTGTTGATTTCTTCATTCTTTAAAGTAATGTCAGCATCCCTAGAGCCGAGAACGCGCCTAAGGTCTAGCACATCTTGGCGGACAGCTTCAAGCTCAGAATGAAGGTTGGAGAGCGTAGAGGTATACTCCACAGACCTATCATGGACATGAGAGACTAGCATCAGTGCCTGCAAAAAACATATAAGTGTTAGATAAATGTCAGCACACAAGCTAACGAGACAAGAAGAGAACTGTAAAGGACTCACACTCTGAATATCAAGGAGTGACTTTGTCAGAATGGTGCTCAAGTCCTCATTCTTATTCCTATTAAAAGTCATTGTCGTTTTCTCCAGATGAGACGCTCGGTCCATGAGGGCACCTAAGTTCGGTATAGCAGACTGGTATGGCTTAGATAAGGGAGCAGGCGTAGAATAGAAAGCACCCACATTAGTGAAAATTAGAGGAACTGGTGTAGGCAGAGATGGCTCTACCTCTACGATAGGACTAGACGCCAAAAGAATCATACTAGATTCCAAAATAATCGGAGGAGACACCTCGAGAAGAACCTCCATTACCGACTCAGCCTCAACCCTAGCCCTTTTTGCCACTCAAATAGAAGGTCTGGCCTCGGTGGGAGTCGACCTCTGCTGGGTATGAACAAAACCAAACATGTCTGAGCTTGCAAAATAAGATCAAATGTTAGAAGGATATTAAGCACAAATGAATCATAAAATAAAAGTGATAAAGTGTTGAACTTTCTAAATGAGATTCAGGCTCGAACGTAGTCTCATCAAAGTCGTCCAAAGCAAGCAATGAGTACGAGACAAATGCGCCCACCTCATCACCCTCCTGTCCAGCTAGCACAGGCAAGAGGATACCTCCTCGAAATGAATGGGTCCCGGGGAGTCTATGGCGTTCACGGGCTCAGGACCATCGTCATCCAGAATATTGACTATAGTAGGAGGAAATAGCCCGACCTTCCTAAGGTTCTCTGAAGTAATGAGGGTCTTGACATTTTTCTCCTCAAGGTTCATGGCAATCAATGCCTTGGCCCTAATCATCATAGCCTAAGACATGAGCGGTTTATAAAAATGCCCAATGTGCTTAAACTTAGAGTAGTTGGCCTCTGCGTCCTTAGTGAAGAAATAGTTGTCGACATATCTCAACGCCTTGGTATTTCCAGAGATCTCTTCCAAGAAGCTGTTGGTATCCTCGCTCATATAATGGTAGAAGTAGAAATACCCCGAGTTGCACTGAGAAGGGTTCGTCTTCAGATCAAATAAGTAGTGGATCTTGTGAGGCACGAGGGCAGCCCATTTTCCGCGGTGATAAATAATGTACAATTCAGATCAGACCAAGATCACATTAGGAGCCAGCTGAGAAGGACTAATACCAAAATAGTATGCAACGCTACAGAAGTATGGATGAAGAGGAAGTAGGGTGCCAAACTTGATAGCAAAATGTGTCCAAGTGCACATACCCAAATGGGGGTCCTCAGCTCTGTCAGCTGGACCAAGGATAATAATGGACACGCCAGAGAGGTCAAAGGTCTTCCTTAAGTTCTTTACCTTCTCTTCAGTCATGTCAGAGGCAGCCCCCTTGAACCACACAACCTCGTAATCATCAGGGCAAGGCTTCTCAACCAGTTTCCATATGATCTCACTTGCCAAGGTGGCCCCAGAATCTGATGAATGGAACTCCTTTTGTCATCTCTTCTTCTACTGCGCAGCTAGCAAGACTGTCTTACTCTTGGAAGGATAGGGAACTGCCTTAGGCTGGAACCTGTGAATAGAATGCTCCTGAGGATGAGTAGCATGGCGATGAGAGCCCTTGGTATGTTCTCATTGAGAAGAAGAGTGATGGGGAACCTGACTGGAATCGTGGTACAAAGAGCGTTGCAATGAGTTTCGCTGACCTGACATGTCCCGCTGAGAAGAATGACTTCGTTGAGATGTGCCTTGAAAGCCGCGGGGCGTACTGTTCTGAGAAGAGATCTGAGAAGAGCCAGGCGAAGGGCCCTGAGTGATGTGCCTGGCAATATGAGGATCATCTTCCAAAGGTTGCTGAGTTTTCTGTTTTACTCTCGCCATTGGGCCATACCTTTTCAAGAAGTCTTCCACACTGAACAAAATATAAAGCAGAGCGAGGGAAAATCCTTTTCACCCCTTCCAAGAACTTCTAGGGAGTATGCTCGCTACTGACTTGTCTGATGAAGAGGAGCTGGACATTTGCAACATTGGAAAAATAAAGAGTAAAGTTAGTAAGTGAACATAACAAAGCCAATAGCTAGGGGCATATCCATGAACTAAGGAGCAAAAATGAAGAAATCAAGGGAAAAAGTTTATATAGGGGGTCGGCCCAGTGAGGCTAAGCTTAGGCCGACCACCATAGGACTCCCCTAGATTAGGAAAAATTGATCGAGGTCTTAAAGGGGGGCCGGCCTAGTGAAACTAAGCTTGGGACGACCACCCTGAGTCCTTAAGATTTCAAAACATGAAAGAAGGGCATAAATGGTCGGCCTACCACCTTCGGCCGACCACCCCGGGATGCAAACCTCAGAAAAATTCCAGAGGACTAAAGTTCAAGTCTCCAATAAATTGTACAGTACAAGTAAGACCCCAAATATATCAATAAGAGAAGAGAAAAAAGAAAATTAGGGTCCCAGGTGGTTGGCTTATGCTTGGGACAACCACCCTGGATCCCTGGAAGTCGCCCCAGGGTGTGGTGGTCGGCCCATGAGGTAAACACTGCTCAGCCCATGAGGGAATGGACATCCCTGGAAATCGCATAAGGTAAGGGAAATGCAACGGAAGCCCTAGAGGTACTCGGCCCATGATGGAAACCCTAGAGGTGGTTGGCCCATGAGGGAATGGACATCCCTGAAAATCACCTATGCTAAGGTTTGGAACCCTGGAAATCGCCAGGCAAGTGAATCTCAAAGAAGTGGTCGGCCTCGGGTTTTACATCCCTGGAAATCGCATGTGCTAGGGTTGGTAACCCTGGAAATCGTCCAGGCTAAGGAAATTTTAGGGAATTCGTAGACTTGATTCAAACAAGTCAATTATTTTGGATCAAAATAAAACAAAACGAGAAGATCCAGACATATTCCTCAAAGATTCAAAGTATTTCTTCTAAATCTAAACACATTTAAATTAAATGATGTAAGGATTTGGAGAAAGTACTTACCCAAATAAAGATCTGAGTTTGATGAAGAATTGGAGAAATCAGACTTGGAGACTCCTATGGGTGAGGCGCACAGAGCAAGGAAGTGAGAAGTAAGGCCCTACTTATAGCCTCTCAGGCTAACCATATATTTTTAGGAATTCAAATTTGCTTGAAAAATATCTGGTATGGTTAAAATTTCAAATTCCTTGAAAAATATCTGGTATTTTTAGGAATTCAAATTCCGTGAAAAATATCTTATATTTTTAGGAATTCAAATTCCTTGAAAAATATTTTGTATTTTTAGGACTTCAAACTCCTTGAAAAAAATATTATACTTTTAGGACTTCAACTTTCCTTGAAAAATATATTAGATTTTTAGAAAATTAATTTTTCTTGAAAAATCTAGTTATTTTTAAGAATTACCAATTATCCTTGAAAAATTTGTGCTGAGCAAATTATCGATAGTTGATAAAAGTACTATGTAATGTCTCGAGGGACTTTGCTATTAAAGTACTACTACGATATGTTTCTCGAGCCAAGATCAAGTTTACCGTAATGTTGAACACATTACAATAAACTTAAGGGGCAAATGTTATCCCTAAAAAATCCAAGGATGGCGTGGTGAATGAGAAAGCGGCACGTGGCATCACAAATCAGGGAAAATTGATGAAGTATTAAAAAAAAGGACTGATGAGCAGAAAAGATAGGTCCATGACCTATAGGGAAGTCGACCAGGCCTAAACCCCCTAGGGGTGGTCGGCCTGACCCCAACCCCTATGGGTGGTCGGCCTGAGATGTTCAAAAACCCCCTAGGTGGTCGATCTGGCCCTAACCCCTAGGGGTGGTCGGCCTGACCCCAACCCCTAGGGGTGGTCGGCCCAAGCATGCCCAAGAACCCCTTGGGGTGGTCGGCCCACCCTACCCTCCAGAGGATGGTCAGCCTACACTCCCTAAAACGGGTAAAACTCACGCTCATTCAGACTGAGATCAACAGGCCTAGCACCCAGAAGATCACAGGCCTAGCACCCAGAGGACTAGCAGGTCTAGCACCCAAGCTCTAAAGGGTCGCCGAGCCTAGCACCTAAGTCTCATAGAAAAATCTAGACTTAGCATTTTCCTAGAGGTTTCAATCATGCATTTTCTACCATGATCCAGAGAAACAATGAGAAGACCCATGATCTCATAATCATGGAGAGGTGGACACGTATCTCCACTACCTAATAATCGTGTACCAAACCACGATCCCAGTACTACTGATCATGTAACAGCCCCCGGGTACTATAAATAAAGGACCCATGGCTTCATTGAAGAAGATTTGAGGAATATTGGGGGAGAAACTCTAGGAAAATTAGTAACGAGTGAATACTTTTGTTCATCAGTGTAATTGTCTATCGAGTGATTCAATACTAAAAGCTAAGTGGATTAGGTTATTACTGTTCATCAGAACAGGGCTGGACCACTATAAAATTTCTGTGTGTTTGTTTAAGATATTTGTACTTTGTCATTTACTATATTTATTTCATTCAAAAGGTGTCGTATACTGTACATACAACTGTTGGCCAGTTTCACAGGTCAACCACGATCCTAGTATTACGTATCATGTAACAGACATTGGGTACTATAAATAAAGGACCCAAGATTTCATAAAAGGGGCTTCTTCTTTTTGATCTTTCGGGGAACGAGTTTGAGAGAGATATTTTCAAGAGAGAAATTCTGGGAAAATTAGTAACGAGTGAATACTTCGGTTCATTCGTGTAATTTTCTATCAAGAGATTCAATACCAAAGATTAAGTGGATTAGGTTATTATTGTTCATCAGAACATGGCTGAACCACTATAAAATTTATGTGTGTTTATTTAAGATATTTCTACTTTGTCGTATATTATTTTTATTTCATTCAAAAGATGTCATATACTGTACATACGACTGTTGTACTCTGTCGTATACTCCCTTAGACTTGGAAAATTCAATCGAAGTCTCAAAGTAGGGGTCGACCTAGTGGAACTAAGCCTAGGCCAACCACCTTGAGTCCCTGAGCTTACAAAACGCAAAATAAAAGACCTGGGTGATCGGCCTAGGCTTAGGCTGACCACCCTAGGGATTGAAGAACACTTTAGTGCATCAAGGAGACAAATAGGATTTAAGGTGGTCAGCCTATCACCTTAGTTTGACCACCCTGAGGATTTAAGCTCCAGATGATCGCAAAAAGGCTAGGGTTCAAGTCTCCAAAAAATTGTGCAACACAAGGAGGATGTAGGGTCAACCTGAGGATTTGAAACCCTGGAAATTGCCTATGCTAGGGTTAGGAACCTTGGAAATTGCCCAGAACATGAGGAATATGGCCTAGGCTTGGATTTGGAGCTCTTGAAATTGCCTATGCTAGGGTGTGGAACCCTAGAAATCTTACAACTAAATTAAAAATATATATATTGATTTTGTGAAAAACACACTTTTTCCAAAATAGTGAGTGGGGGAGGGAGTTATGACAATAAGTCTCATGGTCTCCATTATTGGTTGAACACCGAGAGGCATAGGAAGGACATCATGTCGCCTCCGTTTGCGGCCTCCCTAAGGAAACGCTTCCGAATATGTTTATTTTATCTCAAGGTTGACTTCTCTTATGAGAATAATATTAGTGATGTATTTCAAGTTTTACTGACACTAAGGCACACTCTTGAGTTAAGTCATTGATTGAAAATAATGGGTTAATTCCAAAGGTGTATCTAGGCTTTCGAGCACGACTAGTGCATCTTGACCAAACTAGTGGTAGTTCATAAGTCAAAAGAGAAAAATGCATTTTTAAGTTTTCACTTATGAAATTGAGATTTGTCTCAAAATTAATTTGGGTTTAGTCTGACCTACCCTAAGGCGGTCCATTAACTTTTTAAATTAATTTATCGTGGATTAGTATATTTTTATGTGTTTTTATATGTTGCATTGATGCATTATATTTACTTTTCCAAATAAAATCTGATATTTACTATATGTTTTAATTCATTATATTTTATTTATTAATTTCCAGCAAGAATGGTTAATCATCTTAATCTTGATCAAGAACCTCAAAATGAGAAAGAACAAGTTGATCCTCGTAATGGTTCCTAAGAACTTTTCATTTAGACTTCAACAATCTAGATGTTTGGTACACAAACATATACATAATTCTAGATGAACTAAAAGTGCATGATGCAATCATTGATGTGCCTCCAAATGAGCCATCAACTTTATCTGATTATGATAGTCATAAAAAATATGTGAATTGGATGAGATCTGATTATTTGGCTCGTCATTGCAAAAACTATGCCAAACGATCTTAAATTGAGATATGTGAACCTCATATCTACATACGAGATATGGGAGATGATCAAAAGAGATTCTTTTGATCACTTAAGAAGTTTGCAAGATGAAAGAGGAAATATGATTTTCTTATCTCTTTTTAACATATTTGAATAGTTGACTCAAATTTTATGCCACCATATTTTTTTCTTGTTTTCAGGAACGCATTATTCAAGAAAAGAAAAGAATGTGAAAGAAAAACAAGAAAAGGATTGCAGATTGGTAGACTACGAGATAACTGACATGGAAATTAGTTTTTCATTTTCAATTTTGAATTAAGTTCTTTTTCTAGAAACTATGTTTTTAGATTCCCTATTTGATGAATGAACAAGTTTAATATTTCTTTTGAATAATAAATTCAGTTGTTATTTAAAAAAAAAAAAAACTTGTTCCACCTGTTTCATCAATGAGTATAAATGATAGTTATGAATTTTTCATTATTGTACAAATCATAGATTTAATAAGACATTTTTATCTCAACCCCAATTAAGTGAAACATATATGTGAATTATTTTTTAGATTGGTTTGTAATTAATTAGACACATAAAACAAATAAAAGACAGTCTTTTATTGTAACCATTCAATAGTTCTCTCCCTGTTTATATAGTTTGTTGATTAAAGTTAACCAAAAGACTTTTCTCTAATAAAGGCTCAAAAATCACATAATCATTTAGTTAATACATAGAGATGTATGTTGGACATTTTAATGTTCAAATCTAAAAAGAAATAATAAATAGTAACTCAATATTGATTGACATTTATTTAAGATATGTTCAACTTTGATCAAATGCAAAGAAGATTTCTAGAAATTTTTATGCAACATTCAAAGAAAAGTCACTTAGAGACTTGTTTGATCTGATCAAAAGGAAGTCTAAACTCGAATTCGGAATTCAAGTAATTTGCATGGGAACTTGAAATTCAAACACAACTCACATACAACTAGAATCTTAATCAAAATTAGTATTTTGGAATGGAATATAATCATATTAGATAAGATTAAATAGATAATAAGTAGTCATTATCGTCTTTATTATTTCTATAATTTTAACACTTGTTATACTTTGTACATGGTTGATTGTACAACATTAAAGACTTAGAAGTTGGGATTCACAAGTGGTTATGTGAATAAATTAAAAAATTTCCATGAAGTCATTTAGTGAAGCAGTTTAATAATCATAAAAGATTACAAAAGAGTTTGTATCTCTTTAAATGCTACTTTAATGAAGCAAGACTATTATAATCACTATATTTTCTAGTTAAGTTGTACTAGAAATAATTACTACAAGTCACTTAAGCGAATTACTGATAATTAATAATGATAAAACCAACAAATATCACAAATTTTCTAAAGCATAGTTGTAGTGGGAGCGTTAGTTAGTAACTACTCCATTACGAATGTAAAGATAGTTAAATTGTGTGTAAGACAATCTAACTATACTTCATTCACATACTAGTATATGCAATGAAAATGTTTTTTTAAAGAAATTTTTTTTTTGAAACACCATGAATCAAGAAATGGAATTTGGAATTCTATGACATTTGGACTCTTGAACATCCAACTAAAGTTCATTGAACTTCAGTTTGAAACAAGATATTCAAGATGAAGAGGAGAACAGAGGAAAGTACAGACTTTTCAAAGTTAGGTTAATAGCCAATGGCTATGAATAGAAAGAAGAATTTATTACTTGAATAAATGTCTTCTACTGTAACCAAACTTGAATCTGTTTACATACTCTTGTCCACTGCTTTATGCATGGATTATGAGACTGATTTAAATGAATGTCTAAACTAGTCTTTACTGGGATGGATGACATGACGAAATCATTTGAAGATCTTGACTAAAAAGATTCTGGTGTGATTCTTATTCTTGATATTGGCAACGTTCTAATCATTAGGAATGATGTTGACAAATCGTCAATAGAAAAGAAATGGTTAGATGAACATTTCTAAATATTGGATTTAGAAAAGCCAAGAATGTTCTGTACATTCAATTCTATAGAGATTGAAAGAACAATCCTTAGGCTCTGTCTTAAGCAACTTATATAGATAAGAAGCTTAAATACTTTAGTTTACAAAATCAAAGAAAGGAATTTTACCTTCCCGGTAAGAAGGATGTATTATCTAAATAATAAATGTCCATTTATTCTTTTACTAGAAAAGATGACATGAGACAGTCATTCCTACAACTCAGTGATAGACTGTTTAATGTATCGAATGTTATATTTTCGAATTGACATTTGCTAAACCGTGGGAATAGTCAGCAGTTATCAATCCATTATGTATTGAGTCAATGAATAATTATAAGGACTTAATGTTTTAGTATCTTAAATATAATAGAGATTATATGTACGTGCATTTAGGCAGAGACCTGAAATCCCAATGGATGATCTGATATTAAATCTTCATGATTGATATCAGAATCAGATTCCATAACTGTGGAAGAAACACATTAATCTAGAAATGTGTTAGACATTTCAGATTTATATGTTTCACCACAAAAGCCGATATGTAACAGCTACAAGCATTTAAATAGGTTATTTGATTTAGTTAAGTACTTTGACATTCTGGAAAGGTTTTCAGACTAAAATAAACAGCTAGCATCTCATTGCGAAAGCAATGGAGATACAACTATTCTAGAAGAACTAGAAATCATGAGAGGGTAAAAGCACATGAAATGAAGTATCATTCAATTCAAGATAATATTACATAATTGATGTAATAATCTTGAAGATAACTTCAAAACAGTTTCTTACAAAACTGTTACAAAGACTTTGTTAGAAAAAATCGGTCAGGAGAATATGATTGACATATATTAAAAGAGATACTTAAATTTTCTTTAGGGCAAGTGGGAGATTGTTGGGAATAGTGCCCTTAAAGCAATTGTAGTTGACAAATGTTTTATATAAAATAAATGGTTGAATTGAATTATTATGTATATAGACTATGTATGATATTATATGATAATATTAAGTGAATATCAGAAAATTCCAAAGTTTATCTATGTGGTCTTAATCTTATATTGGTGTGGGAGGATCGAGATTAAGATAATAAACTTAAATAGTTCGCAGTAAAATAAAGTTATTGAATCTTTAGATTAATTACTGCTAGTATAGTCCACTAGTATTATGAGTACATGTGACCTAGATCTGGGTTACTAGTGTAGTAGGACACTTTAGTGTAGGTATTTTGCATGCTGAGAGTATGTAAAACTGGACCATTTTTGATTTATTAATACTTATTTAAACACAGTTTTCTAGTATTAATCAAACACATCAAACGATGATCATATACACGATGATCTTAATCTTGAGGTTAATATGAACTCCTATATATGTCATCTGATCCTTTGTGTCATGCGTTAAGGTTTGTCAGAATGATCAGGCTAAGAACAATTGTTTTGGGGACTCAATGATGTATATGACTGGGGACGTAGTTTGACAAATATGGAATATATACCTTCTTATAGATTGAATAATGGTCCCCTATTGGGTTGACTTTTGGAACTAAAAAGGTTATGAGTGCTCACGTCGCAAACATGTTGTGACACAACCTTCACTAGTAAAGTCAATGGTACTCTAGGAACAAGATTTAGCTAAAAGGGTCAAATGGTAATTTTATTCACTTTTAATTATGAACCATTAATAGAGGATTAACGTTGTATGTAATGATTATATCAATGGAAATTTTATTCTCAATAAAGTACTCAGTAAATATATGTATATAATTATCAATAGTTCTATCTCATATTTTTAGTGGAGTAATCATGAGATTAATAAATCTGATTATTTAACCAAAGAGCTTTGATTAATAATGTAATATTTATTGGAGCTTGATATTGTAGGTCTATAGGTCCCCAGGGTGGCTCTATCAACACCATATCAAGGTAAGAGTTAATACAATGGTATAACTGTAATTTGGGAATTTGAGAATAATTTTATTCTTCGGGTCAAGTATGCAATTAGATGATAATTGAGGTTGAATAATTAATTTAGTATTAATTATTAATTTCAAAAATATATTTGTTAATTTAATTTCATATATATAAATTAATAAAATTTTGAAATTAGTTATTTTATTTGAGTGGGAGAAAATAAAATTGGTAAGTCAAAAATAGTTTTTTTATTTATTTAATTTTAAAAAGATGATGATAATGATGATCATCAATTTGAATTTAGAGTTTAAATTTTGAAATATGGTTTTCATCTTTTCCTTAAAAAGATCAACTCCTTATTTTGTGGGAGATTGACTTTAATTAAATAATTAAATAAAAGAAAAATGTAAAATCCCTGAAAAGGGAATAGCTTACACACCTAACACAGTCCAAGGTTGTGCCATGCGTGTACCACTATACAGATATTGTATCTGTGTAGTTTTTATTTTATTTAATTAATTATTTAATAATTTAAAAATGGTTTTTCATATTTGGTAAGTTAGATATTTACCTAAATCAAATCCTATCATCATTATTATATTGTATTATATTACTATTATTATTAGGAATAATAAGGTAATATAAATCTTTATATATATGATATAGAAGAAAAAGAGAAATATACACAATACACAAAAATATACATCAAACTAAACTCAATTCACAATTCAAAATAGTTCTTAGAGTTTTTTTTTTTTTTTGTTAGACAAAAACTCTCTCTTTCTTCTTCTTTATTCTAGTCATTCTCATACCATAATTCAAGTTTTCATGTGTTGAGAAATTCTTGTGATTCATAACATTCAAACTCATGTTCTCTATGTGCTCACACACATCTTGATGTGTAGAGAACACTTCGGAAGATCGTGGTTTGAGTGCTCAAAGTTTTGGATAGGAAGATCGTTAAAAATACAAAAAGACTCAAGGACACTTGATAGACTTCAAGAGGTAAAAGTTTATGTTCTTGATTTTTGTGTTTATATATTCTATATAAATCTATTGTATATTTATATACATATTTGTTGCATGATTAATAGTATTGTATGATAATGTTTCTGGATTGTTTTCTTGGTCATATAAATTGTTTATATGATTAATGAACTTTTTTTTTATTGTTGTTGTTGTTTTGTTCATAAATAACAATGGGCCTACCACGCAAAGTTTTCGCTGCGTGCTCTGAATGGTTTTCCAACAATGACCTAGGGTTTTAAGATGTTGTATGATTAGTATAAATAAGGGTTTGTTATGACTATTGTGAAATTTATGATATGTTTGATTATATGATTATATGACCAACTCTTGTTTGTATTTTCCTTACTGAGCTTAGAAGCCCGCCCCATATGATGTTGTTGATTTAGGCAATTAAAGATAGAAAGGTCGGTGGCGAATGGGACCTAGGTGCTTTGTGATGTACTCGTGGGGACCCTATAGTCGATGAAGATCAAGCGGGTCTATTTTTATTAAAGCATGTTTATTTTAAAGTTTTATTTAATGTTACTCATTTTAGTATGTTAAAGACAATTATTTTATTTTTGTAAAACCATGGATCCATTTACTTATTTTAATTTTCATTCAATAAAATAGCAATGTTTATGTTTATGATCCAACATTGTGTTCTTGATAATTTATGAGAAATTAGGGCATTACAATTTTTTTTGTTTTAACGGTTTATTTTGTTAACTTTAACGGAATATTCTAAATATTTAAAAGAATATACCTTTAAAACTAACTAAGAATATATATTTATTAATTATATTAATATAAATTCAAATATTATAAAATATCATTATTATAATAGTATATAATACAAAACTAGATAGTTAATAATTATATTAATATAAATTTAAATGATATAAAATATTATTATGATAATAATATATAATCTTAACTTTTTACTAATTATATTAATATGAATTCAAATATTATAAAATATTATTATAATAATATTTAATACAAGACTAAATATTTAATACTTATGTTAATATAAATTTAAATATTATAAAATATCATTATAATAACAATATATAATATATAATACATAATCTTGATTTCAATTAAAAATAATTATTATTTATGTTTAAAAAATTTATCATATTATATATATATATATATTAAAAAAATCATAAACATTGTTTTAGTTTAATTTTTCTTTTAATATGTTTATGTCATTAAACATTGCTTAGTTTAATCATTATTTTATACATAATATTGTTTATTTATTTGATTTATATGACATTAATATAAATTTAATAAAAATAATTAATAAATTTTATAAATAAAACTAAGCAAATGTGCAATGCATGTTGCTTGTTTGTATATAATATATATATAATATATATATGAGGGTACTCTTAATGATTACTACCCATGTATGGTTACTTAATATTAATTATTGGATTAAGATCATTGGTTCATATTTATAATTGTTGATTAATATTTTTAAAAATAAATTTTGACTTTTTAAACTTTTGGACGGGCTATCTAATGATATGTCAGTCACATATTTATTAAATAAAGAATAAAAAAAATCTTATTTAATATTTATTCTTTGTTCTTGATTCATTCCTTTTATCTATTACCTGAGAAAAAAAATTATTTTGGAATTAATAGGAATAATTAATGTGACTATTATCTTTTCAACTAATATTTATTGCCTAATTAATCTAAAATTTTTGAAATTATTGATTTTATATATTTTATTTATTTATATTCATCATCATTATAATCATTCCTCATAAAAAATTTGTTTAGTGATTTATGTTAACTATCTATGAATAATAACTATTAAAAAATCTTTTATATATATTCTTCACCTTTAACTTGTACAAAATAATAATAATAATAATAATATTTTTTGAGTGGTTACTTTCAAAGCTTTAATGAATTGAGAAATTCAGAGCTAGGGTAATGAAGAAAGGAGAAAAGAAAATTGCTTTTTAAGAAAATGATAGATAGTAATTTTATTATATATTTTTAGTCAACTTAAGACTTTGAAAAAAATGTAAACTAAATTTAGGGATGAGGTGAAACCATTGAATTTTTTTTAAAAAAAAAGAAAAGAAAAAAGGATTACGTTATTGATTAGAAAAGATCATGTACAACATCATACTCAATCAGTGGGAGAATATTTTCCAACCAAATACATTCATCTTCCAGCCATATAGCAAATATATATAAATATATAAATATATATATATATATTTAAACTGCCTAATCAATTATGCATGCAATGCAAGATACTTATATAAATATATATCCCGGATAAGTTTTTTTTTATAGGGCTTTACTTTAAGCCTACTGGTAGAGCTCTCAGTATTTTTCTACCCGTGAACAGTTTTTGGCGCGATTTTTTTTTATGACCGTGTATATTGTAGCTATTTAGAGCATCCTGCAAATTTTCAGAAAATTTCGAATAGTTTACAGTATCAAAAACTATATTCAAATATGTTGTTTTCCACGCGCATAAAAAAAATTAGTCACGCGTGCAACATATTTGAACCTAGTTTTTGGTACTGTAAACTATTCGGAATTTTCTGAAAATTTGCAAGATGCTCTAAATAGCTACAATATACACGGTTATAAAAAAAGGTCGCTCCGAAAACTATTCACGAATTTAAAACACTAAGAGTCCTACCAATGAGGCTTAAAGTGAAGCGCTTATAAAAAAATTCTCCTATATATATATATATATCACTTTTATGTATTTTATTTGGGAGCTTAAAACTTTTGTAAATTGAGTGTTATTGCTTAATAAATACCTCACGATACCCTATGATTGTTTAACAATACTTTATAATACTTATTAAAGTAAAATATGTGAGATTTGATATTAAATTATACCAATAACATTACTTTATATTTTGATAGTACCGGACACTACTGATAATACTCGTAACAAAGTTCAATCTTTTTCTAATTGTATGAGAATTGATTAAAGAGCAGGGTAATTATTTGACTATATGAATGTGTTTTTCTTTTCTTAAAATTAAATAGAATTCATGATTGTGTATATGTAGTCTTATTCGGGTGTTCTTATATATGTATTAATAGAGAAGTCGCATTAATTAATATATTATAAAGCATAAAATTTGCTAAAAGTCTACTCAGACGAAGATTCCACAATCACCATCGCCACCGGCCACCCTACAGCCGTAACATTCCCGCAACTCAACTTGTAATGCCACTTCATCTCCTTTATTTATTATAGTGTTTTGCATATTTTATTTACACTTTTTTCTTTCTCCTATTGCTCATTTTAACTATTTTTTATTTTATTTTAAAGAAAGCACATATTTGTTTTTTCATTTTTATTTAATACAAACTCCACCGTTAGAATAAGAAAAATGAAACAAAATAAATTTGTTTCCCATTTCTTATTCATTACTATACTAAAAGACCACAGTCAAAGACTTAAAGCCATTGGCACCTTCTCATTAAAAAAAAATAAGAATAAAAAATTTAAGTGTAAAATTTAATTTTATGCTAAAATAAAAGTATTTTCAAAATATATATACAAATAAATACAAATTATATTAAAAAAAATCTACATCTTGTTAAAATGAAAATCAATTATAGAATCGCAACATTAAATTTTTATCTTAAGAAAAGCTAAAGTACATGTTCAGCTAAAATATAGCTAAAAATAGCACTATTCCCTAGCTATATCTAGCTACATATGTATTTTTTTTATTAATTTCTCACTCCTTTATCCTCTCTTTCTTATATAATATGTTTTTGTATTGTTTTTGTTTTCATGAATTAAAAAGTATAATATATAAATGATGTATAGAAAAAAATAAAAATAATGTATGGTGTAAAGTTAAATGCTGAGGTAAAATAAAAAGTATGATTTTTGTGAAATATTTTAAATGATAGAGTATAAAAGCTAGCGTTAGTGATCTAATAATCTATATGTACTATATGTGTTGGGAGTAGTGGGTTAATTAAGGAACAACTTGAAAAATATCCATTTTTAAGATTAATTAACAAAATAGTCACTAAATTCATTTAGTTTAATATTACTCATTTTTATAATCACATTTCTCATAATACCAATTGAAAAGTACACTATGTTGTAAATATTTGAGCAAAAAAAATGGTATAATAAGAATAGTAACTAAAATATTAGATATAAAAAGAAAATTTTCAAAATATTGCTACAAATGAAAGAGGATAACTTAAAATGGGTACACTACTTAATTTTTATGTTAATTAGTGAATTGGTTTTATTGTTTAATAATATGTAATGAAAAGAATTATATCAACTTACAAAAACAAAATATTCAAAAGCAATCAATCTATCTATATTTATATATCTATATAAAAGAGAGCTTTGAGGAGATGAGGTGACACCATTTTCCTCTAATCTTCAATTTTCTCTATTTTGTGGTTTTTTCTAATTTGTTATTTAACATTTATCAAATAAAATTATTAATTAATAATTAAAAAAAATCTTTATAGTCCCACATGGTTTATAAATAATTATATATATTGTACATTTAATCTATAAATAAAGTACATTTGATTACTTTGATTTGTCCCAACATTAGTATTTTTTTATATGGGTGATTGAGTTAACTCAATCTTAGCCCTGAATAGTTATATATTTTTTTTGAGATTATCAAATTTAATATATAATTTATATTTTACATATTTAGTATTTTTAGCATATATTTTTATATCATTTAAATTTGTAAATCCTATATTATATATTGAAAAAAATAACATTATTTATCTATATTTCTATATTTATATATAAATATATTTAATTAAGAGAAAATATCTAGCGCTTTGAGGAGATGAAGTGACACCATATTCTTCTAATATTCTATTTCTCTATTTTTGGTTTTTTCTAATTTTTTATTTAACATTTATTAAATAAAATAATTAATTAACAATTAAAACATTCTCTATAGTCTCACTTGATTTATAAATTATTGTAGATATTGTACATTTAGTCTATAAATAAAATACCCTTGGATTACATTGATTTGTCCCAACATTAGTATTTTTTTTATATGAGTGATTGATTTAACTCAACCTTGCCCAAATGCCGAATAATTATATATTTTTTTGAGTTTATCAAATTTGATATATAAGCTTTGAGGAGATGAGGTGACACCCTCTTTTTCTAATATTCTTTTTTCTCTATTTTGTTGTTTTTTCTAATTTATTATTTAACATTTATCAAATAAAATAATTAATTAATAATTAAAAAAATCTCTATATTTCCACATGATTTATAAATCATTGTGGATATTATACATTTAGTATATATCTATATAAAAGAGCTTTGAGGAGATGAGGTGACACTCTCTTCTTCTAATCTTCTGTTTTCTCTATTTTGTAGTTTTTTCTAATTTGTTATTTAACATTTATCAAATAAAATAATTAATTAATAATTAAAAAAATCTTTATAGTCTCACATGGTTTATAAACCATTGTACATATTGTACATTTAGTCTATAAATTAAGTACCTTGGATTATTTTGATTTGTCTCAACATTAGTATTTTTTTATATGGGTGATTTATTTAACTCAATCTTCTCTAGATACTGAATATTTATATATTTTGTAGATTATCAAATTTAATATATAATTTATATTTTAGTTTTTATAGCATATAATTTTATGTCATTTAAATTTGCAAATTCTATAGTTTTTATAGCATATAATTTTATGTCATTTAAATTTGTAAATTCTATATTATACATTGAAAAAAATGACATTAATTATCTATATTTCTATATCTATATATAAATATTTTTAATTAAGAGAAAATATCTAGTGCTTTGAGAAGATGAAGTTGCACCCTCTTCTTCTAATATTTTATTTTATCTATTTTGTGGTTTTTTCTAATTTTTAATTTAACATTTATTAAATAAAATAATTAATTAACAATTAAAAAATCTCTATAGTTTCACATGGTTTATAAACCATTATAGATATTGTACATTTAGTCTATAAATAAAGTACTCTTGGATTACTTTGATTTGTCCTAACATCAAATTTTTTTTTTTATATAGGTGATTGATTTAACTCAATTTTGCCCAAAGACCAAATAGTTATATATTTTCTTTTGAGTTTATGAAATTTAATATATAAGCTTTTAGGAGATGAGGTAGCACAATCTTCTTCTAATCTTCTTTTTTCTCTATTTTGTAGTTTTTTCTAATTTGTTATTTAGCATTTATCAAACAAAATAATTAATTAATAATTAAAAAAAACCTCTATAGTCTTCCATGGTTTATAAACCATTGTATATATTGTACATTTAGTCTATAATTAAATAAAGTACCATTCGATTACTTTGATTTGTCCCAACATTAGTACTTTTTTATATGGTGAATTGATTTAACTCCATCTTGCCCAAATACCGAATAGTTATATATTTTTTGAGTTTATCAAATTTAATATATAATTTATATTTTACATAATTAGTTTTTATAACATATATTTTTATGTCATATAATTTTATAAATTCTATATTATATCTTGAAGAAAATGACATTATTTATCTATATTTCTATATCTATATATAATATATTTAATAAAGAGAAAATATCTATAGCTTTGAGGAGATGAAGTGGCACTCTCTTCTTCTAATATTCTATTTTCTCTATTTTGTGGTTTTTTCTAATTTTTTATTTCACATTTATTAAATAAAATAATTAATCAACAATTAAACAAAATCTCTATATTCCCACATGGTTTATAAATCATTGTAGATATTATACATTTGGTCTATAAATAAAGTACCCTTGTATTACTTTGATTTGTCCTTTTATTAGTATTTTTTTTATATGGGTGATTTGATTTAACTCAATCTTGCCCAAATACAAATAGTTATATTTTCTTTTGAGTTTATCAAATTTAATATATAATTTATATTTTACATATTTAGTTTGTATGATTATCATTTAAATTTGTAAATTCTTTATTATATGTTGAAAAAATAACATTATTTATATATATATTTATATCTATATATAAAAATATTTAATTAAGAGAAAATATTTATAAAAAAATAATAGTATCATTAGAGAATATCTATATAGAAAGATAATAATACTATTATTCATATTGTTTTACCACAAAATATTTGCTTGATGACGTGGCACGATCAAGACGCATGTGAATAGCACGTGACTGTTCAGTAATGACAGTCGGGTCGACCAACGACCAGGAAACAGTAAGATGCTCGATGGGCACAAAAAAAATGTTGAATAATAAGGAAGAAGATGTGCTGACATATGCGGCCAGGTATGATCGTAGGAATGAAGCCAGAATTCAAACACGGTTATAAGTCGGATATTTCAAAGATATTTGACCTTCTTATGTGTAACTATTATTATTTCTGTTATTATTCAAATATGCCTGTAACAAAGATTGAACACGACCCATCAGCCCATATGAACATCCTTGAGCCTATAAATAGGACTCACGAGATTCATTTAAAATGGATGATAATTTATATTCAGGGAGAACAATTTCTTTTATACACGACTTTTGTATTCCACTTTGGAGCTTGTGAAACTTAGTGAACTCTAGTTTGCTGATTGCAATTTTCAAAATTTACATCAATAAAATCACTAAGTAGACGTAGATTATTAACAATCTCTGGGGCCGAACCACTATAAAATCTTTGTGTCATTTAATTCTTGCATTTAGCTTATTAATTCTTATCGTTTTTAGTGACTCCGTATCGTTGGCTAAATCACCAGCCAACACTTATAATAATAGGTATTTGATACTATAATTTTTTTCCAAACCACTCTATATCCAATTTCTCTTTTTTTTTTATTCTAGTTTTTCTAATTTATGATTATTAATTAACGAAAAAATATTTTTAAAAATCTATATCTATATGATTAGTAATATCTATAAAAATAAAGATTCCAGATGTGTAATTTCCTACTTTTTTTAATCCTACTCTTTCTCTATTTTTATCATTTTTTTATTTTATTGTTTCTAATTTATGAAAAAATATCATTAAAAATCTATATCGATTTCTATCTCTATGATTATTAATATTTATATAAAAAAAATTTCAAACGGGCAATTTCTTACTTTTTTTTTATCATTTTTTAATTTTCATTGATAATAATATTAAAAAAATTGTTGAAATTATATATGCTTTTTATTCAAACGTAAATAGATTTACAAAAATATATCTTAACGTCATATATAATTTAAATTTAATTAATTATTTAAACTATATATAATCTATCTATATTTATATATCTATATATCTATATTTATATATTTATATAAAAGAAAGCTTTGAGGAGATGAGGAGTCACTATCTTATTCTAATATTCTATTTTCTCTATTTTGTGGTTTTTCCAATTTTTTATTTAACATGTATATATTTATATAAAAGAGAGTTTTGAGGAGATGAGTTGACACTCTCTTATTCTAATCTTATATTTTCTCTCTTTTGTGGTTTTTCTAATTTTTTATTTAACATTTATTAAATAAAATAATTAAAAAAATATGTATAGCCCTACATGGTCCATAAACTATTACAGATATTATACATTTAGTCTATAAATAAAGTATCCTTGGATTACTTTTATTTGTCCCAACATTAGTATTTTTTTTATATGGGTGATTGATGTAGCTCAATCTTGCCCAAATACTGAATAGTTATATATTTTTTTATTTTATCAAATTTAATATATAATTATAATTTACATATTTAACTGTTATAGCATATATTTTTATGTCATTTAAATTTGTAAACTCTATATTATATATTGAAAAAAATTACATTATTTATCTATATTTATATATAAATATATTTGAAATTCTGTATTTTAAGATTACCAACTGAATTTAATAAGCGATTTAATGAATGTAGAACTGTTAAATGATTGTTTGATCAGACATATATTATGATATATCAAGACAGACTGCTAATAGACCAGAATATACGAACAAATAGTAAATAAACTTAAAGTAATGTGACACGAGAAGTTTTTTACGTGGTTCGGAAAACCTCGTCCATGAGGCCACGCCCAGAGATAAAATCAATTAGTAAAGTCTCAAGAATACAAAAAGCAATTAGCTTATACAAGTTTAGTCTCCCTCTTAATCTTTGTTGCAACCTTGAAGTACTCCACTTTAATAATCTGATTTTGATAAACACTAAGAGCACGAAATCCATTCTAATCTTGATGAGTACTTACTCCCTCCCGAAGTAATTCTTGTGAAAATCTTCTCCCGAAGACTTGTATGTCACGTTCACAAGCTTTATGACCTGTTTAAGAATAAACAACACGAAAGACAAACAAATAAAGAGATGGTAGGACAATAACTACTCTTTACAAATAACTCTTCAAAAGCATAAAATATTAGAATGGTGAAGAGGTAAGAATGGCTCTTAGGTCTGATATTTATAGAGTTTAGAAACCCCTAAGCCAGCTAATCTCGTTTATGGCCCAACTCAGACCAAATCAGGAAGTTACTCAAAATAACTTCTCATTTTATTAACTGCAAGAATTTCCAGATGTCACAGACAAATATTTTGTAGCATCAGGAAATGGACGAACCTGGTCTTAAAACCCAGCTAGGTTCATTTTCGAAGTTTCCTTTCTTGGGCATCAAGACTCATTGAGTTTCCTCTTTTAAAATAGACTAGAATCAATCAAAATATTCAGAGAATAATCCTATAAAAAGTTCTTCTTAAAATAGACAAATTAAACAAATTAGGAAACTTGAGTAAGAATAAAATGCACTTTAATAAAGATAATTATTCTTACCAAAAAAGGCACTTACCCAAAATACCATTTCGAAAATACCAAATAATAAAATATATATATATTACAAAAAGATTAGCCAATTTTAGGATTTTACAATCTCCCCCTTTGACAACTTTTTAGATAAAATATATTTTGCCACTAAGAACACAAGAAACCTGCAGCAAACACTTTGTTAGAAAAAATATAAGTGCCTAAGTGTTAGGAACGAGTTTCCTAATATGCATCAGAATGGTGGTGGGTTGGCCCAGTGTACAACAAATTTTTTTGTAACATATTTAAAATACCTTTAAATATGTGGATCCATTAATATATATACATTAGTCATAAGCAAGAAAAGAATAGAAAACATACCTCTCGATGCCTATCAAGTGTCCTTGCTATCTTTTCGTAAAATGAACGAACTTCCTATCCAAGTTGCTCCCGGGTACTCATACCAAGATCTTCCACAACGTTCTCTACACCTCAAGAAGTGTGTGGGCACTTAGAGAATAAATGATGGTTTATTTTTTATTCAACTTGATGTACTCAACACATGAGATCAAGAGAATAGGCATGAGATTGGTTCTGTATCTTTTTTAGGGAGAGATAGAAAAGTATCGTTCTTTTTTTAGAGCGAATCAATTCTATTGAGTATTCAATATATTTATTTTCTGATAAGTCTAACTTAAATAGAAAATATTCAAATTTAAAAAATAAATCTGTAACCAATTTACAATTTATCTTTTAATTAATTAATTATCTTATTAATGAAAATATCAAAAAACTAAATTTTGAATTTTCCATTAATTAATTAATTAATTAATTAAAAGTGAAAATCTATCCCTAAAATATATATGGCTCACGCCAGACCGTGTGTGTCGTGCATCACCCTATAAATTAGGGATATTTGATTTTTCCACAATTATTTATTTATTTATTCAAACTACCTTATCAGATAAAATCCAACAACTTGATAATTAATTCAAATTTGAATTAATTATCTTTTTAACTAATTATCAAATATAATTAATTATTTGAATAAATATCAATCTTTTAAATTCAAATCCAATTTGAACTTATCAGATTATGATCTCCCACTCAAATAAAGATATTTAATTAATTCTACCAATTAATTAAAATCAATTTTAATTAATACTAATTTCGAAAATTAAATATTAATTTTATTATAATTTCGAAAATAATAATAATTAATTTTCCTAATTACAACTAATTTGTAATTAATTAATTAATCACTATTATCACATAATTGCATATTTGGCTCGAAGAATAAATTTCTTCTTAAATATGTATTTTCACCATTTTACCCTTTATATCAACTCTTGCCTTGAATAGTGTTGATAGAGCCGCTGTGAGGACCTATGAACCTATATTTCCAAGCTCCAATAAATTTGATATTATTAATTAAGCTCTTTAATTAAATAATCTTAATTTATTAATCTCATGATTACTCCACTATAAATATGGGACTACACTCTTGTAATTATAGACATTTCATTCTATTGATATAATCATTACATACAAATTAACCCTCTAACAATGGTTCATAATTAATTAGGAATAAAATTACCATTTTACTCTTTTAATTATATCTTGTTTTCTTAAGTACCATTGACTTTACTAGTGAAGGTTAATTCATAACTAAATTATGAATTTGAGCTCAATAACCTTTCAATCCCAAAAGTCAGCCCTTAAGAGAACCATTATTCAATATCTTACGAGAAGGTATAGATTCCATATCTGTATACTTTGTCCCCAGCCATTTACATTAATGAGTTCCCAAAATAAAAGTTTCTAGCCTGATCATTCTGACAGACCCTAACGAGTGAATCAAAGAATTCATATAACATAAACAAGAGTTCATAGTAACTATAGGATTAAGATCTATTTGTATATGATCACCAGTCGATATATTTAATTAATACTTCGAAACGATATTCAACTAAGTATTAATAAACATATCTGGTCCAGTTATATATATTCTCTAATATATAAAATGTTTACCCAAAAATGGCATTTGATGATGTGGCAAACTTTCCTTACACGTATCTGGCACGTGGTGATTTCAAATGAACAAATCCTGCTCGACCATCGACCAGGTGTTCCTTACACCATCAGATCTTGTGATTAGATACGACCAGTCTAGTCGCATGCTATTAGTTATTTCCTTTAAGATACGAAATCTTGTAATAATAATATTGATATATTTTCCTTTATTTATCTTGATATGCTATCATTAATTGTAATTACGACCCATTGGCTCATGTAACCCACCTGAACTTATAAACAGTGATGATAGGGCTCAGGGGAGGGGTTGGAGTCTGGAAACCTTAGACATTTTTGGCATTCAGAGAGAAAAATAGAGTGTGATTATCCACCGAAATTGTAATCCTCTCAAAGCTTGTGAAACTCAAGAACCCTAGTTCTTTGATCACGATTTTGAGGTTCAATATCAATAAGAACACTAAGTGGACATAGGTCATTACCATTCATTGGGGTCGAACCACTATAAATCATTTGTGTCATTTCTTTACCGTTTGATTCCATTCTTGACTATTATCTCATTTCTTGTCGTAAATCTGAATCCGTGTCGTTGGCCAAATCAAGGGTCAACATTCTGGTGCTTTTATTGAGAGTTGAACTCAAGAAGTTTTAAGAAAGATCAAATGGAAAAGACATCCAAGAGAGCTGGACAGACCGCTGGCGCTGCATCATCAACCTCCTCCTCCAAATGTGGCTGAGAATGAACCACATTTGGAATTCGAAGAGGAGGAATTAGATTTGGAGACGCTGAGGGCAACATTGAGGGTGTTGCGGGACGAGTTGGCCAATCAGGAGAGTGCAGCGGAAACCTTGGCGCTACAGCAAAGGGAGATTGAGCGTCAGCGCCAGGAGCTGAATGAGCGGCAGGCAGACATGGACCGTCGGAAGAGGGATGCCACGGCCGCTCTTGAAGCGGCCATTCAATTGGCTTGAGGACAGGTTGCGCTAGCCTGTCAACCGGATCAGCCAATGAGTGCGCCACCTCAGCGGGCTCCCAATCCAAGTCCTCCGCTCCAGCCAGCAAGCTCTCAAAGGCCAGAGCAGCCACCTGTGGCTCAGGATGATGTCCCAATTTGGGATCCTAAGCAGCAGCCTCCATCTTAAGCTGGTCAAGGCAATCCCTAGTACCATAGGCTATATAGGGCCAAGCAGCCGCCCCGCAGTCCTAGACGCCCAGGGGACGAAGAGCCAAATCCACCGAGCAGGGGGCAGCGTCCTTCTGCAAACAGGAGGCACAATGAGTCAGGCTCTGCCGTCAGGGGCCCCCCATGGCATAATAATGCACGAGGACCCCACGACCAGTGCATGCCTCCTTCTGATGCTCGGGGGATGTCAACCCGAGGAGGAAACAGCGTGAACAGCCGATTGCGCCATAGCCGACCGCAGTTTAGAGACGACCATGACTACAATGAGGCTGATTCTGACAAACGGAATGCTGGTCAGAGGAATGAAGAAAGAGGTGGAGACAGAAGCCCCCCACCTAGAGAAAATAGGTCGATGAGCCATAACGCTGGGGGCAACCCCGACAAAATAACGTCTTTGATCGGCTAGGGTTATCGAGCAGAGGCGCAGGGAAGATGATTTGAGGGACGTGCTCAATGACCGTCGTGAGAGGCACGATAAGTACGCCCCTCCAGCACCAGTCGCCCCAGTGATCCTAGACACGTTTTAGGCACAAATTGATGCTCTGAGCCAGGCAGTACAACAGTTGGTCAGGAGTCAAACATCCTACATAGAGTACGACCGGAGGAGAGGCACTCCGTTTGTGCAAAGGATTGCCGTGGCAGAAACTCCCAGCAAGTTCAAAATGCCAACGCTGCCAAACTTTGATGGCTACAGAGACCCAGTATCGCATGTTAACAAATTTGAGATACAAATGGATATTCAGAAAGTGTCGGACGATGCTCGCTGCAGGATCTTCTCTGCCACACTATCCGACACCTCCCAGGAGTGGTTCTTTAAGTTCCTACCTGCTAGCATAGTATCCTTGGAGATGTTCGTGAAGGAATTTTACAGACAATTTTATGCAGGTCGCGTACACCCCACTGAGGCCAACCAGCTGGTCAAGATACGCCAAAAGGAGGAAGAGCCCTTAAATGAGTATGTCCAGCACTTTATGCGAGTAGCAGCTAGAGCCAAAACTGTGGGCGACGAGGGAAAGATGATGGCCCTAACTGTCGAGGTCAGACGTCATTGTCCCCTTTGGAACAGCCTGAGGAAAAATGGGGTAAAGAGTACCCAGGAGTTTCTGGATCAAGCTGATCGGTACATCAAGCTCGAGGACGTGATTGCCAACGAAGGAAAATCACCTACAAAAGATAAGGGACCGAAAGAAGAACCCGCCAAGGCTGCCAACGGGTCGGATAAACCCAATGGCAACGGTAAAGGCAACGGGAACAGAAATGGCAGAAATGGTGGAAAAAGGGCGGGGAATGAGCCATCACCGTCTGACAATAAACGCCCCAAAGGCAATAGATATGAGCCGAGATTCACCAACTATACGACCCTTGTCGAAAGTCGAGCAGAGGTCTACCAGGCGACCAGCTTTAATGTTCCTTATAAGCGACCCGCACCTGTAAGGAATGATATCTCCAAGAGAGATACCACAAAAAAAATTGTCGTTTTCACAACGACTACAGACATGACACCAATGAGTACAACCAGTTGAAGGACGAGATTGAGTTCCTGATCAGGCAGGGACATTTAAGGAGATATGTGCAAGCCGCAGGAGGGTCTCAGCGAGAGGCTGAAGGTGGCAACGAGCAGGCGCTTACACGCCAATGCTCGCCACCTTTACAGCCAAATCATGTGGCAGGTATGTTAATCACCATCTGTGGTGGCCCACACCTTGCAGGGGACAGTGGGAAGGAAAGTAAGCGATACGCTCGAACCCTACGCCATGACCAGGACATCGAGATGATGAGCATGGAGGATCAAGCACCAAATAAGGCTCGAACAAAGGATGAATTGATAACCTTCTCTGAAGACGATGAACAACACGTACGATTCCCACACTCCGATCCGCTGGTCGTTGACGTTCAAATCGCCAACATGATGGTTAAAAGGGTGTTGGTTGACACAAGAAGCTCAGTCAACGTCTTATACAAGTCTTCACTGGAAAGAATGAAATTGTTCGTCAAGGACCTGGAATCGTGCAAACAAACCATTTATGGTTTTTCTGGTGAAGGGCTTGCCCCAACTGGGTCAATTAGGCTCCCAGTTGTAGTAGGAAATGCACCTGCAAATAGGACATTATTCACTACTTTCATAGTAGTTGACTGTCCTTTGGCATATAATGCTGAAATAGGGAGGCCAATTCTGGTCGACTTGCGAGCCGTTACCTCGATATGGCACCTGGCCATGAAATTCCTGACTGATGTAGGGGTAGGATGTGTGTTGGGAAATTAGCAGAAAGTGAGGGAGTGCTACAACTCCTCGATATCTAAGGCGAAGAAAGGTGTACCGAGGCAAGTTGCCAGAAAAGAGTTGCAAATTACAATTGATGTACAAGCCCAATCAGGTGATGATGTCACAAGTGAGGACAGAGATCTAGATCCTCGCTTTGGGGATTTTGATGAAGAAATAGGACCCATCGAGGACCTTGAGGAGGTCTAACTCGATGAAGAAAATCCGACCAGGGTTGTGAAAGTCGGTAAAAACTTAGAGACAACAACGAAGCAAGTACTGGTGGAATTTTTGAGGAAAAACCAGGAAGTCTCTGCCTGGTCGCACAAAGACATGGTTGGAATAGACCCTGCAGTCATTAGCCATGCCCTGAACATAGACGAGAGTTTTCCACCAGTACAGCAGAAAGGGAGGCTGCTCGACAAAGATAGATCAAAGGCTCTAAAGGAAGAAGTCGAGAAGCTGAAGGAGAATGGATTCATTAGGGTAGCATTTTATCCATCATGGGTCTCTAATCCCATGCTTGTTCCCAAGCCGAATGGCAAGTGGCGAACATGCGTGGATTTCACAGACCTTTATAAAGCCTGCCCTAAAGATTGTTTCCCACTCCCTAGAATCGACCAACTGGTAGATGCCACTGCAGGGCACGCGATTCTCTCATTCATGGATGCATACTCCTGATATAATCATACCAGTATGCATCCTCCTGATGAGGATCACACTAGCTTTCAGACTGACACAGGGCTTTACTGTTACAAAGTAATGCCCTTCGGTTTGAAAAACGCTGGTGTAACTTACCAGCAACTGCTCAACAACATGTTTAAGGAGCTGATCAGCACAAACATGGAAGTATATGTTGATGACATGCTGGTTAAGTCAAAGAAGGCAGAAGGGCATATAGGGGACTTGCAAGAATGCTTCAACATCTTGAACAAATATCAGATGAAGTTGAATCCCCTCAAGTGCTCCTTCGCAGTAGGATCAGGGAAGTTTTTGGGATTTATAGTGAACCCGCGAGGAATTGAGGCCAATCCAGAGAAGATCAAAGCCCTGGTCGATATGAAATCGCCAGCAAAGATCAAGGATGTTCAAATCTTGACCGAAAGAATTGCGGCTCTCAGTAGATTTATTTCCAAATCGACGGACAAATGTGTCCCATTTTTTAATCTACTCAGAGGCAACAAGAAATTTGAATGGACAGAGGAGTGCGAACAAGATTTTCAAGCCTTAAAGGTTCACATGTCGCAATCTCCGATTCTATCAAAGTCGGTTGATAAAGAGACTTTGTTCATCTATTTGGCGATCATTGAATACGCTGCTAGTGCTATCCTAGTAAGAGAAGAGGAAGGCATGCAAAAGGCTGTTTATTATGTAAGAAAGAGGCTAATTGGAGTGGAGCTGCGGTATCCACCTATTGAAAAATTAGCCTATTGCTTTATTTTAGCCTCGAGGAAGCTATGGCCCTACTTCCAAGCTCACCCAATCATAGTTTTGACCGACCAACCTCTACGTCAAGTTCTACAGAAGCCAAAAGCTGCAGGCAGATTATTGAAATGGGTGGTCGAACTTGGGTTGTTTGATATCTCTTATTTTCCACGAGCAGTGGTAAAAGGGCAAGCCCTGTCAGACTTTGTCGCAGAACTCACTGGGCTTCCAAACAGCGAGCAGCCAGAAGCGCTTGAAAAGCCTAAGCCTCAAAACCAAACTCCCTCATGGAAGTTGTACACGAACAACTCTTCTAATTAACATCATGCAGGAGCAAGGGTGATTTTGATAATGCCTGAGGGGCATCGATTTCACTGCGCAATCAGGTTTGACTTCACTGCTTCTAACAATAAATCCGAGTATAAAGCACTGCTCGCTGGATTACGGTTAGCCAAGAGTATGCACATAAAGTCACTTGACATCTACAGTGACTCTCAATTAGTAGTCAATCAGATCATTGGAGAGTACTAGTCCTGAGGCTTAAAAATGGTCGCTTACTTGAATAAGGCGAAGGACCTATTGGAGCAGTTTGATAAGTACACTCTCCAGCAAGTACCTCGTGATCAAAATTCAAACGCTGATGCTTTGGCCAAACTAGCAAGTGCCAAGGATGCTAACACTTTGAACATAGTGCCAATTGAGCGGCTATCTGCACCAAACATCCAAGCAGAGGAGAACTCTTTGGTGATCCAGGCAGCAGATACATGGATGGCACCTTAGATGGAGTACCTGACACAAGGCGTGTTACCGACGGACAGAACAAAGCTAGGACCCTTTAGCGGCATGCTGCTAGGTATATCCTGGTCGATGGAATCTTGTACCGAAGGGGATACTCAATGCCACTCCTTAGATATATTTCGAAAGAGAAGGCCAAAGAATTGATGAAAGAGGTCCACGAAGGCTTTTGTAGGGACCATGCTGGGGGGCAGAGTTTATAAAAAAAGATCTTAAGGCAAGGATACTTCTGGCCATCAAAGAATGAAGACTCTATGGAATTCGTGCAGAGGTGTGAAAAATCCCAGAGGTTCTCAAAAATTCCACGAGCAGCCTCTAATGAGCTAAAACAGATGCAAAGTTTGTGGTCGTTCGCAGTCTGGGGTATAGATTTAATCGGATCTCTGCCCACAGGAAAGGGCGGCGTCAAGTACGCCGTAGTGGCCGTCGATTACTTCACTAAATGGGCCGAAGCTAAGCCACTCATGACCATAACGACCAAGAAAGTACTGGATTTCATGATAAAAAACATCGTGTGTCGCTATGGATTGCCAAGGAAGATTGACTCAGACAATGACACCTAGTTTGATAGTGATCTATTCACAGATTTTTGCGAGCGACATGGAATTATCAAGAGCTTTTCTTCAGTCTCTCATCCTCAAGCAAACGGACAAGTCGAAGCAGTCAATAAAACGCTAAAGGATACTCTGAAGAAAAGACTTGAGGAAGCGAAGGGGGCATGGCCAGAGCAATTTCCTGAAGCCCTTTGGTTGTACAGAACTTCCCATCGAACAGCAACAGGCCATACTCCATTTTCCTTAGCTTATGGATATGAGGCTATGTTGCCCGTTGATTTAGATCCGCCATCGCATCGAAGAATAACGTACGATCAAGGCTCTAATAGTCAACTATTGATGGAATCTCTTGATTTGGTTGATGAAAAGCGAGAGCAAGCCCTACTCCGAGTAGCTGCTTACCAGCAAAAGGTCACCCGGTATTTCAACTCTAAAGTACGCGAGAGGAAGTCCAATGTCGGAGACCTAGTACTTAGAAGGGTTTTTCTCAGCACTCGCGACTAGGACGTTGGAGTACTCAGACCTAATTGGGAAGGACCGTACCAAAATGAAGAAGTCCTTCAACTAGGCACCTATAAACTTGCTCGATTAAATGGAGATCCCATTCCTCGCTATTGGAATGGAGAACACCTGCGCAAGTACTATCAATAAACAATTCTTCCTAAAGAATTGGCTTGTATTAATTTTACTTTTTACAAGTTAAAAAAAAGGGTTGGTCATTTTACGTGATTGATCGCTTATAAGTGTAAGATCTTGTTGATCACTCGTACATACATGTTTTGTCCATTTATTACGAGAAATAAAAGGGACTGTGCACAGCCAGTCATTCTTGCCAACTATTGTATTTATTACAAGTATTTGCTCATTACGTGTGTTATTTTGCTATATTTTTATTTTAAATTCATTGCTACGAGCAGTAATGTTCGAACAGGTCCCAGTCAAGGCAAGTGACTGAGGACCTAAAGTTCCTCAATCATTTGGGGGGCATATAAGGCATCTAGTAAGCAAAGCATATCGACAGGCATGTAAACACACGAGCAAAATAAGTGAAAGCATACTACGGTACTTAGAGTATTTTTCAAAATTTTGTATTTTGTTAAATCAAACCAAAGTACTATGCTAAGTTCGGTCATGCGAACATATGTTATAATACAATGCAAATATTATAATATCAAAAGGAATCCCTTTACACCGCGACTAGTAGCTGCTCAAATGTAATTGTTTGTTAAAAGTAAAAGTTGCCCATGCAACAATAAAAATTAAAAAAGAAATTGTCTTTACATCACGACCCGTAGGTCGTGTATTTAAAAGATAATAAAATAAAAAGAAAAATAAAAGACTACAAGGCTCGAGGATCTTGAGGAGTGTTCTGGTCGACAGTAGCGCCAGCTTCATTGTCCATGCCATCAATCCCTGTTGCCAAGAAAATCTCTGGGGAAGCAAGAATTTTGGCTCTTTCTTCTTCCTCCAGGCGAATGGTGCATCGGGTTATTATAGCTCATCTCAAGCGCTCAGACAGATAGCTAAAGTCGGCCTTTTGATTATGCTTCCAAAACTCATAGAAGCAAAGGTGGGTGGCTTCCCTATACTTCTCCAAGTTTTTGGCATTAGTCTCTTCGAGCTCCTTAACGCGCTCCTCCAGCTCCTCCGTCTCCTTTTTGCTTGTAGTCAGATCGAGCCCAAGCTGTTTGACTTCTTGAAAGTTGAGTTTGGCACTCTCCCTGAATTTTTCTTTATCTTCATTAGATTTGTTCAGGGCAGCCCGACACTCTAGCAGCTCTTCAGTCAGCTGGGCTTTCTGCTCGAGCAGTTCATCGTTCTGCTTGGTCAGTTCTGCGTTTTTCTCGAGCAGGTCAGCATTTTTCCCCTCGAGCACCTTCATTGCCTCAGTATGCCGGATGTCAAAGTCTTGGTCTGGGTGACCAAAGTACCCGTGTGGTGCCAACCAGCAGTGATAGTCAACAATCCTTGCGATTAGATAAAGAAATAAGATAATGGCAGAAATTAATAGAGTAAAATGGATCAACAACAGAAAGCAACTTACACTGGCTATCTCGTTCAGCCATCTATTTATTATTTGGTCGGCCTCCATGGAGTTAGTGCCGACGATGACCTCTTGACTGTGTTTGTGCTTGGAGGGTTTATTTATTCTCTTCTTGGTCAAATTGACCACGGTGTTGGCCAGAGTGTCTTCGGGTTGAGTGTGGTGTGGTTTGTCGGTAGGCGCTGGAGGAGTAGAGTGTTAGTCGACTGGTGCAGTTGAAGACAACTGGTCGAGTGGAGAAGGAGGGGACATTGTTTCCTTTGTGGGAGGTGGCGTGGTTTCCTTCGAAGGAGCAGCTACTGAAGGACCCTCAGTCCAGGCCTTCTTTGAAGCAGTTTTGCTGCTTTCTTCGCGAACCCTCTTGCTGTCTTTCTTCCTGCTCGAGGGAGTAGCAGCAGTGGTGTAATGATCGAACACGTCTTCAAACAACATTTTTTCATGTAAGGAAACATTGCGAGCAGTAAGACAATATGTATAGATGGAGCTAAAAAGGAAAGCAAGGAAATTGTAAGTAAAGTACCCGTGCTATAACTACTGGTCGCTACATTACTTACTGAACTACTGCTACCCTCACTTACTGCCTGGAAGAAATCTAAATCTAAGTTTGGAGTATACTTAAAGTTGTCATCCCCGTCAAATAAGTGACAGGGAATTGGAAAACTATTTAAGAATGAGAAGACAGTACCGCTCTCATCTGAAGACTCGTCGATGGGTGCAGGGGGTTCGGAAGCTTTCTTTTTTCCCTTTCCTGTAGGGGAAGGGGGAGCAGCTGCTTGCATGGTGCTGGAGGGTTCCCTGATTGTCACTCCAGTCGACCTCCTCCTTTGAGGTTGCAACACATATGTGTGTTGCTCGGAATCTTCTCACCGGTGGCACTCCCCGCCGTTGACTCCCTCACATCCTGGTGAGGTGCCAGAAGTCCGACCAGTCTTAGGTTAGCTTCAGTGACCAGCTGTCTGACGCTCTTCTCTATGTCAGTCATGCTGTCCAAGAGTGCTGCTCGGACTTCCATTTCTGGAGTGGGAGCCGGTCGCAGCCATGAACCTGAAATATGATAAATCCCTAAGGGGAGTTCGGATAAAATACAAGGAAAATAAATGACCAGGAGAGCAAAGATATTACCTCCTTGAGTAAAGGCCAGGTTTTTGGCGACTATGTCGGTAGTCAAAAAGTACTCTAGATCGTACTTCCCCACATTGGATTTGAAGGTGGTATCACTTAGGAAAGTGCAGGTCGTTTCCTAGTGGCAAAGATGAAGAAACCCCGTATTTTCTTGGTTGAGGTTGGATTTGAGGTCGAACAGGTAGTTGAACTTGTGTGGCGTAGGGACAGAACACTTCTTATGACTGTAAATGATATAGAGTGCGGAAAACATTCTATACCCGTTAGGGGTTATTTGGAAAGGAGCGACCCCAAAATAGTTGGCCACTCCTTGGAAGAAAGGATGGAGAGTCAGGATCGCTCCTGCCTCGATATGATACCTCAACCAAGCACTGAAGGCGCCTCCAGGAAGGTTTTCCCCTTGGTCTCTGGTCAGTCGAGCTAAAGTTACCCCAGGAAGTCCGTACTGCTTGAGATAGTTGGCTATCATCCTAACCAAGATTTGGCTAGGCGAAGCGACGTACCATTTGACATCTGTTCAAATGACGTTTCAAAGTTGAGCTTGATTTTGGATTTCTGGATCAAGAGTATTTTCATCTCGACCACTGGTCGAAGGAATTTCAGCCCGAGGAGCAGGCTGATTTGAAGAAGGGTTGGATGGTTTCTTTTTCTGGGCTTTGGACTTTTCTTGACCCATATTTTGAGGTGGGTTCGATGGGTTTTTTGGGGCGATACAAGAAAAAGGGATCTCCAGAATTAGCTGTGATGGTTGTTCTTCGTCCTCGAGCAATTGGGCCAGCAAATCATCGTCGATTAGCCTCTCACCTTCCTACGAATCTTGCATGAAAATCTACGAACATAAAAGGGGAGATGAGAATCTAATGGCCAGAAGGATCAAGGTGTTTAAAAATTGGAATAACGTTGCTCGTGTATAAAAGTTAAGCTTTTATATGACCAACAACATTTTGACAAAAAATGCTATATTACCAGCGAACAGTTTGGAAAACGGATTAGAAAATAGAAGTGAAAAGTTTTTCAGAAAAAACTTTTCGACTCTGAAAGGGCGGGAAAAACCCAGTTTTTTCTACAAGCTTAGAAATCGAATTTTACTTCGATTTCATGCCCTAAAGTTATAATCTCTACTACCACACTGATTGTTAACCCCTATAAAGCATTATTTCACTACCCTATCAAACACATATCAGTGTAATCGTCTATCCCGAAGCAAATTTTTTTAAGAATAGTTGAGAGTGCTCAAACACTTAGAATACAAAATGAAGATGAAACAGGTGTTGCATGGCATCTCAAATAACTAAAAGGTTCGGAAAACTTACTTGAATAAAAATTGGAGTACGAACACGTGCCTCTCAAATGACTGAGCAGAAGTACCTTGGATCAGCGATGAAAGTTTCTGGTTTTGTTTGGCACTATTCTTCAACGTTCTTGAAGAGAAAGTAAAAGGTAAAAAATGATCTTGGGGGATTATTTATATTGATCATGGCGCTGTAAAAGAGGTAATCATGGAGTTACTTTTTTCAAAGCATGGGGAAATGTAATAGCCGTCAGACAAATTTTTGGGGAAATTGAAAAGACCTGATTGGACATGATTGGTTACCTTTTTTGAGAAGGCATGGACGGCTCTGACAGGTTTTATGGGGTGTGCAAAAGGTCAGATACCTAAGTTTACTTTATGCTGGTCGCAGTAAAATAAACTTGGGGGGCAAATGTTTACCCAAAAATGGCCTCTGATGACGTGGCAAACTTTCCTTACACGTGTCTGGCACGTGGTGATTTCAAATGAACAGATACTGCTCGACCATCAACCAGGTGTTCCTTACATCAACAAATCTTGTGATTAGATACAACTAGTCTGGTCGCATGCTATTAGTTATTTCCTTTAAGATACGCAATCTTGTATTAATAACATTGAGATATTTTCCTTAATTTATCTTGATATGCTATCATTAATTGTAATTACGGCCCATGTAACCCACCTGAACCTATAAACAGTGATGATAGTTCTCAGGGGAGGGGGTTGGAGTCTGGAAACCTTAGACATTTTTGGCATTCAGAGAGAAAAATAGAGCGTGATTATCCACCGAAATTGTAATCCTCTCAAATCTTGTGAAACTCAAGAACCGTAGTTCTTTGATCACGGTTTTGAGGTTCAATATCAATAAGAACACTAAGTGGACGTAGGTCATTACCATTCATTGGGGCTGAACCACTATAAATAATTTGTGTCATTTCTTTACCATTTGATTCCATTCTTGACTATTATCTCATTTCTTGTCGTAAATCTGACTCCGTGTGGTTGGCCAAATCAAGGGTCAACATAAATTACCTCCACTAAAGTGTCTCGCTACACTTGTAATCCAAATCTAGATCACATGTATTCATAATACTAGTGGACCGTACTTGTAATAATTAATCTAAAGATTCCATAACTTTATTTTACTGCGAACTATTCAAGTTCATTTATCTCAAACACAATTCTCCCGTACCAATACATGGTTGAGATCACATATCTGAACTTAGGAATTTTTCTGATATTTACTTAATATTATCACAGAATAATATAGTCCTTAAAATATATGCATAACAAATTCAATTTATTTATTTCTTTCTTAAAACAATGTCTACTACATATGCTTTCAGGGCACAATTCTCAACACTAAGAACTCCCCTGCAAATAAGCATACTAACAAAGATAAAACATGTCAACTTTTGGAAAAAGTTTAACAAGACATGAACACATAACTCCCCTTGAAAATAGGGTCCAGAGTTGTTTATACAAAAAAAAAACATACAAAAAAAACCATCCAACTACTCCCATTTTTTGTCTATCAAAGAGCCAAAAGAACGAAAAACAAAAAAAACAATGAACATGTTCTTTGGATAAAATGAAACAAGAAATGGAAAAACAAGAAAGAATAGAAACTAAACATCCTTGGCTAAGGAAGTCAGTTGATCAAGGATTGCTTGTTGAGTGGCCTCCAATGTTCCAAGTCGATTTTGTACCATGGTAAAATCAGTCTTGACAATGAGAATTTATGATGTCTTAGGACCAACACTAGATGGATCAGCAGCAGTGGCAGTGGAAACAGAAGGAATCACCACAGACTTGGACTTCTTTGAGGTTTGATCTTTCCCTTCAAATGGCTTGAATGTGGGACCAGGAGGAGGAACCTCAACAGACTCAGTTTGCAGCAGAACATCCTTCTGTGATGACAGATTCTTAAAGCTAAGTTGAGGAAATAATAAGTTGATGAATTTGGTCCAAAATTAAGGAAGGAATATCTATCTGAGCACCATAACCAATCTTAAATAGAAAGAATGCCAACTCTTGAGACACAACAACTGGATTAGATGAGGGTATCCAGTTGGACATAGCAAAATGCATAAGCACAGCATAGGTATATGTAAGATCAGTAATGGAGAGTGATGTGTTAGGATTCCATGATACCTTTTGTCCCACCAGCCCCAGAAGGACTAAGTCTTAATCAAATTCAAGGGTATTTGGAATAATGCCAACATGCAAGTTTAGGGTAGTAGCAATATCTTTAACTGTAAAAAAAAACCAATGACCCCGAACATATGCCATACATAAAGGTATTATGATTAAGAAAATCATAAGTAATGTTAGCATAAAATTCCTTGACAACCCGATCAACATACCCAGAATAGCCCTGTAAAGAATCTAACCACTCTCTTTCTTGAAAAATACCAATCACCCCAAACACCCTATGAGCAGCAAGATCAAAATTATTTTCACAAATAACCTTACGGTTAGCATAATAAACCATATTCCTTTCATGATCATTATAGCGAAAATAATGAGAATGAGGAACAAAAGATGAACCTGAATCAATGTTTTTAGTTAAAACCTTGCGAGTAATTGGACTAGGAAAAGTCATGGGCTTGTGCTCCCTTGGATTCGGAAGGTAGAGGTTCAGAGACATGGTTAGAGGGCTCAAACGGAGTTTTAGATGCATCTGAATCATCCTCTAATTCAACAACCCTTTCTTTAGAGGCAATCAGATCTTCAAGTTCTGGGTAAGATTCTGAGTGTTTGGTGCTTTCAAAACTGGAGTGGTCAGAAGGATCGGCTACTTCACCAAAAGGGTCTTTAGAAGGATCAGCCTAAGAGGAAGAACATGCAGGTGGAGTGATTTTGAGTTTCTTCCTAGGAGGAGATTTCTTTGCAGGAGACAATTTTCCACGTTTTCCCCCTTTCTTGACTACTGTCGTTGAACCAGAAGCAGACGATTTGGAGCGAGTCCGAGAAGCAGGTGACAGACCTGAAATGGGTCATGCAGCACCATCAGAGGCTTTTGATTTGGCAGGCCTAACCTTTGATGGATTAGGATTTGCAGCATGAGTCTCGATTTCAGCATGAAGGGTTCCAGTAGGCACCATCTCTTCAGATGGTGGTGCGGGCAGATCCATTAGAGAAGGAGATAGAGATGGAAGCACCAAAGGCAAGGCTGTGGACACAGGAAATGTTTGTTTGCGAGCCCTAGTCTTGACAGAGGACTTTAGAGTAGATCCTGAAGCCTCTAGAGGCAAAGCTGATGGGGCAGAGCCACTCGCATCAATAGTAGTTGGTCTGGGAGCTCCAATGGTCTTGGTTTGAGCCATGGGTTCCTGCACACTAAGACAATCGAGAGAGCAAACAAGCAGAAAACAAGAGAAAAAAAATAAGTAAAGTGTGAGAGTGGAAGAGTGATCATGGGAGTTGAGGCCAAATGTGGGATATAGGCATAACAAAATGGGTAGTTACCCTTTTTTTTACTACGAGAGAAAAAATGCTACTTTTGTCTTAATTGTGACCAAACCAAAAAAGGCAACAAATATATTTTTTAAAGAAATTTTCAAACTGTCCTTTTTATTCACCTATAACACAATTAATAATTAGACAACCTTAACTTTAGAAAGAAAGATGACAAAAACAACATAAAATCATATTGGACCAAAAAAAAAATAATAAGCACTGAAATTCAATATACCCTACGAGATTCAATTGGTTTACTCTTAAAAGAAATTATTTTGATATTCCTTTATATATATATATACATTTTACAAATGACCAAAATATTTCCTTCTGCTGTTATAAAAAAATATGAAACCTGAAAATCAATAACCAACCAATACAGAAATTAAGTGAGCACCGATAATGTTAAAAAATTATTTGATCTATATAACATACTTGACAGTGTTGGAACGAAAGTAAATTTTCCTAGAGCACAAAGTATTTTTGGGAAAAAAACATTAACATAGAGGATGAGACTTACATTTTTTTTTTCTTTTTCTTCATACTGAACAGGTATTTGTGTGTGAAGTGCAAGAAAAAAAAAATAGGGTCATTGCCCATGTTGGAAATTTTGGCATTTTTCTGTTATACCCAAAGGAGTCGTTGTCACACTACACCATTGGGAGCCATTTTCAATGGTAGTGTGTCCTCTACATAGGTCTAATTACATAGTCTCAACTTACTCATAGCTAGCTTTCACACACTGGCATAGGTAGCTCTATTCTCACAAAGGAACCTGAAACTGAAGAAGATTTGTTAATTTAGCTCAATGCCCTCTTAGTAGGAATTTTTCCCAAAAATAAATTGTGAATAATTTTTTTTTTTGAAACCAATAAACTTAGCATGTCATATATTCAAAAATAATTAATCTAACAGAAAGTAATCACAAAAGTTTTGCAATTGTTTGAGAATCATTTAACAGGAAAACACATAAAAGATAAACAGTTGGAATGGCATGAGACAATAAATAATTACATACTACAGACCCCCAATGATTTCCTAACAGAATCAAACCGAATTGAATCAAGGGACTTAGTGAAAATATCAGCAATTTGCTTGTCTGTTTCAATGTATTCCAAGATTAGTGTCTTATTTTCAACAAGCTCTCTAATGAAATGGTGTCTAATATCAAAGCGATTTGTGCGTGAATATTGGACAAGATTTTTAGAAATATTTATTGCACTGGTATTGTCACAAAAAATGGTTAAAGTATCCAATTCAAACCCATAGTCAAACATCATTTGTTTCATCCATAATAGCTGAGTACAACAATAGCTAGCAACAATGTACTCAGCCTCAGTTGTAGAAAGAGACATGGAATTATGCTTTTTGCTATGCCATGACACCAAGTTATTCCCTAGATTAAAACACCCTCCACTTGTGCTTTTCTTGCCATCAGCATTACCTGCCCAATCGACATCACTAAAACACACAAGGTTAGAATTTGTTTCTTTAGAGTACCAAATCTCATATTCTAGAGAACTGTGAACATATCCAATAATTATTTTTACAGCAGTCACATGTGACTCCATGGGATTTCCTTGGTACTGGGTGTAGTTTTCTTACCTCAAGCTCGAGAGTAAAACAAACAAAGAACGACCCTTGAGAACGATCTTGACCTTAGGCCCTTAGCGGTTACCTAATCATAACCAAATATGAAGTCCCATCAATAAAATGAGTAATAATAGACTCCTGGACTGAAACCCAGCCCCCGGGACCTCAAATCCTACTAAAACAGTTAGTAGATTTGATCCCGAGCCTTAAGGTTTGAAAACCCGCGCCTAAAACTAAGCAAAACCATGCCTGGCTAAAAAAGAACAAACGGGTCGCGACCTACCCACAAGGGCTGCGGTGCGCCCCCCAGACAGACATCTCCCTGTCTAGGTGCCAGGGGCGGGCCGTGACTTGCCCTTAAGGGTCGCAGCGTGACTGTGAGATAGAGCCCTGTGAAGGCCCTGGGGTTCACTCAAGTCGCGACTTGCATGAACTCGGTCGTGACTTGACCTCGCGAACCCAGCTCTCTTGCATATTCCTCAATCCAAACTCAGCCAAAACTCATCAAAAAAATCCCAATATCACAACCAAACATTAATACAACATAACCACTAATTTAACAGTAAAACCCAATCCTAGAAACTCTCAAAACACCATCAAATACTCAACTCCGAGATCAAACTATCAACCTTTCAAACAACATAAAAACAGAGTAAAAACCTTAAATTTTCAGCTGAAAATCCTTACCTCAATCCTAGAATTAACGCCTTCACTTGCTGCACATAAATCCTAAACCCTAAGCCTCAAAACCTCAAGCTTCAATTTTCCTAATTTACCTGAAAAGCTAACCGAGAAAGAGAAAGAAATAATTGAGAGAGAGAGAGAGATAGAGAGAGAGAGAGAGAGAGAGAGAGAGAGAAGAGAACCTCTGCTTTTACTGCCTTAGTACCTTCTACAGGCAGCCTTAGTTAAGCCTATCTAATGGCCTAAATGACCAAATTGGCCCTAGGGCCATCTAAAACCTTCAAAACCACACAAGGGAAAAATTTTCATTTCCCACCTAACCCGTTAATCATAATTAACGTCCTCCAATTCCCATTATTCCCAATATCCTCAAATAATCATTAAATCACATCCCATTACCTGCTCATTCCCAGTAATGTACTAAACACCAATTTACCCCTAGGCTCACCCCGAGCCCGATAATTAACCCCGTTATGACCAAACAGCTAACTTGCCTCCTAGGATCATCTCATGCCGAATAGCTCAAACATAACCACATAATAATGTGGCCTCACCCATATATCACATACATGCACATAAATATACAAATACGACCTCCACCGGGCCAAAATTATGAAAGTACCCTTTCTATAAGAAACGACCCACATGCATACAAATACCACCATATAATAATGTAACTCACATAATCCTGCATATAATCACATAATCAAATATTAAATCAATTATGGCCCTCCTAGCCTCCTAATCCAGGCACTAAGTCACATTAGAGAATTTGGGACATTACACCTATCCCCTCCTTACTGAAATTTCGTCCTCAAAATTTACTTGAACAGCTCGGGATACTGACTCTGCATATCTGACTCCAACTCCCAGGTCGCTTCTATGACCTTGTCGTTCCTCCATAATACCTTAAACAAAGATATAGTTTTATTTCTCAGGACCTTGTCCTTTCTGTCTAGCATCTAAACTGGTTGTTCCTCATAGGAGAGATCTGCCTCAAGCTTCAGATCCTTGTAACTCAACACATAAGTCACATTTGATACATACCTTCGAAGATCTGAAATATGAAATACATTATGCACGACCTACAATGCCAATGGTAAGGCCAACCTATAGGCCACCTGACCAATCCTCTCCAAGATCTCAAATGGACTTACAAATCTAGGGCTCAGCTTGCCCTTCTTCCCAAATCTTCTCACCCCTTTCCATGGTGAGACTCTAAGGAAGGCATAGTCTCCCACTTGGAACTCCACGTTCCTGCGTTTGGAATTAGAATAACTTTTCTGTCTGCTTTGAGAAGCGAGCATCCAAGCTCTAATCTTTTCAATGGCCTCATTGATCCTCTGAACTGCCTTAGGACCCAAGTATCTCCTTTCTCCTGTCTCATCCCAATGAATGGGAGATCTGCATTTCCTACCATACAACATCTCATAAGGAGCCACCCCAATGGTTGATTGATAGTTGTTGTTGTAGGAAAACTCTACCAAAGGTAGATACTTACTCCAGGACCCACCAAAGTCCATCACACATGCACACAACATGTCCTCTAGTATCTGGATCGTCCTCTTAGATTGTCCATCTATCTGAGGATGATAAGCAGTACTGAACTTAAATTGTGTACCCATGACCTTCTACAAACTTCCCAGAACTTGGAAGTGAAAGTAGGGTCCCGATCCGACACGATCGACCTCGATGCCCCATGAAGGCATACAATCTCTCTCACATAGAGATTTGTGTACTGGTCGACTGTATAAGTAGCCCTCACTGGTAAGAAGTGAGATGACTTGGTGTATCGATCCACAATAACCCAGATCGAATCATGTTGACCCACAGTCCTGGGTAACCCCACCACAAAATTCATCGTGACGTCCTCCCATTTCCACTCTGGGATGTCTAGAGGCTGCAATAGTCCTGTTGGCCTCTGATGCTCAGCTTTGACCTATTGACATGTCAAGCACATAGCCACATATTCCACCACATCCCTTTTAATCCTAGATTGTAGCGTAATGTTTGCCAACTGGCCTACCAACAATTCTATGCCAGCTCTGGTCATATCCTCTGCTAACTCCCTGAATATTAGCCTCACACTGAAAATCTATCCCAGACCTTTCCGGCTTAATGCCTCTGCTACCACGCTTGCCTTTCCTGGGTGATACAAGATTTCACAATCATAATCTTTTACTAACTCCAGCCAACGCCTTTGTCTGATATTCAGGTCTTTCTATGTGAAGAAGTACTTCAGGCTCTTGTGGTCAGTGTAAATCTCACACTTCTCCCCATAGAGATAATGATACAATATTTCACAATCATAATCTTTTACTAACTCTAGCCAATGCCTTTGTCTGATATTCAGGTCTTTCTGTGTGAAAAAGTACTTCAGGCTCTTGTGGTCAGTGTGAATCTCACACTTCTCCCCATAAAGATAATGTCTCCATATCTTTAATGCAAAGACCATTGCTGCCAACTCTAAATCATGAGTGGGTTACCTCTGTTCATACTCTTTCAACTGGCGTGAGGCATAAGAAATCTATAACACCCCACGTCACAATGGCTGCTTCCTGAAATGATGACTAGCCCTATAAACCAACACGAGTCTTTCCAGCGTGCTTTGTCCTCACTCGCATGCTTCCTAGGAAAACTTCCCAGGAGGTCACCCTTCTTGAGATTACTATAGGTCAAGCACGCTTAACTTTGGAGTTCTCAAGTGATGGGCTACCGAAAAGAAGATGCATCTTGTTGATATAGGTAGTACCCATCAATCCATTTAAGCCCTCTTCAACTGTATAGTCCCATACCTACACAATCTTAGAATCATCTCACTTGACCTTCCCCAGGCAAAGTGGGATTGCACAGCTTTACCCGGTCTTTCCCCCCACGGATCACGGGATACTGACTGTCACACAATCACCTTCTCTGACTGCATAAGAACACAACCCAAACCCTAATGTGAGGCATCATAGTATATCACAATGTTCTCCTGATTTGTCGAAAGACTCAAAACTGGAGTTGTAATCAACCTCTGATTCAACTCTTGGAAGTTGTCTCACACTTGTCTGACCACACAAACTTATGATTCTTGCGTGTCAGTTTAGTCAATGAAGTAGCAATCTTTGAGAAGCCTTCCACGAGGCGCATGTAATAACCTGCCAACCCATGTAAGCTTCTAGCCTCTGAAGCATTCTTTGGCCTTGGCCAATCTGTGACCGCCTCTATCTTGGCTGGGTCCACCTTGATCCCCTCCTTACTGACAATATGACCAAGGAAAGTCACCTGAGATAACCAGAACTCACACTTCTTGAACTTTGCAAACAATCTGTGTTCCCTTAGTCTCTATAGAACAAACCTCAGATGTTGCTCATGTTCTGACTCTGACTAAGAATAAACCAGAATATCGTCAATGAAAACGATCACAAATTGGTCCAAATAATCCTTGAACACTCTGTTCATCAAATCCATAAAAGGAGATGGGGCATTAGTTAACCCAAAGGACATGATTAAGAACTCATAATGCCCATATCTGGTGCGAAAGGCAGTCTTCGGTATATCTCCCTCCTTGACCCTTAGCTGATGATAACCAGATCGAAGGTCTATCTTTGAGAATACCATTTTACCTTGCAACTGATCAAACATATCATCTATCCTTGGAAGAGGATACTTGTTCTTAATTGTTAACTTATTTAGTCTCTATAATCAATACACATTCTCAGAGAACCACCTATCTTTCATCACAAACAAGACTGGTGCACCCCACGGTGAGAAACTAGGTCTGATAAAACCTCTGTTTTTGCTACCTTAGTACCTTCTATAGCCAGCCTAAGTTAAGGCTATCTGATGACCTAAATGATCAAATCTCCCCTAGGGCCATCTAAAACCTTCAAAACCACCCGAGGGCAAAATTGTCATTTTCCACCTAACCCGTTAATCATAATTAACGACCTCCAATTCCTGTTATTCCCAATATCCTCAAATAATCATTAAATCATATCCCATTACTCACTGATTCCCGGTAATGTACTAAACACCAATTTACCCCTAGGCTCACCCTGAGCACGGTAATTAAACCTGTTATGACCAAACCACTAACTTGCCTCCTAGGATCGTCTCATGCCGAATAGCTCAAAAATATCCACATTATAATGTAGTCTCATCCATATATCACATACATGCACATAAATATACAAATCTGCCATCCACTGGGCCAAAATTATGAAAATGCCATTTTTATAAGAAACGACCCATATGCATGCAAATAACATCATATAATAATGTAACTCACATAGTCCTGCATATAATCACATATTAAATCTATTATAACCCTCCTATCTCCCTAATCCAGGCACTAAGCCACATTAGAGAATTTGGGACATTACAGTTACGCTCACAACAAAATTTGAAAATGAAACCCTCAATGAACTTTATGAAAAATTGTCAGATATTGCTAACAAATATTTTACTCTTGGTGAGAAACTTGAAGAGAATGTTTTGGTTCAAAAAATTGTTAGAGTTCTTCCTGACAGGTTTTAGACTAAGCTCACCGCAATTGAAGAATCAAAAGATCTGGAGAAAATAAAAGTAGAAGAATTGATGGGTTCACTTCGAACTTTTGAACTAAACCAACAAATCAGACAAAAAGGTAAAATAGAAGAAATCAAGGAGAAATCTATTGCCTTGAAATCTTCCAGAGAAAAGAAGGAAAGTTCAAATGATGAGGATGATGAAATGGCCTTGTTAACAAAAAAAAATTCAAAAGTACATAAAGAAATTGGGAAACAAAAAGGCCATATCCAAAAACCCAGAAAGGTAGTTTTTCTAAACCCTTCGAAACTAATAAAATGGGTATTCATTGCAAGGAATGTGAAGGATTTGGACACATTCAATCTGAGTGTGCCAATACTTTAAAGAAAAAGAAAGTCATGGCAGCTACTTGGAGTGATCAAGACTCTTAACAGAGTGATGAGGAAGACAATAGTGTTGTCTTAACCTCTGTCACATAGGTATGTTTTTCTCTTTAGTTGATTCCAATGATTTGGTATGCCTTAATAATTCTGTTCAGAATGATGAAGAATCTAACATTGACTTTGATGAATCTAACTTAGATAAGGAGTAATTGAAAGATTCTTACAAGATAATGTATGATCAATGGTTGAAAGTTTTCTCTGAGAATTGATTAATGGCTAGCAATAAAAAGAAATTAGTTGAAAAAATTAAAGAACTTGAGTTGATTATTGCTTCCAAAAATAATGAAATTAATTATTTGAGTAAAGAAATTGATCTTATGCAAAAAGGTGTCAAAATGCTTAATCCAAGATTTGGAATTTTGGATGATGTTCTCTCTGCAGGAAAAAAAGCTGGTGATTTCAGTGGATTAGGATCTAATGGATCTAAATCTTCTAAGAAAATGATTTTTGTAAAATCTGTGAATTATCCGTCTGTTGTGACAACTAACCGTTTTGCAGGAACAAGTGGCTCTTTGGAGAACACACAGTTGTCATCTGTTCCAACAGATCTACACCTAAAGAGAATTTCTCCGAAGAAAAACATTAGACAATTTGTACCAGTTTGTCATTTTTGTGGTATGAAAGGACACATAAGACCTAAGTTTTTTTCTCTGTTGAATTTGTTTAAAAATAATTATGTTAAAAACTTTGGTAGCATGAATCAATTCTTGACCAAAATAAATTCAAAATAAAAAACAATGTGGGTCAAGAAAATAACTCAGTTTTTTTGGCTACCTTTATATGTCATAAAATGCATGCATCTAGTTCATGGTACTGTGATAGTGGTTGTTCAAGACATATGACAGGTAATGCCAACATACTCACCAACTTCAAATCTTTGAAATGTGGAGTAGTAACTTTCGGGGATGGAATGACAGGAAATATTTTAGGAAAATGTACTCTAAACATTGAAGGGTTACCAAAACTGAAAAATGCTTTTCTTGTTGATGGGCTGAAAGCTAACTTAATTAGCATAAGCCAAATTTGTGACCAAGGTTTTCTTGTTAATTTTTCGCATGATGAGTGTAATGTTGTAAATCAAAGTGGTGACATTGTTCTTAAAGGTTCATGCTCTTTGGATAATTGTTACACACTCACACAAAAATTCATACGTCATGCATTATCATCAAATTTTAATAATACAGATTTGTCGCATGAAAAACTTGGACATATAAATTTAAAAAAAATAGAAAAAGATTGCTAATACATGTCTCATCCGTGGTATAAAGAATCACCTGGTAAGTGTGAATCATGTCAATTGGGAAAACAGTTGAAAGTTTATCATAAAGCTCTATCTGATGTTAATACTTCAAATGTGTTGGAATTATTGCATATGGATCTCATGGGTCCTATACAGGTTGAAAGTATTAATGGTAAGAGATACATTTTTGTCTGTGTGGATGATTTTTCTAGATTTACTTAGGTAGATTTCTTAAGAGAAAAATCAGACTTATTTGAAGCTTTTAAAACTCTCTGTACAAGACTAAGAGTTGAAAAAAATTGTAACATTGGAAAAATGATAAGAATACGAAGTGATCATGGTAAGGAGTTTGAAATTTTTTTTTATGATGAATATTGTAAATTTTTTGGAATTTTGCATGAATTTTCTGCACCAAAAACCCCAGAACAAAATGGGGTAGTGGAACAGAAACATTGTACCTTGTAAGAAATGGCCAGTGTTATGCTGAATAACAAAAAAATTACAAAGAAATTGTGGGCTGAAGCAATTAACACTGCTTGCTACAAAATTAATCGTGTTTTTCTCCGTCCAGGTATAAATAAAACTCATTATGAGATCTAGAAAGGTAGAAAACCCAATGTCAATTATTTTCATGTCTTTGGGCGCCTTTGTTATATTCTTAGAGATCGTGAGAATCTGGGCAAATTTGATGCCAAAAGTGATTTGGGAGTTTTTTTGGTTATTCTAATAATAGTAGGGCCTATCGTGCTTATAACATGAGAACCCAAACTGTTATGGAATCTGCTAATATGGTTGTTGATGATCTAAAAGATTTTTCTGAGTACTCCTATGAGGAAGACATTGACAGGTTCATTAATATTCAACAACATAAAGGGATACCAGATCTAACAGAAGATTGTTCAGAGGCAACAACAGTTGCTGATGATGTATCTGACATAGATTCTGTCGTGACAACAACTGAACGAACAAAGAAGGAAAGTCTAGTTAATTCTTCTGGCTCCATTCAAAAAGAACCCTCAACTAGAGTAAAAAAGAATCACCCTTCTGATCTCATTTTGGGAAATCTTGAATAGAGTATGGTCACTCGAAATAGGTATGTAAACTTGGTTCAATTTGTTTGCTTTACTTCTACATTTGAACCAAAAAACGTGAAGGAAGCCTTAAATGATGAAGCATGGATTAATGCTATGCAAGAAGAGCTAGATCAATTCACAAGGAATGAGGTATGCATCATTCTCCCTAGACCGAGCCATACTGATGTTATAGGTACAAAATGGATATTTAAAAACAAAACTGATGAGTTTGGCACCATAATAAGAAATAAAGCTAGGATAGTTGCACAGGGGTACACTCAAGTTGAAGGAATTGAATTTGACGAGATATTTTCCCCTGTTGGAAGACATGAATCCATAAGATTATTGTTAGCTATTTCATGTGTTCTTGGTTTTAAATTATTCCAAATGGATGTCAAATCCGCTTTTTTAAATGGATTCTTGAATGAAGAGGCTTATGTTGAGCAACCCAATGGGTTTCAGGACCCTCACTTTCCTAATCATGTTTTTAAGCTGCAAAAAGCATTGTATGGGTTGAACCAAGCCCGTCGGGCTTGGTATGAGAGACTAACCCATTTCTTGGTCTCAAAGGGGTACAAGATAGGGGGAGTAGACAAGACATTTTTTTTTTATCAAAAATGTTGATACCAATATTATGATAGCTCAAATATATGTTGATGTTATAGTGTTTGGTTCTACTAATGACTCTCTAGTGCAGGAATTTGTGAAACAAATGCAGGAAGATTTTGAGATGAGCATGGTGGGAGAGCTCAATTTTTTCTTAGGGCTCCAAGTTAAGCAGTCAGATGAGGGAATTTTCATGTCACAAAGCTAGTATGCCAGAAATTTGGTGAAGAGATTAGGGCTCGATGCATCTAAACCTTCTAAAACTCCCATAGGAACCACTGTCAAACTATCTAAGATGAGAATGGACGAAAGTCGATCCAACTCTTTACAGGTATATGATTGGGAGTCTCTATACTTAACTGCTAGTTGTCCAGACATCAGTTACAGTGTTGGAGTGTGTGCTCGCTTCCAAGGGAACCCCATGGAGTCTCATGTGACTGCTGTAAAAAGAATTATTCGTTATACCAATAATACTCTTGAATTAGGCATTTGGTACTCCAAAGAAACAAACTCTAACCTTGTGTGTTATAGTGATGTAGATTACTAATGACTGCAAGAGTATAAGTGGTGGTTGTTTTTACTTAGGAAGCAATTTGGTTTCCTGACATAGTAAAAAACAGAACTCCATCTCCTTGTCAACAACAGAGGCTGAGTACATAGCTGCTGGAAGTTGTTGTACTCAACTTTTGTGGATGAAACAAATGTTGGCTGACTATGGGTTTGATCTAAAAACTTTAACCATTTTTTGTGATAATACAAGTGCTATTAATATCTCCAAAAATCATGTTCAGCACTCTCGCACCAAACATATTGACATTCATCATCATTTTATCATGGAACTTGTTGAAAACAAAACTCTTATTTTAGAATATGTTGAGAGTAACAAACAAATTGCAGATATTTTTACTAAAGCTTTAGACACGATCAGATTTAATTCCCTCAAGAAATCCTTGGGGGTTTGTTTTATTTGAAATTGTCAATAATTTATTGTCTTGCCTTGCATATGTGATTGTGTAAATCTCTTGTCCTATTTGGAAGAAATTTGTTGACCATATTTTTTCAATTTTTGGAAAATGAACGTTATAATTCTTAACCTTTACTTGTAATAAAAACTATATTTGAAAAAGTTGTAGACCCTCCAATTTATATTTGATCAAATCATTATGTTTGTTTTAGTATGAGCATTTCTTAATCCAATTTCTTTTTTAGGCTCCATTCTAGAAAAGAGCTACCTATACTGATGTGTGAAAGCCGACACTGAGTAAGTTGGTACCAGGTAATTAACAATTATATTGGAGGATACTCTACCAATGTAAATGGCTACCATCAGTATAAGAGTTAAAGCCTACATTATGGTTACAATTTGAAAAAGGCCGCAATTGCCGAACATGGGCAACGACCCTAGCTTTAAAAGGCCAAAAAGAAACGCCAAATTGATTACACATGCACACATAAATGCCTGTTGACTTGACTGTGTAAGAATGTTGTAAGACTCGTACACATAATGAATTGATTAAAATAGTTTTTGTGATTGGTATATTATTTTTCAAATTATGGTTATCATTATCACTTAGTATTTTAATTATAATTCATTTTAATAATTTTTGAAGAAAATGGTTATCTTGTTTCTCTTGAACATGACTTGGCATTTATATGGACACATATGGTATGGCAATTTAGCTTTTATTTTTGGCAATTTTCTTTGAATTAAAATTTAAAAAAATTCAATTCTTTGTTGATCGAGTACTAAAGACAAATCAAATTTGAAACAAAGGAAATAAATGTAATTTATTTGTTTTATCTCATTATATTCAAAATCTTCTAAAAGTTTCCAATTTTGAGGTGTGAGAGAATATTTTTTTAAAAAGAGAAATTTTGGCATTTATCACACTAAATTATGTTACCTTTTTTTTTTGGTTACCCATTTTCGAACTTGCCTCATTTGTTCACCGAATTCTCTATATATTCAGATTCTCTTTGGCTTTTTGGTTCTAAGTGTTTCTTGTTTTTATTTCTCGCTCACTTGTGCCCAAGATTTTAGGTTTGTGTTCTTTGTGTGTCTCCTTTCATTTTTATTTCAGCAGCCATGAAGACCCGAGGCCGTGGTTCGACCTCCAATCTAGTGAAGCCTTAGAAGGAGATAGTTCCTGAGACAGTTCCCTGTGTCACTCCTCCCATTCCAGCGTCGACCCTGCCTGATACTGCTTCATCTTCCCCAGCTACCTTTGCTCGTTCAGGTCGACAACCCAAAACCACAAGGAAGAATGTCCTTGCCCTTCCAGGTCCTGAGGGATCTCCATTGGTTGGGGCCTCTAGTAAAGGTGTGACCTTTCCTAACCTCAATGTGCAACAAAACCTAGCCTCGGCGGTTCCACTTGCCTCACCCGAAGGTCCTGCCAAACACAAGCCCTCCTTGACCTCAAGCCCTACACAGTCTGTCTCCACTGAAGTCAAGACCGATCCATCTGCTCACGACTATGAGTCGTCATTATCCCCTAATGTGTTGATATCCAAGGCAAAAGGCAAGCGCAAATCCAAAGCTGCTGAGACAAAGAAAACCAAGAAGGCCAAATTGGCTCCAACAAAAGTTACTAGCTCCATCTCTGATTCCACTCCTCTATCAAAATTCAAAACGAAGGAAAAAATCAATCCTCCTCCTTGCACCTCCTTGGAGGATGTCTCTCCTGAAATTGAAGACTCGTTGCCCAAGCCAGATCCCTCTCTGACAGAGCCAATTCCTGAAGAACCACATGGAGATTCTCTTCATGAAGATTTAGAGGAGGAGAGTGAATCTGAAGAAGACCCATCAGAAACCACTTTTGTTGCCTCTGGCTCGAAGGACAAAATTTTGGGGTTTTATGCCCTAATTAAAACATAATTTCTTTGTAGTCTCATTTATTATCAATAAAAAGAATAGAAATAATTTTTTGACTTGGTCAATCACTTTGCTCACATGTTTTATTTTCACGATTATTTGTTTAATATAAACTTCTATTAAATCCCGAGCACATAGCTAATCATATTTATAGTGACGTAATCACAGTGGAATATAAATATGATTATATGTTTAAACATAAGTTAGTCCTAAGTTTAGCCAGTGCACAAGATTTATACTGACTTGCCAATCTACGATATGATCTACTTACACATTGTAGTGTTATGTTCTTTCTAGAACATTAGCAAAGTAGATAAGATCGGATGTATTTGTTACATCGGACTGGACCGATATTGACAGTAGATAGGATAAGTAAACATACCGTTATTATCTATTCCAGTCATAGTTGACCATAGGTCAATTCAATCTCAATTCTGAGTGGTTAGTATTCTAACTGCTTGTATTATTTGTGTTCTTTGACTTGTTCGTTACTAGCTTACCCTACGGACTAGCCTATACTTACATCTTGGGAACTTAGTAGTATAATTGAGTGGGTGCGTTAATCATAGATATGAACATTTATAACTTTTGATGAAGAAGTAAAATGATGGTTTCCTTTTAGTTTGGTTGAAGGTGCTAAATGATAGAGATCTCATTTCAATAATTAATATTAGTTTACTGAAATATCATTTACAAGGAACTAAATATGGGTAAAACAGTATTTTAGTCCCATCTCATTGTAGACCGTCTATAAAGGATTGAGTGACAATTATGGTTGTAACAATGGATAGTTAATAATGTATCTATATTTTTTATAGAGCGTTCTATGAATTCAAGAGTGCAATTCTGAGTCTTTAGTGGAGTCACGAGAAATTAATAAGTTAGTAAATTTATTGTTAAATTTATGATAACTTTTTGGAGCTTGATTTCATAGGACCATAGTCCCCACTGTACCTTGGATAAGATAGTCTCAATTAATTGATTTAATTTTCAATTAGAATTATCAAAGTTGACTAGGTCATTTTTGGATATTTTCACAGAGTTATACAATTTAGATAAGAAAAGAGATTTTATGGCAGATTTATTAATTAAGAAAAATTGGTGTCTAAATTAATAAAGAAATTTAAATCAAGGTTCAAATTATAAATAATTAATTTTATAAAGGATTTAATTAATCAATCAATAGAAAATAATACAGGCCTTGTTTTAAGTCCAATGGGTTTATAATTAAATGAGAAATTTCACTGGCCTAAAGCCCATAAGAATTTCGACCTAATGGTTGATATTATCTATTATTTTATTGATTTTTAAATTAAAATAAATGACTTAATTGAGCCTATAAAAAGAATGCTAAGAGAGAGTTGAAATCAGATTTTTGAAAGACTGGGTTTTGAGAAGATCAGAAGATCTATTCTTGATACTCTAGGTTTTAGATTCTCTCTACATCATAAGTTCTTTTCTAAGCCTTAATATTATCTTCTATTCTTCTTCTCTTTGTATCTATCTCATGTGTTGAGAATTGCCCACTCAAGTCTAGGTGATTCTAAGGATACTTTGGAAGACTGTAAAGAAATTTGAAGATCGGTTCAGTTTCTTGGTGATACCCTGCGACAGAAAGGATTCAAGGGTTAGAGAAACTAAAGGAATGACTAATACATTCTGCTGCGTATAATGTAAGTGTTCTTATCATTATCTCTGTTTAAATTTAATTATAGAAACATGTTCTAGGTTGTCTTATATTAATGTGTTTAATATATGATTTACATGCAAATAATTAAGATCTTGTATAAGTTTTCCCAACACAAAACATCATTCCCATTTATTGAATTTTTTGCCAAAAGCACCAAATACAAAGGTGCCCCATTTCGTTCTTCAGGTTCCTCTTTCAAAGATCATTCTCTTACTTTCTGTTTTAATGGTAATGAGAAAAATATGCAATTTTATGAGTATCGTCACTTCATTAGTGAACACAATTTTTCTTTTTGCTCCATATCATGTTTTGGGGGTATTGCTTACTTTATAAGAAATGGGATGGTTACGTTCTTTGTCTGGCTTTGATGGGTTTGTGCCTCGGGTAGTTAAGGAATTTTATGCTAATCTGAATGATGAGTTGTTAGATCAGAATTCCTTTATGTTTCATAAGGTTTATGTTAGAGGTCATTGGTATAAGTTTAGTCTTACCGAAATTACTAAGGTATTAAATCTAGTTCATGTGGAGATTGATGATTCCATTGAATTTGCAAAGGATAAAGTTTTGTCTGAATTAGTTGGCCAAGATATGGTGTGGGAACCGGGTGCCTCTCTCCGCGTCTCGGACTGTACACACTACTATGGTGCTCTTTTTAAGTTTTACATGTTCAATTGGCTTCCCACCACTCACTCCTCTACCATAACCCAAGATATGACCTTCCTATTGTTCAAAATGTGGACTTGTGTCAATGTTGATCTTGATGTTGCTATCTTTGATCAGATAGTGTCCTTGAGTGGTGCAAAGTGCAAGGGTCAACACTTGATGTTTCCTCAAGTCATTTACAAACTATTGGATTCTCAACGTCCTTTGAAAAATTCCTACGAGACCTTGATTCCTCCTTTGGTTGGTCCTACCTACATTGTCAAAGAGATTAAATATGATAGTGCTCCCACCACAGCTCGAAAGGTCAAGGGAATTAATTTGGCTTGTTCTGGCTCTGGAGATGTCGAGCCTGACTCCCCTGCTGTTCCGACTGCTCTCGCTTCTGTCCAAACAGGTATCACAAGTCTCTCCGAACGATTCACTGCCATGGAGGATACTCAACGCCAAATTCTTTCTTCTTTGGCAATCATCAATGCATCTACCACTCCAGTTCCATGGCGGTTACCGTTCCTCTCCATCTATTTTTATTTGCTTTCAATAAATGTAAAAGAACGCTAAATGTGTCTTAGTTTTGGTTTTGTTTCCTTTGTTCTTTGGCATTTTCTTAGACAATGAGGGGGAGAGAGAGTACTCTATTACTCTATCTTTTTGTGCTTTAGTTATTTTTTGCAGGGGAGTCATTTCGAGACTCTTTTCACTATTTGTGGATTAAGCACTAACTTGTTTTATGCATGATCTTTAAAAAAAAAAAAATGTTTTGTCTATAAAATTGCCAAAGGGGGAGATTGTAAATCCTAAAATTGGAAAATTTTATAGAAATATGTTTTTATTTAAAAGATGATTTTAAATTCCTTTTATTATGATTTTTGGAATTAATATCTTGAATTAGTTTGTAAGATTTGCAAGTAATTAATTATTTAGTTTGATATTCTTATAATATGTTTATAAAATAGATTTGTATCTTGGTTTTATAAAGAAAATATTATGTGCTTATTCAAATTCATTTATGGAATATTTATCTTTTGATTTTCTTGCTGCTCAAGATAATAAAATTTAGGATATATAATCTATGAAGTAATTAATTGTTATTTCTATCTTGAGAAATTGGATCTGACACAGGTATTAGCTGTCCCCGTAAAATCTTTGTCTGTCGGATCAAAATCATCTAAAAATGGCAAATCTTCATTATTCTTCAAATATTCTTGTTTTTATTAGGAGATTCTTTCTTAGTCTTTCTAAGCACGAAATTGGTCTCTATAAATATGTTTTAGGGCATTGAGATAAAGTGAACTCTTTGGTGCATAGTTTGTGAGTGAATTGTAATATTTGAGAGAGTTCATAGTTTGTATATAAGATCATTGTATTCACGTGATCTTGTAGTAAAATGAGTGTTTAGTTTTGTGGTGAGTCTATACCACATTAAGATGTTTACAAGCCTTGCATCGGGAGGATATAAGCACTCGCTGGCCATTGAAAGGAGTTCAAGTGGTTAGACGTTTCAATGAAAATCAAATTAGTGAAGAGAAGTATAACAAAGTTGCGGTAAATCTCAAGAGGGAGTCTTGTTTTGTTTAAGTCAATATTTTGTACTTGTGATTCTTTATTAATTGGTTTTATTCTCTTGGTGTGGCCCCAAGGAGTAGGTTATCCAAAAGAGTTTATGAACCTTGTAAGAATTCGTTGTGTTCTTTATTGTTTTTGCACTGTCTTTTTATTGTGTTCAGTTTCTGTCGTGACAAGTTCTTATTCTGTCCCGACAGATCTGAAATATTCTTTAACATTTAATTACCATTCCGCACATTAATTAATTCACCTGGTTTAATTAATTTAGTAATTACTAAAAATAGAATTTCAATATTTATATATAAAAGAAATCTTTAGAGAAAATTCTTTTTTTTTTTTTTAAAAAAAAATTTCACATTTATTTAGTTTTTTAATTTTTATATTTAATGATAATCTATACATAATCAATGCATATAGAACTCATAAGTTGTTACTTTTTTTCATCCCCAATATAGATTAATGACAATATTATCTAAGAATATGAAATGATGATCATACTTTAAATGCAAATAGATTACTAAGACTATCGAACATCAATGTTTTTTTTTACGTTTATAGATTACTTTTTAACTTATATTAATAATAACAATTATATGTGTAATTAACTGTTATGTGTATGTATAAGTGATTTACCATTTCTTTTTTTCATCCCCAATTTTATATGTGATTAATGATAATATTATCTAAGAATATGAAATGATGATCATACTTTAAATGCAAATAGATTATTAAGACTATCTAACATCAATTTTTTTACGTTTATAGATAATTCTAAAGCTTTTAAACATATATTTATAATAACAATTAACATATTAATTACCATTTGCCTATATACATTCCAATTATTAATAACAACTTAATAATGTAATAGAACTCAAAATGAATATAGATGTATATTATTATGGTAGCATAATTAAAATAATAGGAAACAAACCCCTTTGAATTATATATATATATATTTATATTTATAGCAACTCACATCAATCATGAAGGAAAAAAAAAACAAATCATCATCGAGGAGAAGAAGAAGTGAAAAAATCAAGTCAAATAAGGAAGTGAAAACATCTACAAAGAAGTAAACATTTGTCGATGAATATTTCGAAACACCAGTCAAAGTTGCTCATGCTCTTGACTATCTTACAGTATGTTTAAGCATGGAGTCATGCTTATTCTTATTCTCTTTCCTTATGTTTTGGAGAAATATGTATTTATTAATTACATTACATATATAACAATCAAGTATAAATGTATATATTTATACAATATTTAATGTTTCATCTTTTGTTGTACTATTTATTTTCGGGTTTTTTCTGTATTTGCAAGAAAAATAGGCTGAAAATGACACTCTCCATTTTGATCCATTACTTTTTCTTTGGACTTGGCATGTATATATGTATGTTAATTTTTATTTTACTTTTGCCAAAACATAATATTATTTAATTAAAGTTTTTTCTTTCCTTGGTCGATCACATCAAATCAAAGATTTTATCTCTTGGGTTTTGATAACACTACACCAATTTACTTCTTCTATATTTTGATAAAAAAAAATTACTTCATTTGAGCATATGAATTTGAGTAGATGAAGAGATGATAAAACTAAGTTAATTGGAGTCCGGACTCAAGAAGCTTAGGTGGGAACACCAATGTCCTCCCTTTTATATTATTCTTTATCTTATTTTTCTTAATTATTTAATTGTAACTTTTATTTTTAAGTAAAAATTATTTATGTTATTATTAATTATTTAATTATAATTGAACATATTATTTAACAATTTTTTGTTGTTGGTTTGAACGGATAACGGTCCATATATAATAGTTTTATTTTTTAAATGTACATAGTACATATAAAATTTATAAAATGGCATCGAAAGCAATGACACTTTTTTTTTACCTGATTTGTTATACTAATTAATTTATTAAGTATTTATAACAAATTTATAATGTCACTAAATTAACAGAGCTTTATTTTATTTTACTGTGCACATACATGTAAAATATAAAATGACATTAAAAGCATTAATATTTTTTTATTGTAATTTGGTATTAGCTTATTAATTCATTAAAAATAACAAATTTATACATCTTAAATGTATAAATTCAACGTCAAAATTCAAATATATATATATATATATGAATGATATTTAGAGCTATAATTTAATTAGAAAATATTTTGGCTTTTAATTAAAATTTTAGAATTCAAGTAGAGTAAAATTAATATAATAATTATATTTATTCTATTTGATTGATAACTTCAATATTTTTATATATTATAATTATTAAACTAATAATTTTCTTTTGAAAGGAATAACATCTTATTTTTTGAAAAGGAAAAAAATTCCAAACAACCGCGCTTGGGACAGTTCTGTTCCCTAGTATTTATATAAAAGAGAACTTTGAAGAGATGAGATGGCACCATCTTTTTCTAATATTCTATTTTCTCTATTTTGTGATTTTTCTAAATTTTTATCTAACATTTATCAATAAAATAATTAATTAATAATTTAAAAAAATCTCTATATTCCCACATAGTTTATAAACTATTGTAGATGATGTACATTTAGTCTATAAATAAAGTACCCTAGGATTTGTCCCACCATTAGTATTTTTTTTATATGAGTGATTGATTTAAGTCAATTTTGCCCAATTATCGAACTTAATATATAATTTATATTTTACATGTTTAGTTTTTATAGCATATATTTTTATGTAATTTAAATTTGTAAATTCTATATTATATATTTAGAAAAATGACATTATTTATCTATATTTAAATCTATTTAATTAATAGAAAATATCTATAAAAAATAATAGTTTCATTATTGAATATCTATAAAAATAAATATAATAGTACTATTATTCTTATAATAATAGGTGATTTGATACTCTAAAATTTTTCCAAACCACTTTATCTCTATTTTTCTCGTTTTTTTTTATTTTACTTTTTCTAATTTTTGATTATTAATTAATGAAAAAATATCTAAAAAAATTTATATCTATATGATTATTAATATCTATAAAAATAAAGATTCCAAAAGAGTAATTTCTTACTTTTTATTTTAATCCCACTTTTCCTCTATTTTTATCATTTTTTTATTTTACTTTTTTCTAATATACGAAAAAATATATATATATATATAAATGTATATCGATATCTATCTACATGATTATTAATAGTTATAAAAATAAAGTTTTCAAACAAGTAATTTCTTACTTTTTTTAATACTACTCTCTCTTTTTTTTTATCATTTTTTAATTTTACTTTTTCTAATTTATGGTTGATAATCATGATAAACATTTATTGAAATTGTATATGCTTTTTATTCAAACGTAAATAGATTTACAAAATTATATTTTAACGTCATGTATAATTTAAATTTGAATTATTTATTTAAACTTCTTATTTAAATGATATATATGATCTATATATTTGTAAAGGAGAGTCTCAAAAAGATGATGTGATACTTTAAAATATCTCCAAACAACTATATCTATTTTCTCATTTTTATTCAAAAATTTCTAATTTATGATAATTAATTAATATTTTATGATAATTTATCTTTTTATGGCTCAAGAAATTAACTACACAGACATATTTGTTTTGAGAATTGTTGGACTCTGATACGTGCAATTAGAAGTAAAATAAACTTGTGCATATATAACAATTATTTATTATTTTTAATACGTATCTACAAACCATGTGAAATAAAATACCAAATGAATCTTTTGCAAGCATTTTATCATGGGTAGAGATTCACACTCTTTATTTGATTTTTCACTATAACACGTATTATTGTAAATATTATTTTTATTGTGGAGTCCAAAAAATTAATAAAAAACCATAGGATACCACTATGTAAAATTTACATGTAATGTACCAATTTTTGTGCATTTCATTTATGAGTTTACACAATATTTGAATTTAAAATAATTTAATAAATTAGTTTTATATTAGAGTAATGAGTTAAAAGAGTTGATAATCAAACAAAAGCTAATAAAATTAACGATTAAAAATTTAGCTCTGATAATTGAATGATACATATATATTTTTTAAAAAGATAAATATATATCTAAACAGTCGCGCAAAGCGCGACGCTATTTACTAGTTAAATAATAATAAAAAAAAGAGATATATCGACACGGATGGAGCCACGTAGTGGTAAGTGGGGGCCGAAGCCCCACTTAATTTTTATTTTATAATAATTTATATATATATATTAATATTTTTGTTATAAAAAAGTCTTAAATATATATAAAAAATTACATTTAAGCCTCCATAAAATTAAAAAATATCTTAAATTTAAGAAAAGTATATTTAAAATTCTTCAATTACTAAAGAATTCCTCCAAATATAAAAAATGGTACATTTAAGCCCCCTAAAATTAAAAATAAAATCCTAACTTAAAAAAAATTAAAATTAATCCCTTAAAATTACAAAAAAAAAATCTCTAAATTTAAAACAAAAAAAAAAAAATTTAAAACCCTCTAAAATTATTAAAAAAATAATTAGCCCCCACCACCTAAAAGTCTAACTCCGTTCTTAATATTGGTATTTCAATTAATATAAATATACATTTTTAAAAATATTATATATTTATTCTTAAATAAAATATTATAATATATATTTTTAAGGCAAATCTGACTTTTAGTAACTTAATATAAATATAAAATTAATTCTTTTCATCAACGGAACAGTACAAGACTGAAATTTTATGATTTTATAATTTTTAAGTAACTTTATTATATATTTTTTCATAAATTTTATTGAGGTTGTATCATCTTATTGGTGCTTATTCTCTTCAATATGCCCATTTATTTTATTAAGAAATATTAAAGTTCATCATTTAAAAAAATCTTAATTCATAATAATTAATAAATAAAGAGCATAATCATATTTTATTTATATAAAAGGGCAGACAATTAATACCTAATATAGAAAATATGTGTAATTATAAATAAATCGTTTTTTTCTCATTTGCAAGATAAAATAAATTTAATTTAGGGTGTATACATAAAATTTTGTAAGTGTAAATATAAATATTTAATAACCCAAAAATATTCTAAAATTTTTTATTTAGAACTTTTATAAATATATTAAAATAATGATTCATTACAAAAATTTAGAAAAAATATTTTCTTATATCTTTCTCTCACAATTTTTTTAAATATAAAATTTAAATTCCAAATAAAAATTTAAAAATGATAGGGAGAAAGAAAAAAAAAGTGACAATATAGTTATCCAATAATATATTTGTTTGCCACAATATATTATTTAGATATGTTGGTGATTTTTGTTATATTATTATTATTTAATATGTAATATGAATTGGGAAATTTTATGTTATATGCATGATAGCTTAGTAAATTTTTTTAATATGCCAACATAAGTTACAATCCCAAATATATGACACTTTTAAAATTTTGGAGAAAAATACTCTTAATATTCAAACACCCCTTTTCTCTTAGTCCGAACTCTCGTTCTCTCTCTAACATCTCTCATTGCATCACTCTCGCACTCTCTCTCTCTCTCTCTCTCTCTCTCTCTCTCTCTCTCTCTCTCTCTCTCTTATTCTAATCTTGTAGATCTCGAAAAAATACCAAAATTTAAAAAAAGAAATCATCTCAAATGGACATTTAAGTGAAAAAATATGAACTTCCAAAGTTTTCGTCAAATTTCAGTGTAGGGCATTGAAAAATCATCATTTTGGCAAAAAATCAAGTTTTCATGATTGCATCGCAAAAGCATCAAAACACCATTGATTTTGCATCGAAAAAGCATCATTTTGGCCAAAAAAATAAGTTTTTATGATTGCATCGCAAAAGCATTGAAATACCATCTATTTTGCATCGAAACACCATTGATTTTGCATCAAAAAGTATCGTTTTGGCCAAAAATCAAGCTTCATGATTGCATCGAAATTCAATCAATTTTGCATCGAAAAAACATCGTTTTTGCAAAAAAAAAAAAAAAAAAATTCATGATTGCATCGCAAAAGTATCGAAACACCATCGGTTTTGCATCGAAAAAATATCGTTTTGGCAAAAAAAAACAAGTTTTCATGATTGCATCGCAAGAGCATCGAAACACCATCGATTTTGCATTGAATCACCATCGCTTTTGCATCGAAAAAACATCGTTTTGGCCAAAAATCAAGTTCCATGATTGCATTGCAAGAGCATCGAAACATCATCGATTTTGCATCGAAAATGAATTGTTTTGGCCAAAAATCAAGTTTTCATGATTGCATCGCAATCGATGATGTTTCGACGCTCTTGTGATGCAATCATGAAAACTTGGTTTTTTTGGCCAAAATGATGATTTTCGATTCAAAATTGATAGTATTTCGATGCTCTTGCGATGCAATCACGAAACTTTTTTTTGGGCAAAACGATGCTTTTCGATGCAAAATCGATGATGTTTTGATGCAAAATTGATGGTGTTTCGATGCTCTTGCGATGCTATCATAAAAAATTGATTTTTGGCCAAAGCGATGCAATTTCGATGCTCTGTGTCACGGGCCGCCAACTTCGATACTCAAATTGACGGAACGTGCGACACTTGTTAGCGCTCTTAGCTAGCAAGTCAGCCTAGAATTCACACATGCGGCAAGCAAACTCAATGGTTCGCCACGTTACAAGTCTTATACAAGTAAGGGAAATTATGAAGCAAGAGCAAGCACGAGGCAAGCTATCCAGAGACAACATCCCATACAGCAATCAGAGCATACAACACAGTCAAGTGGCACGCAATGACCCAACGAAGGTAACAAACAACACATAGACCGTAAAGAAAGCATACACAAAGAGACATGGCAAAGCATCATTTTATTCATATAAGGCCTTGATAGGGCAAGGGAGTACACAACTTAAGCCCCTATCTGCTGGTGGCCATGGTGCTTCCTTAAGTCACCAGGTCACCCCCCCACCCCCCCTAAGGAGCTTTCTAAGGAAATGACGTCTTCCCAAGAACATATATGATTTTTGTCTGGAAGACATATGCATAATTACAAAAGTGCCTTCTCCTACCCATGAGGTTACTTGGTGCAAGACTTGACTAATGATCAAGCACCAAGGCATGCTCATACATACAAAATGGCCCCCTGGAGGTGTGTCATGACACAGCACGTCACACTCTCCCCCACTTAAATCTTCAGCGTCCTCGACGAACCTGCCCCTTGTTGATCTTCAATCTTTTGCGTATGCTTGTGCAAGTCCTCCGCCCTTTCCCAGCAAATTTCTTCATCTCCGAGCCCTTTCCACTTCACCAGAAACTCTTTTTTCTTCTTTCTGTCCACGACCACGGTCCTCTCTGCTAGGATTTCTTCAGGTTGTCTGCTGCTTCGTGGCTTGACGCTGACTCCTTCTCTCGTAGACTAGTTGCGCGCTGGATCTTCTGGATCTTCATGATACGGCTTGAGGTTGCTGACGTGCAAGACCGGGTGTATCTTCATCTATTCTGGTAAGCTGACTTTGTAGGAGGTCAGGCCCACTTTTGGGATGACTGGAACAGGACCCTCATATTTGTGGACGAGTCTGATGTCCTTATTCCCTCGGAATCTCAGTTGTTCGGGCCTTAGCTTGATCATCACTAAGTCCCTTGCTTTGAATTCCAGCGGTCGTCTCTTCCGATCTGCCCACTTCTTCATTCTCTTTGATGCCTTCTCCAGATAGGCTCGGGCAATCTCGATGGTTTTCTTCCAGTCTTTCGTGAAATTAAAGGCTCTCGGATTTCTTCCTCGATACTCATCCACTGTGTGGGGTAACAGCGATTGCTAACCGTTAACAACTTCAAAAGCGCTTTTGTTTGACGAAGAACTCTTCTGAGAGTTGAAACAAAATTGAGCTATGTCTAGTAGTTCCAGCCAGTTCTTTTGGTTGGCACTGACGAAATGCCGCAAGTACTCTTCCAGCATCCCATTGAATCTTTCAGTCTGTCCGTCTATCTGAGGATGGTAGCTCGAGGAAATATTTAGTTGTGACCCCAAAAGGTTGAATAACTCGGACCAAAAGGTCCCTGTGAATCTTCCATCACGGTCACTAACTATATTTTGGGGTACTCCCCAATACTTAACTACATACTTGAAGAAAAGTCTCGCTGTCTCTTCTGCCAAGCAATATTTAAACACCGGTATGAAGGTTGCATACTTTGAAAATCTGTCCACGATCACCAAGATCGCACTTAAGTCTCCCATCTTCGGTAAACTAGTAATGAAGTCAAGTGACACATTCTCCCATGGTCGGCTTGGGACTAACAAAGGTTCCAACAATCCTGGCGTCTTGTGTCTCTCCACTTTGTCTTGCTAGCAGGTGAGACAAGTCTTGGCATACTCCATGATATCGTCGCGCATTTGTGGGCAGTAGTATCCCTGCTTCAATAGGGCATGAGTTCTCTGCCACCCTGGATGACCCGCCCACAAGGTGTCATGACACTCACTCATTAGTGTCCTCTGCAAATCTCCCGTCTTTGGAACATATAAGCGGCCACCCTTGTCCCACAAAAGATTGGCTTCTACCCAAAATTGGCAAGTCTTCCCCTCTTTTGCGAGATTCATGATGGTCTTTCACCAGGTTCTCCTTAATGCGCTCTCGGAGTGGAGTGGTCACCATGCTAGCTGACATATTTGCTAGCAATTTTAGAGCCGCTAACTCAGCTTTGTGACTCAGGGCATCAGCTACCTGGTTTAGACGGCCCGCCTTGTGTTCGAAATGAAAGTCGAATTCTGCTATGAACTCCTTCCATCGTGCTTGTTTAGGGGTAAGCTTTGGCTGGGTGAGGAAATGACTCACCGCGGCATTATCTGTCTTCACCACAAACCTCGACCCCAACAAGTAGTGCCTCCACACTCGTAGACAATGAATTACTGCGAGAAGCTCCTTCTCTTGTGCAGTGTACCGCCTCTCTACCTCCGTGAGTTTGCGGCTTTCATAAGCTACGGGGTGGCCCTCTTGTACAAGCACCCCTCCCAAAGCATAATCAGACGCGTTTGTCTGCACTTCGAAGGGCCTACCAACATCTGGTAAGGCGAGGACAGCATCTCACATCATGACTTCCTTCAAACTCTTAAATGCTTCGACACACCTATCGGTCCACGTCCAAGTTACACCCTTCTTCAACAACTCGGTCAAGGGTGCCGCCCTTATTGAATAGCCCTCCACAAATCTTCGATAATAGTTGGCTAAACCAAGGAAAAAGCGTAATTCCTTCAAATTGGTGGGGGCCTTCCATTCTTGAATGGCCCGCACCTTCTCTAGATCCATGCGAATTCGACCATGTTCTACTATGTGGCCTAGGAACTTGATTCTCTATTGTGCGAAGGAGCACTTTTCTCGCTTCACATAGAGTTGGTTCTCTCTCAATTTCTGAAACACTTGAGATAAGTGTCATTGATGTGTTGGAAAAAGCTTATACATGATCTTTATTTATTTTCATGTATATCTAATATTATACAAATTAATATGAGATAGCCTAAAACATGTTTCTAAAATTGAATTCAAAGAGAAACAAAGAATAGAATACTTACAGTATACGCAGGGGAATTAAAGAGTCATTCCTTCAGTTTCTCTAACTCTTGTATCCTCTCTGTCGCAGAGTATTATCAAGAAACTGAACCGATCTTCTATTTTCTTCACAATCTTCCAATGTATCCTTAGAACCACCTAGACTAGTGTGGGCAATTCTCAACACATGAGATAGATATAGAGAGAAGAAGAGAAAATAACAAAGAGGCTTAGAAAAAGACTTGTGTTTAGAGAGAATCTAAAACTATCAGAAAATCTGACTTGTGACTTATCAAACTTCTTTTTTTTTTTACTTCTCTCTAAGCACTCCTTTTATAGACTCAATTAGGCCATTTAATTTAATTAAAAAATCAATAAAATAACAGCCATTTTGAAGCCCTAGGTCGAAATTATCATGGGCTATAAGCCCGTGAAATTTCTCATTTGATTATAAAGCCTATTGGACTTAAAATCAATGCCTGTGTTATTTTCTATTGATTTAATTAATTAAATAATTATTTAAATCATTTATCTAATTAATTATTTATAATTTGAACCTTGATTTAAATTTATTTATTAATTTAGATACCAATTTATCTTAATTAATAAATCTGCCATAATTTCTCTTTTCTTCTCAAAATTACACAACTCTGTGAAATTATTCAAAATTGACCTGGTCAACTTTGATAATTCTAATTGATAATTAAATCAATTAATTGAGACTATCTAGATGATTTTATCCAAGGTACAATGGGGACCATGGGCCTATGAAATCAAGCTCCAATAAGTTATCATAAATCTAACAAATAAATTTACTAACTTATTAATCCCTCGTAACTCCACTATAGACTTGGAATTGCACTCTTGAATTCATAGAACGCTCTATAACAAATATAGATATGCTATTAATTATCCATTGTTACAACCATAATTGTCACTCAATCCTCTATAGACGGTCTACAATGAGATAGGACTAAAATACCGTTTTACCCCTCATTGTATTTTATCCTTAAAACACTTAGTTCCTTGTAAATGATATTTCAGTAAACTAATTTAATTACTGAAATGAGATCTCTATCATTTAACACCTTGAACCAAACTAAAAGGAAACCATCGTTTCACTTCTTCATCAGAAGCTATAGATATTCATATCTATGATTAACACTCCCACTCAATTATACTACCGAGTTCCCAAGATGTAAGTATGGGCTAGTCCATAGGGTAAGCTGGTAACGAACAAGTCAAAGAACTCAAATGATACAATCAGTTAGAATACTAACCACTCAGAATTTAGATTGAATTGACCTATGGTCAACTATATGATATGACTAGAATAGATAATAACGGTATGTTTACTTATCTTATCAACTGTCGATATCGGTCCAGTCCGATGTACCAAATACACCCGATCTTATCTACTTTGCTAATGTTCTGGAAAGAACATAACAGTGTAATGTGTAAGTAGATCATATCGTAGATTGGCAAGTTAGTGTAAATCCTATGCACTGACTAATCTTAGGACTAACTTATTTTGAACATATAATCATATTTATATTCCACTGTGATTACGTCACTATAAATAAGATTAACTATATGCTTATATTAAACAAATAATCATGAAAATAAAACATGTGAGAAAAGTGATTGACCAAATCAAAAAATTATTTCTATTCTTTTATTGATAATTAAATGAGATTACAAAGAATTTGGGTTTTAATTAGGGCATAAAACCCCAACATGATGTTATTTTATTGTGGAGCTATAGACCACAATGTCATCCAAGTAGACTACCACGAACTTGTCTAGGTATTCCTGGAAAACTTGGTTCATCAATGTACAGAATGTGGCTGGTGCGTTTGTCAACCCAAACGGCATGACTCGGAACTCGTATGCTCCATATCGAGTCACACACGTTGTCTTCGACTCATTCCCTTCTGCTATCCGCACTTGATAGTAGCCTGTTCTCAAGTCCAGTTTCGTAAAGAATTTCGCTCCACTCAACTGGTCGAATAAGTCGGCGATCAAGGGGATGGGGTACGTATTTCGCATTGTCACCTTATTGAGAGCTCGATAATCAATACATAGTCTCAAGCTCCCGTCGTGCTTCTTCTGAAATAGCACGAGTGCACCATATGGTGCCTTCGATGGTCTGATGGAGCCTGCCTCTAGTAAATCCTTCAACTGCTTCCTCAGTTCTGCTAGTTCAGGGGGTGCCATCCTATAGGCTGCCTTTGCAGGTGGTTTGGCTCCCGGCACCAGCTCAATCTGGTGATCAATCCCTCTTCTAGGTGGTAAGGCTCTAGGGAGTTGATCCGGAATAACATCCCCATACTTCTTCAAGACCATTCGAATTTCTGGTGGGATGAATTCATCCACCGTATCCTCGTATACTGTGGGTAGGATAATATACGTGGGCTCTTGTCTTCTCACGCCCTTCTTCAATTGTAAGGCTGACAGGAACTTGGTTTCTGGGGGCTGCTCTACTTTAGCAGGCACCACTGCAGGTGTCTCCCCCATTATGAGTAAGCTTCCCGTAGCTGGGATGGGAATGACTCCCTTTTCCGTAAGGAAGTCCATACCCAATATCACATCAAAGTCGTCCATTCACACGACCACCAAGTCAGTCTGCCCCTCCCACAAGCCGATCTTCATGTTCACCTTTTTAGCCATGCCGGTTGTGGCCAAGGCTTCTGAGTTAACCACTTTCATGCGGCCATGGTCCTTCTCCCATTTCAGTCCCAGACGTTTAGCTTCGATCTCTGAAATGAAGTTGTGAGCGGCGCCCGTGTCGGTCATCACACTTCCGACCATTTTACCGTTTAGAGTGGCATCCACATACATTAGTCCCTTTCCAAGGGTCTTTTTCATTTGCGCACTGTGTTTCTTGAGAGCATTCAGCATCCGGAGGGCACCCATGTGCGTATACTCCTCCTCCTCCTCTTCATTGGTTTGTTCCCCTTGGGCAAATGACGCCTGGAGGGCACTCATCTTGGATTTGTGGGGACACTCTGTCGACTTATGAGGTCCGGTACAGATCCAACATGTAAGAGGCTTCTTGAACGGGGGGTTACTACCTTTGCTAGGAGAGTTAGACTCCACACTCCTTTTCTCTCCTCCCCCACTCTTGCTTGCCCAAGAATTCCCAAACTTTTTACTCCCAACATTACTTCCACTAGTCGATGGATTGGTCTTCTTGGATTGAATGTTCCCTAATGAGTAATCAGTCAGTCGTTCGGCAGCAGCTTGAGCAGTGGCTAGGTCAGCCACTCGTTGTCTCTCGAGCTCTTGCTTTGCCCAAGGCTTTAGACCTTCTAAGAACGCGAAGAGTTTGTCCACTTCGGACATGTCTTTGATATCCAACATCAACCCAGAGAATTTCTTCACGTATTCTCGGATTGTTCCGGTGTGCTTCAGCTCTCTCAAATGGCATCAAGCTATGTAGGCAACATTCTCAGGGAGAAACTGCATCTTTAACTCCCTCTTTAGATCTTCCCACGTTGTTATGGTGCATCTTCCGTTCTGAATATCGTCGTACTTCGTCCTCCACCACACTTTGGCATCTGCAGACAAGTACATCGTTGCCATGGCGACCTTGCCATCTTCTGATTCAGCTCTCACGGCCCTGAAGTAATGCTCCATATCAAAGAGGAAGTTCTCTAAGTCCTTCGCGTCTCTAGCCCCACCGTAGGGCCTCGGCTCAGGGACTTTTACTCTCCCATATTCCATGCCAATGGGTCCAGTTGCAGGTTGATTCCCAACTGCCCTCATGGTGAGGTTCAGCTTGGTGTTCATCTCCAACATCTCATCCTTCATTGCCTCAACTGACCCCCTACAATTCTCTACGAGGTCATTTAATGCTTCTTGTAGGTCCTTCACCGCTCGTTCCACTGCCTCAATACGTTCCTCCCTCTAAGGACAATTGGATGTGCTTGAAAGGTTTTCTCTCCGCTCGATTGCCGTTATGCAGGCTAGTAGATTGGTCGTATCCCGCTCCAACACAGCCACACGGTTTAGTGCATTAGTCGTCTCTGGTTCTAGCCTGACAGAGCTAAGATCCCTGACTCTTTCGTCCAGGCCATCTAGCTCTCCAACGCGCCTCTCCAGCGCTTCAATCCTTTGAGTGTTGCTCACCATCCTGCAGGGTCACCAAGCTTTCTCAAACTTATCTCTGATACCAACTGTCACGGGCCGCCAACTTCAATACTCGAATTGACGAAACGCACGACACTTGTTAGTGCTCTTAGCTAGCAAGTCAGCCTAGAATTCACACCTGCGGCAAGAAAACTCAATGGTTAGCCACGATACAAGTCTCATACAAGTAAGGGCAATTATGAAGCGGGAGCAAGCACGAGGAAAGCCATCCAGAGACAACATCCCAAAAAACAATCAGAGCATACAACACATTAAAGTGGCACGCAATGGCCCAACGAAGGTAACAAACAAGCAACACATAGACCGTAAAGAAAGCATACACAAAAGGACATGGCAAAGCATTGTTTTATTCATATAAGGCCTTGATAGGGCAAGGGAGTACACAACTTAAGCCCCTATCTGCTGGTGGCCATAGTGCTTCCTTAAGTCACCAGGTTACCCCCCCCCCCCCCCCTAAGGAGCTTTATAAGGAAATGACGTCTTCCCAGGAACATATATGATTTTTGTCTGGGAGACATATGCATAATTACAAAAGTGCCATCTACTACCCATGAGATTACTTGGTACAAGACTTGAGTAATGATCAAGCACCAAGGCATGCTCATATATACAAAATGGCCCCCTGGACGTGTGTCATGACGCAGCACATCACACTCTGCATATAAATTTGACGAAAACTTTGGAGGTTCATATTTTTTCACTCATATGTTCGTTTCAGGTGATTTTTTTTTTTTTAATTTTGGTATTTTCTGGTGATCTACAAGATTAAAATAAGAGAGAGAGAGAGAGATAGAGAGAGAGAGTTCAGACTGAGAGAGAAAAGAGATGTTTGACTATTAGGGGTATTTTTGTCCAAAAAATTGAAATTGTCATATATTTGGGATAGTAACTTATGTGGGCATATTAAAAAATTTCACTAAGTTATCGTGCATATAACATGAAATTTCCATATGACTTTCACAAGTGATGATTAGAAAGGCGGAGGGTTTTGCGCATAGTGCTTAGGTACTTGTCAATCAAAGAAATTTACTTATTTGGTATTTTATGGTTTACAAAATATCATTTTAGTACCATTTTTTTCAATTTCAATAATGTTCATATAGTATCTTGTATTTTAAAATCATACATATTTGATATTTTAGACACAGATTTAAAAAATAAAATTTTGTCAACATAACCAAATTGTCATTAGTTATATGTGATTCAATAATTAAATTTGAATTTAGAACTCATACAATTGAGAGAAGTTTGATTAAATTAGAAGAATTTTATTAATTAAATTTGAGTTTAGATTACCAAAATATGTACGATTTTAAAATACATAGTATCAAATGTGTATGATTTCAAAATGCAAGATACTAAATGAGGATTATTGTAAACACAATGTACCAAATCGATATTTTACAAAAATATAAGATATCAAATAGTTACCTACTTCATTTAAATGTAATTATCATGTAGCTTAATTATTGAGTGTTGTTATTAGAGACTCAATATTAGATTACACCAATAACTATACGCAACAACTTTGTGACACCACTAATAATTCTTATATGAATTTTACTTTTAATTTAATTTTTGTAGTGTATATATATAGAATTCTCCTAAATTATATGTATTGACCATGTAAGCATTGACGTGCATCACCGATTAATGGGAAGGCGGCGATTTAACATACAAACTTATTGAACTTTTATTATTTTGTTATGACCCAACTGGCCAAGCTCTACAATTCACATAAACTTATCTAATATTGAGAGAGAAAAATAATTATAAATATATAAAGCAAAAGATAATGATCGTCATCGTTTAATCAAGATTTAATTAGAAAGAAAAGTAAACAGTAATTATACAATAATAATAACATTTTCCTTCTCTTTTATACAATCATTTCTCGTTGTTAATTAACTCCACTAACCCATTATATATTTTAAAGCAATAAGACTTTGACCACTTTCTGTAACATATACTCGGACATGAAGAACAAAGCAAGTCTACTCACTAAAATTAAAAGCTAGTCACTTGCAAACATATCCCCTCAAAAACAAAAGATGAAACATAAACTTGAAATTATATATATATATATATATATTAGATACAAAGTAATTTACAATATGCACATTTGTTTAGTTTTATTTATAGAATTTATTAATTATTTTTATTAAATTTATATTAATGTCATATAAATTTATAAATAAATATCATATTTTAATTAAATAATTTATTTATTTTTGTTTAAGTTTATATTTGTTCTAGTTTTTAAATTTGGGAGTGACAACAAGAGATTCTATATTATATGTATAATATAATATTAAATATTTTACGTAGATTTTAAATTTAAGTTTCTTACTAGTTTTTAAAAAAAATTAATTTGTTGCTAATTCACAATAGATTATATTATATGTTTAATATGATATTATTCTAATAAATGAGTTTAAGTTTAATTAAATTTTATTTAAGTTATAAAATGTATGATTTTATTATTTTTAAATAATTATCATTGTAAAATATTTCAAAAATATCATATTTTAATTATTTATTATTTAAAAATAATTATCATTGTAAAATATCTCAAATTTTATTTTATTTTTTATCAAGAAGAAAAATATTATTGATTAAACAAGCTTGAAACAGCAAAAGGCTAGAGAAGAACCTCCCCTCAGATTACAAACTGTAAACAAATTCTAACATTTGTCTCTGTCTAGAAGAAAGCTTCCTAGCTGTAATGTTAAGCACTCTAGACTTTACAGAGAATCTTGTACACCCTAAATATCCGCGTACTATTGACGAGCTGGAAAATGGCCTACTTCGATCTGCCACGTGTAAATCGTTCACCCGGAGTTGTTGTTACGGGCTTCCGTCTGTCTAAACCGAGCTGTTTGGAGAGTTAGCAGTTTACTCGAAGGCAGCGGGTCAACAATATGGATATCACGAGCTGACGCTACATCAAGCTCGTGATGCGGCAAAGATCTGACACCCGAATCCTTGTAAAGACAACCACACAATATAAACGTGCGTGTATCAGAAATCATGTGTCTATTCCATTCCTGAATTCTCGGACATGCAGTATAAACGTGCGTATTCAGACATCCCACGCTTGGTATGGGTCGTGCGGCCCATAGCCCCTCCTTACCTATTGATTAGACCACACTTCACTGTAAGATTTTAGGAGTTAATCATCAGTGTCACAGAGATGAGGTGAAGGGTAAAGAGATCACGGGATGACCCCATTGCCAACCCAGGTATCCTCTTCCTATAAATACCAAGACCCTGGGCATTGCAAGGGGTTGGCAGATTCTTGTAAAGAAGTATTCTATAAGATATAATAGAGAGATATCAATAATATCGATTGGCAGAGAGATTTTAACCTTCGAACCACCTAAAAAGAAAGGCGTGATCACCTTCCATGAGATTAATTTCGCAAGTCTAGAATTTAGCTATTTTCATATTACGGTTCACCAATTAGCACTAATCCATCCTATTTATTCGTATAATTACCTATTGGCAAAAAACCGCATCAACAAATCTAATCAAGCTATCAATTTTTGATACAAAAAAATAGCTATTCTCAAAACAGCAATGGTTCCTATTTATCCATATAAAATAGATTGTAGCCGCAAGAGCCACTGCAACCACACAGGACACCCAACCTCTTCTTCACCCAGCCAACCAAATTTTCCATTCCTCAAACTTTGTAGGCCAAATTACCTCACCCAGCCAACCATAAACTGTCTGCATAATCCTCTTGGAGAAAGTACAATAACAAAATGAGAGTGACTTTCATCTACTTGAACACAAACTAGACATAACAAAGAGGGAATATTCAGATGACAGTAAAGAAGTAAATCTCTAGTTAGAAGCTGTTGATTAACAACTTGCCACATGATAAACCTGTGTTTTGGAACCGAAAGTTTACACCACACAATCTTCTCATAGTAAACCAACTCGCCTGGAAGAAATAAAGAGTAGAGTTTACCCAGCTGAAGTTTTCCATTCCCTATCGCATACTCCAAAACAGAACTGGACAGAGAACTACAAAGTTTGATGAGCTTTCTGCAATACCAGCTGGTATCGGCTTTAACATATGATCCCAAAGGTGAGTCCCTTTTAAGTAGATACAGTTCACCCATTTCACCCAGAGTAGATCCTGCTTAGAAGAAATAGCCCAAATAAATTTAGCCAGCAACATCTTATTCCAAGTTGGCCCCTCTTTATAGCCCAACCCACCATAACATTTCGGCCGACAAACTTGCTCCCAAGAAGTAAGATGAAATTTACCCCGGGAACCCTTCTCACCCCAAAGGAATCTCCTACAAAGACGATCTATGTCTTTAACTACACACTGAGGTAACAAAAAAAATACTCATCCAGTAAGTGTGAATCCCCAACAACACTGAGTGCACCAGCTGGACTCGACCAGCATATGATAGGTGACGACTAGCCCAGACATTCAGATGCATCCTTAGCTTCTTGAGAATTATATCACAGTCAATAGCCTTCCATTTAGTAGGTCTCAGAGGAACTCCCAGGTATTTCAACGGAAATAACCCTTCAACCAAATTAGAACACATCTGAATGGAAGATTTATCAGCTGCAGATAGCCCTCCAATGTAGATACGAGATTTACTTTGGTTGATAGACAAGCCCGAGGATGAAGTAAACACATCAAATGCTCGTTGAAGGGTCCTAATAGATTTAGAGTTAGCTTTGCAAAAAAGAAGGAGATCATCAGCAAAACAAAGACTAACTAGATTTAGAGATTTGCACAATGGGTGAAATCTGAAATCTTTCTCCTTAGAAGCTTTAATCATTAACCGGGTAAGATAATCCATCACAATAACAAAGAGCATAGGATAGATTGGGTCACCTTGTCTAAGCCCTTTGCCTCCCTGAAAATGACCTTGAATTCTTCCATTCATCACTAAAGAATAGGAAAAACCCCTTAAACACAACATGATCCACCTTATGAATCTACTCGGAAAACAAAGAGCATTCAATAAATTCTCCAAGAAATCTCAATCAATTGAGTCATAAGCTTTACTAATATCTATCTTCATCGTACACCGAGGCGAACTATTTTTCCTATTATACCCCTTAATCAAGTCTTATAGAATGAGGACATTATAAGCTAGTGATCTCTGCTTTATAAAAGGCCCCTGATTTTGATTAATCAGATAAGGAAGAACAGTAGTAAGCCGACTACACATCATTTTAGAAATGCATTTGTAGATAATGGTACAACAAGCAATAGGCCTAAAATCACCTGCATTAACCGGATGATCCACCTTAGGAATAAGAGAAATGATGGTATTATTCAGAAAGTGAGGGATATTACCTGAATAAAAAAAAATCTAGGACAGCCATAGACACTTCCTTGCCTATATCATTCCACAAAGCTTTGAAAAATCTTTCCCCATAACCATTAGGACCTGGGCTCTTAATTGAGTGAATTCTAAACAAAGCCACTTTAACTTCTTGAGAGGAGAATGGTTTGATTAACTCCAACTGAGCTTCTAAACCCAAAATCAGACCATAAGCTATAGCTTGAGGATCAATACAACCTGTAGCCTTACTAGCATAACCCAAGAAACTCTTAAAATGCTGAAGAAAATGATGAATAACCTTATTATAATCATCCTCAACCTGACCATCAGCAGCAATAAAAGACATAATCCTATTAGCTGCTTTCCTTTTCTTTAAACTAGCATGAAAGTAGGAGGAATTTTCATCACCGAAACGAAGCCAAGTGATTTTACTCTTTTGGCAGAGAAAACTAGCATATATCTTTTCCTGTCTACTAAACTCCAAGAAGGCTTCTCTTTCCTCAGAACTCAAACAACCATTACTCAGATCATCATAAAGTTTGGATTGAGCCTGTTGAAATAAGGTTTTACTTCTCTCATAATTACGAGCAACATCTTCCATAACCTGCCAATTAAATGTCTTCAAAACATGTTTAAAACGGATAAGCTTCCAAACAATCTACTCCAATCCACGACCCTCATACTGTAACGGTTTAGACCATCTAGCCAAGACTGTCTCCTTGAATCTAGGATGAGAGGACCACATGTTATAGAAACGAAATGGCTTCACCCCCATCCTCCTGACTTCAAGTTGCATAAGAAGAATAAAACAATGATCTGATATCACCTCCCATTGAGAAACAACAGTAACTAACGGAAATGAATATAGCCAAGCCTCATTAGAAAACACCCTGTCCAACTTAGAGAAAATGCGAGTCCCCCTTCTTGATTATTAGACTAAGTATAATATGATCCCATTATCTTCAGTTCATCAACCAAACCAAGGTCAAGCCACTGCCGAGCATCCTCCATTTCTTTCACTGAAATAGATCTCCCACCCAATCTGACTGCAGTGTCAAAAACAACATTAAAATCCCCCAAAATGATCCAAGATTTAATTGGGAAATGCAAATGAGCCAAATCATACCATAAAGTTCTCCTAATCTCCAAAAAATTAGAGCCATACACTATGGTAAGACAAAATTCATGTTTTCTATTGCAAATTCTAACTCTACAGTGTAAAAATTGGTCACTGCCCTGAATTACTTCAATATGAACCAAATTAGCTTTTCAAATCAATAAAATTCTACCCTCCACGCTCAAACTAATATAGTAATCCCAACCAACAAAAGTAGAACACATAACTTCCTTAAGCTTCTCTCCCTTGATTTTAGTTTCAAGAAGAGCCCCAATTCCAACTTTATTCAATCTACAGACATCAAGAACCGCCGTCTGTTTATTCTTCCTATTCAAACCTCTAACATTCCAGCTCAGAATGTTGCAGAACTCCATTCAGATCTAAAGTAAGAGAAGGATCAGTCAAAGGCCTCTGTTGCTCTTGGAGCACACTGAAGGAGTTCCTGGTCTGCTCAAATGGAAACTGTTCAGCTTGTTTCATAACCCCAGCTCTTTCGGAAATGACCAGTTTGGCTCTTTAGGTCCATCACTTCGTTGGGCAAGTCCTAATTGAGTCTGCTGAAACGGATCAGAGCTATTCAGAATTACATTTTCTGCAACCTCAGAAAGATTAGTCTCTTGCTTGCTCTTAGATTCTTTCTTCCTCCAGACCACTTCAGAAACAAATTTACAAGTAGCTACTATATGTCCCAACTTCTTACAATTAGAGCATTTTGTTGGTAACCATTCATACTCAATAGGTTGTTCCATGAATCGACCTCTCTCATTTGGATAGTTGATATATTGAGGTAGTGTTTCTGCAATCTCCATATCTACTAAGACTCGAGCAAATTTTATCATAGATCTATCCTTGGTTATCTTATCTATCACTATAGGTTTACCTATTGTGCTAACAAGAGCACTCAAACACTTCACTCCCCAATATTGCAAACCAAGGTCAGGTAATCTGATCCACACAGGCACTGATTTAATTGACTTCAAGGAATCGATATCCGTAGTCCAGGGACGGAGAACTACTGGCTTCTTGTCAAAATGAACCACACCAGATTCCAGAACCAGATCACGAGTAACTTCATCTCTAAACTTCACCATAGTGAACCCTGCATTCATTCGAGCCACTCGCTCAATACCAAGCTTTCCCCAAATTCGTTTAATAAACCCTTCAAATACCGCTAGTGGCGGGTTAACACCAATCACCACATAGATCAATGCAGATTTCCAAAATGAAACTTCCCCTTCAATCTCATCAACATCCAGCTTAGCAACTAGCTATCCATCCTTCTAAATTTGCTCCATGTATTGTAGCTGCGTACAACCATGAGACGGAAGAGATTCCCTAAAACGAGCCCAAGTTTCTTTGGCCGAATCTTGAAACGGCCTAGCTTCAACCTCTGCAGCCCACGACACTGGACCAAGGTCATTGGCATGAGCGATTGTCTCCTTCGAATCGAATCCAGAATCCCTAGGATCGAACCCATGCTCTTCAACAACAACACCCACTTCCTCTACTAGCACTTCCTCAGTAGTCGGAACCTGAACACTGGCATCTCCATTGGATGAAGGGAGCTCCGGCACAACATCTTGTTTAGCTAGCTTCTGCACAAATTTACGCCTCCTCGCCATGGATAGAGAGAAATCTAAGACTCACGCTTTTTCTATACCCTATTTCTAATTATTCTATAATTATAAAATATATTATTTTAATTTATTTATTATTTTTAAATAATTATTATTGTAAAATATTTCAAAAATATCTTATTTTATTTTATTTAAATTCAAGTGTTTATAAACTACTATTAAATATAAGAATATTTTGTTATAGTTAACATTAAAAATGAAAAATAATTAAAATGAAGAATGTTTGTTATCTATACTCTTATTATATAGAAGAGATTTTGATAAATATAAAAATATCGAGTTAAATTTAACATTAAAGAATAAAAAAATCTTAAAACCACAAATCTCCATTATCTTTAGACTTATTATACAGAAGAGATATATATTTAAAAAAAAGCTAACTTCGTCTCCTTTTGTTTGTGTTAAACAAATATTGCTGAGTCATACTGATTATTAGTATATATACGAAGCAGGCAGCACGAAACATCCATCAAGTCAATAACTTAAAACTTCCGAGAAATTACAAAATAATCTTTTATGAATCGTTCTTCTCATTGACTCATCTTTTTTTTTGTTGTTGTTGATAATTTGACTCAATTATGATATTTCTTTATTATTCTAGAATTGATATTTTAGACTGATAGATATAGTTCAAATAATTAAAACATTAAATTTATAATGATTTAGAATTAAACCATTATTATTAATATCTTCATGAAGTTTTTATCTGCTCATATAAGTATATTAGTGAGAAAGTGTCTTTCCTATTTCCCATTTTCATGGCATCACCTACTAAAATCCAATTCATTGAACAAGCTCTCTCTTCTGATAGCCCTTTCAACCTCTCTTATTTAGACCCAAACCAAAAATGGATGATCCGAAATCACCTCCTTTCGTTTCTCCAAGACTTTCCCACTTTCACTCCCAACTTTGGCAGCTATGTCCACAACAACGGCATGGCCGTCAACCTCTTATGCGTCACCGGAGAACTCCATATCTCTGCTAACACACCTCTCGTTCCGATCACAATCTGGATCCACGAAAACCACCCTTTCATGGCGCCACTCGTCATCGTCTCCCCAAACTACGGCAACCCAATTCGCAGGGACCACCCTTTCGTCTATCTCTCCGGCTCTACCACCTGCCCTTACCTCCAGACATGGGCTCACCCCAGGTGCTCTCTCTCGATCCTCATCCGAAACCTCACAAGACTTTTCACCCACGACCATCCCTTAACACCCTCGCCGGAGCCGGCAACGGTCTTAGGGAGCGGCGGAAGCTCTAATTTCACACACCCTTCGAGGGTCTCGAAGCGCGAGGCGCTTGATCGACTCGCCGGGGCTGCTTACTACGACGTGGCGAAGTTTAAGGCGCGAGCTAAGCGTGAGATCGAGGAGCTGAGGAAGTTGAGAGCGGAAATGACGAAGAGGGTCGAGTTTGGTGAGCGAATGGTTGGTGCGTTAGAAAGAGAGAAGGAGGATTTGAAGAACAGAGCTACGGAGTTTGCGGAGCAAGCGGATGTTGTGACGAACTGGCTGAGATTTAATGACCGGGAGGAGTTGGTGGCGGCGATCACCGGCGATGAAATTGAGAAAGCTTTCGAGAGTGTTGAGCCGGAACACTCTGATTCGGTTTTGGAGTACTTGGCTTGTGATAAAGCGATTGAGGATACGATTTATGCGATGGATAAGGCGATTGAAATGGGAGTGGTGAGCTTCGAAAGCTATGTTAAGCAGATCAGAAGCTTGGCCAGAGAGCAGTTTTATAAAAGAGCTTTGCTGGTCAAATTCAGAGGTTCTAATGTGCTGCAATGGACTAACTGATCAAATTAATTGTGTGTGCATATATATATATATATATGTATATCTAAGCATTAATTTCGATTAGCATAAAAAGGTTTCGATTTTATTTTAATTAAATTCAATAATTTTTTTTTGTCATATTAAGGTATCAGGAAGAAGGAAAGGAGCTGTGACGCTTGAACGGTGGAAATTTGAGTACTAAAAGATTGTTCATACATGGATTAAACTAAAACAATTCATATGATTAACTAATTTAATATCCTGTAAAAGTTAATGTAAGGTGTTCCTAATTTAGGACCGTTACACTATGTACTTTAAACAGTGTTAGACTTGCTAATTAAGTCATTTTATTATAAACGTATAACTAAGGTTAATGTCAAGGGTTAGGTTATAAAATTTTGATAAATGGAATTGTTGACTTTTCATTTAAAAAGTTTCATCAATACATGAGATCCCAAAATATTATAAACAAACGTTTAAAAGGGTGAATATACCACGGTTGAGTAGCCGTATATGTACACGCCGCCATCGAAGCTCTCCAACTCATGGCTGGTCAAGCATTCTTTTTTCCTTACCTGCACCACATAGCACCCGTGAGCCAAGGCTCAGCAAGAAAACTTAAACTTGTGCATGAACAGTAAATACAGGTTTTACATACATATCTAGGATGCCCAGCAGTAATAACCTACTCATGCATGCATACAACTACAAATAAATGATCATTGGATCATTCTGGGGCCCGCTGCCCTGAATTGCTGACCATAGAGTCAACCCCGAGGCCTTATGCCCTAGCTATGTGACCATAGAGTCACCTGGGGCCCTCACCCTTAGCTCTGAGTAACTAGCCATAGAGCTAGCCAAACGTTTTGTTTTCCAATGACCATAGGGTCGGCCAACGTAATAGTACGTTGCTGATTGGGCCTAAGCCTTTCGACCAGCGTGCAGCGCACTATTGTTTCCCTTGACTAATAAGTCAAGCCCTGAACCAGGTAGTCACGTACAGCTACAAATAAGCATACTTCAGACAATAAAATTATGCATACATATTAATCATAAAACACCATCAATCAAATGTAAACATAGTAATAACCATGTTCCCTAACGGGGCTGAGCCCTAACTTCGCAAACCATGCTAACAATCATATAACACTTAGCCAAAACTGAATATTCAAGTATGTTTAACCAACGAACGCAATCATAACTCAAACACATACATTCTCAAGGGCCCGTGCCCTAATCAAAGTTATAATGAGCAATCGGGCCAAGCCCTGTTCACATAGATCACGTATTGGGTGCAATTTTCTTACCTCAAGTCCGAGTATAGCATAATAATAAGAACGACCCTTGAGCACGATCTCGGTTCCGAGCCCCTAGCGATAACCTAGTCACAACCATAATATAGGATCCCGTCAATAACGAGAAAATAAAGGCTTCCAGACTGAGTCCTAGCCTTCGGGACATCGAATTCCACTACACCAAGTAGTAGAATCGATCTCGAGCCCTTATGTTTAAATTCTCGTCACTCAAGACTTATGGTGGCTAAAACAGCCCAGGCGGGCTGCGACTTGCACCTAAGGGCCGTGGCGCGCCTCCCAGGTCAGAAGCCCCCCTCCTGCTTGGAACTAGGATACAGGCCGCGACCTGCTCTAGAGGGTCGTGGCGTGCCCTCGAAGCAGAAACCCCTCTCTAGCTCTGGGTTCGGTTGGGTTGCGGTGCCCCAAGAATAGGGTAGCGACCTGACCCTCCGAACCCATAATTCCTCTGTTTTTCTCCAACCAAACACAATCAAACCACCCCAAATCCATCCTAGAACAACAATTAAATCCTTAGAGCAATATCAGCATAATACCAACAACAAAACCCCAGCTCAACACACTCAAAACTCCACCCAAAATCTCAAATTCAAACATTGAGCCACAAAGCTCAAGAACACCTCAAGAACACTAAGAAACCTTAACAAAACTCAATTAGAACAGATATTGAAGCTTTACCTCTACCATGAATGATGATTTCCTAGCCACAACCAATCCCGAATCCTAACCTGAGCCTTCAATTCCTTGGTTTCCTCAAGATTTTCCAAACCAAAGTTGAGGAAGAGTGATGATAGAGAGAGAGAGTCGGTTGGGAGTGAGGGAGAAGATGAATGTTTATTGTGTTTGGTTTTGCTTTCTTAAGGCTTAAGTAATCTTAAGCTAATTCTGAGGCTCGGGGTACCAAAAACGTCCCCAAGGGAAAAATGGTCAAAGTCCCTGATATCCCATCCTAATCTCACTAACTCCAAATATATCCTCAAATACTTATTCCCGTTACCCGATAACCCGATAATCGATTAATTACTCACAATATCCCTTGACTCATCCCGAGTCGGGTATTGGGTCCCATTGTGAATTTCCCGCTAACTTGCTCCCTAGGATCGTCTCGTGCCGAGTAACCTAGATAAACCCACATAATAATGTGGTCTCTCACATATATCACATATATAAAATTATGCCCATAACGGGCCAAATTAAGAAAATTTTCCTTCTAATAAAAACGAGCCCACATGCATATTTAATACTCCTAAACATGCATATCTAATTATATTATCATATAACTCACATAATCACATAATTAAACACAAATATATCATATAAGCATATAACTCCATAAATTTCCATCCTAACCCCCTAATCAAGGCCCTAAGCCTTATTAGGTAATTTGGGACATTACAATTACCCCCTCCTTACATAAATTTTGTCATCAAAATTTTACTTGAACAACTCGGGATACTTAGTCTGCATATTTGCCTCCAGCTCCCAGGTCGCTTCCTCGACCTTACTGTTCCTCCATAATACCCTTACTAAAGGTATAGTCTTATTCCTCAGGAGCTTGTCCTTCCTATCTAAAATCTGAACTGGCTACTCCTCATAGGAAAAATCTACCTCCAGTTCCAGATCCTCATAACTCAATACTTGAGTCTCATCTGATACATAATTCCTCAACATGGAAATATGAAATACATTGTGCACACTAGACAATGCAAAGGGTAAAACCAACCTATAGGCCACCTGGCCAATCCTCTCCAGGATCTCAAATGGTCCCACAAACCTAGAGCTCAACTTTCCCTTCTTCCCAAATCTCTTCACCCCTCTCAATGGTGAAATTCTAAGGAAGACATAGTCTCCCACTTGGAACTCCACGTTCCTCCGCTTTGGGTCTGAATAAATCTTCTGTCTGCTCTGAGACGTGAGCATCCGAGCTCTAATCTTCTCAATAGCCTTGGTGGTCCTCTGAACTGCTTCAGGACCCAAATATTTCCTCTCATCCCAGTGAATGGGCGATTTGCACTTCCTACCACACAACATCTCATAAGGTGTCACTCCAATAGTCGACTGGTAGATGTTATTATAGGAAAACTCTATCAGCGACAAATATTTACTCCTAAACCCTTCAAAGTCCAATACACATGCTCTCAGCATGTCCTCCAATATCTAGATAGCTCTCTCAGACTGACCATCGATCTGAGGATGATAAGCTGTACTGAACTTCTACTGTGTACCCATCGCCCTCTGTAAACTTCCCCAAAACTTGGAAGTAAAGATAGGGTCCCTATCAGACACGATAGACCTTGGAGTCCCAAGAAGGCGAACTATCTCTCTCACATAGAGATTTGCATACTGGTCAACCATGTAATTCGTCCTCACTGGTAGAAAGTGAACTGATTTCGTATACTGATCCATGATGACCCAAATTGAATCATGCTGGCCCACTATCCTGGGCAATCCTACCATGAAATTGATCGTGATGTTCTCCCACTTCCACTCTAGGATATCTAGAGGCTGCAACATCCCTGTTGGCCTCTGATGCTCTGCCTTGACCTGCTGACAGGTCAGGCTTCTTACCACATACTTAGTCACGTCCCTCTTCATCCCAGGCCACCAATATAAAACTTTCAAATCATGGTACATCTTTGTAGTGCCTGGATGTAGAGGATAATGGGTAGAATGAGATTCATCCAGAATCTCCCGTCGGATCCCAGTGTCCATCGGAACGTAGATCCAATCCTTATATCTCAACAAGCCCATGCTTGACACTGTATAGTCCTTAGCTATTCCAGCTAGGACATCCCCTCTAATTTGTCCCAACTATGGGTCATCTAACTGCTTCTCCTTAATTCTCTCCAAGAGAGTAGACTGCAGGGTGATGTTGGCTAACTGGCCCACCGCTAACTCAATTCCTACTCTAGTCATATTGTCAGCCAACTTCCTAGATATCTTGGTCCCACTGGCATGGCCTGAGTGGTATCCACCACATTAGCTAAGAACCCTATGCATGCCCCCTGCAATAGGTCTCTAGCTCTAAGGACAAATATCATAGGTATACAGGGTCCATGCACAGTGCCAATGAATACAAAAGGATCCTCACCTTCAAACTCAAAAGTTACCATCTTCTTCTTGCAATCTATCATTGCCCCATACTTCTCTAGCCAATCCATACCTAGAATCATATCAAAATCAGTCTTCACCAACTCTACCAAGTTAACTGACAACTCCCTACCATACACTGTAACTAGTAGTTATCTAATTCATCTCCTGGAAACCACTAACTCCCTAGTAGGCAGCATAGTACCAAACCCCACAAGATAAAAGTCACATGGTCTACACAATCCATCTATAATCCTACTAGAAACAAAAGAGTGCGTAGCACCTGAATCAATCAAAACAGTATAGAAGGTTCTAATGCTAGAAATTTGACTTGTAACCACCGGGGGACTAGCCTCGGCCTCTACCTGGGTCAAGGTGAACACCCGAGCTGGCATCAGGTTGTCCACCTTCTTGGGCTCTTCCTTTCTGGATCTCGGGCAGTCCTTTTTCAAATGCCCCACACTACCACAAACAAAGCAGGTCTTCACCCGAAATTCCCCAATATGGTGCCTTCTGCACCGAGAACACTCTGGCAATGCTTTCCAGGTCTCACAACCACCCTGGCAGTCCATCTGTCTGCCCTGTGGCCTCCTATCTGGCCCTGGAGCTGAAATTGTACCTAGAGTCTTTCTCTTTTGGTCACTGGGGCCTTCACCCCTACCAATGCCTGTAAATGGAGGTCCCGACCTCCTAGAATCCTTTCTGATTGCATTCTCACACCATCTCTTGTTCTCTGCACTCTCAGTTGTAAGCACCCTCTCCACAGTCTGTGCATAGGTGGTCAATCTTGGCACGGTAGTAATACGAGCATCCCGAGCTATCATAGGCTGTAGCCCTTGGAGAAACCTTTCTCTTATGGTCCCATCAGTGGACACGATATCCCCAGCAAACTTTGTCAATATGTCAAATTTCAGGGCATAATCAATCATTGTCATGTTACCTTGAAGTAATTTGCTGAACTCTTCAGCCTTCGCAGCTTTAACTGCGTCGTTGTAGTACTTCTCGTTAAACAAAGTTCTAAACTCTTCCCATTCCATGGTGTTTACTGCTCTGGTCTGGGGTACCACCTCCCACTATATTCGGGCATCCTCCCGAAACATGTAAGTGGCTCAGGCCACTCTCTCATTACCACCTACCCTCATGAAATCCAAGATGGTGGTTATCATGGTCATCCATTGTTCAGCCTTTAGTGGATCTAAGCTGCCCTAAAAAACTAGAGGGTGTTATTTCCTGAACCTCTCATACAGGGGTTCCCATCTATCTCCCCCTACCTGGGGTTGTACTACTGTTGGTACCTCTGGTTGTGTCACTGCTGGTATTGCGGGCTATGGGTTCCTTGTTGGAACCTGTTGCTATCTCAAGAGGCGAATCTCATCTTCTTGCCTCTGTAATCTGGCTTGCATACTAGCAAGCACCTATTGCTAGTTTTCTGGAGCTGGCAGTGGGGCCTGGCCTTGGTCATTCTCTTCCCTGGCATGTATCTCTTGGCTAGCCAACCTCTCTGACCTTCGAGAAATCATAATGATATCTAACCCACTCTATAGTGATCAAATCAGTCGTTAGGTAAGTAAAAACTATACCTCTTGCCGCCTGACGATCCAAGATCAAACAGACAAACAAACAGATGCAATGCTAATATGCATGCCAACATGTAATATACTTAATCATGGTGCTAATAAGCACTTCCTAATATTCATCAACAAATAACAATTCTCATAAGCATTTCTGTCATTCATAAGCAATTAATGATGCAAATAATCATGTTCCAACATTTATACATGCATAACAATGCTAATAAGCATGTCCTTTGCATTCACAAGCAATCATAATGCTAATAAGCATGTCCTTTGCATTCACAAGCAATCATAATGCTAATAAGCACGGTCTTTATTATTCCTACAACAGTAAAGTGCCAAGCCCTATAAAATTATCTCATGCTTCCTAAACAGGCACGCAGATAAGGCATTTATATCATATTTAAGCAGTTAAACACATAACCACATAAATAGTTACCTAACCTTGAGTCGAGCTTGTCTTTCGTGGCGAGTGTACGTGCCCAGCCAGTATTAAGAAACTCTTAAAACTTGCTAACTCTAATACCAAGTTGTAACGTCCTCCTAATCAAGGATCATTACACTGTGTACTCTAAACAGTGTCAGACTTGCTAATCAAGTCATTTGGTTATAAACGTGTAACTAAGGTTAATGTCAAGGGTTAGGGTTAAAAATTTTGGTCAACGGAACTATTGACTTTTCATTTAAAAAGTTTCGTACATACATGGGATCCCAAAATATTACAAGAAAATGTTTAAAATGGTGTATATACATCACAAGTTACAACCAACCGTCCTAAGCGGCATAATTAGGGCATATGTACACGCCGCCACTAAAGCTCTCCAACTCATGGTTGGTCAAGCTTTCCTTTCCCCTTACTTGCACCAAATAGCACCCGTGAGCCAAGGCTCAGCAAGAAAACTTAAACATGTGCATGAAAAGAAAACACAGGCCCTACATACATATCTAGCATGCCCAACAGTAATAACCTACTCATGCATGCATACAACTACAAATAAGTGATCATTGGATCATTCTGGGGCCTGCTGCCCCTGAATAGTTGACCATAGAGTCAACCCCGGGGCCCTATGCCCTAGCTATGTGACCATAGAGTCACCTGGGGTCCTCACCCTTAGCTCTGAGTAACTAGCCAAACGTTTTGTTTTCCAACGACCATAGGGTCGGCCAACGTAATAGTACGTTGCTGATTGGGCCTAAGCCTTTCGACCAGCACGCAACGCGCTATTACCGCCCTTGGCTAATAAGTCAAGGCCTGGACCAGGTATTCAGATAAATATACAAATAAGCATACTTCACACAATACAAGTATGTATACATATTAATCATATAACACCATCAATTAAATGCAAACATAGTAATAACCATGTTTCCTAACGAGGTTGAGCCCTAGCTACGCAAACCATGCCAACAATCATATAACATTTAGCTATAAACTGAATATTCAAGTATGTTTAACCAACAAACATAATCATAACTCAAACATGTATATTCTCAAGGGCATGTGCCCTAATCAAAGTTATAATGAGCAATCGGGCCAAGCCCTGTTCACACATATCACTTATTGGGTACAGTTTTCTTACCTAAGGTCCGAGTATAACGTAATAATAAGAATGACCCTCGAGCACGATCCTAGTTCCGAGCCCCTATCAATAACCTAGTCACAACCATAATATAGGATCCTGTCAATAACAAGAAAATAAAGGCTTCCGGACCAAGATCTAGCTTCTGGGACCTCGAACTCCACTAAACCGAGTAGTAGAATTGATCCCGAGCCTTTAGGTTTAAATTCTCATCACTCAAGACTTATGGTGGCTAAAACAGCCTAGGCGGGTAGGGCCGCGGCGCTCCTCCCAAGTCAGAGGCTCCCTCTCCTGCCTAGAACCAGGACACGGGCCATGACCTACCGTAGAGGGTCGCAATGTGCCTTCGAAGCAGAAACCCCCGTCTAACCCTGGGTTCGGTTGGGTCGCGGCGCCCCAAGAACAGGGTCGCGACCTGACCTTGCAAACCCAGAATTCCTTTATTTTTCTCTATCCAAACTCAATCAAAACCAGCCCAAATCCATCCTAGAACAACAATTAAATCCTCAGAGCAAGATCAACATAATACCAGCAACAAAACCCCACCTCAACACACTCAAAACTCCACAAAAAAAAACTCAAATTCAAACCTTGAGCCACAAAGCTCAAGAACACCTCAAGAACACTAAGAATCCTTATCAAAACTCAATTAAAACAGAGATTGAAGCTTTACCTCTACCATGAATGATGATTTCCTAGCCACAACCAATCCCGAATCCTAGCCCGAGCCTTCAATTCCTTGGTTTCCTCAAGATTTTCCACACCAAAGTTGAGAGAGAGTGATGAGAGAGAGTTGGTTGGGAGTGAGGGAGAAGCTGAGTTTGTTGTGTTTGGTTTTGCTTTCTTAAGGCTTAAGTAATCTTAAGCTAATCCCGAGGCTCGGGGGTACCAAAAAGTCCCTGAGGGCAAAATGGTCAAAGTCCCCAATATCCCATCCTAATCTCACTAACTCCAAATATATCCTCGAATACTTATTCCCGTTACCCGATAACCCAATAATGTATTAATTACCCACATAATAATGTGGTCTCTCACAAATATCACATATATGCACATATATACAATTATGCCCATAACGGGCCAAATTACGAAAATTTCCCTTCTAATAAGAAATGGGCCCACATGCATATTTAATACTCCTAAACATGCATATCTAATTATATTATCATATAACTCACATAATCACATAATTATACACAAATATATCATAAAAGCATATAAATCCATAAATTGCCATCCTGGCCCCCTAATCAAGGCCCTAAGCCTTATTAGGTAATTTGGGACATTACTGTTAATTTCAAGTAGTAAGTAATCCAAATAAATTAAAATAAAATGGATAGGATTTGATAAGATTTATTTCATATTATATTGAGATAGATCAATCTTTCAACTTCGATCAATGACCAATTCATTTTTTTAATAACATGTCGATACTTATATTTTATTTCTTTCTTTCTTTTATCTTGCCAGGCTTAGTATTAGTCACAAGATAATTGATAAATTACTTTCCATCTATGTACACTATTCAAGTACAGTCAGCCACAATATATTAACAATGAGCAAATATGTTTGGTCATGCTCATCTTAATTAAAAAAGAAGAAACCTAAAATAATTAATGTTGTACAACACTACATACTATATGTTTCTCTTGAATCTTCTACACTTGTGGACCTTAGATCACTGGATTGTTGATGCTTATCACTTTAGATTTACGCATTCCATTAACTTAATCAATGCCATGAATGCATTCTTCCATGGAATGAGTAGGAAAAAACATAAGGAGTTTACATGCAAACGACACTCCGATGCTTTAGTCAACACAATGTTTCTCCCCTCAGTCCTCAATACTTACAAACTTTAACTAAATTAAAGTCGAATGGTCCCCAATGTGGTCCTTCCGTCATCTATTTATAGAAAAATAATGAAGGGTAAGGTTAAGAGCACTTATCCTTATTGTCCAAGTGTCGGACTTAACTCACCCTTCGTTATTTTTCCTTTTCATTTCACACGCTGAGCTCAGCTAACTAATCAATCAACTGAGAACTGAGCTCAACTAACTATTTAATATGTTGAGTGTTAAGCTCAAATAACTTTTTCAATCAATAGAGTGTTGATCTCAACTAACTATTCAATCAATTGGGTGATGAGCTCAGCTAACTATTCAATCAATTGAGCGTTGAGTTTAGCTAACTATTCAATCTGTTGAGCGCTGAGCTCAGCTAACTATTCAATCAATTGAGAACTGAGCTCAACTACCTATTCAATCTATAGAGCGCCGAGCTTAGCTAACTATTCATTCAATTGAGCGTTGAGCTCAGCTAACTATTCAATCAATTGTTGTACAAACATTTGACCTAGCTCCATAAAGGAGTTAACCGACTTCGGCTTCAACTGCTTGAGCCATCGCAATGTCGGCCTTGCTAGAGTGGTTGCGAAGGCTCTGCACTGCATTGCTTCATTCTCTATTTCCATTGCCATCTTTTGCTGGAATTGCAAAATGTTGTTGGATAGATTCGAGCTACCATCAAACTGAGTAAAGTTTGGCATAATGAAATCCTTTGGCTTTGGCTCAGCGATCCAATCAGTGAAGGGAGACTTGAAGATGTCCTTAATTGCTTCATTTTCCATCTCCATAGGACTCTAAGTACTCGCCATTTTTACTCTGACAAGTACTACCTTCATCATCTACTCTTTCCAATCAGGTGGTATTACTGGTGTGGATGGCGAATGTCGAGTCAGCGATTGCTTTTGAACGACTGGTGTTCCCACCTTCTTTGCTGCGTGCACATCACTTTGTTCTTTATCTTTTTCAATTAATTTCTGTCTTTCTTCCTCATATATCTTAGGGATATTTTCTTCTTCCTCTTGCAGCTCTATGTTCACTTCTGGCCAGGTTTCATCCATAACTCCTGCTGCAGCAGCTTTAACTTGCCCTTGATCACTTTCTTTCTCCTTTCTCATCATAGCCAATTTAGTCATCAACCTAGCTTGTTGCTCGACCATTTCCTCTATTTGTTTTTTAATCTTCTGCTTGTTACTGTAACGCCCTGGCTACCCCAGAACAGTTACGGTGAACGGTGAACCGGAAATTTGACTCGCTACCCGAGTCCTTTGGTTAAAACGTGATCTAAGTATTATTAACAGGTTAAGGTGGAAACCCAATAAAAAGGAAAGGGTACATTTCATTAGGTAAATAAACTGCTCATGAGCCTTTTAAAATGTTTACAAGTAGTTTGCATTACAAAAGAGTTGCTACAGTTCCAAATATACAATCCTCGCCGGCCTAAGCGGTAAAAATAGGGTAAACCCCTAGTCCCTCTGAGAACTCCTTGACCGTGGCAGTCAAGCGGCCCTGTATGTACATCACATCGCCCAAGCTCTCCACTCAAGGCTGGCCAAGCTTTTCCTTCCCTTTACCTGCACCACATAGCACCCATGAACCAAGGCCCAGCAAGAAAACACAATAAAGCATGATATAATATCAACAACGATCATAATAACCATTCAGGACTATCAGTCCAACAAATAGGTGACAATAGCCGAAAGTCACAATAATGAGCATCGTTCTCTTTAGCCATGTGACGATAGGGTCACCAGGGCTTAATCGATAAGTGTTTCATTCATAAGTTTGTTCAGGACAGGTGCATGGTGTTTGGTCACCAACATAACCTTCCTCACGACTCTAGAGTCGAAACTATGGACAACGTCCCTTAGCCACGTGACAAACGGTCACCGGGGTCATATACCTTGGCTATAGTCATCTGGTCGTAGACCAGGCAAGTGCTTATAAGTTCTTCGACCTTAGGGTCGGTCTGGAATTAATGCTATAGAGCCATTCAATGCTTGATGCTCGACTTTAGAGTCGGTCCCTGACTAGTCAGTGTCTTAAACAGGTAATCAGCGTTCAATAGCATATAATATGCAATCCATGTCCACATAAATCAACCAACATGCCTCAATATCAAACCATGCATGTCATATACCTATACAGGGTGCAACTGTATTCATACACTGTTTTCTTACCTCAGATTCGAGCTAGAAAGATTAAAAGAACGGCCCGTGAGAACGATCAACCTTTAATCCTTTAGCGGTCACCTAATGATAGCCAAACATGAGACATCATTAATAATAATGATCAACATAGGTTCCCACACCAGTATCCAGCCTCCAGAAGATCAATCCCAACCAATCCAAGTAGTAGGAACACTCCCGAGGCCTAAAACTAAGTTCCCGGGGTCAAAACGAGCAAACGGGGCGAAAACAGGGCAAGGGCTGCGGCCCTAGCACCTTGGGCCGCGGCCCCCAGGGTTCCCAGAGGCAAGGGCCGCGGCGCCCTCCATTGAGGGCCGCGGCGTCCAGCAGGCACAAAGCCTCTACCTGCTTCTTCAAAGAAGGGCCGCGGCGCCTCAAGAACAGGGTCGCGGCTCTCCACCCTGGGCCATTCCTAAACGTGATTTTATCACTCCAAAACCTCCAAATTCATACCTAAACATTCCCCAATCATCAAAACAAAGTTCCCAAGCTTCCCCATGCATCAAAACCCTCAAAACCCAAGGTTCAAATGAATCAGAAACTCAACAATTCACAAAATCAATTCAAAGCTTAGAAACTCGGAAAACTCAAAACTTAAACCTTGATTACCTTGGATTGGGTTGTTTTCCGTCAACTCCTTCGGTTAAGAAGCTTATAATCTTTCCTAGGATTGCTTTGCCTCAATCCTCGCTTGATTCTGACTCCTAGAACTCGAGATATCTTCAAAAATGCTCAAACGGTAAAACGAACTATCGAAAGGGAGAACGAAAGGTTTTCTAATCGTACGTTCTATCTGACAGCTACTTCAAGCTTAAGTAACCTCAAATCAAACTTAGTGCTCGGGGTCCCAAAAACACCCCCAGGGACATTATAGTCAAAACCTCCAAAATTTCACCCTGATATCAAATATTCCCAATTTATCATCAAATGAACATTTCTATTACCCCAAAATTGACCCCGTTATGACAAAACCGCTAATCCATCATATATGACCGTCTCATGCCGAATAGCTCGAATATATCTCCATAATAATGGGATCTCATTCACAAATCAAGTTATGCACCCAAATACACAAATTCACCCTCAATGGGCCAAATTATCATAATAGCATAATTATTTAAATGTGGACCCACATGCACGCATATAACATCATATCATAATATAATTCACATATACACGCATAAACACATTTAATGGCATAATTAAACAGTTATGGCCCTCCCGGCCTACTAACCCAGCCATTAACCATTATAGGGAATCCGGGGCATTACAGTTACCGTCGTTCTTCTGCTTGTTTGAATCTAGCATCATCATATTCTTTTATTTGCTGTATAAATTGCATCACCTTGTGCAACTCTTGCATATAATCCGTTGGCAATGACTGGCTTGCACCCTCCTCCATTTGTGTTTTGATCGCATATTCCTTTTATCTTTGTTGGTCACCATCCAACTCTGCAAAAGACATGATAATAACCAGTTAAAAAAAACACATATAGCAATATATATTTACTTCTCTCGGCGACCAATCAGCGTAACAGTTTGTACATCATTTTCTCGTTAATTTCCCATAGACGACGCCAATTATTTCTGTCAAAATTTTCCACATGAATATTCCGCACTTCCAGACCTTAGATCACTGGATTGTTGATGCTGACTACTTTAGATTTACACATTCCATTGACTTAATCAATGGCGTGAATGCGTTCTTCCATGGAATAAGTAGGAAAAAACATAAGGAGTGTACATGCAAAAGACACTCTGATGCTTAAGTCCGCACAATGTTTCTCCTCGCAGTCCTCAATCCTTACAAACTTTAATTGAATTAAATTCGGATGGTCCCCAATGTGGTCCCTCCTTCATCTATTTATAGAAAAATAATGAAGGGTACGATTAATAGCACTTATCCTGATTGTCTATGTGTCGGACTTAACTTACCCTTCATTTTTTTCCATTTCAGTTCACGCACCAAGCTCAACTAGCTAATCAATCAACTAAACGTTGAGCTCAGCTAACTATTCAATCTATTGAGTGCTAAGCTCGGCTAACTTATTCAATCAATAGAGCGCTGAGCTCAGCTAACTATTCAATCAATTTAGCGCTGAGCTCAACTAACTATTCAATCAATTGAGCGCTGGGCTCAGGTAACTATTCAATCTGTTGAGCGTCAAGCTCAGCTAACTATTCAATCAATTAAGTGCTAAGCTTAGCTAACTATTCAATCAATTAAGTGTTGAGCTCAGCTAACTATTCAATCAATTGAGCGCTGAGCTCAACTAACTATTCAATCTATTGAGCGCTGAGCTCAGCTAACTATTCAAAATGTTGAGCACTGATGTAATGCCCTAGATAGCCAAGACCGTTACACTATGTATTTATAAAGGTGCAGGACTTGCTAATCAAGTCTTTTAGTTGAAAACGTGTCACTAAAACATTAATGAACTAGGGTTAAAAAAGTTTGGTCATAAAAGATACATTTCATATAATTAAACATTTTGCGCAAGGGATCCCAAAAGAAACAACGTTTGAAAGTCAGATTACAAAATTTCAAAGTATAAATAACCACTAGCCACTCTAAGGGCAAAACAGACATTTACAGTCCTCCTGTTCTTGTCTCCCCCTCAACCGTGGCGACCAAGCAGCTTGACATGTACATACCGCCTTCAGAGCTCTCCAAATCAGGGCTGATCAAGCTTGCCCTTGCCTTTACCTGCACCATGTAGCACCCGTGAGCCAAGGCCCAGCAAGAGAACATACCATCATATCACAAACAATGGTAACAGTTAAATAACTTATTAAGCATGTTCATACATTTAACACTCCACACTAATCAAATAACTCATAGGCACAACCAAGAATCCACAAGCTAATACTCAACTATTCAGCACGTCATGTTCAACAGTTAACAGTGATATTCAGATTACACAATAATTAGGGTCGACGCCCTTAGGTCGCACCCTCTGTTTACCCCACTGACTCCGGTCTGCTTAAACCGAGCTCAGTGAATATAAAGCTGTCCTCAGCTACCAGTGGCTGAGCCGCGCCCTGTGCGCCAATGTAAACTCTAGCACTCTTAGGCCGTTGGTTTAATATTTTCATGGCACAATACCAACTTTCAAAATGCATACAAGAATAGGGAACCTTTAGTCCCATTATAAATTCACAACCGGGTGCAGTTCTCTTACCAATGTTTCGAGCTTCTTGAGCACCGAAATCCCGAGCGCGGTCCTCTAACCCAAGCCTCGCCAAAAACCTAGTCACAACACATACATAACACTCTCATTACTCACCAATTCATAATCATCTCCGGAAACCAATCCCGTGCTCTCGGGCCCTCCCATTTCCCCACACAAGGTAGCGAAAGCATCCCCCGAGCCCCCTGTGCCAAAACCCTAAAAACCCAAATTTCCACCTCCTAAATCTAGCCTAGCACCACGACACATCCCTATAGGGGCAGCGACGCCCAAAATGGTCCCCATCCCCTGATTCAACCTAGCGCCGCGACACAGAAGAATAGGGCCGCGACACTCATACGTGAACCCAGAAAACTGGGTTTTTCCCAACATTTTTCCCGAGCCAAAACTCTTCCAAATCAACCCTAAGGTACACCCAAGTCCCAAATTGACCTAAAACCCCAGATAAACAGTATGGCAACTCAGAAATCACAGCAATAAACCCAATCACACAATCAAACCCAAGAATCTCCTAATGGCTCAAAATTCACAAAACTTAAACCACACCCTATAAAACTTAAACCACCCTTCAGAATATTTAAACCACACCAGAAATTAAACTTCAAAGATGCATCGAACCCTTACCACAAGTAGAATTTCGACCTTGAGTTGCTTCCCCACCAAATTCCAAGCCCAATTTCTCTAATTCCCCAGCTGAACCTAGCCAATTAATTCTTCACTCCAATGATCCACAAAATAAATACAACTCATAACATATCTCAAAAGAATCCAATTTAGAAACTGAATTAGAACTTATCTTTGAACCTGGTTCAGTCTCCCAAATCCCAGCCTTGAATCCAACCGTTGATCTCAAGAAAACTAACTCTTCTTCTCCTTCCTTCTAGCTTGGTTCTCTCTAGACTTCCAGCAGGATGTTCTGTTTATGCCTAAATGAAAATAACGTATTTGACTTCTCCTCAGCTAGAGTTATCCTTTCCCAAGACCAAATTACCATTTTTCCCTTTCCCATACTAAAAAGTCTTATACAACCTCAAGGACAATTCTGTCATTTCACGTAAATCCTGCTAAATCCTCAAGTGTTCCTATAAATTCACACTTAATCCCGACATGTCTAAACCATTACTAAATTACTAACCGCTACTCAATAATTCTCGAACACATTATAGTATTCCCAACATACCCCTAAGCTCCTCTCGAGTCGGGTATTTGACCCCGTTGTGACTTTCTAGCTAAACAGCTCCCTAGGACCGTCACGGGTCGTGCATCACAATTATATCACCACTCACACATGGTATCAATCATAATATTTACAAATATCACATTTATGGCCTCAACGGGCTAAAATTACAAATATGCCCTAAGCACCCAAATGGGGCCCACATGCATTTCATATATTCATATAATCATACAAGCATGCTTAACACAGAATCATGCATTAAATTACTCAATTCACACATAAACCAATCGTGCCCTCCCGACACACTAATCAAGGCCCTTAAGCCTTATTAGTAATTTTGGGTCGTTACAGGTGAGCTGAGCTCAGCTAGCTATTCAATTTATTGAGTGCTGAGCTCAGCTACCTATTCAATCAATTAAGCATTGAGTTCAGCAAACTATTCAATTTGTTGAGTGCTAAGCTCAACTAACTATTCAACCAGTTGAGCACTGAGCTCAGCTACTTATTCAATCTGTTGAGCACTGAGCGTAGCTAACTATTCAATCAATTGAGCGCTGAGCTTAACTAACTATTCAATCAATTGAGTGTTGAGCTGAGCTAACTATTCAGTTAATAAGATACAGAGCTCACGGCATTTTTCCTTGTGTCCACCTATAAATTCACACCAAATCAATTATGGTGAAATTATCCTCATACAATTGCCCCTTGCCTTTTTCCATTTGAGTCGCTCAATAATGGATGAAGGAAATTTTTAATCCTGACTACCTCCTCTTTTTTCCCCTTTTTTGTGCTTATTCCTCTATTTACTGCATGCACAAACTCCCTGCCATCATTTATTATTAGTCTCATCTTTCAAATCCCAAGTCAATTGCGCTGGAAAATTTCCTCTCTTTTATAACTGCCACGTCTTCTCCCATTCTTTCTTTCTTTTCAACTTCCCATTTTCCCCCAAATTTCCATTATTCAATTATCGCTTGATTTTATTTCTTTCTTGTACTTTCCGAATTCGACTTGTCATTTTATGGTCCCATCTTTTTTTTATTCCAAATCCCCTTTTCCTCATAGCAATCGTTCAAGAATGGATTTGAAATGTTCTAGCAAGTCTACGACTAACGCTTCATCTTCGTCTCCAACCATTAGTCTTGTCAAAATCCCTAAATCACTTGCAAAGAAATACGATGAGGCATTCGCTGAACTTCATCGTAAACACATCATTCCTCCCACCGTCTCGATTCGTCGTCTCTCCGAGGAAGAAATCAAGAAATGAAGTTTTGAGGATATATGTGCCCTAGGCGATCATCACGGGTTCTAGACATTTTGAATTAATTCAACTTCCACTTCCTTCCCGTCTAATTCATTTGTTAGCGATCACAAAAATCCACCTGATGCAACTTGTACCAAACACTATTCAATCATTATGCAGTGCTGCTATGATCAACCCCCTTTTCAAGACGTTTATCAATGCTCATGATATTTTTGCTTGCTTCTCACACACAGTTCACCTTCGAAGCATAGACGATCGTCTATGTAACACTTATTATCTCACCCTGATGAGGAAGCGCTTAATGTTCAAAGATCTAGTACCGTCCAACAAAAAATGGGATGAACTTCCTTTTGTGGTTAGTGGAGAATGGTATCCCCCCTTTTGTGCCCAAGGATATCTTTAATCTTCCCTGTGTTTTTCAATCAGGTTCGTTGTTGCTCTTATTCCTGTTTCTTTTATTTGTATTTTCCTGCACTATTCTATTATCAACTTTCTCTGATTCTCAACTTGTTTTCATTACATTTTCTTTCTTTAGAAATTCAATGGCCTTCCAACGTCACATGGTCTGAGCAGCGTGAGTCCTAGCTCCGATTTATCAAATTCATTCAGGAGCATAAGGACGACCCTACCCCAATCGGGCGTTTGTTCAAGAGAACTCTAAATGGTTTGATGTCTAGGCTCAACTTTCCGCATATTATTGACTGCCAGCTACTTTTCTCCTTCCCAACGGTGACAACCAATTGGAACAACATTAATTCGAGAAGTATAAGGCGTGTGTTTTGTCCTTTAACGAAGACCCCAATTATGTTCTCAATGTTAATTTTCTCGGGATTAACTTTCCACTTTGCAGTGCTTGGTCTTAATTGATTATGTGCAGACTAACTGTAACGCCTTCCTAATCAAGGACCATTACACTGTGTACTTTAAATTGTGTCAAACTTACTAATCAAGTCATTTGGTTATAAACGTGTAACTAAGGTTAACGTCAAAGGTTAGGGTTAAATTTTTTTGGTCAAAGGAACTGTTGACTTTTATTTAAAAAGTTTATACATACATGGGATCCCAAAATATTAAAACCAAACCAACCCTAGTTCCTCTGAGATATCCTCGGCCGTGGTGGACGAGCAGCCGCATATGTACATGCCGCCACCAAAGCTGTCAAACGCATGGTTGGTCAAGCTTTCCTTTTCCCTTACCTGCACCACAAAGCACCCGTGAACCAAGGCTCAGCAAGAAAACTTAAACATGTGCATAAACAAGGGTAATAATCTAATCATATTGACATACAATCATAAATAATCAGTCACTGGACCATTTTGGGGCCGCTGCCCTGAACAGTTGACCTTAGAGTCAACCTCGGAGCCCTATCCCCTAGCTATGTGACACTAGAGTCACCTGGGGCCCTCACCCTTAGCTCTGGGTAACTAGCCATAGAGCGAGCCAAACACTTTTGTTTTCCATTGACCATTGGGTCGGCCTATGTAATAGTACGTGCTGATTTAGGCCTAAGCCTTTCGACCAGCGCGCTATTGACGTCAATGTGATATATGGTCGAAATCACATTAAGTCAAGCCCTAATCCAGGTAGTCAATTATCAATATAGAAATAGATATGGATAGGCATACCTTAACAAGACAAACACACATACATAGTAATCACATAACATCATCAATGTAACAACCCAAAAATTTGCTAATAGGGCTTAGTGCCTTGATTAGCGTGTTGGGAGGGCATAATTGGATATGTGTATGTTTAATTGGTTAAATGAGTGATTATGTGGCATGCATGATTTATATGATTGTGTGAGTATGTTATACGCATGTTTATGAGTATTAGATATGCATGTGGGCCATTTATAGCTTATAAGGGCATATTTGTAATTTTGGCTCGTTAAGGGCATAAATGTGATTATATGTGATATATGGTTGAGACCATATTATTATGTGGATATATTTTCAGTATATGGCTCGAGACGGTCCTAGTGGGCAGATTAGAGAAATAGTCACATCAGGGTTTAAATACCCGACTCAGGGGAGCCTGGGTATTTTGGGGAATTTAGAGGGTATTTTGGGATTTATTGGATAATGAATAAGTATTTGGTAATTAATTGGACACGACGTGGTTAATTGGTTAATAGTAGGGACATTTGAGGTATTAGTGGGCACCAGGGGAAAATGACTATTTTACCCTGAGAAATCATTGGAAGGCTGAATAAACCTAAAGGGAAAAAATGTCTTTTAGACTAAGGATATACTTAGATGTGTAGGGAATGATCAGGAACATTAAGGAATTTCTCACACTCTCCCTTTCTCTCTCATTCACGATCTCACACTCTCCCTCTCTTTGTATCTTGAAGTTAAGGAGGAAAAACAGAAGGAACTTGGGTCTTGAGCTGGGAATCTTGGATGAAATTAACCTGGGTTCAATCAGAAGTGTGCTAGAGCGTTAAGCTATAATTGAGGTAAGGTTTCAAACCTTTGATTGTGAAATTTCCTCTTGTTCTTATGCTAGGAACTTAGAATATTAGGTTGGAAATTGGACTGGGTTTTGGGTGATGAATTTTTGCTAAATTGGGGTGGTAGCTTTAGTAAGATTTTTGATGTTTTATGGTTAAAATATGAGATTAAAAGTCCTGGACTCGTAACTGAGCTTGGTTTTGGTTAGGGTACCTATTAAGGTTGAGTTTTGAGATTTTGGCTGGGTAAGTTGTTGAGAAAAACCCAGGAAATTCTAGGTACGCGGGGGCGCGCCACAACCCACATGCCCAGAATGCCCTGGGAGGGCTATTTATCTTTAGGGCGTAGCACGACCTTAGGGGGGGGGGGGGGGGCAAGTTGCGGCCCGGCTGCCCCCAAAAGCCTGGGGCAACACCTCTGACTTGGGGTGTGTCGCGGCCCTCAGGGCAAGGTCATGATTTGCCTTGGGTATTTTGGCCTAGGTTAGCTCTTAGGCTTGGGAAGGCTCAAGGGTTCAAACTTAAGTGCTCGGGACGATTTCTACTACCCGGTTTAGTAGAATTTAAGGTCTTGGAGGCTAGTTATTGTTTCCTAAACTTTTATTTGGGTTATGAATTGATGATCACCCATTGATACTGTGACTAGATTTATCGCTAATGCTCAGGACTGAGGATCATGCTCGGGATCGTCCTTTTAATTCTCTGCTCAATATTCAAGGTAAGAAGACTGCAACCTTGTGGTTGTGAACGAGACCAAGGTTCCCAATAATTGGATATATGTACTATGTAATTGTACGATTGTTATGTTATTTGAGAATGAATGACCTAAGGGTGCCGGGGCTGATGATAAGTGTATTGAACGCAGCTCGGCCTAAGCAAGCCAGGGTCAGCTGGATAAACAGAGGGCTCGGCCTAAGTGTGTCAACCCTAAGCATTTGCATAATTGATTGTGATATGTATTTGAGATGAAGTGTTTACCACTGTTTAATTTTATACTTGAATTCTGTTAAATAATTGAATTAAGATTGATTGAATATTAATGTTGTTTTATGTGTTTTCTGTTTATGGTTTTCTTGCTGGGCCTTGACTCGAGTGATACAGGGTGCAGGTAAAGGCAAAGGGAAATTGGACCAACCATGAGTTGGAGAGCTCTGGGGGCGGGTTGTACCTAGTCAGCTGCTCATCCGCCACGGCCGAGGGAAAGTACAACGACAGAGCGCTAGAACTTGTATTTTTCCATTAGAGTGGCTTTTGGTTGTATAAACTTTTTGAAATTGTAAATTACCACACATACCCTGTTTTTGGGATCCCATTATCAAACATCTATTTTAATGAAAATTAACCATGTATGATCAAAATCTTTTAACCCTAACTTGATGGTTGACCTATGGATCACATTTCTATTCAAATGACTTGATTATCAAGTCTTGCACTATTTCAAATACACAGTGTAATGGTCTTGGTTATCCAGAGCGTTATAATCAAGTAACCATAATCATAGTAATAATCATGCTTATTTAACGGGGCCAAGGCCTAGCCACACAAACCACGCGAGCAGTCGTGAAACACTTGAGCAGGTATAGAATATTCAAGTACGTTTAATCAATGAACGGAACGATAACTTAATCGTAATCATTCTCAGGGGCCCAAGCCCTATTCATAATTATTACTAATAGTCGGGCCAAGCCCTAATCACATATAACATGTATTGGGTGTAGTTTTCTTACCTCAGGTCTGAGTATAACATAAAATAAGAACGACCTTCAAGCACGATCCCGGTTCTGAGCCCATAGCGATAACCTAGTGACAACCATAATATAGGATTCCATCAATAACAAGCAAATAAAGGCTTCCAGACTGAGTCCTAGTCTCCAGGACCTTGAATTCTACTAAATTGGGTAGTAGAATTGATCCCAAGCCCTAAGGAAAAGATTCATGTCTCTAAAAACTCACCATGGCCAAAACAGCCCAAGCGGGCCGCGACCTGGCCTTGAGGGTCGCAGCACGCCTCCCAGACAGAAGCCCCCCAAGAGCCCTAGGTTTGGTTGGGTCGTGGCCCCTCAAGAACAGGGCTGCGACTTGGCCATGCGAACCTAGATTTCCTCCATTTTTCATCAACCAAATTCAACCAAAACCATCCCAATTCCACCATAAAACAATAATTCAATCATCATAACAATTTTAATATCTTCCTAGCAACAAAACCCAACTACAATCTAGATTAAAAACCCACCAAAAATCAAACTCTCATACTTGATCCACAAGCTCAAGAACACCTCAAACTTTAAGGAAAATAGGGCAGAATTCAATATGAAACAAGGATTAGGGTATTACCTTAGGTATGAATGGTGATCCCTTAGACACAAGCTATCCTAATTCTAATCCCGAGCCTTTAATTCCTTAGTTTCCAGCTAAAATCCACTTAGTTCTTTAAGAAGTTACTTAGGGTAGCTGAGAGAGAGAGAGAGAGAGAGAGAGAGAGAGAGAGAGAGAGAGAGAGAGAGAGAGAGAGAGAGAGAGAGGGAGAGAGAGAGAGTCAGTTCAGTGAGGTGTTTAAGTGTTTTTGCTTTTATTTCCTTGAGGCTTAAACGACTTAAGCTAATCCCTAGGCTCAGGATACCAAAAACGTCCCTGAGGGCAAAATGGACAAAATCCCCAGTATTCCTTCCTAATCTTTCTAACTCCAAATATATCCTCAATTATTCATTCCCATTACCCGATAACTCGATTTAATTCCAAATATCTAAAATACCCCTTGACTCACCCCGAGTCAGGTATTGGGTCCCGTTGTGACTTTCCCGATAACTTGCTCCCTAGGATCGTCTCATGCCGAGTAACCCAAATAAACCCACATAATAATGTGGTCTCTCACATATATGAACATATATACAATTATGTCCATAACGGGCCATCTTATGAAAGTTTCCTTTCTAATAAGAAACAGACCCACATGCATAACTAGTTATATTATCATATAGCTCACATAATCACAATCAAATATATCAAATAAACATATAATTCCATATATTGCCATCCTGGCCCCCTAATAAAGGCCCTAAGCCTTATTAGATAATTTTGGGACGTTACACTGACAGTGCTGAAGGGGCGAGCTCTGACTCTGAAGGTGATCTTGACGCCGATCATGTACAACATACAACCTCCCCTTCTTTGTCTCACCCTTTGGATGACCATTCTGACCCTTCATCATCTGCTGACCTCCCTAATACCCTGGTAATCACTCCTTCTAGTATTGATCCCTCTCTTGTGGTTGTGTCTAACGTTCCTGCTCATCCTAATGTAGTAGAATTCGTGGTTGCCCCTCCCCAAGTCACCCATCGTTCTAAGAGAAAAACTCTTTCCAACAAGGGTAAAAGTCTTAAGGATTCTGGTTCTAAATAAAGCAAAAGTAAGCGACCTTCCCAATCATCTATGCCTATCTAGTTGTCTAAGTTCCCTCCATCCTCCAAGCGCGTCAAACTTCCCTCCATCCCTAGATGAGATGTCTCATTCAGCTTCTTCCATCGGTTCTTTACCTCCTAACCTCAGCATCTCTCCTTCCTCTAAGCTTCCTCCTTTGGAAACTATCCTTAACCTCTCCGACCGAGAGAGGAGGATTAATCCTAGGCTTCAAAATATGGTTACTAAAGCTCGAAGCATCACGACGCCATTTACTAGGTCAAGTTCTCTTCACCCTTCCTCTTCAAATGTCGCTCTTGTCTCTTTATCAAAACCAACTTGCATTCTTCCATCAGATTATATCTTAGTTTCTACTACCACTACCCCACATCCAAGATCTATTTTGATTGAAATCGATTCTTCAAATGCCACGTCGTCTATTATGCTGCCCAATGGTGTTCATGCTTCAGATGTTTCTAATGCATTTAATGCTCCCGCTAGTTCTCATCATCCTACCGTGTCGGCTTCCACAGAAGGTTCCACTCCACCGAGCGCTTTTGAGTAACTCCTGATCTCTGTTCTTCTTAACACTCCAAATTTTCCCGTGCTTGCCACGAGTGACAGTCCTGGAGGTTTGAATGTAGAGGACTTACAGTACTTGCAACTTTCACAAGATTTCCCCAACCTTTATGGTTCTTCTAATACTAACACAGTTGTTAGCGAGCCACTACTTTCATTGGTGTTTTCTGTTCAACTTTTTGAAGGTAGCATTCATGCCACTATACCAATTACTGTTTCTATAGTTGTTACTTCTACAATTGCTACTTTTTCAGTTGTTGCGAACACCTCTCCTGTCACTATCTCTGCTCATGTGCATGTTCATTGACTCTTTTTGCCCCCAATGCATTAACTGCGCAAAGTGAGGTTGATGCGATTGTCAACGTAGTTGGTGTGGGCGATGAACGAACTAGTCCTGTTCATACTTCTATATCGCCTACAAGGGCGCAGGAAATTTAATCTTGTAGCTCCTTTGATGAAGAATTTTTTTTGGAGTTACCCCTAGTGCACGTCGTAATGTCTACGCTTTAAATGGGAAGTTCCCTGTCGCCTGCCTTTGTCGCCAAGCAGTTGGAGATGCACCTATCCATGGTAAGGTTTTATGTATTTGTAACTGTTGTTGGGAGGTATTGTATTGCGCAGACTATTCATATTCATTTATCAATTTTGGATGCTAAATTATATCAGGAACTGCATAAAGCTCATAGTAATGAGGATTTGAACGTTCTTCAACACCGATATGTGATGGATATTACATTGCACAGATCTGCTCTCAAAACTATGTTGGATTGCGTTGGTAAAAGCAGGACGGATTTTTTTGAAGTGCAAAGCAGATTAATGTAAACTGAGGAAATGTTTCGATCTATGCAAACAACTCAAAATGTATGTGCTGAGCTTAAAGAGAAATTCCAAGAACTAGAGGCTAGATTAGCGTCTAATGGCGAGTAGCAGAAGAAGCATGAGGAACTTACTACTGTCATGGTAAATGCACGACACAGATTGAGAACATGAAAGAGGTTCATAAGATTGTTGTGCAAAATCTTCATGAAGCTTGCGATCTTATGGAACGATTATGCACCGACTTACTCTCAACCAAATACACTATACAAAAGGAAGTAGAAACGTTGGAGTCAAAAGCCAGGTTAGCCAAAACAATGCTTGAGAAAAAAGAAAAAAGTTACCAAACCACCCTAGCTAAGTTAGAGGATTCTCGAAGAGAAGTTAACCAGCTTCACTCTGATCATGCATCAGAGTTGACCCGTTTGAACAACAAAAAGGCATAACTCAACTTGGCCATCCTAAAATTAGAAAAGGTAAGCCCTTATCCTTCCTTGTTAGTCCCTTTAATATGTTATGAACTGTCTTCACCCATGCTTTGGTTGGTTGCACAGAAACTAGAAACCAGTCAGATGGAATGCACTAAAGCTCAAATAATGGATAGATATCGTGCTAAGAAAGGATGAGCATTCTGGTTTGAACTGATGTAGCGTTCTACTTAGATTGCTTAATCAAGTGTGATGGTCAAAGCTTGCAAGATGAGAAGGATTTACTTCAAGGGTACTGCGATGATCACAAATTGAGAATGGGTCAATATAGTGCATATGATTATATTGAAGAGATTGGTGATCTCGAGATCAATATCCTGCTGAGCATATTCAACCATTGAGAGAGGCTAGGGATTCTGCTAGATTCATATACGACGCTAATGGCACACTATTCCAAGGTGGAGTTGGTGATGTATCAGAGTCATATGCGCTAAAGGATGCCCTCGTTCTCACAGTGGAGAATATTGTTGTGGATGTTGATTCTAGGAGCAAAGTTCAAGTGTCAGAGATTGAAGTTGCGCTCCTCAAGCTCCGGTCATCTGCATTGTTCCTGAGAGTTACACTAATGGGCCTCCTCCGTGGGTTTTGATAGAGCAAGGAGATAATGATAGTTAGTATTGTTTTTTGTTTTTGTAAATAGTTGTTTGTTGTTCATACATTATTTTTCCTTTTTGGTCATTGGATAGAAATGTTGTGTTTCAATTTTGATTTAAATACTAAAGCAAACTATTATATTTGATGCATTTCAGTTCATCAAAGCTATTATGTTTATAGTCTCATCCCACATTTTTCATAGTCGTAATTTATGTTTGTTCTCTTTTTTTTATGTTAGTCCCCTTCGATATGTATTCTTACTACGATAGGATGTTGCACAATCCATTTAGGCCATTTGCCTTTGGCAACACTCATAAATAATATTGTTGGTGAGAGTCGTTACCATGTAATCATTCCTACTCACTCTTTGCACATTCTCTTCTCTCTGCTTTTTTAATATATTATATCATATTAAAATTCTGAAAATGTGCTATTAGGTGAAGCGCATCGACCATGGTATTCCTCTCGTAGGCTGAACAAAATTTTCCATCGAGGTCACTAGCTTGTTTCTTCATGGACTGTACAACACAAGTTGAATAACTATCTTCCGTACAGCATCGCGAGTTTGCACCCTTGCAGATTATGCACGTAGATATGCTCCTTGTTTGTCACGCTCTATGAATTAAGATAGATGCCTCTAACTTGGTTCATTACTCCTGAAGTTCAACGTCTTCATATCATTCCATAATTTTTAAAGAATAATCATTCTGTGCATTCTTTTTTCGCTTCTTTTTTGTCATTATCTTCTTCTTCCTTTTGTTTTAATTGGAATGTTTAAAGTTGTTGATGTGAGGATTCTGCTGTCTATTTTTTTTTTGTATAAGTTGTTCACCGTTCATCTATGGAATGATGGATATTTCTACACATGTGTTCATCACCCATTATTAATCAAGTAATCGACTTATTTTGCTATGTGTTAACGTTAATTTTCACTAAGCTCTGTGTTGTGTTAGATATATCATCTTGTAAAGTCGATCTAACAAAATATGCATTAATTATGTAGAAATTGTTACAAGTAAGTACATGAGTTTACATGACTATTATCATTTATTCAAATACATTTATCTTGATCTTGCCACGCGTCCATATCTACTTCTGCACCCAAAATTTTCTTGCTTACTTTGTGTCTGCTACTCAAACTTTTGTTTGTTTGGGAAATATGGGCTCTACCTCTTGTTGTCTTTGTACGAATCGAAGAGGACAAGCCCCACGACATGACAGGCATGCACTTGGGGTCTACTGGCTAGCAAGCGCACATATCGGCTTGGCTGTTGAGTGGAGTCCAACAATTACTGATTTCAGCAATTTCGCTCTAGCGCCCCAAGATTGACCATTTGGGGTGCAGTGACATTCAACCGTTACCAAATAGAACAACCATTGGTTTGATCTGAGCCACTATGGATTCCTCCTTTTCATTTAGACACCCCATGAGAGTCGTTCTTCAGATGACAGAGTCGATGGAGAAATTGCTATGTGCATCCTCTACTTTGCATTCTTATCATGCCTCGCTTGGCAACCAGGCCAACTCCCCAACTATGTAGATCTCCCCTACCCAATTATAGTTCCCCTTGCTAGTAGCATTGGGTGAGCAGGAGGTTCTTCTCTCTTGGAACTCATGCTTCCATCTGAGCAATGCCTCTCGCTCAAGAAGCGCTACTCAAACTTAAAGGTGGGGAAGTGTGGTCTGCCAGGATGGGTGCATTCTTACTGAACGTGCTCAAACCTGATTGGTCTTCGCACACCCAGGGTTAATGCCACCCTTTGTTTGCTCAAATATGATTGCTTTTCTTGAGTAATTTTAGGTCATGATTTCCTTTTCTTCCGCTGTCGTCGTCAACTCCACACAAACGTGTGGATTATAGTATTCGTCGATTTTTTTCGTAGGTTCTCACATTGCATGATCATACGAGATGCAAGTTTCATTTCTCTCTTGTTTCCCTCGCCTTTCTTTCTTCTTCCCCTCATCTCTCGTTTCCTTTTATTTTAGAAATAAGGAATGATATTGGTATTACTTATCTCCCCCTCCCCTTTTTGAGATTTCTTCGCCGCTCCACTCTTAACAGACACAATTTTCTGGATGTCGTTCCTCATTGCTATGTATCTTTATTAATAGGTTGAGAGAGCCTGAGCCCTAATGGCTTCGCCATTAAATGCCATAACGCTTTATTAGTTATTCGGTCAAAGGTTCCATTATAGTTATAACTACTCCCAAATTCTTCATGATTTCCCCTGATTTTGAACGGTCTTAATTGCGTGTTCTAACCCTTGTTGAAAAATATTTGATAGTACCTTGGTGTAGTGTACTTGTTAGCGGTCTATTTCTCACTTTTACTGGGTATCACTTAGTTGCCGTCTTGTTATAGCAATAGACGCTCAATAATTGAACTGTGAAAAGAACAAACCAAATTTTGTTAATGAAAAGAAAATGATTTAAGCCCTGCTGAAAAATGCCACTTATATTGGTTTGAATTTTTTGTTACATTCTGTGTTGAGCAGTTGTGTTAATAATTCAAACTAGAAATAACATTTTTTTAATGACATGGAGTTCCACGTTCTTGGTAAGCGCTTCTCATCATGAATTTCCTGCAAAGCATATAAACCATTTTCCCATTACCTCAGTGATCTAGAATGGGCCTTCCCAATTTGGGTCCAACTTTCGCTGGTTTACAGTGAATCGTTTGAGCACCCACTCTCCTACTCGAAATTCCTTTGGATTAATTCATTTTTGGTATTTTCGTTTTGCAGCCATTTTGTACTTTATATTGCGAATGTGGACGATTTTCCTAAATTCTTCAAAGAGATCTAAATTGTGCCTTAACTGTTCTTCATTCAAGGACGACGTAGAGACTATATCTGTGCGTAGAGTAACTGCTTCCATGCCATATACCATAGCATATGAGGGCTCTCCCATAGAGGTTTTGCGCGTAGTTCTGTATGCCCCTAATAATTTTGGCAAATCCTCCAGCTAAGCTCCTTTCTTATCTTCCAAGTCTTTCTTGGTGTTATTGAAAATGACCTTGTTTGTGGCTTCAGCTTGCCCATTCCCTTGTGGATAGCTTACGAAAGAGAACCCCAAATAAATCTTGAACGGCTGGCACAACTCTTTAACTTTGGCGTTATTAAATGGCGTACCATTATCTATAATAATCTCTTTGGGAATTCCAAAATGACAGATTATGTGCTTCCACACGAAATTTAGGGTATCAACTTTGTTCACTGTGTTATAATAAGCTTCCCCAACTACCCATTTTTTGTAATAGTCAGTAGCTAGCAGGACATAACGCTTGCTGCCCGAAGCGCTTGGCTTCTCTCCCACTACGTCCATACCCCATTTCGCAAATGACCAAGGTGCAACCACAAAATGCACAGATTGGGTTGGCTGATGTGTCAATAGTGCATGACACTGGCATTTATCACATAGTTTAGCATACAACCCTGCCTCAGTCATCATGTATGACCAGTAATATCCTGTTGTTAAGGCTTTATGTGCAAGACTTCGTCCTCCTGAATGGTTGCCACACATGCCCTCATGGATTTCCTCAATCAACTTCTTAGCTTCATTTGGCCCTAAGAATAGGGGTGTGCAAAAATTATCCAATCCAATTAAAATCGATCGATCCAATTACAACCGACTGCCAAAATTGGATATCCAATTATGATTGGATCGAATCGATTGTTGGATGATATATGAAAAAATCCAATAAAACCGAATCGATCCAATTGTATATATATTTTTAAAATATATTTATTTATTTAGGATAATGCTTATAATTTATGTTGTATTTGTATGATGTTGTATTATTTTGAACAAATTAGTATTTCTATTTATAATATCATGAATTATTTGAACAAATTAAGCTAAATAAATGTTCAAAAATATTGGATGGATCCAATCCCATCAAATACATAACCAAGGGGACACATCCAATGGATAAAACCGATCCAATCCAATGGATAATTAGATTAGATCGATTGAGACACGTTAATTGGATTGGATTGGTTGTAAAAATTCAACATACAATGAATAATTGGATCAGATCAGATAGGCCTAAATTTTTTGGATGTGATCCAATGAACACCCCTACCTAAACACTTAAGATATACGATATAACTGATTGTTAATAACACATACGTGCATCCTTTGCTTTTAAACACCTAGCTGCATCTCTATCAGTAGGCAATGTCCCTCCTTTAAGATATCCCACAATAGGGTCCATCCAACATTATTTTGCTTGCTCTATCTCAAAGCATGCTTGTCGCTTGTCACCCCCGGCTGTGCTCAGGATGATCGAAGAGTTGCGTGTGCATTTGCCTGGTGAAGCTTTCTTTGCTAACTCATTAGCAAGGCGATTCATTTTCCTTGGAACTTGTGTGAGCTCAAACTGATCGAACTTAGTTCGCAAGCCCTGAACGTTATTAAGATAATGTTGTAAATAAATTTTTCGAGTGCGCAGCAAAATGCGATTTATGGCCCAAATAGAATAAAAAAAAATTCTATTTATAAAACTATTTTATATATACGATCCTATGATTTTTATATATATATATGTATTAATCTAATAGAATAAGATTTACCTCTTGAAGCCTATCAAGTGTCATTGCTATCTTCTTGTATAATAAACGATCATTCTATCCAAGCACACAAGACTCACACCAAAGTCTTCTAGACTGTAATCTTAACACAACAGGACGTGTGTGGGCACATAGAGATTCAATAGGACAATTTAGGAATCCATTGATATTCTCAACACATGAGATCATGAAATTTGGGTAAAGAGAATGGTTGAAACAGTTTCTTTTCTCTCTTTATTTTTATCCCTGAGAAAACTCTCTCTTTTTAGTCAGACTGAAAATTACGATCTGTATGTTCTCTTGAGATAAATATAATATATATTTATATTAGTCATTTAGGGTTTTATTAATAAAAATAATTTTAATTAATTCAATTAAAATTGATCTTATCTATAATTATATTCAAAATATATTTAATTAAATTTAAATTGATTCAAAACCAATGTGATAGCCCAAATAAGATATCTGATTTATTTCAAACCAGTTATCTAAATTTAAATTTCTAAAATTTAAATATTAAATTAATTTCTCAAATTAATTCAAAATAAGATGACATGATCAATTCAAAACTAATTTATTTATTTAATTAATTAATAATTACGAAAATTAAAATTAATTAAATAATAAATATATTTTCATAATTATGTCATAATTACGTATTTGCCCAAAAACTTATTTTCTTGACAAATATGTCCATACTTGTTCTATTAATGATCTTACCATGTACATTGTTTATAGAGCCGATCCGGGGCCTATAGACCTATAATTCCAAGCTTCAATAAATTTAAATTATTAATTAAAGCTCTTTAATATAATAATCTTATTTATTAATCTCAATATTATTCCACTAAAAATATGGGATTGCACTCTTATAATTATAGACTTATATTTACTGAGTACTTTATTAAGTGTCCATTGATTTGATCACTTCATGCAATTCAATCCTCCAATAATTGGTTCATAATTATAGCTAGGTGAAATTACCATTTTACCCCTCTAATTACCTCTTTATCCTTAAGTACCAATAATTCACTAGCGAACAGTTGATTTATAAACCGCTTATAAATTAGAGGCCTCAAACTGTTAAATTTTAGAATTAACACTTAAGGGAACCATTATTCATTCTTCATATAAAGAAGGCGTGGATTCCATATCTGTAAATCATGTCATCAGCCATCTACATTAATGAGCCCCAAAACAAAAGTTTTTAGCGTGATCATTCTAACAGACCCTAATGGTGAATCAAAGGACCCAAATAACATAAACAAAAGTTGATGATAACTTCAGGATTTAGATCAATTTGCTTATGATCATCAAGTGATATGATTATAACTCTTTATGGTAAACGGTATTTTAATAGAGTTAAATACATATATGGTCCAGTCCTATACAATCTTATTGTTTAAAGTACCTCCACTAAGATGTCCTACTACACTAGTGATCCGGATCTAGAACACATGTATTCATAATACTAGTGGACCCTACTAGCAGTGTTTAATTACAGATTCCAAAACTTTAATATAAATTGTTGACTATTTAATTCATTATCTATAATCTTAATCTTCTCGTACCAATACAAGATTATAGCTACATTATTGAATTAGGAATTTTCTGATATTTATCTAAATATTATTCAATAATAATAAATATTAATTATATATAAAAATATTTCTTTTATAAATTTCATAGATAATGAACTACTTTCATTGCTTTAAGGGCACTATACTCAATAATCTCTCACTTGCCCTAAAGCAAATGAGGCATCTTCTTCAACCCCATACTCAGTACATGACCCTAAAAAGACTTGGCAGATAAAGTCTTGGTTAACAAATCCATAAGGTAATGTTTTGACGTTATTTTCATAAAATTCACGCCACTTGGTGCACTGACCTTGATGTCGACTTTCGACCATATTTGTCTGATTAAAAATTAGAATTAGTGAATCCATTGAGGTCCAGATTCACTCTTGAGTATAACATTATATTGTTTCTCATTCTCCTAGGATACTTGACAATGTTCTTTACTCCAATCCTGAATTGAATTGATAATGACTTACCATTCCTTCTGAATAAAAAATGTGAGGTCTTGTATACAACATGGCATACATTAGACTACAACTAAGGCATAGGGAATCTGTCTCATATCCTCTTCCTCACGAGGTGTCTTAGGACACTACTCCTTGGAGTTTGGTGTATTAAAATGCATATGCACCTTATCAATATAAAATGCATGAGACAGAGCCATAGCTTTGTTCTAATGATCCCTTAGGATCTAAATGCCTAGAACATAACTTACTCCTTCCTAATATTTTATTTGGAATTTCCCAGCTATCCATTTCTTTAACACTTGATAATATTTCTACATCATTCGTAATGAGTAAAATATGATCAATATAGAAGCCTCCTTCTTATCTTTGATGTGTCCATAAACTCATGATTGGTCAACGTTTTGTTCAAAACTGTACGTTTTCATCGTTTCATCAAATCAAAGATTCCAAGACCTAGATGCTTGCTTTAGTTCATTAGATGAACCTTAGCAACATACAAACTTTTTGTTCTTGGTATTTTTCCTTGAACCCTTATGGTTGACCATATGCATGGTCTTGTCACAATATTCATTCAGAAATGCTATCGTGATAGGCATTTGTCAAATCTCATAGTCTAATACTAGCGGCAATAGATAAAAGAGTGTGTATAGACTTGAGAAAGGCTACAAGTCTGTCTCAGAAAGTCTGTACTTTCAAGTATACATCTTCTTTTCTTCTTGACGATCCATTTACATCCAATGGGTTTGACTTATTCAGATGGATCTTACAAGTTTCCAAATATAATTGAAATACATTGATTCCATTTTTTTGGCTCATGGCATCTTGTCACAATCATCAATTACTTTCTCTAAAGTAAATGGATTTTCCTAGTTCTTGTTTAACACAAAAACTTATGTTTCATGTTCATAGCAAACAGGTTGTCCTGCAATCCTTCCACTACAACAAGGCACTCGGGTATTCTAACTAGAATTAGTGGTTTCTTGATGTTGTACATCACATGGTGATATAGATTACCTAAACTTATTAGAATCCAATTCCCTCGGTATAAAGTTTGTCTTTCTGGTCATGTTCGGGAATGGTTGCAAAGACTCTTTCCTTACTAAGACTATAAGAATATCCTTCTTTTGTGTAGGAAGCATAGCCAGCAAATATGCAAAATTCAGACTATTAGTCTAACTTCCCAGCCTTTTTTTTTCAAAGAAAACGTGAGTGGTACACCCCCATATGCGAACATGGAGCAAACTAGTTTTAGTGCTATTTCATAACTCTAAAGGTGTCTTTCCATAGACTTGAACAGAACTACATTCAAAATATATATACCTCTCTTTGAAGTGCATTTCCACAAAAAGTGAGTGGTAGGAATAAGTAGCTTCACAATGACATAACCATATCTAATAAGGTTCTATTTCTCCTATCTACAACACAATTCTGTAGTGGTGTTCCAGGTATTGTGAGTTGGGATAGAATTCTATTCTCTAGCAGATTATTCTTGAACTCAAATCAAGATATTCACCTCTGTGATCTAATCGAAGTGTTATAAGTGATTTCCCTAACAACTTTTCAACTTCCATTTGGAATTCTTTGAACTTCTTAAAAGTTTTAGATTTCCTTTGCGTTAGGTATAAATATACGTATCTTGAATAATCATGAATAAAGATGATGAATTTTCATAACCTCCTCTTGCATGTACAATGAAAGGACTATAGACGTCACTATGTACTAGGTGAAATTGTTATTTGGCTCTTTGGTCCTTTGCAAAGAAAGGTCACTTAGTCATTTATCTTTATGGATAGGATATACAAACCAGAAGAGTGATAACTGTTAGAACTCTTAAAGGACTATCCTTTACTAACCAGTTTATCTTGTCAAGATTGATATGTACTAACCTAAGACGCCAAATATACGTATCATCACTTTGAGAAATTTTTTATGTCATTTTAATCAAGGATTAGCTACTTAAATAATTCCAAATTATTTATCGATCGTTCGTTAGGTTTTAAAAAACAATGACATGACTGCCAACTCTCATGGTCACATTGCCTTCATCAAATTTCTTTAAAATACTAAGTTTCCATAAATAATAATAAGCAAGATTAGTGACTCTCGGATCAACTATCCAAGATGACAAAACATCCCACTAAAAGACTTTAAAGTAAGTAAATCAAATTTACTTTTTGTTTGATTTGCAAGATTGCAGATTGAATAAAAATTCTTGGCTTTATGTAATCAAAATTACTTTTCCATATATCTCCAATATAGTATAGAATTACAAATCGAAATATGCAATTCTCATTTCTCATGTTTCTTCATAAGAAACATTATGCATGCCTAACAGTAAGTAATCACAAGCCTTTTCATCACATCGTATCCAATTAAGGTACTTCTCTTTTGTTCTTTAGTTGTTATGGCAGCTAGCATTTGAGGGCATTCCTCTTTCAGGACAAACTTATGCTTTTCACATTAATACAATATTAACATGAAATTAGCACCATTTTAATTTGTGTTTGTTGAGTAAAGCAACAATAATAAAGAGGTTATTGAAGATATTGACTGTGGAAATAATAAACTAAATATCTTTAATATAATCAAATATATATCGAGTTTCGGTATAGTAAACGTGATACATGAATGCAACAATGTCAAAATAACACATAAAACATATCTGTTACTAAACCACGATAAATTAATTTGACAATTAATGGACCAGCCGTAGGGTAGGTCAAACTAATTTCAAATTAATTTTGAGACAATCTCAAATTCATAAGTGGCTTAAAATCAACTATTTTCTCTTTCGACTTAAGAACAATCGTTAATTTGGCCAAGATGAACTAGTCCGCTCGAAAGCCTAATTTCATCTTTGTGAGTCTGTAACCCATTATTTTAAATCAATGACTTAACTCAAGAGTGTGTCTTAGGGTCAGTCAAACTTGAAATACATCATTGATCTTATTCTCGTAGGAGAAGTCAACCTTGAGATAAAATAAACATATTCAGAAGCCTTTCCTTAGGGAGGCCGCAAACGGAGGCAACACGAGACCCTTCCTACGCCTTTCGGTGTTCAACCAATAATGGAGACCATGAGACTTATTGTCATAATTCCCTCTCTCACTCATTATTTTAAAATATGTGCTTTCTCAAAACATCCTATTTTTTTAAAATTAGGATCAAATTAATTAAATTTATTCCAATTAATTTTACATATGTAAATGGCTTTAATTACCAATCACATTGGGCCTATGTTCACTAAACATTTTAAATCAATTTTTAAATTGACCATAAAACTCTTAGGTGAACCTAGATTAATTAATGTCTTTTTACATTATTAATAAATTACATTTATTAATTTTTGTTTATGGGTCTAACATAAAGAAAATGCCCATTAGGTGTAACTTACCAAGTTTAACTATTAAACTTAATTAATTATGTGTTTCCTTTTATTCACATTAAACATGAACAAATAGTCAATTATGTCAATCCTATTTAAAACATGTTTCAAATCAAATAAGATGCATGCTTTAAATATAAGCTATATGAGATTCATGTATGACATGTTATATGCATGAACATGTTATTAATCATATTAATATAATTGAGAAATTTGACTTTTAATCCATATAAGGGGATTGTATTTAAAAAATGCCATATCACCTATATGAGTCTCATTTTGGTCCTACTATTTACCTTAGTACCCAAAATATCCCTGCCATTTGTTTCGACTCTCTCTTCTCTCTCGTTCTCTCTATATTCCCTCTCCCTCTCGGTCCCGAACCAAAAAAACTCTCAAAACCCACATTTGAATCCGTCGCAACCCAACGAAATCGGAGAAGAGAAGCATTGTCGGAAAAGGTCTTCGGAACCAGCACTTGAACATCAGACCGGAAGCACCCAGAGGCAACCAAACAACTCCGAAGTAGGCGAAACAACTCCCAAGTACAAGAAGGTGAGGGTTTTCTTTTTAATCTGCAATATTTGGTTTTTTTGTTGATCTTTTGTTCATAGGATAGATCGGGGCTGGGTAATTGAGAAATCTTGGTATTTTTTCAAAAATTTTGACCCACCTCGATAGGCCTCGATAGATGTAACACCCTAAGTTGCTAATAAGGTTTAGGACCTTGATTAGCGTGCCTGGAGGGCAATAAGTGAATTCATATGGTAATATATGAATTTAAATGAATATGTGATTAGGATGCATGTTTAGGTGGTATAAATGTGCATGTGAGCCCCGTTTGCATGATAGGGGTAAAATGGTAATTTTAGCCCGTTGAGGGCATAAATGTGATAATTATAATATGTGATTTGTACCACGTGGATGTGGTGATATTAATGTGATGCACGTGCCGAGACGGTCCTAGAGAGCTAGATAACTCAAAAGTCACAACGGGATTTTATACCCAGCTCGGGAGGAGCCCAGGGGTGTTTTGGGGATTTTGTAAATTGGGTTCTTGTGAGTTAATGATAACTGGAAATTTGGTAACTTGCGTAACTATTAGTAACCGCAGAAGGTAACAGGTTCAGGTGGGAAAATGGTAGAATTGTAATTTAGATATGAAATGACAAAGGTGCCCTTGAGGCTTAGTTAGGAAGGGATATTTGAGGAAGGGTAGAATGGTCATTTGACTAGATAGAAAACCTTCAGCAGAAGGAAAAAGAGATACACGTATAACACTTGGTGATAGTAGGTTTATGCTAAGAATTGAGACCTAGAGATAGAACAAGAGAAAAACAGAAGAAAGAAGCTGAATTTGGGTCTTAGGAGGAGGATCAAGAGGTTTGAGGGGACCAAGATCAAGCTTAGGCCAAGGTGGTTCAAAGGTAAGAGTTTGTGCTCTGTTTTTGTTGTATTTAAGTCTGAATTTACAGAGATTGAGTGTGGAAATCTAAAGGGGATATGGCTGGTTTCACTTGGAAATTTAACTAGGATAATCAAGGGGAAAGAGGTTGGAGGCTGGAATTGAAAAGGGTTCAAGCCAGATTCTTGATTGAGGTAAGAGTTCTAACATGTTTATATTTTAGTTTCTGATGTGGTTTAAGATTTTAGAAGCAAGGTTCATATTTTTCAAGCTATGGTTTAAGTCCTAGAAGCCATGGTTTAGGTTTATGAAATTTGAGCTCAAGAGTGGATTTTTGGGTGTGATTGTGTAATTGAGTTTGGTTATGATGTTTATAGGTTGTTAAAGGGTTCATTTGGTGTTTTGAATTGATTTTGGGGCTTAGGTACTTGTTTGGGATGATTTGGAATGGTTTTGGCTAGGGAAAAACGCAAGGAAAAACCCAGAAATCTGGGTTCGCGAAGGTGCGCCGCGGCCCTGTTCTTGGGCACCGCGGCGCGAGGCTGTTCCTGGGCAGGGGAAGCCCTCTGACTTGCTGGGTGCCGCGGCACTAGGCCATTTTCAGAACATGAGATTTTGCAATTTTGAGCCTTTGCTCTGGGGGTTCGGGGGATGTCTTCGATGTATTGTTTTAGGGATTTGGGGGTTCCGAGAGTGTGAGATTGGCCCCGGAAAGTGGTTTTGGATTGGTTAGCATTAAAGGGTGTTTTATATGTGTTGTGACTAGGTTTTCGGAGAGGCTCGGGTTAGAGGACCGTGCTCGCGGCCATTGTGCATCAGAAAGCTCGGGATACAGGTAAGAAAATTGTAGCACCCGTAGAGCAGGGCTTGGGCCCATAGAATTGTTGCAGGGCGCGGCCCTAAATTGTATCGTTGCTAGGATGTAGCTAGATATGAATGATTGTGTGTTTGATTGTTATTTGAGAATGCTAAATATGGTAAAAGCAGATTGAACGGCGAAGGGCCGGGAACGGCGAAGGGCCGAGAACGGCGAAGGCCGGGAACGACAGTGGAGCCGGGAATACAACTTAGCACATAGAGTGCTCGTGGTTAGGGTGAGACCCCAATGGATACATGGGATATCCTTACGGTGTAGACCGAGATCCCAGGCCTTGGTAACGCTTCTGGGACGACATGGTCGTATATGTGTTAGATTTTATGGACTGTTTGACTAGATATGAGCTATATGCTGTGATGACTGTATATTATGCATATGTTATGTACTGTTTAAGTTTTCTTGCTGAGCTTTGGCTCACGGGTGCTCTGTGTTGCAGGTAAGGGCAAAGAGAAAGTCAACCAGCCATGAGTACGGAGGGCATGGGGGCGGCGCGTACATGTTTGGCCTGCCCAACTGCCTGGTTGGGGGTATTTTGTAGGAAAGGCTGTGTAAACCCTAATTTTGATAGTTAACTACTTGTAAACTTGTTTTGGAGTTGTAAATATTTTATAAATTATATTTTGGGATCCCAGATGTAAGACACTTGAAATTTTCAGTGAATTAAGAGATTTTCAAAGATTACAGCCTTAACTTTAGTTTAATCACACTTTTGTTCTAAAAATCTCGTTTAGCGAGTTGTTAGCACATTTTGAACTCACTTAGTAACGACTCTAAGGTAGTAGGGCGTTACAATAGACCTCGATAGAACTTGATAATATATGTTAGGTCTGTTTTTGAATGTGACTCAATTGACCTCGATAGGTCTCAATAGGACTCAATGCTATTAGATATTTCAGTTTTAGGGTGCCTCGATAGAATGAGACATAAACCATGATTTAAATTTGCCTCGATAGGACTCGATAAACTTCGATGATATTAGACATATGGCTGATGTAGCCCCTGCCTCGATAGGCCTCGATGATAATAAACATATGGCTGATTGTAGCATCTGTCTCGATGGGTCTCGATAGAATAAGATTTATGGTTGTTTTAGCACCAACCTCGATAGGCCTCGATAGAATTAGATATATTATGATTTTGCCTTGCCTCGATGAAAAAAAAATTGTATAATAAATTCATATGATATCCATAAAAATATTGGGAACACCAAGTTAGTAAGTATTCTAAGCAACACATATTCGTCTCTACTTAGTATACTTACTAACTTGGTGTTCCCAATATTTTTATGGATATCATATAAGTTTATTATACAATTTTTTTTCATCAAGGCCTATCGAGGTTGGTGCTAAAACAACTATAAGTCTTATTCTATTGAGGGCTATCGAGGAAGATGCTAAATCATGGTTTATGTCTCATTCTATCGAGGCACCCTAAAACTGAAATATCTAATAGCATCGAGTCTTATCAAGACATATCGAGGTCAATCGAGGCACATTGAAAAACAAACCTAACTTATATTATCAAGTTCTATCGAGGCCTATCGAGGTGGGTCAAATTTTTTGAAAAAAAAACCCAGATTTCTCAGTTACCCAGCCCCGATCTATCCTATGAACAAAACATCAACAAAAAACCAGATATTGCAGATTAAAAAGAAAACCCTCACCTTCGCGTACTTGGGAGTTGTTTCGCCTACTTCAGAGTTGTTTGGTTGCCTCTGGGTGCTTCTGGTCTGATGTTAAAGTGCTGGTCCGGAAGACCTTTTCCAACAATGCTTCTCTTCTCCGATTTTGTTGGGTTGCGACAGATTCAAATGTGAGTTTTGAGAGTTTTTTTGGTTCGGGACCGAGAGGGAGATGGAATATAGAGAGACCGAGAGAGAAGAGAGAGAGTCGAAACAAATGGTAGGGGTATTTTGGGTACTAAGGTAAATAGTAGGACCAAAATGAGACTCATATAGGTGATAGGATATTTTTTAAATACAATCCCCTTATATGCATTAAAAGTCAAATTTCTCATATAATTAAACATTAGGGCACTGACCGGGTTCTCTTTGTTAAACGAAATTACAAAAATACATCAAGGTATTCCTTGGGCTTTAAAACTTCTTATAATCTCTATGGGCTTCGTCATTTGTTGTGAGCCTTGGGAATTTCACACTCAAACCATAACCCTAAGTTCTAAATGAGATGACCTAATTTACAAAATTAGAATTTTATCAAAAGTTTGTAAACTTTTGTTATTAAAATAATATTTTCATAAATTATTAATATAATGGAAAGTGATTATCATTTATTAAATAATAATTTCATAAATTATTAATTAATAACTAATAGTTCCCAAAATTATTTTCAAATTTTGGGGAAAATTAATTCATAATTATTTTTATTTGTAATAAATAGTTTCTTAAACTACTATTATAATTACAATGGTTGGGATTATAATTACTCAAAATATATTTAATTAATAATTAATTAGTTTCTATAAACTAAATTTTGACTCCAATTAAGATGTTAGAAAATTTTTATTTCTTTAAATGAAAATAAATTATTAATCTTCTTAGTGATTTCTTAAACCAATATTTGATTTCAATAAATTGTATATTTTTCATTAAGACATAAAAACTAATAATTTTGTATCATAAACAAGATATTTGACTAATTTAATAGTCACATGTACCCAATAATAAAATTAAGATAATTGAACAATTAACTTTCTTAATTTTGAATTAAGACATAAATGTCGGTTTTTTTCCAAAATTAACAATTTAATTGACAATAAAATAATTTTATTAATATAGTTTAATTTTGAAATTTTAAAATTAATTAGTTGATAAAATAATTAATCAATTTAAATTTAAATTTAGCAACCATCACAACTTTCCACATTTTAAGAAAAAGAATATTATCTTCTTGTTTATTAAACAAAAAAATTGGGTAACAACCCAAATATTTATGATAAATATCTTAATATCAAATATTAAAATATAATTATATATCTTAATATCAAATATCAAATATTAAAATATAATTATATTTTTAATAAATGATTAATTTAATTAATTAAGTAATAAAAATAAAACAAAACTCCTTATAATGTTTTATGTGCCTGTGTCGTATACGTCTTTTGTGCGCTATAGACACAAAATGTGCCGATTTGGTCAATGATCCATCAACGTCTTTTGTGCGCTATAGACACAAAATACGCCGATTTGGTCAATGATCCATCAACGTCTTTTGTGCGCTATAGACACGAAATGTGCACCAGAATAATACCATTCAATTAAATTAATTGAATTAATACATTAATGCACCATGTCAACAATTGATCAATCCATGGCTTATAGCACATCACGACAAGATGGAAACAATTACATAAAGTCATTGATTAACAATTGATCAAATGTAAACAGAATTTAGGCACCATCATTTGCAAAAAATTCCTTCATCAAATTGGCGTGACTATAGTAATATAATTTGATCAATTCATATAATCATTTTATACACACGGCAGAAGCCCATTCCAAATCAATTCAAACACAATTTTTGATAGTTTTCCACAATTCAATCTCATCTCATTAAAAAAAAAAAATTCAAATTCAAATTCTAGAAACTATAAATGATTGAATTACAAAAAACTTATATCCAACCAAATAATATGGCTGTACATTGAATCTAATTCAAAAAATGAAGAATAAAACAAAAAACAAAGAGAACTATATAGTTAACGACCAATCTCATTCATCATAAAAATATATATCAACATATATTGAAAACATGTAAGGAATCCCATACAGCAATTAATATATATAAATACATAAACTGATATGGTACCAATTGTTGTAAATAAATTTTCCGAGTGCGCAGCAAAATGAGAATTATGGCCCGAGTAGAATACAAAAATTCTATTTATAAAACTATTTTATATATACAATTCAATGATTTATATATATATATATATCAATTTAATAGAATAAGAATTACGCATATCAAGTGTTCTTGCTATTTCTCGTATAATAAACGATCATCCTATCCAAGCATGCACAACTCACACCAAAGTCTTCCAGACCGTAATCTCAACACAACATGACGTGTGTGGGGATGTATAGATTCTATAGGACAATTTAGGACTCCATTGATATTTTCAACAGATAAGATAATGAAGTTTGGGTAAAGAGAATGGTTGAAATAATTTATTTTATCTCTTTCTTTTTCTCTATGAGAAAACTCTCTCTTTTTAGTCTGAATGAATATTACAATTCGTATGTTATCTTGAGAGAAATATAATTTATATTTATATTAGTCATCTAGAATTTATTAATAAAAACAATTTTAATTAATTCAATTAAAATAGATTTTATCGATTATTATATTCAAAATATATTTAATTGAATTTAAATTGATTCAAAACCAATCTAACAACCCAAATAAGATATCTCATTTATTTATCTAAAGTTAAATTTCTAAAATTTAAATATTAAATTAATTCAAAATAAGATGACATAATTAATTTGAAAATAATTCTTTTATTTAATTAATTAATAATTACAATTACAATTAATTAAATAATAAATATATTTCCATAATTATCTAATAATTACGTATTTTCCCAAAAACTTATTTTCTTGACAAATATACCCATACTTGTTCTATTGATGCTCTTACCCTGTATAGTGTTTATAAAGCCGATCTGAGGACCTATGGACTTATAATTCCAAGATCCAATAAATTTAGATTATTAATTAAAGCTCTTTAATATAATAATCTTATTTATTAATCCCATTATTGTTCCACTAAAAATATGGGATTGCACTCTTGTAATTATAGACTTATATTTACTGAGTACTTTATTAAGTGTCTATTGATTTAAACACTTCTTGCAATTCAATCATCCAAAATAATTGGTTCATAATTAGAGCTAGGTGAAATTACCGTTTTACCCCTCTAATTACCTCTTTATCCTTAAGTACCATTAATTCACTGCGAACAATTAATTTATAAACATTTTATAAACTAGAGGCCTCAAACTGTTTAGTTTCAGAATTAACACGTAAGGGAATGATTATTCAATCTTCATATAAAGAAGGCTTGGATTCCATATCTGTAAATCATGTCCCCAACCATCTACGTTAATGAGCCCCCAAAACAAAATTTTTTAGCATGATCATTCTGACAAACCCTAACGAGTGAATCAAAGAACTCAAATAATATAAACAGGAGTTCATGATAACGTAAGGATTTAGATCGACTTGCATATGATCATCGAGTGATATGATTATAACTCTTTATGGTAAATGGTATTTTAATAAAGAGTTAAATACATATCTGGTCCAGTCCTATACAATCTTATTGTATAAAACACCTCCACTAAGATGTTCTACTACACTAGTGATCCGGATCCAGATCACATGTATTCATAATACTAGTGGACTGTACTAGCAATGTTTAATTAAAGATTCAAAAACTTTAATATAAACTACATACTATTTAATTTATCATTTATAATCTTAATCTTCTTGTACCAATACAAGATTATAGCTACATTAATGAATTAGGAATTTTCTGAAATTTATCTAAATATTATTCAATAATAATAAACATTAATTATATATAAAAATATTTCTTTTATAAATTTCATGTGATTGACAGTGTAGCGGAAGCATGGGATAATATTTAAATGCAATAATAACAATTATTAAAGTATAAGAACGAATCACTCTAGGAACCATAACTAGAATGTGATATTTCTCATGTGCATGAATTTGAATAAAATAGAAACTTGCAAATACATTTTCTAGAATTGAACACATGTAGATCAAATAATGTCTTAGCCTCCTGACCTACCATCTTCCATACTATGGCTCGCACAAAGTGAAAGAGACAGGTGTATGTCTATGTTATTTGGTAGGATACATAAAAATACACTTTTGAATCTCAACACATGAGAGAGCGTTCTTCTCACAATATAGCGAGAACGGAGTTCTCTATTTTTCTCTCTTAGAAAAATAACGTGAAATTCATCTGATGTCTTTCTTATGATGTTATGTTATATTAATATAACAATCAAAAGGAGACCTAGCCCTAATCACATTGGACCTCTGCGTGGGCCACATTGCATTTGGACTGTGGTTTGGCGCCAACTACAGGGCTTTGGGCCCTGTGGTATTTTATGTCTATAAAATGCTATTTGTTGGACATTTATCATATTATTTTATGTAGTATATAATTACACCACAAAATTAAATATGATTAAATTAATTTCACAAAATTATTAATATAATTTTATTCGCCATTAAATATTATTTCACAAATAATATTAATTTGTGAGATTAAAAATAATACATTATTATTTTAAATATTTCCTTTAAATACCGAAATCCTTCATCTGTGTTATCGAGCTAGTACGGGGACAGAATGGACCCGTAGTTCTAAGCTCGAATAATTTAGTTAATGGAACTAAGTAATTTAATTAATTTCACTAACTCTTAGTTCCATTAATTAATTTATTAACTATGAATTATTCCACTAGAAATTCATAGTTGAACTCTCAAAACTACAATCTTATATTATTAGAAGCTATAACTATAATGTCGTCCATTGATTCAGTCATTGCATGAGTTATGACTCTTGCTAGTTGTTCATAATTAGAGCTATGTCTTAATGTTCGTTAACCTCTATAATTATATATTTATCAATCAGTTCCATTGATTCTCTAATGAACATTGTTTACCCAAAAATGGCTCCTGATGACGTGGCAAGAATTTATTACACGTGGTTGGCACGTGGCAGCGTTAAAGTGAAAGAATGTTGTTCGCCTATCGACCAGATGCCTTTTGCTTCATCAGATCTCGTGTTTAGATGAGATCAATCTAGTCGCATGTTTCAATTTGTTTATGTTAAGATACACAATCTTGTAATAACTACATGTATTATATTTTCTCTTTATTGCCTTGATACGCTGATATTAAGGATAATTAAGGCCCATTGGCCCATGTAACCCCCTTGAGCCTATAAATATGAATGAGAGGGCTCAAAGAAGGGACTTTTGAACCTTGACTTGAATACTCTTAGAGAGAGCATAGTGTGATTATCCAAAAAAAGTTGTAATTCTCCTAAGGCTTGTGAAACTCAAGAACCCTAGTTCTTTGATCACGGCATTGTGATTCAACATCAATAAGAACACTAAGTGGACATAGGTTATTACCACACAGTTGGGGCCGAATCACTATAAATCGCTTGTGTCACTTTCCTCCCATTTGATTCACTTCTTAATTTCCTTTTTATTCTTTGTCGTTATTTTGACTCCATGTCGTTGGCCAAATCGAGGGTCAACATTAGAAAATAAAATGGTGAAGACATCCAAGAGAGTTGGATAGGCTGCTGGCGCCACATCATCTCAACCTCTTTCTCCCAATGTGGCTGAAAATGAACCACACTTGGATTTTGAAGAGGAGGAAATGGATTCTGAGACGCTGAGGGCAACACTGGGCGTGTTGCAGGATGAGTTGGCCAATCTGAGGGCCAATCAGGAGAATGTAGTAGAGACCTTGACGCTACAACAAAGGGAGATTGAGCGTCAGCACCAGGAGCTGAATGAGCGGCATGCAGAAATGGACCGTCGACAGAGAGATGCCACAGCCGCTCTTGAAGTAGCCATTCAATTGGCCAGAGGACATGCTGCGCCGGCGTCTCAATCAGATCAGCCACCAAGTACACCACCGCAACGGGCCCCTAATCTAAGTCCTCTGCTCCAGCCGGCAAGCCCTCAAAGGCCGGAGCAGCCACCTGTTGCGCAGGATGATGTCCCGATTCAGGATCCTGAGCAACAGCCACCCTCTCAAGCTGGTCGCGGCAATCCCCAGCGCCAGAGGCAGAATATGGCCGGGCAGCCTCCCCATAACCCTAGACGCCCAGGGGACAATGAGCCAAATCCACCGAGCAAGGGGCAACGTCCTTCTGCCAACATAAGGCATAACGAGTTAGGCTCTGCGGTCAGGGCCCCCCCACGACATAATAATGCACTGGGACCCACCGACCAGCGCAGGCCTCCCTTTGACGCTCGGGAGATACCAGCCTGAGGAGGAAACATCGTGACCAACCGGTCATGCCATAGTCGGCCGTAGTTTAGGGATGGCCATGACTACAATGAGGCCGATTCCGGCAAAGAGAATGCTGGTTGAAGGCATGAGGAAAGAGGTGGAGATAGAAACCCCCCACGAAGAGAAAATAGGCCTGCGAGCCATAACGCTGGGGGCAACCCCGACTGCATAACGTCTTTGATCGCCTGGGTGCTAGCGAACAAAGGCGTAGGGATGATGACTTGAGGGACATACTCAACGACATACGCGAAAGGCACGAAAAGTACGCTCCTCTGGCCCCAGTCGCCCTAGCGATCCCAGACGCGGTTCAGGCTCAAATTGATGCTTTGAACCAAGCAGTACAGCAACTGGTCGGGAGCTGGACATCCCACATAGAGTACGACTGGAGGAGAGGCACTCCGTTTGTGCAGAGGATTGTTGTGGCAGAAACCCCTAGCAAGTTCAAAATGCCAGTACTGCCGAACTTTGATGGGTACGGGAACCCGGTATCTTATGTGAACAAGTTTGAGATACAAATGGATATTCAGAACGTGTCGGACGATGCCCGCTCTAGGATCTTCCCGCCATTCTGTCCGACAGTGCCCAAGAGTGGTTCTTTAAGTTCCCTCCTGCTAATATAGTATCATGGGAAATGTTTGTAAAGGATTTTATGGACAATTCTACGTGGGTCGCATACACCCCACAGAGGCCAACCAGCTGGTCGAGATATGCCAAAAGGAGGGAGAGCCCTTAAAGGAGTACGTCCAGCGCTTTATGCGAGCAGCTGCTGGAGCCAAACAGTGGGCTACGAGGGAAAAATGATGACCCTAATTGCTGGGGTTAGATGCCATTCTCCCCTCTGGAGCAGCTTGAGAAAGAATGGGGTAAGGAGTACCCAGGAATTTCTGGATCGAGCTGATCGATACATCAAGCTCGAAGATGCGATCGCCAACGAGGGGAAGTCACCCACGAAAGATAAGGGACCGAAGGAAGATCCCACCAAGGCCGTCAACGGGTCAGATAAACCCAATGGCAACAACAAAGCCAATGGGAATGTAAATGGCAGAAGTGGTGGAAAAAGGGCAGGCAATGAGCCGTCAACATCTGAAAATAAATGCCCCAAAGGCAATAAATATGAGCCAAGATTTACCAACTATACAACCCTTGTCAAAAGTAGGGCAGAGGTCTACCAGGCGACCAATGCCAATGTCCCTTATAAGCAACCAGCACTTATAAGGAAGGATATCTCCCAGAGAGATACAACAAAATTCTGTCGTTTTCACAACGACTACGGACATGACACCAATGAGTGTAACCAATTGAAGGACGAGATCGAGTTCCTGATTAGGCAGGGACACCTAAAGAGATACGTATGAGTTGCAGGAGGGTCTCAGCGAGAGGCTCAAGGTGGCAACGAGCAGGCGCCTGCACGCTAACGCTCGCCACCTTTACAGCCAACTCCTGTGGCAGGTACGTTGCTCACCATCTGTGGCGGCCCACACCTTCCAGGGGATAATGGGAAAGCAAGAGAGCGATACACTCAGAACTTACGCCACAACCAGGACATCGAGATGATGAGTGTGGGGGATCGTGCACCAAAGAAAGCTTAAACAGAGGAGGAGTTGATAACCTTCTCTGAAGACGATGCTCAGCACGTCTGATTCCCACACTCTGATCCACTGGTCGTTGACGTCCAAATTGCCAACATGATGGTTAAAAGGGTGTTGGTTGACACAGGAAGCTCAGTGAACATCTTGTATAAGTCCTCACTGGAAAGGATGAAGTTTTCCGTCAAGGACCTGGAGCCGTGTAACCAAACCATATATAGTTTGTCTAGCGTAGGGCTCGCCCCGACAGGGTCGATTAGGCTCCCAGTTACAGCAGGAACTATGCCTGCAAACAGGACATTACTCACTACTTTCATGGTAGTTGATTGTCCTTCAGTGTATAACGCTGTAATTGGGAGGCCAATTTTGGTCGACCTTCGAGCCGTCACCTCGGTTTGGCACCTTGCCATGAAATTCCCAACCGACACAGGGGTAGGATGCGTTTTGGGAAACCAGCGAGAAGCGAGGGAGTTCTACAATGCCTCGATATCTAAGGTGAAGAAAGGTGGCTCGAGGGAAGCTGTCGGGAAGGAGTTGCAAACGGCTAGTGATGTACAAGACCAATCAGGTGATGGTGTCACCAAATAGGGTGTTGCTCAAAGTGAGGACAGGGATTTGGATCCTCGCTTTGGGGATTTTGATGAAGAGATAGGACCCATCGGGGACCTTGAAGAGGTCCAACTCGATGAAGTAGATCCGACCAGGGTTGTGAAAGTCGGTAAAAACTTAGAGACAACAACGAAATAATAAATGGTAGAATTTTTAAAGAAAAACTAGGAAGTTTTTGTCTGGTTGCATAAGGACATGGTCGGAATAGACCCTGCGGTTATTATCCATGTCCTGAATAGACAAGAGTTTTCCACCAGTACAACAGAAAATGAGGCTACTCGACAAAGACAGATCAAAAGCTCTAAAGGAAGAGGTCGAGAAGCTAAAGAAGAACAGATTCATCAGGGTAGTGTTTTATCCATCCTGGGTCTCTACTCCCGTATTGGTTCCCAAGCCAAATGGCAAGTGGAGAACGTGCGTGGATTTCACAGACCTTGATAAAGCCTACCCTAAAGATTGTTTCCCACTCCTTAGGATCGACCAGCTGGTCGATGCCACTGCAGGGCATGAGATCCTCTCATTCATGGATGCATACTCTAGGTACAATCATATCAGTATGCATCCACCTGATGAGGATCACACTAGCTTTCAGACCGATAAAGAGCTTTATTGTTACAAAGTGATGCCCTTCGGTTTGAAAAATGCTGGTGCGACTTACCAGCGACTAGTCAATCACATGTTCAAGGAGCTGATCGGTACAAACATTGAAGTATATGTTGATGACAAGTTGGTTAAGTCGAAGAGGGTAGAAGGACATATATGGGACTTGCAAGAGTGCTTCAACATCTTAAATAAATATCATATGAAGCTGAATCCCCTTAAGTGTTCCTTCAGAGTTGGATTAGGGATATTCTTGGGATTTATAGTAAACTCGCGCATAATTTAGGACAATCCCGAGAAGATCAAAGCCTTGGTCGATATGAAATCGCCGACAAAAATCAAGGATGTTCAAAGCTTAACTGGAAGAATTTCTACTCTAAGTAGATTTATCTCCAAATCTACGGACAAATGCGTCCCATTTTTTAATTTGCTCAGAGGCAACAAGAAGTTCGAATGGATGGAAGAGTGTGAGCAGGCTTTTCAAGCTTTAAAGACTCACATGTAACAACCACCGATTCTATCAAAGCCGGTCGATAAGGAAACTTTGTTCATCTACTTGGCGATCACGAAATATGTTGCTAGTGTTGTTCTAGTAAGAGAGGAAGAGGGCATGCAGAAGGTCGTCTATTATGTAAGCAAAAGGCTAATATGAGCGAAACTGTGATATCCTCCTATTGAAAAATTAGCCTATTGCTTGATCTTAGCCTCCAGAAAGTTACGGCCATACTTCCAAGCTCACCCAATCATAGTTTTGACCAACCATCTAGATATACGGTACCTCTATCTCTTTGTGTCGCTACACTTAACAATCTAGATAAACTATTCTGTCTTAAATAGAAGATAGATTGAACTCATAATCTTTATTAAATAAAGCTCCCACTTTATTTAGCGATTACAGACATTTTTTATATTATTATCTTGAATTAAATGCTCTTGTATATATATCATTATATATATACTTAATTCAAGACAACATCAATAATATTGGATATTCATTATAAATGACATGTATAATTAAATACAAACATGAGTGCAAAATATTAACTTTATTTAATTAACAGTAATCGTTCATACAGAAATACGCTTTAAGGGTACAAATCTCAACAATCCTCTACTGGTTTAGTTATCAATGTTGTGCGCTCTGCTTCTTCCTCCCTTATCTCCAGTATTTTGAACATCCCTTCTGCCCTCATTTGTATGTCTGTGAGATCCTTCGAGGATTCAAATAAAAATTTTCACTTAGCAATGACCCTTTTTGTAAGCTTTCCCTGAACAAGTTCATCGCCATTGCTTTGTCTACATTATTAATATGATGAACCAACTTCAAATATTGCTTCAGATACGCTCAAGGATGTTCATTTACCCCTACTGCACAGAATATAGGTCTCCTATTGTTTTTGGCATTTTAGTATTCCCTCTGTTTTGCTGTACAAACATTTCACCTAGCTCCATAAAGGAGTTAATTGATTTCGGCTTCAATTGCTTGAACCATCGTAATGCCGACCCTACTAGAGTGGTTGCGAAGGCTTTACACTGCAATGCTTCATTCTCCGTTTCCATTGGTATAATGAAATCCTTCGACTTTGACTCACTAACGATCTAATCAGTGAAGGGAGACTTAAAGATGTCCTCAATTGCTTCATTTTCCATCTCCATAGGACCCCGAGTACTTGCCATTTTTACTCTGTCAAGTACTTCCTTCATCATCTACTCTTTCCAATCTGTCGGTATTACTGGCGTGGATGGCGAATGTTGAGTCTGTGATTGCTTCTGAATGACCGATGTTCCCACCTTCTTTGTTGCGTGTGCATCACTTTGTTCTTTATCTTGTTCAATTGATTTTTGCCTTTCATCCTCGTATATTTCAGGGATATTTTCTTCTTCCTCCTGCAGCTCTATGTTCATTTATGGTCGGGTTTCATCTGTAACTCCTGCTGCATCAACTTTAACTTGCCCTTGATGACTTTCTTTCTTCTTTCTCATCATAGCCAATTCATTCATCAACCTAGCTTGTTGCGCGACCATCTCCTCTATTTGTTTTTTATGCTAATCTTCTGCCTGTTGCCATCATTCTTTTGCTTGATTTTTATCTAGTATCATCATGTTCTTTCATTTGATGTATAAATTGCATCACCTTGTGCAACTCTTGCATATAATCTGCTAGAGATGACTGGCTTGCACCCTCCTCCATTTGTGTTTTTGATTGTAGATTCCTTTTATCTTTGCCAGTCACCATCCAACTCTGCAAAAGACGTGATAATCCCCTGTTAAAAAATGCATATAGTTATATATATACTTTTCATCTCTCAGCGACCAATCATTGTAACGGTTTGCACGTCACTTTCTCGTTAGTTTCTCACAGACGGCGCCAATTGTTTATGTCAAAATCTTCCACGTGAAACTTTCGCACTTGCAGACCTTAGATCACTGGATTGTTGATGCTGATCGCTTTAGATTTACACATTCCATTGAATTAATCAATGGGATAAATGCCTTCTTCCATGGACTGAGTAGGAAAGTGTACCTGCAAAAGACACTCTGATGCTTAAGTCAGCAGAATGTTTCTCCTTTCATTCCTCAATCCTTACAAAATTTAACTGAATTAAAGTCGGATGGTCCCCAATGCGGTCCCTCCTTCATCTATTTATAGAAAAATAATGAAGGTTAAGGTTAAGATCACTTATCCTTATTGTCCATGTGTCGAACTTAACTCACCATTCGTTCTTTTTCCTTTTCATTTCACGCACTGAGCTCAGCTAACTAATCAATCAGCTGAGCAGTGAGCTCAGCTAACTATTCAATATGTTTAGCGCTAAGCTCAACTAACTTATTTAATTAATAGAGCACTGAGCGCAGCTAACTATTCTATCAATTGAGCGCTGAGCTCAGCTGACTATTCAATCAATTAAGTGCTGAGCTCAGCTAACTATTCAATTTTTTTAGCGTTGAGCTCATCTACTATTCAATCAATTGAGTACTAAGCTCAGCTAACTATTCAATCTGTTGAGCGTTGAGCTTAGCTAACTATTCAATCAATTGAGTGCTGAGCTCAGCTAACTATTCAATCTGTTGAGCAGTGAGCTTAGTTATTCATTTTGTTGAGCGCTGAGCTCAGCTAACTATTCAATCAACAACTAACTATTCAATTTATTGAGCGCTGAGCTCAGCTAACTATTCAGTCAATAAGATACCGAGCTAGTGGCTTTTTCCTTGTGTCCACCTATAAAATCACGCCACGTCAATTATAGTGAAATTATTCCCATACATTACATAAATGTTAGTACAAGCAAATTTCAAATATTTATATACAAAGTTCATCACCGTGTATATATTAAGAATCAAGATCGCCTACAATAATTTCGTTCTTTCTATTTTGGGTGGTACTTGGTATCAAACGATGATTCTTTTATCTCTTTCCGACAGTGTAGATGGCTCAGGTGATCATCAAATCGTCTGGGTGTACCTACAAGAAAGACACTCTGATGCTTAAGTCAGTATCTATCCTTCTTTTCTCTAGCGAAGTGATATTTATAGGACAAAATACTAAGGAGTTAGTTGTTGAATCTACTTCCTGATTGGTTACTAGAATAACTGAATTTCCCACCAAAATGTCTATTGGCCCACCCCATTTGCAGAGGACAGAGGTGAAGTTCGCCTCTAATTCGTGGCTTCTGACCGCGCCTCTTTTGTTCGGACCTAAACGCTCTGTTTCACTTTTTCCAAAAATAACAAAACATTTGGGCCGAACATTTTGAGCCCAACAGATGCCCCTCGGTCCAAGGTTTGAATTTAATATGTTCATTAGACTATTCAAATCTTGGGTCGATTCTTTATCTTCCAAATTTTTTGCCCAATGTCGGGTCATTCTTTCAGTCGAAAATCTCCACGTGCGAATAATCATAGCGAAACCTGACAATGGTCACTTCAATTTAATGTGCTCTCAATTGCCACGCTTCACATTTTGCCTGTGCGTATTCTCTTTACCCTCATAATTTGAAATTATCCAATTCATTCTCAAGCTATTCCGTCTCCATTTTTTATTCTCTCAGAGAAAGAAAGAAAAGCCCTAAGTATGTTTACTCTCCCTTTTCTGAAGCTAATCACTTGCTTGACTTCTTACGACGATGTCTTCTCGTAAATCTCTCGAACAGATTGACCGAGATGGATACAAGGCCGCTTTTGATCGTATTTGCAAGTCCTTTGATATCCCCAACAATCTCACAGATTGAATGCTCACGGACTTTGAACTAAGAGAATGGTAATTCAAAGACCTGGTCAGGCCTGGAGAAATCGTTATGAGTATGAGGCACATTGAGTGGCTTCGGTTCCCTCTTCCAGCCTTGTTGGTTAAGGTAATTTTGAACTCCGGGGCTCATATTTCTCAATTCCCCCCAAACGCCATTCAATCTATTGTTGGGGCCCAAATGATTGGAGCTCTTCGGAACGTCGACATCCAATCAAACAACATTTACCCGTGTTTCACCAAGTCGACCAACAGGGCGGTGGAGGGCAAACCCTAGAACACCTTCTATCTTTCCCCAAAGAAAGACCGCACCATTTTCACCGATTTTGACAATTCCCACAGGAATTGGGATAAGTATTTCTTCGCTGTAGGAGGTGCATGGTATCCTGGATTTTTGCCAAAGGAAATCTTTCCCCTCGCTAGGATTTTTATCAACGGTATGCCCTAAATCTTCTTTGTTTTTTTTTCTTTCCATATATATATATTTTTTGCCTTAATAATTAATTATTCATATGGACTTACGTAATTCGATTTTCGTTATGTGCCTCTGATTTTTCATGGCCTCAAGTTAGCATGAACCCTGAGAGACAAGTTTTACTGTCAGAGAAAGGTCTCCTTCATGACTTTAAGGAGAATGGCATCAGCATCAGAGGAGTTCTGAATCCTTATTGTGTGCAGATTATGACTCGCCTCTATTTCCAGGGCAGATTTGATTTGGGTGCTATGCGAGTCAGGGCTCTAAGAGGTGATATATCCCTCATCAAGGTTATGGCCACATGGCGAAGCATTTAGGGGATTTCTTAAAATGATATACCCCTGCTTTGCACACCTTAGTGCTAATAAGGACCAAGTACGAGAGGGTATGTTTGGAGACCTTCGCGACATGTACCAAGCGTCAGGGTGCCCTCGAGTATAAGAAGAGAGATGGTTTTGAATCGTTCCAATCATTAGAGGCCTCCCCAGAAAAATCTTCTCTGACTCGCAGATCCTCTTGTATACACGGGCGCTCCTCTACGCTTTCTGTAGCTCTATCCGTCTAGCCCCTGCAATCAGTGCCTTTGTCAAAGGACACTTTGGGGAAGCAGAAGTCACTTGAAGAGACCTCTGATGAGGAATCGGATGACAAAAAATTAATTTTGGAAAAACTTCAAATTCCAAAGGGTTCTGCTTCTGTCCCAGCGGGCTCCTCATCGTCAATTCCTAAACTTGCGCTTGGGAAATTGCCCCTTGGACAGGCTCTGTAATGACCCAAAAATCACTAATAAGGCTTAAGAGCCTTGATTAGCTTGCTGAGAGGGCACGATTGGTTTATGTATGAATTAAATAGTTTAATGCATAATTCTATGATAAGCATGCTTGTATGAGTGAGTATATGGATATATGAAATGCATGTCAAAGAGTATTAGTATGCATGCATGCCCTATTTAGCTTAAGGGGTATATTTGTAAATTTAGCTCGTTAAGGGCATAAATGTGATTATATGTTATAATTCTGGAGACCACATTATTATGTGGATATATTTGCAGTATGCGACTTGAGGCGATCCTAGGGAGCTAGTTAGCAAGGAAGTTACAACGGGGCCTATTGGGTATTAGATGGTTATTTGGGTTATAAAAGTAAATGATTGGAGATATATTTGAAGTTAGGAAGCCTAGGTGGGAATACTGGGGAATTTTACCATTTTTCCCTCGGGGACGTTTTTGGTACTCGAGCCTCAGGATTGACTTAATTAATTAAGGATAGACTAAGCAGAACTAAGGAAAACAGTGGAACTTACCCAAACACTCTTTTCTCTCTCTCTCTCTCTCTCTCAAGGGAAACTACAGAAACTAAGGAAACTTGGCTGGAACCTCAGTGAATTGAGTTGAGGTCTTGGAAGATTAACCCAGTTGTAGCTAAGGAATCTATCCAGGAATTGAGGTAAGCCTTGAATTTTATTTTTGGTCATTTGATTATGTAGCTTTGGGGTTGGATTCGAAGAGTTCTTGGGTTCTGGATTTAAAGGTTGAATTAAGGCAGAAGACTTGGGAGTTAGCTCAGCAATTTCTTGGAGGATTGGTTCTTCATTGAAGGTAAGTGAGTGAGGTTTAAGTGTTAAAAATGGTGGATTTTCTAGGTTTGAAGGGGTCGGGTCGCGTCTCAATTCTTGGTGTGCCGCGGCCCTTTGAAGTTGATAGGAGCTGGGGAAGAAGGGCGGGCCGTGGCCCGTGTCTAGTTTTTGGTGAGGTTGGGCCTCTGGTCAGGGGCAAGCCACGACATAGGAAGCTTGGGCCGCGACCCTTAAGGGCATTTTTGGTCTTTTGGAGATTTTAGGCATGGGAACCTAACCTAGGGTGCTCGGGATCGATCCCACTATTGTGTTTGGTGGAATTCGATGTCTCGGAGGCTAGAACATTATCCGGAAACCTTTTTACAATTATTAATGGAATCCCTTATCTTGGTTGTGACTAGGTATTAGCCAGGGCTCAGGAAACGGATCGTGCTCAAGGGGCATCTCTCGTAATCAGAACACTTGGAAATTAAAGGTATGAAAACTACACCCGATTGTGAGTTTATAGCAGGACTAAGGGCTCCCTGTTTTTATATGATTTATGAAGGATGGTATTATGCCATGTGAATAATAAACAAACGACCTAAGAGTGCTAGAGTTTACATTGGCGCACAGGGCGCGACTGAGCCACTGGTAGCTGAGGACAACTTAATATTCAGTGTGCTCAGTTTAAGCAGACCGAAGTCAGTGGGGTAAACAGAGGGTGCGACCTAAGGTCGTCGACCCTGATTATTATGTGATTTTGTTATCATTATTAATTAATGATTTTGACATGCTGAGTAGTTGGGTATTAGCTTGTGATTTTCCTGTTTGTGTCTATGGATTGTGTGTTTAGTATGGAGTGCTAAGTGTATGAACACGCTTAAAGAGTTATTTTCTTATTATCATTGTTTGTGCTATGATATTATGTTTTCTTGCTGGGCCTTGGCTCATGGATGCTACGTGGTGCAGGTAATGGCAAGGGTAAGCTTGATCAGCCCTGACTTGGAGAACTCTAGAGGAGGAATGTACATGACTAGCTGCTCAGCCACCACGGTTGAGGGTAGGACAGGAACAGGAGGGCCATAAATGTCTGTTTTTCCCTTAGTGTGGCTAGTGGTTGTTTGTACTCTGGAAATTTTGTAAACTGATTTTATAACGTTGTTTCTTTTGGGATCCCATGTATAAAAAGTTTGTTTATATAAAATGTAACTTTTATGACCAAAATCTTTAACCTTAGTTCATTATTGGTTTCAGTGACACGTTTTCAACTAAATGACTTGATTAGCAAGTCTTGCACCTTTATAAATACACAGTGTAACGGTCTTGGCTACCCAGAGGAGGGATCGACCACGAATAGGTCCCTTAGGGTTAGCCCTAAAAGTGACTTGCTCCCTGGGGCCTATTCCTGGCTACAATCAAGTCGCCAGTGGCGTCGGCCCACACCTAGGCGCTTAGTACTATGCCTGTAAAGGCTAAATCTCCCGGCACCCTTCACAGCTCTGTAAGGGTAGTGCCTTCTGCCTCTACCTCTTTTGCAGGTTCTGATGCCCAACCTGCTAATAAGCCCGGATCAGAGGGGAAACGTCCCGTCTCTGCCTCCCACAAGAACCGCCTATTAGAAGATGCTTTTGGCAGTGATTCAAAAACCATAGGCAGCCCTTACACGCCTAATTAAGGTAACTCGGGCAATTACCATGGTATTGCAAGATTTAGACAACAACGTTTCTGGCGTGGCGTTTGCTTCTGTCCTGTAGAGATTAGAACCTATTGGGACCCTAGGAGGTCAGAGCTCGAATGTCAATATTTTCCCTGCCTTTGCAGCGATAGGATTGTCCTTGGGGGAAGTTATTGGTTTATCCCAAGAGTCAATGTCTCAAATAGAGGGCAAGTCTGGGGAGCTGGCGGTTGGTTTTGACTCGCCAAACATCTTCTTGGAGTAGCCAACATCTTATGTGGTGCAAATCTCGATGTTTCTACCAAGTGACCTTAGTGAGGATGTTAGCGAAGGGGTGATTCACCGTCCTTCCACTTCACGACTTCCTGAGTCACAACTCACTGCACTGGCTTCTGATAGTTTGGTGGTAGCCTCATCAGTGGGTGAGGATCTAGCTGCCCCCGTTGCTTATGTGGCTGCGTTAGCAGGGATAGATGCGATTGGAAAAGCAGAGGGGCTACTGGAGTGCTCACCAAATGCATCAGTGGAGGTGATGGAAGAGATGTTATGCATTAGTTGACCACATTTGCCTGCAGAAGCGTTCAGGTCACTGAGTGCCCAAGGCGATTTACTGCAACAGGCATCAAATCATATATGGATGGTAAGTACTACATGTTGGGAAAAGTGCATAAGAACCTTTATGTGTTATATATTTTGATTAGAAATTATGTGTTGTGGTGACACAGTCATGTGTGTGTAATTGGACAGAGCTACGTGTGTGCATCTGCGGCGAAGAGGGAATATGTTGTGGCTGTGCAGAGAAACTCTAAGATGGTCGAGCAATCAGCCTTGCTAGAGAAAGAACATGAAGAGAGGAGGGGCATTGCAGCTAATCACAATGTGCTTGCAGAAGCTGTGTAAAGGCTAGAGGATAGCTGGCGGATGTTAAAAAGAAGGCAGCGACCACCGAAGCAAAGTTGATGTAGTCCGTAAGTCTAGAAATGGATCGAGATAAACTGAAGGCGGACTTAGTAGCAATGACCAATAAGTGGATGGAGAAGAGCCTGTTCTGCCAAGAGCATGAGAAGCGGAAGGGGAAGCTGGATGAGATAATTAATGATTTGCAAGAAGATGTTGTATCGCTGCAAACAGAGAAAGAATTGGAGGAGAAGCAAAAGAAGGATCTGTAATGGAAGGTAGAAGGTGTGGAACTGAACGTTGCAGACTTACGGAAGCAGAGCTTCTGTTGAATTCAAGAATAAAGGAGAGGGAAGATGTCATTGTTGAAAATTAAATACAACTAACAAAAATGACCGAGGTATATGAAGATAAATCGTTATGGTGATTGTATGTTTGAAGTTTGTGAATAGTTATTAAATGTCAAATCTGTTTGTTTCGCAAGAAATGGAAGAAGTGTCAGTAAAAGGCACGAGGCAACGGATCAGAGACCGGGAGATTACCGAACGAGAATACGTGAGGACTACCAAGGTGGATACAACAAGGTACCTGGACCTGGCACTGTGCAACAAGAAATAGACCCCAGAGGAGAAATGGGATAAATTAGAAATGTACTGTAAAGTATAGAGGTGAAGGTGGGGGAGTACGACGTTCAGGAATATCTTGGTGAGGTCGGAGACTTGAAGATCGACTATCTGGTGCATCACTTGGAGAAATTTAAGTAGAGGGGTGATGTCTAAGGTTCGGTTTACATGTCGAGTGGAGAAGCTATTGAGGGATGTGATGTTGCGCGAGAGGTTGCCTCTGTTGCAAGTACTATTGCCACAGGAGAGGATGTGTGGGATGCGTCTGTATGTACTGCATCAGAATGTAAAGAGAAAGAGGTGGAAATAGGGCCAACACCAGCAACAGGAAATGAGAGAGGTGTTGTAGAACCGCCATCATAGTATTGTATAGTGGATTTGTGTTACACATATATTGTTTTTTTTTTTTTTTTTAATAGTGTTTACTGGTAGTTATGTGCATATTACTGAGACAATGGCTGTTGAGTGCTGAAAGGCATAATGTATACAAATTTTGAAAAAAATTTGGTAATGTATATTGTTATATTATTTTATAATATAATGTGATATTATATTATATTATAATGTTTTAGATTAAATAAATGTGACAAAGACTGTCACATTTTGTAACATATACTAGAGAGTTACAATATTTAGATATATGAGATATATCCAAATATGTAACATATTTGGTGTTACAAATTTGTAACTTCCAAATATCACCCATTATTGTGTAGATTTGTTGTTACACAATATTGAGATGAATTTCTTAAAGCCATATGAAAAATGGCTGGTAGAGATGTGATTTTAACTCCCATATTGTGTATGGAAGTTACAAAATCAAGTGGGAATAAATTTGGAACATTTTGGAAAATTGGAAAATTGGTTGCTGGAAAATGACTAAGGGTCGAGGCGCCCCAAGTAGCATATTTACACTAAGGGACACGGCGCCTATTTGTCAGGCCGCGACCCAAGTAGCTGGCAACATTTTCCAACGGCCAAGTAACTCCCAAATCTCTATTTTAATTCCATAAAACATCCAATTAATCATTGGTAATAGCCATGGGGGTTTGTGGAATTTGAAATTCAAAGGGTGTCTCAAAACTCTATAAATAGGAGCCTAATGCTCACTTGTAAGACACAACATTTCTATCCATTAGAGCACTTGGCTAGAAACACCTTGAGGCTTGATAATTCCATAAAGCATTTCCTATAATCTGTGAGAGATCCCTTAGTGCTTGAGTTAGGGGGAAATAAGTTTTTGGACAAAGTTTTCAAACCTTGTTCAAGTTAGTGATCCCCACCACTCTTCACTTTGGTAGTGTGAGTGAAAGTTGTTTCTATTTAGTTTGTTTGTTCTTTCTTTCTATTCTATTTCTCTTCATCTTCATATTCTTCTCTTTTTGTTTATTTGTATTTCTTGTTTTGAGTTGTAATCTTCTTTTCTTTATTTCAAACACTTTTACTTTACTTGTAATATTTTTCTTTGAGTTGTATTTTTCACTATTCTATTCTTCTTCTTTAGTTTATTTTTATTTTTAGTTATAGAGTTGTAACCTTATTCAATCAATCTATATTTATTTGTAATATATTGTCTAGAGTTGTAACATTATTATCAATTTCCATTGAGGCAAAATAATTTTTCCTAACATATATTGCTGAATGTGTGTTTAATTTCGTAAAAATGGCAAAATTGCAGCTTGTGAGACACGTTGGTCATGTTTTGAAAAGAGGCTTCATAAGCCCTTTAGGACTCTGTGCGAGAGGTATAGTGGGAGCCTGTACAGATGATGGGAGAGAATGTCCAGTTAAGTGATAAGAGAAACTTGCGTAAGGAGTTTGGTGTTATGGAAATCAATGGGTTCTGACAATGCTTGTATTTCAGGTGAACACCGCGATTGGGTAAATGTGTCGTTTCTGAGGTGTATCTTTGATAGGCCACTGTAACGACCCAATTTTCCTAATAAGGCTTAAGGCCTTGATTTCGGGGCCAGGATGGAATATCTTGGAATTATGTGATATTTATGTGTATCATTATGTGAATATGTTTGTTATATCATAATATGACTAGATATGCATGTTTAGGAGTATTAAATATGCATGTGGGCCCATTTCTGTTCAATTGGGAAATTTTCATATTTTGGCCATTTTGAGCATATTTGGCATATATGTGGTATATGTGTGGTGCTTCATTATTATTTGGTTATGCTAAGATTACTTAGCACGAGACAATCTTAGGAAGCAAGCTAGTGGGAAAGTCACAATGGGATTTATACTTGACTCGGAGTGAGTCAAAGGGTATTTAGCCCATTACCGGGATATTGGGTAATGGGAATAAATATTTGATGATAAATTGGGAGTTAGTGAGATCAGGGGGAGTTTTGACTATTTTACCCCAGGGGGTGTTTTTGGGACCCCGAGCATTAGGATTTTCTTGAGATTACTTAAGCTTGAAGTAACCTGTTAAGAAATAAAAAGAGCGTTCTCTCTCCCTCAAAGTTCCATTTTCGACTCCTGATCACATTTTTGAAGGAAACTTGAGTTCTAGTTATCAGATTCAAGCGAAGATCGAGGCATAGCGATTCTAGGGAAAATTAGAAGCTTATTAGCCTGAGGATTTAGCTGGGAAACAACTCAATCACAGGTAATCCAAGTTTTAATTTTTTAAAGTTTTTAAGCTTGAATTGGATTTTGTGTTTTGATGAGTTTTTAAATAAATTGAAACTTGGATTTTATTGGTGTGGGATAATTAGGATGTTGGGAACTTTAATTTTTGAATTAGGATATGTTTGGGTAGGTTTTTGGAAGGATTTAAGTGGGAAAAATCGAAGGATATGGTTGATTTTGTTGTCAAGCTGCGACCTGGTTCTAGCAAGTGGCGACTCGAATGAAGTCAGATGTTAGAAAGGAGAAGCCTTGGGGGTGCGCCGCAACCCAGGAGGGGCCAAGTCGCAGCCCGCCCTAGTGCCCAGGCAAGGGAGTTCTCTGACTTGGGGCAAGTCGCGACTCACTAGGCCAAGTCGCGACCGGCTTGGGCATTTTTTTCCTAGATTTGGTTTTTAATCATGGGAACTTAACTCTAAGGGCCTGAGATCGATCCTACTACCCAATTGAGTAGGATTCGATGTCCCGGAGGCTTGGTTTGGGTTTGGAAGTATTTATTTACTTATTTTTATGGGCTTTTATATTATGGTTGTGACTAGGTTATCGCTAAGGGCTTGGAAACAGGATCATGCTTGTAACTCATTTATTGGTAACCTGTGCTTGGACCAAAGGTAAGAAAACTGAACCAATATGTGATGCATAAGATACATGTGATTAGGGCATGGCATAAATGTTGAATATGAGAATGATCAGAGCTTGAGTCTCTGTAAATGTTCATGATCATAATTATGCTAGTGAATGTTAAGTAAACATGTTGAATGCCCTACATTTGGATATTTGACATATGATATATGCCTAGTTGCATTGCTTACTTATGAGTGGAATTGATCTATGAGTCAGGAATCGGCAAGGGTGTCAATATTGACTGTGAAGCTGTGACCCATTAGTCAAGTTTGGCAGTAGTACTGAGCACTGGTCATATGGACTTGACCTATGAGTCAAGAACGACATAAGCATAATGAACGCAGAGCTGAAAAGATTAGATATAATCGACATAAACATTATCGTCATAAGCATGAAATGCTTGACCGACCTTAAGTTCGATGAAAAACAAAAGTGCTTGTCCAGTCTAATGGCTAGTTACTTAGAGTCGGGGCCAGAAGGCCCAGGTGACTGCATTTTCACACGGCTATGGGTGCGGAGCCCAAGTTCGTGACTTACTCATCAGTCACTTATCTGGTTTAAGTTTGTGACTTACTCATCAGTCACTTATCTGGTTTAGGTTTGTGACTAACTCATCAGTCACTTATCTGGTTTAAATTCATGACTTACTCATCAGTCACATATCTACTTTAAGTATGTGACTTACTCATCAGTCACTTATCTAGTTTAAGTTCGTGACTTAGTCATTAGCCACTTATCTAGTTTAAGTTTGTGACTTACTCATCAGTCACTTATCTGATTCAAGTTCGTGACTTACTCATCAGTCACTTATCTGGTTTAAGTTCGTGACTTACTCATCAGTCAGTTATCTGATTAGGTCTACATGCCCCATCATGATTATCATAATATCAAAGTGTTAACCACTCATTTGATTAGGATTGACTTGATAGCCATCCATACAGGAGGGCAGGATCCACAATCTTTATTTGGACTTATTTGCATGCACGAATAGGGCTATTATCCTTAGGCATGCCTATTATGATTTAATGACATGTTATTACTTGTTCATGAGCATATCGATTTTTCTTGCTGAGCTTCGACTCACAGGTGCTATGTGGTGCAAGTAAAGGCAATAGAGAGCTAGGTGATGATGTGTACATATGCGGCTGCTTTACCGCCACTGTAGAGGGTTTAAAGAGGAACTAGGGTTTAACCCTATTTTGCAGCTTAGGTTGGCTGGCTGTAAATATTTTCTTGTAATTGACCTTTAAATTATATTTTGGGATCCCAATGTATATAGTAAACGTTTTAATGAAACGTTGTTTCTTTGACCAAAAATTTTAACCCTAAATTGTTAATCACACTTAGTTACACGATTATGGCCAAATGACTCGGTTAGGGAGTTTATCACTGTTTAAAATGCACAATGTAACGATCCCTGGGTAGTAGGGCATTACAACTTGGTATCAGAGTGAGCCAAGGTAAGGGTTCTTGAAGACAAGCTGGGCATGTACACTCTTCACTAAAGATGGCTTCACTCTGGGTATTTTAACTATTTATGTAGTTATGTGCTTAACAGATTAAATAGAATGTAAATGCTTTACCTGCATATTGTATTAGGAAGCATGAGATTCTGATAGAGATTGACTCTTCACTATTGAAATGATTATATGATAACCTGCTCTGTGAATATATAAATGTAATTATTTACATGCTGGAGTTGGAGGCATGGTGTGTATGTTGGAAGAGCAGGGATTATGATTATTGTATGAATGCCATAGGCATGTTTTTAACACTGTAGTGGTTTGTGAATGTAGTGTGGTAAGATTGTTCCCATGGGGAAAGCTCTTGGTATGCTCATCATGTTTAATATGTCAAGTTATTGATTACAGATTCAATCAGAGGTTATGTACCCAAGGCAGATAATGAGACCTAGTGGTGGTTATACCTAGGCTGGGAATTACAACCAGGATTTGATTTCTTCACCTGCCTCTCAGAATTTCCAGCAGGTGTTTACACATATGTAATTAAGATTGCAGAGGCAAGCGGAAGAGATTTGGTGTTTGATACAGTAGCAGAACCTATCGGGGAACACCTCTCCCTTTGCCATGCCAGGAGTGGCACCAGTATTGGCTCAGCCTAGGGTTGTGAACAGATGGGAATTTCTCTGTGGAAGATTCCAGGAGTTTTACCCTCTAGTTTTTTAGGGAGGCCTAGATCCATTTAGAGCTGAGCAATGGATGGGCATGATCAGTTCCGTTGTCGACAGTATGGGGGTGGTAGGTCACGATAGGGTGATCTATGCTACATATGTGTTGCAGGATGATGCCCAGACATGGTGCAAAATAGTATCCCAAACATGAGACACAGCTGTGATGGACTGGAAATAATTTAGGCAGCTATTTAATGAAAGATATTACTGTGATGCAGCCAAGACTACTAAGATGAATGAGTTTCTGAACCTTGTTCAAGGAATCGCAACAGTAACAGAATATGTCAACAGATTTGATGGGTTGGCTAAGTTTGCTTTTGATATGGTACCCACAGATGTAGCTCGGAAGGAAAGGTTTATCTAGGGAATGATTCCTAGAATAATTCAAGGCATTAGAGTTGCCCCAGCGCATGAAATCTCTACCTATGTGTAGGTGGTAGGAAAGGCTCTTGTTGTTGAGAGCACAGAAAATGAGATTGAAAAGGAGAGTGATGGAGAGCATGGAGCTCAAGTAGTGATACCTCCATTTATTGGTTCAAGCAAGAATAAGAACTGGAGGACTTACCCAGAATGTGCTCGGTGCAAGAGGCATCATTTGGGAGAATGTCGAGCAAGGGCATGTTTCTTATGTGGAATGTTTGGGCACCATAAGAGGAATTGCCCAAGGCGAAGGAAGGATGAGCAAAAGGGGGTGGACAGCTCGACTGCAGCTTGAGTGTTCCCTCCGATGCAGCCAGAGACTGAGCCTGAGGCTGGTTCCTCAGGGGTGGCAGGTCATCTTTCTAGTTTTGATTTTTGTATTGTGCTGATTGGTTTTGGTACCATGTTGTTCCTTGTGTAATGCTTCTAGAGAGGCATAGACTTGATATGCAGATTACATGGTTATGTTGTGATGAGTTAGATTATTGTGGAAATGACTCATCAATTGATTTGATAAAGTTGGTTATGATTGACTTCAGTATGATTCTGAATATGGATTGGTTAGCCAATTATGGGGCAATGCTAGATTTCAAGGAAAGGATAGTAACTCTTGGGTTTGAGAGTGGGAAACCCTTGTGGTAGTTGGCACTGTGCATGGAATTTTGTTTGTTGATGACAACTGTATTTAGAGCTAGAGATCTATTGCAGGAGGATGCATAAAACTCTTAGCTAGTGTGGTGGACACCACTTAGGTTGTGCCAGTGGGATCAGGATAAACTGGATTAGTCTGTGAATTTATGGATGTGTCTCCAAGGGATTTGTCAGGATTACATTTACACACAGAGATAGAATGGTGATTGGATTGGTATTGGGGACGGAATAAGGCTTAGGGCATTGTATTGAACGGCTTCAGTAGAGCTGTAAGAGCTAAGGACTCAATTATTGAGTAAGATGGTATTCTCCAAGGTGGATCTTCAATCTGGTTATTACTAGCTAGAGATCAGAGAGAAGGATAAATAGAAGATTGTTTTTATATCGAATATGGGCACTGGGAGTGCTAAGTTATGTTTTGAGGAATTGGTTAACACTAAGTTATGTTTTGATGAATTAGATGGACAGAGTATTCAAAGATATTCAAATTGGATTTGTAATAATTTTTATCGTCGGTGTTGTGGTATACTCTCAGTTGCATAATTGCCAAGGTCAAGGAATGCCTTAGAGGTTAGGAGCTTCCTTGGACGGGTAAGATATTACATGTGCTTTGGGAAAGATTTCTGAGTCTTCTTAAAGATCAGAATCAGTGTGTAGGTTGTTATGACACCTCAATGATATGAAAAAGTGATTGCTAATGCATCATGTTATTTGAAGGATATGACCAGAACTAAAGTAAAGCTACTAATGGGCCAGGTTGCTAGCTTTACACTTGAGGTTACTATTTCATAAAGGATCAAGGGAAAACAGTTGAGAGACCTATAGATGGGAAAATTGAGGGGAATGTCTTAGCTAGATTAGCTAAGGATTATACAGTGTCAGGTGTGAGATTATTGTGGTATAAGGATCGAATTTGGATATGATGGACACTGAGATTAAATGGGAGATTCTGGATGAATCTTATACTACATCTTATTCTCTTCATCTAGGCATCATGGAAGATGTAACAGAGTTTGAAAGCTTTATATGGATGGCCTGGGATGGAGAGGGACATAATGGAATACATGACAAAGTTCTCAACCTATTACCAGATTAAGACAGAGTATCAGAAACCAGTAAGGCTATTGTAGCCTTTGAGTATTCCATAGTGGAAATAAGGAAACATCGCGATGGGTTTCGTGGTGGGGCTGCCCAAGTTAGTGGGTCAGCATGAGTTCTTTTGGGTCATTATGGACCAGTATTTAAAGTAAGTTCACTTCTATCAGTAAGGACAAGTAACACACTTGATCAGTATGCAGATCTTTGTGTGAGAGAGGTAGTACGCCTTCATAGATTCGAGGTCTATCTTATCAGATGAAGACTCTATTATTACTTCCAGGTCTTGGGAGGGTTACGGAAGGCGATGAATATATAGTTGGATTTAGTACGGGTTCATTATCCTCAGACTGATGGGAAATTAGAGAGAGAGTTATCCAGTTATTGGAGAGGCACCCTATGAGATGTTATGTTTGGATCCTAAGGTAGTTCAGGGGATCATTCAGGTTATTGAAAGGTTAGAGCTTGGATGCTCGGTTCTTAGGGTAAATGGAAAAGTTATGATAATCTGAAATGCAGGAATGTGGAGTGCCAAGTGGAAGACTGTATCTTCCTTATATTATCACCATGGAAAGGGGCGAGGAAATAAGAGCAGGTTGAGCTCTAGACCGGTAGGACCGTTTGAAATCCTTGATACGATCGGTCAGGTTGCCTTTGGGTTGACCTTATTTTTTGGCACTGTCGGTCATACATAGGGTAGATGAGACTCATGTGTTGAGTTATGAGGATCTGGAACTAGAGGTAGAGTTATTCTATGAGAAGTAGCCAGTTCAGATTTTCAACAGAAAAGAACAAGATTCTGAAGAACAAAGTTGTACCTTGGGTTAAGGTATAATGTAGAAACAGTAAGGTCAAGGGACCGACCTGGGAAATGGAATCAATTATGCAGAATTTATATTCCGGGTTGTTCAGATAAATTTTGAGGATGAAATTTCTGTAAGGAGGGGATAGTTGTAACAACCCAATTTTCCTAATAAGGCTTAGGGCCTTGATTAGGAGGCCAAGATGGAAAATCTTGGAATTATGTGATATTTATGTGTATCATTATGTGAATATGTGAGTTATATCATAATATGACTAGATATCCATATTTATGTGTATTAAACATGCATGTGGGCCCATTTCCGTTCAATTGGGCAATTTTCATATTTTCGCCATTTTGGGCATATTTGGCATATATGTGGTATATATGTGGTGCTTCATTATTATTTGGTTATGCTAAGGTTACTCAGCACGAGATGATCTTAGGAAGCAAGCTAGTGGGAAATTCACAACATGATTTATACTTGATTCGGAGTGAGTCAAGGGGTATTTAGCACATTACCGAGATATTGGGTAATGGGAATAAAAATTTGATGATAAATTGGGTGTTAGTGAGATCAGGCGGAAATTCTGGGAGTTTTGGCTATTTTACCCCGGGGGCGTTTTCAAGACCCCAAGCATTAGGATTTTCTTGAGATTACTTAAGCTTGAAGTAACCTATTAAGAAATAAAAAGAATGTTCAAAACGTTCTCTCTCCCTCAAAGTTCCATTTTCGACACCCGATCACATTTTCGAAGGAAACTTGAGTTCTAGGACTCGGATTCAAGCAAGGATTGAGGCATAGCGATTCTAGGGAAGATTAGAAGCTTATTAGCCTAAGGATTTAGCTAGGAAACAACTCAATTGGAGGTAATCCAAGTTTTAAGTTCTAAGTTTTTAAAGTTTTTAAGCTTGAATTGGATTTTGTGTTTTGATGAGTTTTTAAAAAAATTTAAGAATGGGTTTTATTGGTATGGGTAATTAGGATGTTTGGGAACTTTGATTTTTGAATTAGGATATGTTTGGGTAGGTTTTTGGAAGGATTTAAGTGGGAAAAATCGAAGGATATGGCTGATTTCGTGGTCAAGTCGTGACCTGGTTCTAGCAAGTCATGACTTGGATGAAGTCAGATGTTAGAAAGGAGAAGCCTTGGGGGTGCGCTGCGTCCCAGGAGGGGTCATTGCAGCCCGCCCTAGTGCCCAGGCAAGGGAGCTCTCTGACTTGGGGCAAGTCACAACTCACTAGGCTAAGTCGCGACCGGCTTGGGCATTTTTGCCTAGCCTTGGTTTTTAATCATGGGAACTTAACTCTAAGGGCTTGGGATCGATCCTACTACCGAATTTAGTAGGATTCGATGTCCCGGAGGCTTGGGTTGGGTTTGGAAGTATTTATTTACCCATTTTTTTTATGGGATTTTATATTATGGTTGTGACTAGGTTATCGCTAGGGGCTTGGAAATATGATCGTGCTTGTGGCTCATTTATTGGTAACCTGTGCTTGGACCAAAGGTAAGAAAATTGCACCGAGTATGTGATGCATAAGATACATGTGATTAAGGCATGGCATAAATGTTGAATATGAGAATGACCAGAGCTTGAGTATCTGTAAGTGTGCATGCTCATAATTATGCTATTGAATGTGAAGTAAGCATGCTGAATGCCCTACATTTGGATATTTGACATATGATATATGCCTGGTTGCATTGCTTACTTGTGAGTGGAACTGACCTATGAGTCTGGAATCGGCAAGGGTGTCAGTATTGACTATGAATCTGTGACTCATTAGTCATGTTCAGAAGTAGTACTAAGCACTAGTCGTATGGAATTGACCTATGAGTCAAGAGCGGCATAAGCGTAATGAACACAGAGCCGAAAATATTAGATCTAATCGTCATAAGCATGAAATGCTTGACCGACCTTAAGTTCAATGAAAAACAAAAGCGCTTTCCTAGTCTAATGGCTAGTTACTTAGAGTCGGGGCTAGAAGGCCCAGGTGAATGCATTGTCACACGGCTATGGGTGCAGAGCCCAAGTTCGTGACTTACTCATCAGTCACTTATCTGGTTTAAGTTCGTGACTTACTCATCAGTCACTTTTCTGGTTTAAGTCCGTGACTTACTCATCAGTCACTTATCTATTTTATGTTTGTGACTTACTCATCAGTCATTTGTCTAGTTTAATTTCGTGACTTACTCATCAGTCACTTATCTGGTTTAAGTTCGTGACTTACTTATTAGTCACTTATCTAGTTTAAGTTCGTGTAATGCCCTACTTCCTTAGACCCGTTACTAAGTGAGTTTAAAATCGTGCTTTCAACTCGCTAATCAAGGTTTTAGGTTAAACAGTGTAATTAAGCCATAAACAGAGGAAAAACTTTAGGAATAACAATTTCCATAGAAAATCATACAAGTTTTACACTTGGGATCCCAAAATATAGTTTAGAAATATTTATAACATATAAATTGAACCAAGTCGACTAAACGACAAAATCTAGGTTTATTTACAAGCATCTCCCAAAACTCTCTGGCTGTGGCAGCCAGGCTGGCCAAACATGTACACGCCACCTCACGCCTGCTGTACTCATGGTTGGTTGATCTTCTCTTTAACCTTAACTGAACCACAGAGCATCTGTGAGCTGAAGCCCAGCAAGAAAACCCACAAACAGATAACATACGCAACACATATATCAAGCATATAAGCAGGCCACCAATGGGCTAAACACATACGGCCTAGCCGTCCCAGGCGTTTACCAAGCCCTGGGTTCGCGGACCACGCCGTGAGGATATCCCAGGTATCCTTTTAGGGACTCGCCCTGGCAACTCGCGCTCCACGTGCTCAACGCTGCTCTCGGCCCCTTGCCGTTCTCTGCCTTGCTCTCAGCGTGCCTAACGCCGTTTTTGGCCTACACCGTTCCTGGCTCTCGCCGATCATTCACATCATAACATACATAGCATAGCAAGCAAATATAGATTTCTAGCATATTCAGCTAAAGGTCTACGCCCCGCAATTCTAACATATTGGGCTCAGCCCTACATACCAATTCTATTCAAACACATTGGGCTCAACCCAGCACACAAACTCTATGGGAACAAGGGTTTTCTTACCTGAGTCCCGAGCTCTCCGAGCACCGATGTCCCGAGGACAGTCCTCTAACTTGAGCCTCTCCGAAACCCTAGTCACAACATATTAACAATATCCACCCATCAAATTCTAATCCAATAAATAACTCCGAGCCACAACCCTAACCTCCGGGACCTTGAATTCTATCAATCCGGGTGATAAAATCCATCTCGATCCTTACCTATTAAGTTCCCAAGCCTAAATACCCTTAAAAGCACAGACTGGCGCTAAGATCCACGGCCCCACCCACAAGAGTCGTGGCTAGCCTCAAAACAGAGGCTAGCACACCCCTGCAACACACACGGGCCGCGGTGCGCGCACCAAGCACCGCGGCGCGCATGAACTCCCTAGCCTCACTCAGCCGCGGCACGCCCATCCTAGGGCCGCGGCCCTCATCACCAAACCCAGAATTTCCTTCTTTCTCCTGCATTTTCCTCAAACCAGCTCATCCTATAATCAAGCTAACAGTTCCAGATACTCAACACCAATATTCTAGCCCAGTTTTAACATCATAACCCACCAAAATCTACTCCAAAACTCAACTAAAACCCCTCAAGAACAAATCAGATTGTACCCACATGCATAGCTTAGAAACACAACTGAAATTCAAGCATAACTCCCATGGTAGAGCTTACCTTTTGCTGAATTGAACCTCTAAAGTTGAACCTTAATCCCCAAGCTCCTAGCTCCTTAACTTCAACAGCCCAAAGTCCTCAATTCCCTGACTAGTTCCTCCAAAGTTCTCCCTTGATATGCCTTAGAGAAGAGAATGTGAGATAGAGAGAGTAATAGGAAGTTATCCTCAGCTGAGAAGGGAAATATATGTCGGTTTCTCTAAGTTTCTAAATAATTCTCCCTTTTTGTTTTATTCACTTAAGTCTATGTGGTTACCTCGAGGCTCGGGGTACCAAAACGTCCCCGAGGGCAAAATGGTAAATTTCCCCAGTATTCCCTCCTAGACATTCTATCCTCAAATATATCTCCAAATATTTATTTTCATATCCCGATAATCCCATAACACACCTAGTACCCAAATCACCCCTCGACTCGCTCCGAGTCCGAATCTCAACCCCGTTGAGACTTTCCGATTAACCGCTCCCCAGGACTATCTCGGATCGTGCTGCACAGACATATAACATATATATATATCGCATTTGTCACATTTATGCCCCTAATACACAGACGGGCCCACATGCACATTTAACTCAACTAAACATGCATCATTATCATATATACACATAAATCCACGTATTAGCATATTAAATCATTTATTTCCCTCCAGGCACACTAATCAAGGCCCTAAGCCCGATTAGAAAATTCAGGTCGTTATAGTTCATGACTTACTCATCAGTCACTTATCTGATTCAAGTTCGTGACTTACTCATCAGTCACTTATCTGGTTTAAGTTCATGACTTACTTATCAGTCACTTATCTGATTAGGCTACACGCCCCAACATGATTTTCAGAATCTCAAAGTGTTAATCACTCATTTGATTAGGATTGACTTGATAGTCATCCATACAGGAGGGAAGGATCCATAATCATTATTTGGACTTATTTGCATGCATGAATAGGGCTATTATCGCTAGGCATGCCTATTATGATTTAATGACATGTTATTACTTGTTAATGAGCATATTTAATTTTCTTGCTGAGCTTTGGCTCACAGGTACTATGTGGTGCAGGTAAAGGCAAAAGAAAGTCAGACCATTCTTGAGTTGGAGAGCTTAGGTGACGATGTGTACATATGCGGCTACTCGACCGCCATGACCATGGGTTTAAAGAGGTACTAGGGTTTAACCTTATTTTGCCGCTTAGGTCGGCTGGTTGTAAATATTTTCTTGTAATTTACCTTTAAATTATATTTTGGGATCCCAATGTATATAGTAAACGTTTTAGTGAAACATAGTATCTTTGACCAAAAATTTTAACCATAAACTGGTAATCACACTTAGTTACACGATTATGGCCAAATGGCTCGATTAGCAAGTTTATCACTGTTTAAAATGCACAACGTAATGGTCCCTGGGTAGTAGGGCGTTATAGCCACAGTGGCTGTATTCGTCATGGGTGTTAGCTAAGCTAGTGAGAAGTGGGATTCCATACTATATATCGTGTAGTCGATGCGGGATAGGGCACCCGAAGCTAGTGAATGCGATGGCTGAATATTTGTGTCACATTGAATGGGATTAGGATTTTTTTTGTTAAAATATGTATATAACGAGTTCTGTTATGTTTCTTTGAGAAAAAATAACAAATATTCACACAATGAACTATGTAAATAACCATGAGGTGATAATTAACATGGCATATTTTATTGACAATGATGAATCTTTTGATAATTTTCTTATGTACAAAATATGAGGTGGTTTTTCTTGCGAACATTGAGAGAGTTGAGTGCGTTATTCTCTCCTTAGAACTAAGTCGCCCCCTTGGGTGTGTGAAAGAGCAGGTGAGATGCTCTACCACTTGCGAGAGGAGGCGACATGATCATGCTTAGGCTCAGAGCGCAGCATATGAGGCTAAGCGTAGGAGCAGAGCCTAGGATCGGCTATCTTTCTATTGCACCCATTCCTTGGTTTGTTAGGCGCCTCTTGCTAGGGTAGGCGCCTCGAAGGAGGGGGTGTGCCATTAAACTCGGTAGAGGCTACCAGTGGATGGGGCGCAATTTGGAGTGCTAGAAAAGTTCCTTATACTCTTGGATTTCCAAACCAGTTCTGCTGGAATTGAGGCAGTGTCGAAGTGGGGTGTCCGATGGTTCTGTTGTGGTAGTCAGGGCAGGTTAGACTGCATAAGTGGGGTTCCGTGTGATGCACAGGCTAGTAGGATCCTCTGTTTGCTGGGGTCGGTGGTTAGACTTTGTGGAAGTTTATATACACAGCCTTTTGGAAAAGCTAGAGGATGGGGCAAATGGAAAATATCACCCTGATTGGACAGCCAAATTTGCGTAGGAAGGTCAGATCAGACCACGAAATGGTTGGCCCTAGCTCCCCATTGTTTTAGTCAGGTCAGATTAAATTACACTTGGTTGTGTAGTTCAGAGGAAGGGTAAAGCAGTTCCTGTGTAGAAATTCGTTGTGAATATGTCACAGTTGAATGAGAAGGACTCATCATTAAGATGTACGCTTGGCGAAGTCGTACGCTTTCACCCATATGGGAACAAGTAGAAATGAGGTGGTATTATTCTTTTGATGTAATTTGTGTGTTGATCGGTTATCATAAGGGCTGTATTTATATTGGTCATGGTAGGTGAGGTTCAATCCACGTGAAAAATGTGTTAATTTGTTTAGATATGTATGAAAAAATTAAAATATATGTGATCACTGGTGATAAGTCTTAGTGTAGACCGAGTGATTTGATTTGTATTCACATGGGTGTACTGTTTGGGTTACGTCAGGAGAGATCCTTCGTGCAGATATCTGTCATTACATATTGATAAAAAAAGACATTGAAGAGTGTTTAAAAAAGGAATGTTGTTTTATTGCTTTTTTAATTTTGAGTACACGCGGTGTTAACAATAGTAATGCTTTAAAGACATTGAATTCCAAGTTCGTGGAACATTTCTGTCGTTTTGTATGTTTTTCAGAGTGTAAGACCCTCGTCCTAATGCCTCCGTGACCTTGTAAGGACCTTCCCAATTTGGCTCTAGCTTCTTTTGATTGCTAGTAACTTTGCGCAGAACCCAATCCCTTTTTTTGAATGAGTGTGTGTGTACCCTTTTGTTGTAATAGCGTTCTGCTGCTTTTTGGTATTTTTTGTGTCTTGTTTGTGCGATCATGCGAAATTCATCTAAGAGGTCGAGGTTATGGGACAACAGTTCACTGTTTGTGTTCTGATCAGAAGTGATTTCCGTACGGAGGGTCGGCAGGCCAACTTCTGTTGGAATAACGAATTCTGTTCCTAATACCATTGCATAGGGTGATTCGCCAATAGAGGTTCATTTGGTGGTTCTGTACGCCTACAGTACCTTTGGTAATTCTTCTACCCATGCGCCCTTTTTGTATTCCAAGTTCTTTTTTATGTTGGCGAAGATGACTTTGTTGGAAGCTTCTGCTTGTCCATTGCCTTAGGGATAAGTGACAGAAGCGAAGCTCAGGTTTATTTTCAACGTATCACACAGCTCTTGTACTTTGGCATTTTGGAATGGTGTTCTGTTATCGATGACTATTTCCCATGGGATCCTGAATCGGCAATGATGTGCTCCCATATAAAACTCATGGTGTCCGTCTTGCTTACTGTAGTGTAGGCCTCTGCCATAACCCACTTTGTGAAGTAATCAGTGGCCAACAAGGCATATCGTTTTCCTCCGGCTACCCTTGGGAGCTCACCAACTGCATCAATTCACCATTTTGCGAACGACCATGGGGCGATGATAGAATGCAGAATTTGTGCTGGTTGGTGTATGGTAGGTGCGAATCTCTGGCATTTGTAACATTTTTTTGCATAGTCATGTGATTCTGTCATCATGTATGGCCAATAGTATCCCGCTGTCAGTGCCTCGTGTGCTAAGCTGCGTCCCCCTGTGTGGTTTCCACAAGCTCCTTCATGGATTTCTTCCAACAATTTTTTGCTTCTGTTGGGCGTAAACACCACAAGTAAGGTCCATTAAAGGACTTGCGATACAATGTCTCATTGATCATGGAGTAGCGTTGAGCTCTAATGCGTAGAAGCTTGGCATCTTTTATATTGGCAGACAGTTCAGATGTGGTCAGATATCGGATAATCGGGTCCATCAAACATCCGGGTTCAGTTGTAACGGAACAAACTCGTGGAACCTCTCATGTGAGAGTTTTGTAATTCGATGAATGTCGCGTGTATTCTCCCACAGAGGCTTTCTTTGCAAGGTCATCTGCGTTATGATTTAACTCCCTTGGGATCTGTGCGAGCTCAAATTGTTGGAACTGAAACTTTAGTGTGGATACTTTCTCTAGTAGGTTGGTTAGATGGGTGCCTTTGTATCAAAGTTGCCAGCCACTTGTTCCGTCATCAGTTTAGAATCTCCTCTGATTCGTATTCGCTTGATGCCCGTGTTCTGTGTCAATTCTAATCCATAGATCAAGGCCTCGTATTCGACTTCATTATTTGTTGTGTGCTGTTCTAACCGTAGGGCTTCCTCAATTTTTAATCCAGACGGTGCCTCTAAGATGATGCCAATGCCAGCCCCTTGCGATTTTGAGGCTCCATCCATATGCATTGTCCATATCCATCCCTCTTCTGAATTCAGCAGTTTCGGGGTAGTCTCGGGTGTGAACTACTGAATTTTGACTAGGAAATCGACCAGTACTTTTCCTTTCTTTGCTTTTCGTGGTTGGAAGCGTATATCATATGTGTCGAGGTCAATTTCCCACTTGGACATGTAAGGAAGGAGCTTCCTAATACACAGCGGAATGGTGGTTGGGGTTGGCCCAGTGTACAAAAAAAATTTGTAACATATTTAAACTACCTTTAAATATGCAGATCCATTAATATACATACATTAATCATAAGCAAGTTAAGAATAGAAATCATACCTCTTGAAGCCTATCAAGTGTCCTTGCTATCTTTTCGTAATAAGAACGATCTTCCTATCAAGGCTGCTCCTAGGTACTCACACCAAGATCTTCCACAGTGTTCTCTACACCTCAAGAAATGTGTGGGCACTTAGAGAATGAATGATAGTATATTTGTGATTCTACTTGATGTACTCAACACATGAGATCAAGATAATAGGCCTGAGAATTGGTTCTTTACTTTTTAGGGAGAGAAAAGTATCGTTCTATTTTTCACAGAGCGAAAGAGACTTAGTTGTCCGAGTTATCTATATATTTTCTAATTAGTCATACTTAAAAGAAAATACTCAAATTTTAAAAATAAATCTGTAACCAACTTACAATTTACTTTTTAATTAATTATTTTATTAATGAAAATATCCAAAAACTAATTTTTTGAATTATCCATTAATTAATTAAATAAATAAAAATAAAAATCCTATCCCTGAAAAAATAGCAGTACACACGACACACAGTCCATGGACTGTGTGTGCACGCGTACCACCCCTACTTTTAGGGATATTTGATTTTTCTATTTTTATTTAATTAGTTATTCAAACTACTTTGTTAGATGAAAATCTAACAACTTGATAACTAATTCAAATTTAAATTAAATATCTTTTTAACTAATTATCAAATATAATTAATTATTTGAATAAATATTAATCTTCTGAATTCACACACAATTTGAACTTATCAAATTATTATCTCCCACTCAAATAAAGATATTTAATTAATTCTACCAATTAATTAAATCCAATATTTTTTTAAATGAATATTTAATTTATTATCATTTCGAAAATTATAATTAATCAATTATTTAATTAAAATTTGAAATTAATTTAATTATTTAATATAATTTCGAAAATTATACAATAATTAAATATTAATTAATTTTGTTAATTACAACTAATTTGTAATTAATTAATTAATTAATCACTATTATCATATAATTGCATATTTGGCCCGAAGAATATATTTCTTCTTAAATATGTCTTTCAACTATTTTTCCCTTCATATCAACTCTTACCTTGAATAGTGTTGATAGAGTCGCTGTGAGGACCTATGGACCTATAATTCCAAGCTCCAATAAATTTGAGATTATTAATTAAATAATCTTAATTTATTAATCTTGTGATTATTCCACTATAAATATGAGATTGCACTCTTGTAATTATAGACATTTCATTTACTGAGTACTTTATAATTATAAAGCTTCCATTGATATAATCATTGCATACAAATTGACCCTCTAATAATGATTCATAATTAATCGGGAATAAAATTACTATTTTACCCTTTTAATTATCCCTTGTTTCCTTAAGTACCATTGACTTTACTAGTGAAGGTTAATTCATAACTAAATTATGAATTTGAGTTCAATAACCTTTCAGTCCCAAAGGTCAACCCTTAAGAGAACAATTATTCAATCTCTTGCGAGAAGGCATAGATTCTATATCAGTATACTATGTCCCCAACCATTTACGTTAATGAGTTCCCAAAACAAAAGTTTCTAGCCTGATCATTCTGACAGACCCTAACGAGTGAATTAAAGAACTCATATAACATAAACAAGAGTTCATAGTAACTTTAGGATTAAGATCTATTTGTATAAGATCATCAGTTGATATATTTAATTAATACTTCGAAACGGTATTTAACTAAGCATTAATAAACATATCTGGTCCAGTTCTATATATTCTCTAATATATAAAGCACCTCCCCTAAAGTGTCCTACCACACTAGTGATCCGGATCTAGATCACATGTATTCATAATACTAGTGGAACGTACTTGCAGTAATTAATCTAAATATTCCATAACTTTATTTTACTGCGAACTATTCAAGTTCATTTATCTCAAACACAATCCCCCCGTACCAATACGTGTTTGAGATCACATATATGAACTTAGGAATTTTTCGGATATTTACATAATATTATCATAGAATAATATAATCCATAAAATATATGCATAACAAATTCAATTTATTTATTTATTTCATAAAACAATGTCTACTACATATGCTTTCAGGGCACAATTCCCTACAATCTCCCACTTGCCCTAAAGCAAATAAGGCATCTCTCATTCCCATGTTTCTTACATGCTCCTTAAAAGGTTTTATGGATAAAGTCTTTGTGAAAGGATTTGCAAGATTATGCTCTGAAGCTGTCTTCATAACTGCAACATCTCCTTGATGAACTATCTCTCTAAGCAAGTGATACTTCCTCTCGATGTGCTTTCCCCTCTTGTGACTCTATGGTTCCTTTGAGTTAGCTACTGCTCCATTGTTGTCACAGTATATGTAACACCCTACTTCCTTAGAGCCGTTCCTAAGCGATTTTAAAACGTGCAATTAACTCGCTAATCGAGGTTTTAGGTTAAAAGTGTAGCTAAACTATAATAAAAGTCATATAATTTGAAAATGTAATCATTCATTGAAATTATAAAGCATTATACATTTGGGATCCCAAAATACTGTTTAGAAATATTTACAACTCAAAAATATGATTAAATTCGACTAAACGACAAAATTCTGATTAATACATAACATCTCCCAAAAATACCCTTGGCCGTGGCGGCCAGGCAGGTCGAACATGTACACGCCGCTTCATGCTCTCCATGCTCATGGTTGTTCGACCTTTCCCTTGCCCTTACCTGCACCATAGAGCACCCGTGAGCCGAAGCCTAGCAAGAAAACTCAACACAAACAATTAACATATGCATAGCTATCAATTAGTATATAACAAGGCAGTCAAAAGCTAAACACATAGCGCCCATGCCTTCCTAGGCGCTTTACCAGGCCATGGGTTTGCGGTCTACACTATGAGGATGTCCCAGGCATCCGAGAAGGGTCTCACCCTGGCGACTTGCACTCCACGTGCTTAACACCACTCCTGGCCACTCGCCGTACTCGGCCTTGCCGTTGTCGGCCTTCGTCGTTCCTGGCTCTTGCCGTTCTTGGCCTTCGTCGTTCCCGACCCTTGCCGTTCATTCACAAATATGCAACACATCACATAAATTTAACAAATACTTAAAAAAATACAAACTTAATCAATAGGGCTACGCCCTGCAATGCAATCACATAGGGACGTGCCCTACAATACAAACTATAGGGCCACGCCCCGCTCTACGGGCACAATAGTTTTCTTACCTATGTCCCAAGCTATCTGAGCACCACGATCACGAGCACAGTCCTCTAATCCGAGACTTGAAGAAAATCCTAGTCACAACGAATGAATAAAATCAGCTTTCAAGTTCTACCTCATTAAATAGTTTCGAGACATAACTCTAACCTCCGGGACCTTGGTTTCTGCCAAACTGGGTAGTGGAAACCTTCCCGAGCCTTAACGTTCAAGTTCCTGTGCTAAAAACCCTCAATTTTCCAAAATTCCTCTTTTGGGTCGCGGCGCACCCCAAAAAAGTAGCAAAATGCCTCACTACTGGGCAACTCGGGCCGCGACGCCCAAACCTTACGCCGCGGCGCCTGGGAAATTCTTCGAAGCCCCACCGGCCTATAAACTCAAGCGGGCCGCGGCGCAAGCTTGAAACCGAGAAATCCCATGCAAATTTTACAAGCTAACTTCCCTGAAAATCATTCTAAACACACCCCAACAATAGAATTGAGTCCCATAATCATCCTAATACACTTTAAGTGGCACTAGAGCCCCAGAAACTATTCCATAACCTCACCAAAACTCAAAATTAGAACTCAAGTTTGAACCTAGAAGAAAACACTTAAACCATGGCAGGAATTCATTAAAACCATAGCAGAGAGCCTTAGCTCAAGGATGGTTTCGATCCTCAGCTGACAATAATCCTGCTCCTAGCTTTGATTCCCCAACTCTTAGCCTTAAATTCCAAGCTTTCTCCTCAAAAATCCCCAAAACCTCCCAAGCCTCAAGAGAGTAAGATGTGATCAAGATAGAGAGGGAGAGTTTTTGTTTCCTTTTTTCTTTCCAATCCCTTAATTCCAGTGACTTCCTTAGACCCCTTAGCTTATCTAAACCATGTATATCCTTACCAAAAGACCCAATTGCCCCTTAAACTTATCCTAACCCCTTAGGTAACCCAAGGGAAATTTAGTCATTTTTCATACCCCGTTAAGTCCCCGAGTATTCTTATAAATCCCCATTAATCCTGACATGTCCAAATCATTACCAAACTACTACCCGTTACTCCATAAATCCTGAACACATTTTACATTACCAAAATACCCCTAGGCTCCTCCCGAGCCGGGTATTTGACCCCATTGTGACTTTCTAGCTAAACTGCTCCCTAGGACTGTCTTGGATCGTGCATCACAAATATATCACCACTCACACTTGGTAAGGATCACAATAATCACAAATATTGCATTTATGCCCTTAACGGGCTAAAAATTACAACACATGCCCCTAATAACCAAATGGGGCTAACATGCATATTTAATTCACCTAAACATGCATTTTTAATCACATACTCATCAAATTCACACATTAATATAATAAACCACTTATTTCTCCCTCCAGGCACGCTAATCAAGACCCTAAGCCTTATTAGCAAACTTGGGACGCTACAGTATAGGACTAGTGGCTTATCCACATCTGGTACAACTTCCAGATCATAATAGAACTTTTTGAGCCACACAACCTCCTTAGCTGCTTCACAAGCTGCTATATACTCGACTTCCATGGTGGAGTCTGCAATGCTGGTTTGTTTAATACTTCGCCATACTACCGCTCCTCCTCCAAGAGTAAACACTGATCTAGAAGTCGATTTCTGACTATCTCTGTCTGATTGAAAATCTGAATTAGTGTAACCAGTGGGCTTCAGATCTCCACCTGAATATACAAGCATATGATCTCTAGTATTTCTAAGATACTTAAGAATATTCTTCACTGCAGTCCAATGACTCAATCCAGGATTGGATTGATAACGGCTGACTATCCATACTGCATAACAAATATCAAGTCTTGTACACAACATGGTGTACATAAGACTGCCTACCACTGAGGCATAGGGATACTGTCTCATGTCTTCCTCTTCCTGAGGTGTTTTGGGACACTGCTCCTTGGAAAGGAATACTCCAAAACGGGTTGGTATATCACCCTCTTTGGAGTTTTGCATATTAAAGAATTCTAGCACCTTATTAATATAAGTTGCTTGAGACAGTGCCGAATTTTTGTTCTGTCTATCTCTAAGAATCTTAATGCCCAGAACATACTTGGCTTCTCCAAAATCTTTCATTTGGAATTGTTCAGCTAACCAATTCTTTACCTTTGATAATGATGTTACTTCATTCCCAATCAATAATATATCATCAACGTAAAGAATGAGGAATACTACTATACCATCTTTGATCTGTTTATAGACACAAGGTTCGTCAATGTTTTGTTCAAAACCAAACATTTTAATTGTGTCATCAAATCTAAGATTCCAAGATCTAGAAGCTTGTTTGAGTCCATAAATGGACCTAAGAAACTTGCAAACCTTTTGCTCTTGACCTTTTAATTCGAACCCTTCTGGTTGAGACATGTAAATGGTTTCGTCAAGGTAGCCATTCAAAAAAGTTGTTTTGACATTCATTTGCCAAACCTCATACTCCATGCACGCAGCTATGGACAAGAGTATACGAATGGATTTTAGCATGGCTACAGGAGAAAAGGTTTCTTCATAGTCAACCCCTTCTTTCTGTGTGTAACCTTTGGCTACAAGCCTTACTTTGAAAGTCTCTACTTTCCCATCCGCTCAACTTTTCTTCTTGAATGTCCACTTGCAACCAATGGGTTTGATATTCTCAGGTGGATCTTCAAGAACCCAGACAGAATTGGGATACATCGATTCCATTTCTTGGTTCATGGTTTCTTGCCATTTGTCCTTGTTAGAATCATTCATTTCATCTTTAAATGTCAATGGATCGTCTTTTTTAGTGTCAGACACAAGCATTTGAACTTCGTTTTCATAGCGTGTGGGTTGCTTACTAACCCTCCCACTACGACGAAGTTCTCTACTATCCTGACTAGAACTTGCAGTTCCCTGTGCAGGACACCCCTTGTAGAGTCCAAGAACTTTACTTAGCTAATTGTTTAGTAGTATTATAGTATGTTTAGTATTATTTTTGTAACTGTGGATTTTTGGTTCAGACTGGGAATTATTTGGACACTCATAGTAGTACTTATAGATTTTCTAAGTTTAACCTATAGTTTAAGAATATTAATTGTAACCTAAGGTGGATTAATATGACTGATGTTAAGGATTATATTTATTGTACTATAAGGTTTAGATATCAACCAATAGGATTTTAAGCACATGTTATGAATGGTGATTAAGAATTAAGTATTTTTTAGGATTAAATTTAATAAGGAGTAAAGTTTGAATGTATTAGGGTCAGTCAGCAGCTTTGAATACGTTGAAGGCTTAGTCAAGGCTGTTTACTCCATTCAAACTTAGCTAAAAATGTGTAATTTCGTGTTTAAATATTCAGCGTGTGCCGATATATCGCAGCTATAGGGGGCGATATATCGCAGCACGTAGATACGGAAAACACGAATCGATGCACGGTCGCCTCGGGAACAATGGTCCAGGCGATATATCGCCTCCTCCAGCATAAATTCAAACATTTTTGAATTCTTTTCCTTTCAGCCATTCAAACTTCTTCATAAGTCCAGCATCTTTTGAACGAGTCTTCAGCCTTTGCTGAACGATTATTCAAATGATTTTCACCTAAAAAGCCATTATTTTTATTCAAGTAAAATCAAGATACTTTCATTCCCAAACTATATAAATAGGACCTAGTACCCAGCCATTATTCACCTTTTGCTCTAAGTTTAGAAGCTGCTAGTGTTCAGTGAGTGTGAGAGTGTAAACACCTGGTTTGGGAAAAGCATAAGCTTAAACATCACAAGATTATCAAACACTTTGGGAAGTGAGGTTCTATAGTATTTCGGTTGTGGTATAGATTGGTCTTTCAAGTCTTTGAGGTAAACCAAAACTTTAGTTCGCTTGCTTTATGTTATTTCCTCTTTCATAACCTTCTACTCAGTCCCCTAACCTCATTCTTATTTTGGTTAGGGAATCCAAGTTCTTAAGCACATAAGTTTCGGTAAGTATGTTTTTCAATGGTTTAGTCTTTCCATCCTTTTCATTTCTTCTTCTTCATAAGACTCACTCTTTCTCATATGGTTTTAGGAGTGTTCCAAAAAGTCCCAACTCAGTCCACATATCCCGGTAACTTTGGTAAGGAAAATAGGGTAGAATCTATATGTGTATTGCTTATGTGTTATGTTATGAAATATGATATGTTATGAATATGTTATGTATGTGTATGTTTGTAGGCTTGGGCTTATGCCCTATTTGACTAACAAGACCCCAAAAGATTATGGGCATATGCCTACTTAGCTAGTAGGACCCCACTAATCTCATGGGCATAAGCTTGTTTAGTCTATGGGACCCCAAGTAATAATGGCCATTATAATATGTGTACGTATTAAGTGTTATGATATGTCTTTACGTTTATTATGAAATTTATGTTTATGACTATGCGTTAGATTTTCCTTGCTGGGCATTAGGCTCATTCCTTTCTGTTTTATGTGCAGGAAAATAGCTTTAGAGGCGGTAAGATTCGTGACACTTAGAGGATGTGTATCGATGGTTAATGGAGTCAAGGGGCCGAGCGTTATTCGATTCGAGGATGTAGTCTTGTGTTTACTTTTTATGGTTTTAGCATTTTCTATGTAACTCTTTTCACTTTAAGTTATTTTTGTTTTAAAGACAATGGGTACCCATATCCTACTTATTTTTATGAAAGTAACCTTTGTTTCTACAAGTTTATAATAAATTATGGTATTTTCGCAAATGTATGTTTTAGTAAGAATTTGTATGTATAGTTCGATAATGGTCCAAGAGTCTAGATTAGTTGGTCATTACACCCCCAAATTCGAAAATGGTGTAAACTAGGTTTACAACCATTCCATGATTCCATGGGTGTCTTTTGGATAGACTTAGATGGAACAACATTCAATATGTATAGAGCACATTAAGTCACATAGCCCCAGAATGACAGTGGTAATGATGAGAAACTCATCATTGATCTAACCATATCTAATAACGTTCTGTTCCATCTTTCTGAAACACCATTTTGATGTGGCGTTCCAGGTGCTGTGAGTTGGGATTGAATGCCATGCTCACGCTAATGAACCTTGAATTCAAAATCCAAGTACTCTCCTCGTTGATCAGATCGAAGAGCTTTTAGTGATTTACCTAATTTCTTTTCAGCCTCTGCTTGAAATTCTTTGAAGTTTCCAAAAATTTCATATTTTCTTTGCATTAAGTATAGGTAACTATATCTTGAATAATCGTCAATGAAAGTGACGAAGTATTCATAACCTCCTCTTGTTTGTACATTAAGTGGACCACAAACATCTGTATGTACTAGCTGAAGTGGTTCTGTGGCTCTTGAACCTTTAGCAGAGAAAGGTCTCTTAGTCATTTTGCCTTCTAGACAGGATTCACAAACAGGGAGAGATCCAATAGATATTTCTCTTAAAGGACCATCCTTTGTAAGCCTATTTATTCTGTCTAGACCAATATAGCCCAATCTCAAGTCCCACAGATATGTTTCACTATCAGAATCAGTCTTTTGTCGTTTAATAGATCTAGGATTAGCTGTTTTAAATAATTCAGAATTATAAACAGACTTATCTTTAGCTTGTAGTTTATAAAGCCCATCGATGTATTTTGTAGAACATATCTTAAAACCACATCTTGAAATAACAATTGAATTATTATTAAAAGAAATTTTAAAAAAAAAATTCATGCTACATAGAAATAGAAATTAAGTTTTTAGAAAATCTAGGAATATAATAAACGTTCTCTAAAACAAGAAATTTATTCTTAACAAATTCCAAACGGGTTGTTCCAACTGCTGCTGTAGAGACAATCTGACCACTTCCTACCCTCATAGTCACCTCTCCATCGGCAAGCTTCCTCATGGAACTAAGAATCTGTGGAGAAAAACAAACATGGTTAGTGGCTCCTGAATCTACTATCCAGGATGAGGAATTGTCTTCCACTAAACAAGCTTCTAGCACAAGTAAATCAAATTTACCTTTCGTTTTCTCTTTGAGGTCAACGAGATACTTTGGACAGTTTCTCTTCCAGTGACCATCTTCTCCACAGTGAAAGCAAGTCCCTTTTGTGGTTTTCTTTTTGGAGTTTTAGTGTTCTTGTTCTCTTTGCCTTTGGATGACTTTTTAGGCTTCTTTGTATTCTTGTCTTTCTCCTTGTCCTTGCCATTTCCATTTTTTCTCTTTTTTGTTTTAGCCTTTGAAGAGGATGGGTTAGAATCAGCAACATTTGCTTCTCCTTCTTTCTTAGAACCTTTGTTAAGAGATTCATAAGTTTGCAACTCATTCAACAGTTGTGTCATGTTATATGATAATTTGTTCATGACATAATTGGTTGTGAAGCCTTTAAAAGTTGGGGAAAGCGATTCAAGTATAATGCTTACTTGAGTCCTTTCATCAATGATTACCCCATGGATAATGGCATCGTGCATTATATTAATCATGTCTAATACATGTTCTCTAATAGAAACTCATTTCTTCATTTTCTTGGTCATGTAGGATCTGGTGGCCTCATGCCTGCACTGGTCTGACTGCTGCCCAAACATATCTTGAAGGGTATCCCATATCTCATAAGCATTTACAGTGTTCTCAAACTTCTTTCTGAGCACATCGCTCATACTCGCAAGCATATAACACTTTGCTTTGTTGTTTGATAATATCCAATCATCAAACTTTTCCCTTGTAGTTTTGGTAGCAGTAGCAGGAGGGACTTCAGGACATTCCTCAATCAAGACAAATTTGTGGTTCTCACATATCAATACAATGTTCAAGTTTGATTTCTATTTCATGTAGTTTTCACCAGTCAACTTTTCATGAGCAAGTAACGAAGATACAGGATTTGAGCTAGACATAATTGTTGCAAATAAATAAACAAAATGAATTTATGCATATAATAAATGTCAGTCATTTTCGGAATAGTAAACGTGATGCATGAATGCAACAATTAAAGAACACATAAAAATTAATTACTAATTCCATGATTAATTAATTTGAATATTAATGGACTAGCCTTAGGGTAGGTCAGACTAATTCCAAATTAATTTTGAGACAAGTTCTCAAATTTATAAGTGAAAACTTAAATCAATATTTCTCTTTTGACTTATAAACAACCACTTGTTTGGTCAAGGATACACTAGTCCGCTTGAAAGCCTAATGTACCGTGAGTGTAACCCATTATTTTATATCAATGACTTAACTCAAGAGTGTGCCTTAGGGTCAGTCAAACTTGAAATACATCATTAAATCCTATTCTTGAAAAAGAACTTTGCCTTGAGAATAACACAATCAGAAGCCTTCCTTAGGGGGACACAAACAATGGTGCCGCGAGGCCCTCTCCATGCTACCTCGGTGCTAAATAATAATGGAGACCATGGGACTATTTTAGAATATGTGTTTCCTCAAAACATCCTATGCTTTTTTATTGGTTGTAAAATTAAAGTGATCTCTTTTTACTAAATGATATTCTAATAATTACTAATCAAATTAAGCAAAACTAAAATTATAGAACTATGCTCTAATTAATTCAATTTTAATTTGCTATAATTACTAAGAATATCATTTATAATTTAATAAAACAATTTTATTAAGTACTAGAAATTAAACAACTTTAAAATCTATTTCCACTCTTGAAATAGTTAAAAACTAGATTTATTATTATATGGTCCAGCATATAATCACATAGGACAATCCTAAGGCATGTTTCTACTCATATGAGATGCATGCACAATTTTAAATATTGTGTGGAGTATATGTATGCCATGTCAAAAATGAATGAAAAAGTATTAAACAATTTAATCACATTCAAACATTTAAATAAATAAATGCGGGTTGGGTGTCTTGGGTATTTCTAGAAAAATTACAACACTTGCAAAATTATACACAAAATATAAGAAACTAAATAAGACCTAAAGACATCTCTATCTTTAACTTTGGGCCTTCACAAGTAGTCTTGATCCATTAAGCCACTTACCCATTTAATTTTGAATTAAAATAACTTTTAATTATCTTAAACAAATTTTAAGAATAATTAACTTGGGCTTTAATGACCGATAAGTTATTAGGCCCAGTTTCGAATTTGGACTCATACATATAATTCAAAATAAAATAATTTTAATTATGGGATAAAATTAATTAAGCCCATTATTTAAATGGATAATTTTAGATGCAATCCCTAGGGTTTAGAAACCCTAGGGGCGGCTGCATATGGTGGTTCGACATGTGGCACTTCAGCAACTAGGAGGTGTGGCTGGGGTGCACGGGATATTGTTGGTGCCACAACATGGGCGCTCAGGGCTAGCAGGCGTAGGGGCGCATGTGCACACGGCTGGCGTAGGCGAGGTGCGCAGAGGCATGGGCACTCGGCTGGGCAAGGTGCACATGGCGCGCTGGCAGCAGCAGGCGCTGGGCACGGCTGGGCATAGGCTCGAGCTTCGGGGCACGAAACCCAAGGCCCGGGCTTTACATAATTTTTTCAAATAATTTAACGCAGAAACTTAAATTACAAAAAAAAATTCATATGCCCCAAAATGGCTTACATGTTTCATCTAGAATTTTAAGAATAATTCCTAAACCCAAAACACCATATAATTAACGACCCTTAAGAATAAACTATAGCCATACATACATCCATCCATTCACATATATTACAATAACATAAGAATGCATATTATGCCCACACAGTAATTAATGTATGCAGAGATTAATGACCGCTCTGGTTGTAAGGAACGAGTTTCCTAATACGCAGGGAAATGGTGGTTGGGGTTGGCCCAGTGTACAAAATTTTTTTGTAACATATTTAAACTACATTTAAAAATGCGGATCCATTAATATACATACATTAATCATAAGAAAGTTAAGAATAGAAATCATACCTCTTGAAGCCTATCAAGTGTCCTTGCTATCTTTTCGTAATAAGAACGATCTTCCTATCCAAGCTGCTCCCACGTACTAGCACCAAGATCTTCCACAACATTCTCTACACCTCAAGAAGTGTGTGGGCACTTAGAGAATGAAGGCTAGTTTATTTGTGATTCTACTTGATGTACTCAATACATGAGATCAAGAGAATATGTCTGAGATTCTTTATTTTTCAAGGAGAGAAAAGTATCGTTCTATTTTTCATAGAGCGAAATAGACTTAGTTGTCTGAGTTATTTGAGTTATCTGTATATTTTCTGATAATTGATTAGTCATACTTAAAAGAAGATATTCAAATTTAAAAAATAAATATGTAACCAACTTACAATATACTTTTTAATTAATTAATTATTTTATTAATAAAATATCCAAAATCTAATTTTTTGAATTATCCATTAATTAATTAATTAATTAAATAAAAATGAAAATCATATCCTTGAAAAAATAGCAGTACACGCCACACACAGTACTGTGTGTGCACGTGTACCACCCCAATTTTTAGGGATATTTAATTTTTCTATTTTTATTTAATTATTTATTCAAACTACTTTGTTAGGTAAAAATCTAACAACCTCATAACTAATTCAAATTTCAATTAAATATCTTTTTAACTAATTATAAAATATAATTAATTATTTGAATAAATATTAATCTTCTAAATTCAAATCCATTTTGAACTTATCAGATTATTATCTCCCACTCAAATAAAGATATTTAATTAATTCTACCAATTAATTAAATCCAATATTTTCAAAAATAAATATTTAACTTATTATAATTTCAAAAATTATAATTAATTAACTAATTAAAATTTGAAATTAATTTAATTATTTAATATAAATTAAAAATTATACATGTACGCCCTGTTTTTCCCACGGGCTGATTAGCGAGCCGAGCTGCGGCCTAATCATAATTATCTCGTGGACGTCCCACAGACCGGAGCTTCTGTGTTTAGGTCGTACCTACTTAGCTCGAGGAGACTCAAGGGTTCGTCAAGATTGCACAAGACTTGACCCCGGATTCTGAAGGCCTATGGTCGAGTTAAGTATCCAGCTCGCGGTACGAACTGAGTATGAAGGCTATGACCCTTTGTAAAGTCAACACACGCAAGGTAAACGTGCATATATCAGACATCACGTGTCTGATATGCCCCTGACTTCTCGGACACGCAGCAGGAACGTGCGTATTCAGACACCCACGACTAGGTTGGGCCGTGCGACCCATTATCTCCTTACCTATCGATTTGACCATACTTATGTGTCAGGTTTAGGAATTAATCATGAATGTCACAGAGTTGATGTGATAGATAAGAGGGTCACGGGATGACCTTCTTACCAACTCCCAGGTGCCTTCTCCTATAAATATGGAGACCCTGGGACATAATAAGGGTTGGATTCTCTATTGTAAAAAAGGCCCTGTAATCAAATATCTAGTATAAAGCAATAATACTGACTAGTGGAGTAGAAGGATTTTAACCTTTGAACCACTCAAAAAACGTGTCTTGTGTCACCTCTTTCCTTTTCTAAGATCTTATATATGTTTCGGTTCACATTTAGCACTAATCCCTTTCTCTTCATTTCTTAATTACCTGTTGGCGAAGAACCACGTCAACAATACAATAATTAAATATTAATTAATTTTGTTAATTACAACTAATTTGTAATTAATTAATTGATCACTATTATCATATAATTGCATATTTGGCCCTCAGAACAAATTTCTTCTTAAATATGTCAACTATTTTTCCCTTCATATCAACTCTTACTTGAATAGTGTTGATAGAGCCGGTGTGGGGACCTATGGACCTATAATTCCAAGCTCCAATAAATTTGAGATTATTAATTAAACTCTTTACTTAAATAATCTTAATTTATTAATCTCATGAATATTCCACTATAAATATGAGATTGCACTCTTGTAATTATAGACATTTCATTTACTGAGTACTTTATAATTATAAAGCGTCCATTGATATAATCATTGCATACAAATTGACGCTCTAATAATAGTTCTTAATTAATCACGAATAAAATTACTATTTTACCCTTTTAATTATCTCTTGTTTCCTTAAGTACCATTGACTTTACTAGTGAAGGTTAATTCATAACTAAATTATGAATTTGAGTTCAATAACCTTTCAGTCCCAAAGGTCAACCCTTAAGAGAACAATTATTCAATCTCTTGCGAGAAGGCATAGATTCTATATCAGTATACTATGTCCCCAACCATTTACGTTAATGAGTTCCCAAAACAAAAGTTTCTAGCCTGATCATTCTGACAGACCCTAACGAGTGAATTAAAGAACTCATATAACATAAACAAGAGTTCATAGTAACTTTAGGATTAAGATCTATTTGTATAAGATCATCAGTTGATATATTTAATTAATACTTCGAAACGGTATTTAACTAAGCATTAATAAACATATCTGGTCCAGTTCTATATATTCTCTAATATATAAAGCACCTCCCCTAAAGTGTCCTACCACACTAGTGATCCGGATCTAGATCACATGTATTTATAATACTAGTGGAACGTACTTGCAGTAATTAATCTAAATATTCCATAACTTTATTTTACTGCGAACTATTCAAGTTCATTTATCTCAAACACAATCCCCCTGTACCAATACGTGTTTGAGATCACATATATGAACTTAGGAATTTTTCTAATATTTACATAATATTATCACATAATAATATAGTCACTACAAGAAAAAACAGTATTCATAACACTTAAAAAGTGCTATCTGGGACTATTGATAGCACTTCTGAAAATGCTAACGTAGCCCATGTTATTAAAAGTCCAGTCTTTTCTATAACATTTTTTGAATGTTATGTTCGGTGTTATCTTAAACTATTCAATAACACATTTTAAGGTGCTATAATATTCAAATAATAACATTTAGATAGAGTTTTTTATTATAAATTTGAAGTTTAATCTTGTATTTTTTTCATAACACTTTTCAACTGTTACATTTGATTATTTTGATAACATTTTTAGTTTGTTATATTATATAAACCATAACGATTTTTTACGCTTATAATATGCTTTTAAATCATAACATATAGTAATAAAATTTTAAATTTTATTTCGATAAGTATACTTATATGGTTTTTTTTTAATTAAAAGATTTTCATTATTGTATTTTGATAAAAAAATTCAAAATTAATCATAAAATGTAATTCTCAATAGATTGATAAACCATAAGTATTACATTAAACAATAACTAACTCAAACCATAAATGTGTCTACTTCATGAGATCTTAGTTCTAACTTAAGTTTGAAAGCATAACATAATAAAGTTTTATAATTTTGAACAATTTTTACTTCAAAAATGAAAAATAGAAACAAAACTTTATAGTAATTTTCCTAAACAAGAAAAGTTTTTGGTCATTGAAGATGAGAGAAATACAACATCCATAAAGTTGACCATTACAAAAACAACAATAACAACATGATACCAGCCTGCCATCATTTAATTTGGAAAGGCTGAATATACATGCCATTCTCAACATAGAACAAACACTTGTGCAACATTTTCTCAGTAAATTCCGGGGATGACCCTGTACCGAACCTTCTCGCAGTACGATTTCCAGTATTTTCCATACCTACTATAACAATCACATGTCAAGATTTTATGCCTTTATCTGTATGAAAACGCGCAAACCATTATTCATTTCGTCTACTTATTTATTTTTCTCTACACTGGCATCGGTTTGTAAATTGTCTACACCTGTTGGACCAGAAACCACTAACATGATCAGAGTTTGTCTCTCCCATACAAGCAAATAAACTAGTAGCACTCGTAAGGTAAGTTTTAACTAATGAATTACCTCAACTTCGGGATCTATTTGAAAAACTAAATTTGGAAGGTTTACCTTTGCAATTTTTAAGGGACATATAATTTTTCATAAACAAATGATGAGATTGTGTTTGCTTACTTGGATCGGCACCGATCATCATCCCTTTTCGCCCGGTCGAGGAGAAGGATTGTAAGAAACACCACATAAAAGTAGGGTAAAGCCTGCAGGACAAAAGTGATTCAATTCAAACACAACTTCTAACAACATAAACAAATCTAAACTCCAGAAGGAAAATTACTTACGTGGTTAAAAAGAGCTGGAACAGTCCAGAAAAATGCAGCTAATATTTCTGGGACATAGTGGAAATGTCGAGCTAATCCCCACCTGCGTGAACCAGAGAACTTTGTTTTTAGAATTTTAGCATTTGACAAATTAGGACAATGGCTCATAGAAATAGAAGAAGAAAGCACCCTCTATCAGAAAACCAAACCATCCACATGGTTAGAATGCTCATTTTATATACATAGTGTACCCATTTCAAGGTTTCCAACATCCTGTTGGAGCAAGTAGGCCAACAACAGCATGCTCACCCCCCGCATTCATAACCAAGAAGAAAAAAAAATCCAGTTAGTTCATATTTACATGGCAGAGCCTGAAAACGTACCATCCCGAAGTTAAAAGAATGCTGCTTTTTGTTTCCCCAGTTGTGGTAGTGTAAGTGGCAGTTATCTGTGAAACAGAAAGGGAAGAATTATGCAGGATTTAGCAGCAGATATACAGAAAATTGTATGTATAATGAGAACCAAATAACGAGTTTCAGAGAACCATATACCTTTGATGGAGCTTTACCCCAAACCAAAGCCTTGCCATTTGTTCTGCAAAACTCTTGCCTTTGCCTATCACAGTCGTAGTTGATGTATATGCAAAGAATGCCTGCTACTAGGATGTAGAGTGCCAACTGTGACAAAGCAAAGTAGACAACTAAAATTAAGAATTAATTTAACAGGGACAATGGGGAAATAGGACAGAAAAGAAAGTATGGTTGGTTGCAAAAAAAATCAAGTCTACGCTCATCTCATGGGCTTGGCAGCTTACAAACAAAGTTACAAGCATTCAACTTTTGCATTTGGCTGGTAGAATAGATTTGCAGCTTCTAACTCAAATCTAGAATCAAATTGCCAATATACAGCTTTTACAAGCTAATAATAATATTACTGGTGTATACCAAGGGGAGTTAGCTCAAATGGGAAGACATGTGGTTTGCTTCCATAAGGTCTAAAGTTTGAATCCCACCAAGGTATCTACATAGCCATTGCTATAGTTTCCTACTCTCTAGTAATGCAGAAAAGTGTTCACATTTTGAAAAGGTTGAAAAACATTTTGGAACTGTTTCTGAACGAAAGCAGTAATATTACATTTTATTGACCAAATAAACTTAGAATAGAAAACTTTATACCTGAGTTCCAAGGTGTACAGGATGATTGACCAGGTACATGCCAGGAGAAGTATATATAGAAGGCACCCATACAAGGCATCCCCAGCAAATATAAAAACCAGCTGTCAAAATGATAGGTACAATGATCCAAATGAGAGAAAGTATGAACAAACCAAAAGAACGGGAAAGAAGCAATAGATAAATTCAGCACTACAAGAACATTTGTTTAATAATTATTTGGTCTCTTCTAATCACAGTGAAAAATTAGGTAGTAGAAACAATTTATCTGCTAAAATTAAGGCCAAGAATTTGCAACGTCATGGTAGCCAATCCAAGTAATTGGGATCAAATACAGCCAATCCAATTCATATTGCAACTGGCACATCAACCAACACCATGGACATAAACAAAGTGATGCTGAATTACTGACATAATTAGGCATAATTCACAACTATCCCATAGACGCTACCTGCTTTATGCAATAGGTTACAGCTAGAACTGCCCAAGACATCATTCCAAATCTGCAATTTGTAAAAACTTTAATGTCGAAGTTTTTACCAATGCGAGGATAGAGTTCCATACCCTGCAAAAAGACAATCGAAATTCGAAAGGATATTCAAAAGTTATGGTTTGGGAAAATTTCAATAATGACCGCATACACTTAGTAACCCAGCAGAGTTTAAGCTGCTACAAACATGTGTGACAGCATCAGTGTACATACAAAAATTCTGAGCAGTTAGGAATTAAAAGACTCGTGTAATTACTAGTGAAGTGTAAAGACCAATAAGCAAGAAAATTTATGCCTAAACAGCCTGTTGCAAAACAAGAAGAGGGCAACGTAAAGAAGAACAAAGTCAGCCAGACTACTGAGAAAGTATCCCCATTTTATTTTTCACATTCTCAAATCCAACGTCAATGCAACATAGCCTCATATGATTTAAACACAAGTATGAGATGGTTAACATTAATCAACCAAAATATTTAGAAAATAGTTTGAACTAGAACATTTATTGCAGACCTGCTGCCTAGTTGTATCAATAGGAGGCTGCCTTCAAGAATCACCTGCATCAAACTCTAGAACTCCATAGTCCCTCAAACGAATCTGCACTTTTAAGCATCAAATACATTAGACGTGAACAATTATTCAGAATGACAAGATGACATGAAAAATGCAAGTACTAAAGGTTAAGAGAAATGTGCGCTAATCTGGAGGAATGCACGAATTCTTTGCATGTTTCCAACAACCCCACCAAGTGCAGCCTATAATGAGAGTAATCGTGAACATCAAAATAGCAAGTTCCCTAAATCAATGTAAAACACAATAGCAGAAGAAAAAATTTGAGCATAAGACACGAGCAAGAATGGATCAATAAAGCTACATAATTACTAGAATCTAGGCTACACCAAGCATCATTGGAAAAAATCATTCCCAAAATATTAAAATCCTGCTAGGCAGCAATAAACCGTCATGGTAGAATATTAAGTTATTACCTGGGCAGGATGACTTTGGATAGTATCCATTACATATTTTCCATGACCCCGCTCAAGATGGCGCCTTGCACCAATAATTAAAGACATCTTTTTTGACACGCTTTTTGGAACAGACGAGTCTTCACCAGTTAATGCCTATAGAATAGTGGGAAGAAAGAAAAAAAGATAACTTCCCCTACGAAGAAAATCACAAAACAAAATTGTACCAGACCCTCAGGGGGCAAAGCACGCAATCAGATATCATCTAAGCACCTACACATCTGCTATACCTGAATAAGGTGCCAAATCTTCTGAAAATGAACGGATTTTCCACCAGATGCATCCAGACCTAAACTTTCATAAGCACCCTTGAAAGCTGTCGCAGGCTAACAACAGAAACAAGCCATTAGATAGGTACTTATCTAACTCAGCATAAACAAAACTTGACAACAATCTCTAAAGCATCACAATGCCAAGGGGTAAATAGAGTTGTTTTGTATAAAGTATATTACAATGATACCACAAGAGAATTTAAAATTTTAATTAAGGCCGTTGAACACCATATCAAATTAACCTTATATTTTTCTCTCTCTAATAATTTAGTAAAACCAAACTCCATTTCAGAAAACAATTCAAAGCACTTGAATTATTCAAAACCAAATTTTTAGATTCCGAAGGAGAATGCAATAAAAATGGATTGTGATAAAAACGAACTTTCATCTCATAGTTTACACAAATAAGCCATTTTTTCAAGTTCTTTCTCAAAATACTAAATCATTAAAAGCAGCTGCACTAACCCTTATTTGTACAATATCATTGATCTAAGCAATATGGGCCACATGATCCTTATAACTAAAATACACAGAAAAATTGAAAAGGGAACAATGAATTTCTTATACTCACCATTTCGTCAAGAAGAATAAGATTGTAATGTAATGAATATTGTCAAGCTAAAACCATTTCAAGAAAACAAGTATCTAGTTAAGCTAGAAGAAGTATGCCAGCTAGCTAAAACATTTCTTGCTCAGCAACACCCAAAATAGCAAAATAAACTGCCAAAAGGCTCTGAAAAGAGGAACACTACAAAGAAATTTCAGATTCAGAATATTCACTGCCCAATGGCTACAAAAAATCTAGATGAGTTCCCAAGAACATCCTGTTGGATAACAACATCCCACAAAATGCCTCAATGAAAGAAAACAAAAATTTCTAGACAGAGAAAGGAGTAATTAGGCTAAATTGTGAGTCAACAATTACTAAAATGATACAAGGTCTCTAATAATCAAACAACAAACAAAGTTTGGTAGAATTACGCCATTAGTGTGTTGGTGAGAAACTTAAATACCAAAAGAAACTAATAAATCAAGCACATGATTAATCTCCATTTGACTGAATTGATGCAGACAAAAACTATTTTTGGACTCAAAACACCAGGGGGTCTAGTTTCAAGAAGCTAAACGTGACTAGAAGAAGCTTATATAAAAATTCTTGCAGCCAAGATCTGATCCAAGCAAGCCCAATCACCCAAATCAATGCCAACATCCCAGCCACATGAAAAGACCCCAGAGGAAGAGGATCAGCACAGCCTGTAGAAAAACCTTTGCAATTAGAAGGTGACATACATAAGCAAAAGAAAGCATGAACAAATAACAGATTCACAATTGACTTGCATACCTGAAAAACTAGAAACCATGAGTGCAGATCATTGGACTGATTGACTTTTTAAGACATTTCTCTGCTACCAATAGAACTAGAAACAACTCATTGTTGCCTCTGTTTGAAAATTTAAAGTAAAAGATTATAAGTCAAAAACGAATTGAAGTAACAAAAAAATTAATAGTTACATAAGGAAATAGTACGGTAAAGAAAAGAAATAATGTTTGCTTTGCCTCTAGATGCATATCTCATAGGTCTAGAATCTAGACAAGATAAATGTATTTGATTAAATAAAGTTCACTTTGTCCTCCAGTAGATTCTAAATCACAATACTAAATATTAGAAAGTTGATACATGGTTAATTGTGTGAGGCAGTATGAGTATGAGATATTTTAAAGATTTCTAGATAATCACCAAAATGGGAGAACTGTCATTTCAACAGTATTTATAGAAGTGAAAGTAGAGAATTACTAGTGGAAATGTTTGTAGACAATCCTTATTTGGCTATCCATTCAACCAATTAATGATGATAAATTAAGGAATTCCTAATATGTCAATATACTTGCATAGAAAAGTAAATTAATATGAATTACAACATTTATACCTTGGATGTTAATCTCTGCTCTAGTTGGTCATGCACAAAAAAATTGAAGATGACATTATCCTCACAATGAACATAACAAGTTTCCATTTCAATGATTTCCTTGTAGCGATGCAGCTCCCTATTTACAAGCCCAAGGAACTCTACATATTCTCTACTAACTTACTGCATTTAACAAGTTGAAAGTAAATACAACTTCTAAATTTATCCAAAAGAATGAACAAGGGAGCTTAAAGTATCTAATTCTTACAGATACAGAAGCTCAAAACAGCCAATGCACGACTTAGTTCCCATAACTGCTCTTGCTCTCGCTGGCTCTTGTGCTTCTCTTGCGATTGGAACAATCATTTCTCTCAATGCCACATTCTCCTCACTGCCCTTAAATTCCTTCATTCTTGCTTATTCTTCTTCTCTCTCTTCCCCTGCATTAAATAATGTCTAATCAATCGAGTAAACAAAGAAACATACAAGGGGCTACAGATTTCATTGGCTTAGACCTAAACTTAGTTGTAGTCTGCGGCAGCCAGACATAACTGATTGATCATTACTCCATATTTATTTTGTGATACATGTAAGAAAGAAGAAAGCAGTGCACAAAACTATCTCATTTGGAAGAGAAGCACATTGTTTTCACAACCCATAAAATTTATTAGATAGTGCAGAAGAATAGCAAGTATTACCTTCATAAGTTCTACTTGCATCTCAAGGTACTCCAATTTCCTCCTCCTTTCTGATACAAAATCCTCTAATGGCAATGCAGTAACTCCAACAGCTCCCACAACTTCATCTGAAGTGAAGATTCCTGAATACATACAGTAAAAATTCCTGCCATTGCAACATTTGTAAAGTCCAAGTCATTTATAGAAAACTTTCAAAATGCGCAGCACTTTAACCCTACAAGCTTTGTATCTTTGACAAATCTTGGAAAGAGAATGAGAAAAAAGCTACTTTTACCTCAAAATTACTTCTTCAAGTAAAATCCCCCACCATTCACATTGCTCTGAATAAGATATCAATAATTTCTGGTTATTATTATGAAAGTATACAAATTTATGATAGAATCATGCGCTGAATTTTCTCTTCCCAAAACTTCATTAAATCTAGAAAATTTATCCAATTTTTTTACAAAATTCAAATACTAACGCCATACCAAAATACAAAACTAGGAATTAGCATGTGAAAGAGAACTAACATCAAATATCTGCTACAAATTTTTCCTCCAATTTCAAAACAATACGAGCAAAATCAACAAAAATACCGATATTAACTAAATAGAGGGTTTAAAAAGAACACTACCAATAAAACAAACAGAACCCTCGTATCAAAATCAAGTTACGAACCAAAAAAAAAAAACTTTGAGTAGAGAGATTCGGATTTTACCGGGAAAGTACTTTCCGACGATGCGAAAAATCCGATTGCCGGACTTGTCGAGACCTTGGATACGAAAGAACTGCAAAAGTTCGAGGTCGGAGAAATCCTCGTCGATTGACTAATAGCAGAGCAATACCAGCCACGATCGGAAGAGAGTGAAAGAGACTCCTCGTCGCTGAGGCGATCGGTGAACACAACAACTGTCCAGACGGAGAGGCAGAGTGACGCGACCCTGGAAAGTTGTCTTCGTGAGGCAGAGACTTCGGTGAGGGCGGAGAGACTTCGGTGAGGGCGGAGAGACTTCGTGAGGGCGGAGGCAGAGATGAGTTGAGGGCGGTGAGGGCGGAGAGACTTCGGTGAGGGCGGAGAGACTTCGTGAGTGAGAGATTGAGGCTGAGAGAAAGGCTTGAGAAAATCTGAGAGAAAGGGAATTTTGGCTAAATTCATTTTGCCGCCGTGGATTTTAGTCATATGGCGCCAAAATTTTTAATCCTCATATTCATCAGTTCCGTGTTAATTTTAATCCCCCATTAATAATAGCATTTTTTAAAATATGCTATTCTTTAATGTAATATATACTCAATATTGTTGTAGTGAGTCCATAAAATATATGCATAACAACTTCAATTTATTTATATATTTCATAAAGCAATGTCTACTACATATTCTTTTAAGGCACAATTCCCAACAGGACATTCTTTCAGAGAGGTTTGGTTTGCTTAAGACTTGTTTCAACGGATAACCAGTGTATACTACGATGGTATGTCCTTCGAAGTATTGTTGTAGCTTCTTTTTTGGTGTAACAAGTGCGAGTACCAGATTCTCCATTATGTTGTAATGTGTTTCAGTATCTAACAACATTTTACTACAGTAGAACACTGGCCTTTGTTGGCCTTCTTCTTCCTTGAAGAACACAGAACTCACGACAAAGTTAGAAATGGACAAGTATAAGAAGATATCTTCATTGGGGACAGGAGAACTCAATATGGGCGGAGTACTTAGGTAGACTTTCAGTTCCTCGAAAGCTTTATTTTTCTCTGCTCCCCATGTTGTGTTGGCGGATTTCTTAATACATTGAAAGAAGGGTTGGCAGCGGTCTGACATACAGGATATAAACCTACCCAAGGCTACCACTTTTCCTGTTATAGTTTGGATATCACGAATAGTTCTTGGTTCTTTGACTTCTGATAGTGAGGCAATCTGAGTTGGATTGGCTTCGATGCCTCTCTTACTGACTACATACCCTAAGAATTTCCCTGAAGATACTCCGAAAATGCATTTGGCTGGGTTCAGTTTCATCTGATACGTATCAAGTATGTTGAAGCACTCTTTCAAGTCTTCCACGTGTGTGATACCTTGCCGAGATTTAAATACCATGTCATCAATATAGACTTCTGTGTTTTTTCTGAGTAGTGTAGAAAAGAGCTTGTGCATCAGCCTCTGATATGTTGCTCCTATATTCTTTAGACCAAAAGGCATGACTTTGTAGCAGTATAAACCACGTTTTGTCATGAATGCGGTGTGGATCCGATCCTTTGTCTTCATCAGGATCTGATTATATCATGAGTAGGCATCAAGGAAGCTTATTCTTTCATAACCCTCCGTAGCATCTATCATCTAATCAATTTTTGGGAGCAGTTAGCTATCTTTGGAGCATGCTTTATTCAAGTTGGTATAGTCAATACATACTCGTTTCTTCCCATTCTTTTTAGAACCACCATAGGCTTCGCTAGCCAACTGGGGTGCATGCGTTCCTCGATTGCACCTATACTCAATAACTGTTCCACTTCATCTTGCATCGCTTGGTTGACTTCGGGAGTGAACCTTCTCTGCCTCTGCTTGAGAGTTGGGAGTCTTTTGATATATTGAGGCTATGACACATGACTTCTGGGTTGATATCGGGCATGTCATGTAGGGACTAAGCAAAAGTCCCAACTCTGGTCTTGAGAAATTTGATCAGATCTTGCTTCTCAGGATCTGGCAACCGGGCAGTTACCAGCAATTGTTTAGATGGGTCGTTCGAGATTATGTAAATCTCTTTCAAATCATCGATAGTTGATTGTGGTTTCTCGTGTTCTTCCTCATTTTGTGCACTTTTGAGATATGATGGTAATTTTCTCGCTAATTGATATTTGGTGTGAACGTCGTCAGAGGCTGGTGCGTCCACCTTGTTTATTTCTTTCAGGGTTAAGTAGCATCTCTTTGCCTGCCTTTAGCATCCCTTTATGCGATGGTATATCTTCCATCAAGATATTGACATCGCATAACTTGGTGTAAAGTGGAGACAACGCCTTGCATTCTGTGGATCTGATTTCGCCCCATGATTGCGTTGTAGCTTGTGATGAAATCTATTATCAGGAAGTCCACTTCTAAACTGCGTTCTGTGGCGACAACATTTAGTCTGATAGCTCCCTTCGGGTAAAATCTTTGGCTATTGAACCCTAAGATTGGTGCGACAGAGGGTCTGATTAGGCTTTCTTCAAGACCCATCTTCTGGAAGGCTTCCCAGAAGATGATGCCAACGCCGCTGTCCCCATCAACTAAAACTCTCCTTAATTGACAGCGATCCACTTGGAGGTTGATGATTAATGGGTCGTCGTGGGGTAATCTTAGTGGATCGCGACTGTTTTTTAGTCTCTTCCCCTTCGAAGGTTCTGATTCAAGCCTTTTTATTTTATCCTCCCCTTTAGACGGGGGAGAAGGGTTGTTTGGTGGTGGTTTGGAGATGAGAGTGGTCTTCTTCTGGGTGTGCTCGCGATACTCCAAAATTCGGAAGACACCTTCGGCACGGACCTATATTTCTGTCATGTCATAAGGTGGGGTCATAGTGAGATTTTCGTATAAGAGAGATGCACTTGCAAACTTTTAACAAAGAGGTTGGCTGCAGTCATTGGCTCTACATCGTGAATTTGGTGTACCAGATCGATAAAACGTTGCAGATACAGCTTCAGATGTTTATTTTCCCCTTGCTTAACTCGATAGAGGTCTGCCATAGTTCTTGGAGCCTCACGATTAGCATTGTATTGTTGTAGAAAGGCTCTGCGGAGGTTGCGGAAGCTATTGACAGAGCCAGGCTTAAGCTGTCTGAACCACAACAAAGCAAGCTCGAAAAAGGTTGTGAAGAACACTTTGTAGTGTATAGCTTCGTTATTTACCTCCAAGGCCATTTTCTGCCGAAATTGAAACAAGTGACTAAGTGTGTAACGCCCTACTACCTTAGAGTCGTTACTAAGTGGGTTTAAAATGTGCAATCAACTCGCTAAACGAGGTTTTTAGAGCAAAAGTGTGATTAAATAGAAGTCTAGGCTGTAATTTTAAAAAGGTACTCTATTTCATTAAAAGTTCAAGAGTTTAACATTCAGGATCCCAGAACTCGGTTTATAAAATATTTATAACTCAAAACAAGTTTATAAGTAATTAACCATCAAAACTAGGGTTTGTACAGCCATTTCTCAAAAATATCCCCAACCAATGTAGTCGGGCAGGCCAAACATGTACGTGCCGTCCCCACGCTCTCCGTACTCATGGCTGGTTGACTTTCTCTTTGCCCTTACCTGCAACACAGAGCACCCGTGAACCGAAGCCCATCAAGAAAACTCATACAACACATAACATATGCATATCATGTAACCACTATAACAGATTACTCATATCTAATAAGACAATCCATAAGATTTAAACACATACTCGGCCATGCCGTCCCAGAAGCGTTACCAAAGCCTGGGATCTCTATCTACACCGTAAGGATATCCCATGTATCCATTGGGGTCTCACCCTAACCACAAGCACTCCATGTGCTAAGTGGTATTCCCAGCCCCACTGTCGTTCTCGGCCTTCGCCGTTCTCGGCCCTTCGCCGTTCCCGGCCCTTCGTCGTTCCCCCCCTGCTATTACCACATTTAGCATTCCCAAATAACAATCAAGTATAAATTCATTCAATTTTAGCTACACCTTAGCAACAATACAATCTAGGGCCGCGCCCTGCAACAATACTATGGGCTCGAGCCCTGCTCTACGGGTGCTTCAGTTTTCTTACCTATATCCTGAGCTTTCCGATGCACCAAGGCCGCGAGCACGGTCCTCTAACCCGAGCCTCTCCAGAGACCTAGTCACAACACATATAAAACATCCTTTAATACTAACCAATCCAAAACCACTTCCCGGGACCAATCCCACACTCTCGGAATCCCCAAATTCCTAAAACAATTCATCGGAAACATCCCCAGGAGCAAAAGCTCAAAATTGCAAAATCCCATATTCTGAAACTAGCCTAGTGCCACGGTGCTGCCCTAGAGGGCCGTGATGCCCAGCAAGTCAGAAAGCCTTCCCCTGTCCTGAAGCAGCCTCGCGCCGCGGCGCCCAAGAACAGGGCCGCAACGCTCCTTTGCGAACCCAGAAATCTGGGTTTTCCTCTGCATTTTCCCCGAGCCAAAACACTCCCAAACCAACCCAAACACATACCTAAACCCCAAAATCAATTTAAAACTCCAAATAAACCTTTTAACAACCTATAAACATCATAAACCAGCTCAATCATAAAAATCACACCCAAAATCCACCCTTTGGTTTCAAATCTCAGAAACTCAAACCAAGACTTAAAAAAAACTTAACCCATGCTTCAATATTCTCAGACCACACCAAAAATGAAAATTCAAAGGTGACAAGAGCTCTTACCTCGATCAATAACTCAGCTTGAGCTTCCTCCAATCCCAGCTTTAGACCAACTCCTCTTGATTATCAAGCTGAATTCTCATAAAAACCAGCCATAACTATCCTTAAATTTCCATTCTTACTTTATAAAATCAAGCTTAAAACTCAGTAAAACAGGAGCAATTCTTACTTCAGAACAAATCTTGATTCTTGTTTGGCTTCAATTACTTCAAACCACCTTAATTCCTCTCCCAAATCTCAGAATTCCCAACTCCCTTCCTTTCTTCCTTTTCTTCTCTTTTCCTCTAGGTTTCTCCCAATTTCAACATAAACAAAGCTTATGACTAAGTGTAATACGTATTCCCTTTTTCCTTCATCTAAAGTAATCTAAATCCCTGCCAAATTACTATCCTATCCTCCCATAGTTATCCTCTCCTAACTAAACCTCAAGGGCACTCTTGTCCTTTCACTTATATTACAATTCTACCATTTTCCATCTAAGCTTGTTACTCTCAGCGGTTACTAATGGTTACTCAGGTTGCCCAATCACCAATAACCATTAACCACAAATTCACAATTCAACAAATGAAATTCCCAAAGTACCCCTAGGCTCCTCCCGAGCCGGGTATAAAATCTTATTGTGACTTTTGAGTTACCTAGCTCTTTAGGACCGTCTCGGCACGTGCATCACATTAGTAACACCTACCTCACGTGGTACAAACCACATAATACCATTAACACATTTATGCCCTCAGCGGGCTAAGATTACCAATTTACCCCTAACATACAAACGGGGTCCACATGCATATTTATACCACCTAAACATGCATTCTAATCACATATTCATTCAAATTCATATATAAACATGTTAACTCATTTATTGCCCTCCAGGAACGCTAATCAAGGTCCTAAACCTTATTATCAGATTGGGGTGTTACAAAGTGGATCCCCCTTCCCGTTGAAAGCTGGTAGAGGAGGGATCACGAAGTCTCTTGGCTTTGGCTCATTCTGGATCCATTCAGCAAAGGGTGATCTTTCAGTAGTTCTTGACACTAATTCAGCGAAGTTAGAACAATGCGTAGGTCGACCCTTGGAGAATTTTTGCATTACTGTTTGGAACATTTCCTCTTTACAAGCGGAGGGGGTGGGATCTCCAGTGGCCACATCGTGCACGACCCGCGTATGATTTTGCTGACAACGGCGCTCTGCGGCAGCTCAATTCATTCATGATGGCTCGGTGTTGGCGTCTACATGTGCTTCATACAGTTCGGCTCGTCGCTCGACGACCTTCCGTTGTTGACGTGCCGGAGGCGATGACATTGGGGCCTGAGATATCTCTCTGATTCGAGGAGTGTCGTCTTCAGATGGGTCAATATGGACTACTGGAGTCTTTGATCCATTAGGGTTGGATTTTTCCTTGTCCTGAGTCTTGCGTAGGCCTTCATTTGCTCTCTGTAATTTAGAAATTTCGGCCTCCATTTTTGCTTGGGCAACAGTCAGCGTTCTGATGGCCTCATCAGACTTCTGTTGGCTGTCTTCCAGTAATCGACACAGTTTGTCGAGTTGCTCACCAAAATCTATCGTGGGGGTGACAAGAACGACTGTGCTCGACGCTCCGTTAGTCTTTGGTGGCATGGCTTTCACATTCGAATGAATCTTGATTTTGCAAAACTTTCTTGATTCAATGAATTCCCACAGACGGCGCCAAATTATTGATGCAACAATTTCGTTCTTTCTATTTTGGAAGGTACTTGGTATCAAACGATGATTCTCGAATCTCTTTCTGGCAGTGTAGATGGCTCAGGTGATCGTCGAATCGTCTATGTGTACCTGCAAGAAAGACACTCCGATGCTTAAGTCAGTATCTATCCTTTTTTTTTCTTGTAGTGTCTTGGAATTTTACTTAGCTAGATAGTAGTAGTAGTAGTAGTAGTAGTAGTAGTAGTATAGTAATAGCTTGTAGTATGTTAGTTTTAGTGGATATTGGTTCAAGCTGAGATTTAGTTGGAAACTCATAGAAATAGTTATGGATTTTATAAGTTTAACCTATAGTTTAGAAATATTAATTATAACATAAGGTTTGATTAATATAGCTGGTCCTAGAAATATTATTTATTATAATCCAAGGTTTAGATAGAACTAATAAGAACGTGACACTTGTCACAAGCATGTTTATTAAGGATTTAAGCATTTTTGGATGAATAATTTAATAAAGGATAAATCTAGAAGCTCTGAAACCTTCTAGCAGTTGTTAGGATCACCTTTTACTCAGTCAAAGCTGTTTAAACAAATTCAGAATGTGCTGAAAGAGTGCAAAAATGTGTTTGATATATCAACGTATGCCGATATATCGCAGCTATAGGGGCTAAAATATCGCCTATAGGAGATACGAAAAACACATCGACTTCACACGAACGAAAGCACAGGACATAGTTAGGGGCGATATATCGCCTAGGGTAGGCAATATATCGGCTCCTGAAGCCATTTTTGAAACTTTGTGGATTTAAATTAGAAACAGCCCCAACCACTTAGACATGCTCTTGAATGGTTTTTACCGAGTTCTGGGCATCTATTGAAATGAAAATTCAAATATTTTCAATTATAATTCATTTATTCATTTTAAAAGGGGTTAGTTTCACTCTTTGAACTCTATAAATAGGACCTAGTGCTCAGCCATTTCACTCATCATTCAAGCATTCTTTAGAGCCTCCAAGCTGCTAAGATTACTCTAGAGAGAAAACACTTGGGTTTTGGGTTAAAATATTTTCCAATCTAAGCTTTATTAAACACTTGGGAAGTAAGATATAGTGACTTTTCGCGGTGTAGATCAGTGTTCTAGATCATCCAATGTATTCTTATCCTCAGGTTTAATCCATCATAGTTCTTTTATTTCCTTCCACTTTCTTTCAGATCCTACCTTATTGTTATGGCTTTTTGGTTAGGTGTTTAAGTTTCTTGAAACTTAAGGTTTTTGATAAGTTTTTACTTTGATGGTTTATCTCTCTTTTTCATCTCATTTTCTTTAGAAACTCATGGTTTTTACTATTGGTTTTAGGAGTGTTCAATCCCGTTCTTGTCTCCAATATCCTGGTTTTGGTAAGGAAAATAGGTTAGAATATATGTGTTATGTTATGTTTATATGCTATGATATGTTATGTATATATGTATGAATATATTTTTAGTCGCTTGGGGCTTATAGTTGCTTAGATAGCAAAAACCTCAAGATTTTTATGATTATCGTGGTTTAGAGTTATGATTTACCCTACCTCGATTAGTAGACTGAAGACCTAGCTAGATGGGTTATCATATACTACGTTGTGATCTAACCTACCTCGATTAGTAGACTAAGGACCTAGATTGTTTTATCACATGCTACGATAATGAGTTAATAGCCACTAATATTGTAGTCCTATATGATATACGTTTTTACGTCTTATGTTTTATAGTATATGTTTTATGATATAGTCTTATGATTTATGATATTTTTTTTTACTAGATTTTCCTTGCTGGGCATTAGACTTATTCCTTTTATTTTAGATGGTATAGGAAAATGAACTTGGAATGCGGGACAGATTCGTGGCAACTTGACATGTGTATTGGAGATGGATGGATTGAATGGACTGTGGGAAGATCGAGGATGACATTGTTTAAAGTCTTTAATTTATGTTTTATGTATTTCCGCACTTAGTATTTATACGATTGATTAAAGTTTATGTTTTTATGTTTTATGTACTAAACAATGGGTACCTATACCTTATTTTGTATTTCGTACCGTATTTTGGATTTTTAATAAAGTTATAATATTTTATGTGTGTATGTATTCCAAAATAGTAGTTATGTTTAGTAGTTTTTAATAGTTTGAGGTCTAGAATTAGTCGGGGCATTACATTTCTCTAGCCAAGTGATATTTATAGGACAAAATACTAAGGAGTTAGTTGTTCAATGTACTTCATGATTGGTTACTAGAACAACTGAATTTCCCGCCAGAATGTCTATTGGCCCACCCGATTTGCAGAGGACAAAGGCGAAGCTTGCCTCAGATCTGTGACTTCTGACCGCGTCTCTTCTGTTCGGACCTAAACGCTCTGTTTCACTTGTTTCAAAAACTAAAAAAAAAATATTTTGGCCGAATATTTTGAGCCCAACAGTATATATGTGTCTCCCGTCTCTAGGCCTCATCGTGTGGAAGTTGATAGATTTTTGAAAGAAAAAATAGGGTTTGACAAAAAACAAATATTTTTTGGCTTATTTGCAGCAAAAAACCTCAACCTTCCTTTTTTGAGTCCTTAACCTTCATATTTTTGCCTATAACTCCCCAGTCTCAGTTAATATACACTTGCACCTGTTAGAATTTGCACTTATTTAGTTAGTTTTGCCGTGAAATAGTCACATGTTTCTCACATGACTTATAATCCATGACACGTACATCCAATTCCAAAAATATAAAAAACAAATAGTAAAGAAAATGAAGCATATCGCTTGAAGAGTTTGAACTACATGTGCCGAAAGTTTTCAAGCTCTTGGGCACCATTCCCAGTGAAAAGGGGAGCACTAGACAAGGTGATGGACTGATGGTGGTAATCGTGGCAGTGGCGACTTCACAGAGCTCTTGCATGTATCTCTGCTCAAGTGGAGAGGCCTTGTTCAGTGGGGTCTTTCTCACAATGCCATGACTGACTACCTCTTTCTTCTTCAATCTTTAATGCACGACTGTTCCATCCAAAGGTATTCATATATAAATCTATGTTTCTTCTTGCACAATTAGTAGACAGACTTGTTTCTTGCATCTAAAGGTATTAATATATTATATTATATTATATTATATTACAACTGAGTTGACCAAAAAAATAATGTACAGATAAAAATGTATAGTACTATATATTGACCAAAAAGAAACAAACTAGTTTGTAAACATAAATAATAATATATGATTATTATTAGAACAATAATGACATTGATTTGTGTGTGTATATACAAATAAGCAGGCATTTATGGAGACATGTGTAGTAGCATGCAAAGAGTTGGCAGTATTCATATATATACTACTGGTTACACAATTTCTTGAGCATGTGATGTGCAGTCATTCAAATTTAGCAAAGTGAGAAACGCAGTCGTTGAGGGAATCACATCTTTTAGACAGCAAATGGTTCCATTTTTTCGTATATAAGAGCAGTAACTTCACTTTCCAAGATGTGAAAGTAACTACTCTAGGTGATGACTGCATTTTCAAAGTGCAAGAAACCAACATCAAAACCAGCGATGACTATTGCCATACTGCAAAACATATATATATATATATATATGTTGGTACTAATTTCTTACCATGCATCTTGATATTGGGTGATTTAATTTTTGACCAATCTATAGTTATTCATTTAAATATACATATATATATATTTAAAAATATTACAACGCCACGTCATCGACTCCCCCGCAAAACAGGTCTGTGCACTTGAGCAGAGACATGCAAGAGCTCTTTGAAGAAACCACCTTACCACCACTGCGCGATGTCGCCGCTGCCACGATTACCACCATCAGTCCATCACCTTATCTAGAGCTCCCCTCTCCAAGGAAAGCTACTGGGCATGGTACTCAAGAGCTCGGAAACTTCCATCACATGTAGCTCAAGCTCTTCAGGCGATATACTTCATTCTTTATTCTTTTCGTTTTTTTTTTTGGACGTATGGGTCATGCATTATAAGTTATGTGAGAAACATGTGACTATTTCACGACAAAACTAACTGAATAAGTACAAATTCTAACAACTGCAAGTATTAAGTGAGAATGAGGATTTAAATGCAAAAATATGAAGGTTAAGGACTCAAATGCCAAAGGTAAGGAACGTTGAGGTTTTTTGCTGGAAATAAGCCTTTTGTTTTTGTAAAGTAATTTTTCCAACCCACTCCACACATTCTGGTGACAATCTGTTTGGAAGACTACTATATATTTTGTTTGAGCTTTGTACTTATGTGAGAGAGGTGTGCCGTTCCCATATCATATTCGGGGGGAAAGCCCACAAGTCGGATAAAATTTTGCAACCGTAGAGTGACTAGGTCAAAGTCAACCCATACTCATTGTCAAATTAAACAATTAATATTGTAAAATTAGGATTGAAATACATATACAAATACTACATGACACGGCAATTATATTCTGCACAAAATACTCAAAATATCAAACATTTATATAAATATATATATATATATATATTTGGAAAAATTTCAGGTGCAAATCGTCTCTTCGGTGAGACCATTCCTATTTTCGGCATTATATGTCGCTGCATACAGTTATAGCAGTCAACTAACTAGGTTTTGAGAAATTTTAAATAATTTATAGCGTCGAAAATAATGTTCATATAATCAATTGCACGCATACTATTTTTTTTATTCAATTATACAATAAACTGTTTAAATTTTGTTTTTGGTACTGTAAATTATTCAAAAAATTTCAAAAATTGTTAGGATGCATGCTATAATTAACTACAATGTACAACACACTATATATATAATATCTTATAATTTTTCCATGTGCCAAAAACGGAATAGCCCCAACCAACGGTACAGTTTTTAGGGGTTGCATTGGAGGATTCTTCTATATTTTTTTCCCTAATAATAAATGAAATCTTGCAGTCTTGTGCTTTTACCGTCGTGTGAGTCATTTGTTGAGTGTACTTGACCCAACTTCATTTTAGGAATATTAGCTTATATGTGTATAAAGTTTACACAATTTTTAATATGATAGGTTATGAGATATAATAAATCTCATGATAAATAAATATGATTAGTTATTATTTTTTAAATGTGATCAGTTAATATAAAAAAATTAGTATAAATACTATATGCACATGTCATTACAATTTAAATAAATAAGATGATAAGTGTTAAATTTGTCAATTTTGAATTCATTATATTTCTATAATTATGCACTTAATTATTTATTTATATGTTTAATTAGTTTATTTTATATTTTTAGAAGTTCTAATACATTATGGGTAAAAATAATGAGTTTTGGATGTTTTACAAGCGATGGTTAAGCTCAGTATTACAAGTCTGAAAACCTCACACTCAATTTTGACATTGTTCAGGCCATTTTTGGGAATTTTTCCAAAAATACAAGTTGTATATGTTTTTCTTAACTTTCTATAGCATTTTAAATCATCCAATTCCAAATTATATTGAGAAAATTATGACTAAAATATCGTCGGTGGGTGTATAAGGATTTTTCGAAGAGATTTTGAGGTTTTTGACCTTTCTGAACGCTGCAGCACCTCAACGTTGTTGTGATTAATGAAAACAATATTTTTGAGTGCCCTAGTGCTCTATGGACAGCGTCCCAGCGCTACACCATCTCTTGGGGCCGAAATTCAAATTTAAATATGATTTTTGACCTAGTTTGAGGGGGACTATAAATAGAACATCATGGGAATGAGTTTGAGATTTCTTAGACACTTTTTAGAGGCTAGAAAATAGAAAATAGAGAGAATTCAAGAGAAAGTTTATTCTTCTTCATCTCTTTCTTTATTTTACTTTATAAATTCTTGTGCTTATTGTTTAGTCATCTCTAGTTAGGTTTTTCTTAGTTTAAGGGTGATTTTAAAGCCCTAATCATGATTTTGAGTTTTTTAATAAATTTCATTGTTGTTCTATTCCTAATTTTCAAATTGGTTATATTATTTTGTGCTTAATTTCATAATTATTATTTTGATCTTATTTAGTAAATCTCCTAAATAGGATTTTGCTCTAGTCTAATATCATCTTAGGGTTTTGTTGACTCCTTTTTTCGTCAACCTATGAAAAAAAGAATGCTTGGATGTAAAATGAACAAATTAAAATTATTTGAAGTGGTTCGGGTGATTTCAGCTTATTGTACGTCCACTTGATTTGTATTAATAGGAAGGACTTATAAGTGCTCAAGTTTTTCTATGTGGCAAGTGTATGTGCATGCACCCAAGAAGTTTGATCCTTTACAAATGGAAATCCTTGTCCCTTTTATAGATGACTAAATGGTTATTGGTTTGTAGAATAATGCTCAATTACATTATACATGCTCATTTCCCCCTAATTTTGGGGTTTACAAGGGTTTTCCTGAAGTTTATCAGCTCTCAAACCTGTCTTCACATGCCAGCTAAGCTATCCATATAGACATCGACTTCGAGAGCTCCTTTGAGCGAGGAGCACATTTGGACATGCGTCAAGCCATCAGGTGATGCATGCACGGACTCCAAGAAAGATCACTCCTTTTCCCCTATATCTGTAGTGTTGGCTATATAGGATGGGACTGCAGACCCTATGTGTCGCCTCTACCATCATAGGTTATGAGTGCCTTTGTATGTAATTCCATGTGTCTTTGAAAGGATATGTTGAGGTTAATTCCTTTCTGGGAGTTGAGGTTCGAAACCCCTTCTTCAAGGGTATGTGCTGTTAGCCCACCATGGATGTTTGTCTCACTCTTTTGCCCTTCTTTCGAACCACATCATCCAGCAAGGTGGTTACACCCTTAATCGTTAGAGGGCACACATGTCATGTCTTAGAGGAAAATATGAACAACATGTTTATTTTCTCCTAATCGTTTAGAACCTTGAGTTATTTGTGCTGAATTGTAATCGAGATTAATGTCAAAGCTAGTTTTAATTATAGTGAAGAATATAAACTAGGTTAAATGAATTGTATGTTTATGAATTTATTGCTTAGGGATCAACCTATCTCCATGAAACTTAATACTTTCATTAAATTAAACTTTTGGAGTTCTTCTTTAGGTTGTTTAATGAATTAAATTAATTAAGAGTGTTTACTTTAATTAATTGTATTGGGAGATCGGGGTAATGACGGTTTCATGTTATCTACGGTTGGTAATTTGGTAGGAATTAGAATTTAGTGATGTTATGGATTGCTTGAATGATTGTTTAGTGGATGAGAATGAGTATTTAACTATTTATTATTGAATTCATTTTTAAGCTTTTCTTGTTTCTTTTAATTCTTAAATTTTAAAACTCATTTTCATTAACTTCTTAGTTCTTAAATAATAAATTGAATTAGTAGTCCTTATGGATCGACTCTCACTACCACTATAGTGAAGTAGTTGGTTTAGTTTAAAATTATTAATGATTAAATTTGGTACAGGTTATGACACACATAATAAGAATAAAGAATGGTAGTATTAGTGACATGTTAATAATCCATGATATGAAATTAGATATTTTTAAAAATGCAAGACTTTCTAAAAAAATTAGTTAAACATGAGAATTGTAGTAGCATAAAGCTATAAATGTATACATGCCAGATACAAAAAAGTTTATTAGAAAAATTATCAATTTATAGGAAAGTTGATTAGTTGTGACAATAATCACAAAGTATTCATATTAGTTATGCCAAAGGGAATTGGACCTAAAAATTTTAGAACGAGCATCATATGTTTTTACGATGCATGGATTGGCACATTACAATTTATAAATGTGTAGATATAAAAAAAACACAATAATACAATTTATAAATGTGTCCAAGTTTGTGTTGGAGAAAAATGGCAAGATAGTTTACACCAATTTCTATAAAAGTACCAAAATGTAGACTCAAAAATTTATCAATGAAGATTTACACTTAAAACTAGTATTGTCAAAATGCCAAAATGAAATAAAGAAAAATGGTGAGGGTGCTACCGAAGTTGTAGTGGTTCAGTCCCAAAAGGATGGCATGTGTCTATTGGCGAATGTATTTGACTTTGTGTTTTAGTTGTGATTTGGAATATTGAATTGTCTCAAATCCTCTATTATATTCCTCTAATTTATAGAGTGGTTGAAGCAATCAATCATTCTCAAATTAGGGATTTAGTCACTAAATTTGTTACAACAAATATTTTTATTCATATAACTATATATTTTACATCGGACTAGGGCTAATATTGATTATTGATAGATAAATAAGTATCGTTGTTATCAAATCTAATCAATGTCACAGTTGACTATAGGCCAAGTCGATCTTAATTCTCGGTGATAAGATCCTGCTAATTATATTATTTAAATCTTTTGACTTGTTCGTTACCAGCTTACCCTACGGTCTAGCCCATACTTACATCTTGGAGATTTAGTAGTGTAATTGAGTGAGAGTATTATTCATAGATATGAAATCTATAACTTCTGTATGAGAAGTGAAAAGATGATTTCTTTAATTGCTTTGTTCAAAAGGTTAAATGATTGAGATCTCATTTTTGTGATTAAATTCACAAAAATATCATTTATAAGGAAATTAGTGGGAGTTGAGAATAAAATACTGATGAAAGGAAAAACAGTAATTTGCACGCAGCTCGTTAGTAAGCCATCAATAGAGGATTAACTAAGTATAATGGTTATAACAATGGATAACGTATTTGTGGTATGAAAAATACGTTCTGTGAACTCAAGAGTTCAATTCCGAGTCTATAGTGGAGTCACGATGAATTAATAAGTTATGAGAAAATTTATTATCATAAAAAAACTCACGAGAACTTATTGTAGCTTGGGTTCATGGATCCATGGTCCCTGTGCTGTCTCTAGTAAAATTAGATCTAATTGTTTCAAATAAATGATTTAGTTATCAATTAGTGATATCGAGTTGACTAGGCCAACATAAATAAATAATGGTGAATTATTTATTGATATTAGGTGAGGATTAGAAATAAGAGAAAGGTCGAAGATTTAATTGAAAATATTCAAAAGAGAGTTTTGCAGACAATTGGGCACTTTTATTGATATTAATATGTTAGTATTAATGTTAGTAAAATAAATTAAATTAAGGTTCAAATGTTAGAAACATATTTTCTGAGTGCCGATTTATGGTCTCGGTAGATTTAAAAAATTTGTATATAAAATAATTTTATATAAACGATCATATGGTTTATATATATTAATCTAACAGAAAAAGATTTACCTCTTGAAGCCTATCAACTGTCATTGCTATCTTCTTATACAATAAATGATCATCCTATCCAAGCACGCAAGACTCACACCAAAGTCTTCCAGATCGTAATCTCAGCACAACAGAACGTGTGTGGACACGTAGAGACTCAATAGGGCAATCTAGGACTCCATTGACATTCTCAAAACATGAGATTAATGGAGTTTAGGTAAAGAGAAGGATTGAAAAAATTTCTTTTCTCTCTTTATTTTTCTCTCTAAGAAAACTCTCTTTTAGTCAAAAACTGAATATCATGATCAGTATCTTGTGTCATTGAGAGAAATATAATAATAATATATTTATATTAGTCACTAAAATAAGATAGAAAAAATACCATAGTGCCCCTGGCACCTAGTCTGCGCCAATCACATTCCAGGGACAATGACTGCTGTGTAGATTTTGTATAGTTACAAGACATATTTTTCTAATTTAGTTCGTTTAATTAATTCAATTAAAATATATATTATTTATCCATATATTCAAAACATATTTAATTGAATTTAAATTGATTCAAAATCAATCTAACAACCCAGATAAGTTATCTTATTTATTTTAAATCTGTTATCTAAATTTAAATTTTAAATTAATTTCTCAAACTAATTTAAAATAAGATGACATAATTAATTCAAAACTAATTATTCTATTTAATAAATTAATGAAATTACAATTAATTAAATAATAAATACATTTTTCATAATTATCTCATAATTACATATTTTCCTAGAAACTAATTTTCTTTGACATATATACTCATACTTGTTCTATTTCTACTCTTACCATGTACAGTGTTTATAGAGCTGATCCGGGGACCTATAGACCTATAGTTCCAAGATCCAATAAATTTATTTTATTAATTAAAGTCTTTAATATGATAATCTTACTTATTAATCCTAATATTATTCTACTAAAAATATGAGATTGCACTGTTGGAGTTATAGACATTTCATTTAGTGAGTACTTTGTTAAGTGTCCATTGATATAATCATTTCATGAAATTCATTCCTCCAATAATTGGTTTATAATTAGTGCTAGGTTTTTTTTTTTAATAAAGATGGAAATACTTCATAAACTAGAACAATATTTCAACAATACATCCAACAGTTCAGAGGGAGCATCACCCTTCGTATAACTACAATCAAGAGTAAAACAGGAAGCTCTACCTAAATAGTGAGCTGCTTGATTTGCAAACCGTTTAATTAAAAATAGAGAAACATCTCTCAAACTAGACAACAAAACCTTACAATTAGTAACAATAAGACCAAAATACGAGACCATCTTAATCGAACTTCTAATAGCCTGTACTACAACAAGGCAATTTGTCTCCACTATAAGGTTATGAAAATTGTGATCCTTGAGCCACCACAGAGCCTCCTTAATACCAATAGCCTCTGACACTTCTGGTTGCACTCTGCCCTGAAAACCACACACCCTTGCTGCAGTGAGTTGCCCGTAAAAATATTTAGCTAGCCAACCAACTCCATATCTACTGTGATCCTCAAACATGGATGCATCGACGTTGATCTTGATTTCATTAACACCTGGTTTAATCCAAAAATCATAGACATCGCCATTAATGTGAGAAGCCAAGTCCAAATATCAGCTTCTCTCCTGAGTCAACTTCCATTGATCAAGACAAACTTTCGCCATAACAACCATTGCCTCCACTGACCTTCCTTTATGTTGCCATACCAACTCATTGCGAACCTTCCCAATTGCCCAACACAGCATCACTACCAGCTCCAAATATTCCTTATTCTTACTCTCAAAGTCTCCCTTCAGCCAACAAACAAAAGAACCATCAGTATCTCCAACACCTACCATAGCAACTTTAAGCCAACAAGCCTACACAAAAGAACATGTGACGAAGCTATGAATGATAGTTTCTACTGCCTGAGCACATTGAGGGAATTGTGATGAGACCTGAACATGTTTAGTATGAAACGACATATTAGTAAGGAGACAACCAATCGACGCCCTCCAAAAAAAATTCTTCGCCTTTGGAGGAATTTTTAAATTCCACAACTTCCTCCAATAAACATAATTATCCTTCATATGCACACTCTTCTTCATTTTTTGTTGCACCCTATAGGCACTCTTGACTTTGTAACAGCATGAGCTTTCCTCCTTCCAAAACCAATAATCTGTTACTACTACTCAATGTGATGTTCAAGACATGCTCCTTATCTCTCTCATTGAAAAATCATGTATAACATCCACATCACACTCTCTCCTTCCTACCACCATCAAATCACTCACCTTTTTCCCCACAAGCCCCAAATGTTGAGATAAATGGGTTCTGGTCATCTGGCAGCCAAGCGTCCTTCAAAATATCAACAACCTCACCCAACCATATAATCCTTCTAGCACTAGACTGAATTAAAGGTTAGGCTTCCCAAATGCTCCTAAAAACGAAACTTGGATTACTACCAATGCGAACATTGAGATAAGACCCAGTAGGATAATAGCGAGCTTTGAATAGCCTCGCAACGAGTGTCTCTTGTTGAGTCATCAACCGCCATCCCTGTTTCCCAAGCAAGGCAATATTGAACTTCCTCAGATTTCTAAACCCCAGTCATCCACCTGCCTTATTAGTGCTCATCTTCTTCCAGCTCATCCATTGAATGCCTTTCCTTTGACTTGATGATCACTACCAAAATTGGGACATTGATCTGTCCAAATCTTTGCAAAGCTCCAATGGTAAAAGAAACACACTCATAGCATAGTTTGGCAAATATTGGTCAATTGTCTTCAAAAGCACCCCTTTCCTAGCTCTAGACAGCAACCTCCCATAACATCCCTAAACTCTTTTTCGTATTCTATCCTTGAGATAGCCAAGAATGATTGTTTTTGTTATGATTGGTTAAATACAAATGACAAGTGTTAAAATACAAGCATGGTATAAACACTTAGTAGAATTCACATAATGAAGATGTGAATTTGAGTTTCAATTGTAGGCACTTATAAAATGCAAATTTAGGTCCAAAGTGATACATAAGAGTATCTAAGGGTTCCCAAAAGGTTTGGTAGCATTTGGAGCATTTTTGGAACCTTTGGAAATGTCCAAAGTCAGAGAGGGTGGTGATACATCGCCTACTGTATTACGTGAAATATTGTAAATGCTCTAAATAAGTGTTTTTCAAGTCTAATTCTATTGGTTGGACATAATGACGGTACCTACTGTATATAAGGGACAAAAGCAGTGATTTGGAAGGCTTGAACACTCTCTCCAATCTCTCTCTACCCTCTCTCTCTAGATCCAAGAATCTCTAGTTTTCTCCAAGAACTCTCCAAGAAAGTGCTTGACTTAAAGAGTTGAAGGCTTGTTCAATCTCAATCCTTATTTCTTTAAGAGAAGGCCTCAAGCATCAATGTGGGTTGGGAAGTAGAGTATTAGGACAACATTCTAAAATGTGTATAAACCTTAGTTTGTGTTTGGTTTGCTCAAAGGATTTTTTCAAAGTGGTGAACTTGCCTGATAACTCTAGGATTTAGAGTTATTTTTATAATCTTTGAACTTGCTTTTCAAAAATAAAAAGAGTAATGAGTCCTTATCTCATGTAATTTTGTCAGTTTTAGTGTGTTATTCTAGGTAGTGAGTCTGGGTAAGAGTTAGGTTTGTATTGTAATATTTTTCAGTGTTTTTTATGTAAATTACTGTGTTGTGTTAATCAGGAAAGGAAGCTTACAAAATATGTAAAAGGGAACTGCTGGAAGCAAGGGGAAAAACGAATTCTGAAAAGGGCGTGTTGCTGCTTCAATGCTGTAGCATCACCACAGCAATTCAAGGAATCAGGCAGGTGACGTGGCTAGAAGACAGCTGGGCTTAATGAGTGAAATCAGCGTCTATGTGGCTAGAATTTTAATAACTTAAGTCAGCTGGGTGATGTGGCACTTGGAGGACAAAGTGGGAATTGACTTTCCTATTAGGGTAAAGGAAAATACCCTAAAAAGAGGGGTACCAGCCGAAATAGAGGGAGACCCATTATCATTGAAGTATTCTGCATATTTTTGCAGAGAGAAGTACAGAGAGAAGAAGAAAAAAAGAGAAGAAAAAAGTACCAAACAGAGGAGAAGAAGGCAGACGCTCTAAAGGGGGACTTGAGCTCATCACTCATCTTTCTCTCTAATCTTCACCTCTCATTTTGTATTAATTTCCTATCTAGTTTTTCTGCTCATACTCTATGGAACTTCTAAGTTCTAGTCATGTTTTTATAATTTCAGTTATGAACTAAGCTTTTGAGGATTTGGGTGGTTATGAACCCTTTGTATGAATTAATATTTTGAATGCATGGTTAAGGTTTTGATATCACTGTTCAATTGAATGTGCTGGAATGCTAATTGAATGTTAATTACTGGCCATATTTAGCATTTATTGAGCTGGATATAACTTGGAAAAGGGATATCCAGCTGAACCCATTCAATTGATGCAAGAACTACCTAGTTTTAGGTAATGTTGAGTAGTGGAATAGGAATATTTTGCTGCCTTGTATAACTGAAGATTTGGTGCTTGATGGATTGTTTATAGCCTGATTTAATGCAGGAATGTGTTGAGGGGGTTATAGATAATAGAGTGTAAGTTTTGGGAAAAACTTGCTGGGCATTTATGAAATCTGTTAACTGTGATATAATTGCTGAGCCATTGCTGTAACAACTGGAACGAAACAGAGGGGAATTAACCACCCAGATCTATTTTCTCACACCTGAAATTTACACAGAATTACTTCATTTGGTCTCTGATTTTTAGCTTAATTAAATTTGCTTATTTACATTTAATTCCAGAATTAATCACTCAATCTCTCTCTTGATTTGGTCACTGAATTGTAAACTGTTTTTGGTTGATATTTCATTTATTTAGTTTAAAAGTCCCTGTGGAGACGAACTTTGATACTCTATCACTGTATTACTTGTTGTCGATTGTGTATACTTGCGCATAGTTTAAATCGTTAGAAAATTCACAACATTGCCTAGGGTTTGAAGCTTCATCAAAGTTGAAGAACACCATTGTTCTACTTGGGTTTGCATGTTCTTTCTCAATCTTTTTTTAAGTCTCTCTCAATCCAAATTTTGTGTAGATTCTATTTCTTGTGGTGGTGTTATCTCACTCTCCCCCAACATTCTAGTACTCTATAATCTGAGATAGCATATCCTGGAAGAATCTAACTCTCTTTCAGCATTGAGATTCATAACTCAAGACTTTGTTAGATTAGACAGATTTGATGGGGCTAACTTTGTTCGTTGGCAAGATAATATTATGTTCTTGTTCACTACTTTGAGAGTTTTCTATGTCTTGGATAAAGTCCTAAAGGCCTTGGAAGAGCCCAAGGAAGATGATACACAAGAAGTTATCAAAGAATGGAAGAAATGGGAAGAAGATGAGTTGATTTGTAGGGGTCACGTCCTCAATGCCCTCTCGGATAGGCTCTATGATCTCTACACCAATACCAATACCGCCAAGGAGATTTGGGAGGCCTTGGAAAAGAAGTACAAAGCAAAAGAGGATGGTACTAAGAAATTCCTTATTACTCAATATATGGAATTTAAATTTTATGATGATAAACCCCTTCTCCCTCAAATTCATGAGAGGAAAATTATTGTGAATGAATTGTCTACTCTTAAAATTGTATTGCTAGAATAATTTCTTGTGGGTGCCATTATAGTCAAGTTACCTCCTTCATGGAGAGGCTATAGGAAAAAGATGCTCCATAGAAATAAAGAGATTTCTTTGGAGGAAATTCTCAAACACTTGAGAATTGAGGAGAAATCTTGCTCTAGAGATATAAATGAAGAGAATTCCAATGGAGAGACTTCTAAGGCCAATGTTGTGGCAAATTCTCCTAACAAGGGGAAAGGAAATGGCAAGAACAAGGGCAAGGGTCAAAAACCCTTGGGGCCCGAGAAGAATGAGGGACAATTTAAAAGTTCAAAGGGATCTTGCGTTGTGTGTGGCAAGAATGGCCACTTTGCGAGAGATTGTAGGTTCAAGAAGAGCCATAATAATGAGGCAAAAGTCAACTCAGCCTAAGAAGAACTAGTGGCAAAACTATGTGAGGTTAATGCTAAGGGTGTTCATAAAACCGCCCACACCGCACTGCAATTTACGATTTAGAATCATTCGCGGTGTGGTTGCGGTTTGTATTTTTGCCAAACCGCGTGGTGCAATGTGGTTTGCGATTTTAAATTTTATAAATGCATTTCAAACCACACCGCACCGCATCATTTTATATATTAACTTTTTTATATATTTTTTCTTTTTTACCACATTTAAAATTAATGCATAAATATTTATATAGTAAAATATACACAATATCTAGAAAAAAATATATAATATTTTATAGGATGTTAATACATATTATACTTCAATCTAAAGATATTCCTCATCAACTAAAATCTTTACTTCTATATTACTTTTTTTCTTTTTTATTAGTTTGTTATATTTTTATTGTTTTGCTAAAATTTATTAGTTTGTTGTACATTTAATTATTTTGTTAAATACTTTATGGTTATGAGATTTATTATGAATATTTATTAATTATAATGTTTAATTGTTAAATTATTTGGCGATAGGTATAAACCGCCCACACCACACCGCACTACACCACATTTTTGCAGTGTGGTTTTTGCAGTTTAAGGTCTATGAAGTGCGGATTGCGGTTGGGAAAATTTCTCAAACCGCATATGCGATGCAGTCTAAAAAATTAGAGAAAAATCGCACGACCCACACCATGAGCACCCCTAGTTAATGCCATTCATGGAAAGGTCAGTGGATGGTGGTATGATACTTGTGCCACCATTCATGTAACCTATGATAGATCTCTATTCAAGATCTTTGAATCTTCAAAGGAAGGGCATGAAATCCAAATATGTCATGAGAAAAGGTCCAAGGTTGAAGGAAAGAAAACTATTGACTTGTTCTTCACATCCGGCAAGAAGGTTCTACTCACCAATGTTTTGTATGTACCAGAAATGAGTAGAAACCTTGTGAGTGGCAATTTACTTGGAAAACCGGGAATCATGGTTGTGATTGATTCCGGCAAGCTTATTTTATCTAAAGACGATATTTTTGTGGGAAAGGGATTTGCTTGTGATGGCATGTTCAAACTTTGTACTTCTACTGACATTGTGAACAATAAAGTTTCTTCTTGTTGTTATATGCTTGACTCAAATTCTATTACTTTGTGGCATGTTAGACTTGCACATGTAGGATTTAGCACAGTTAAAAGGGCTGTCAAATGTGGATTAATTGATTGTGATAATGTAGAGCATGAAAATTTTGAATTATGTGTTAAATCTAAAATAGGTAAAGAAACATTTTCCTAGTGTTGAAAGAAACTCTAAGTTGTTAGATTTGATACATAGTGATTTATGTGAACTTAATGGAATGTTGACTAGAGGAGGAAGTAGATATTTTATTACATTCATTGATGATTGCTCTAGGTTCACATATGTATATTTGCTTAAAAATAAAGATGAAGCATTTGATGTGCATAAAGTGTATAAAGCGGAAGTTGAAAATCAACTTGAAAGGAAAATTGAAATACTTAGAAGTGATAGGGGTGGTGAATATTTTTAAAATGAATTTAACTTGTTTTGTGAAGAACATGGAATATTTTATGAATATACAGCCCCTTATACTCCACAACAAAATGGTATAGCGGAAAGAAAGAATAGAACATTTATTGAGATGATTAATGCTATGTTATTACACTCTAAATTGAATTTTAGTTTGTGGGGTGAAGCCTTACTATCCACTTGTCATATTTTGAATTGTATTCCCACGAAGAAAAAAAAATATATCTCCATGTGAGTTACGGAAAGGAAAGAAACCAAACATTGGTTATCTTAAAGTGTGGGGGTGTCTTGCTTATTGCAAGAGCACCGATCCAAAAAGGACCAAGTTATGTCCAAGAGTTATAAGATGTGCATTTTTTAGTTATGCCGAAAATAGCAAAGCTTATAGATTATTAGACTTGGAGTTTAATGTAATAATTGAATCTAAAGAGGTTGAGTTCTTTGAGAACATGTCATGTGATGACAACAAGTTAGAACCAACTCAAACTAGAGAGCCTCAAGAGGAGACTCCTAGAAGTTGGTGAGCAACCTCAATTGCCTAGAAGGAGCCAAAGGCTCAAAGATTTGGGATCAAATGAGAAGTGTTCTCCAATAGAGACACTATACCTTATTGAAGGTAATAATGAGGAAATTACTTGGAAACATCCAATAGTACTTCAAATAGAAGATGATCCCAAAATATTCAAGGAAGCAATGTCCTCTAGGGACTCCGACTTTTGGAAGGAGGCAATTAATGATGAAATGGATTCAATTATGTCAAACCACACTTGGGAATTGGTTGACCTTCCAAAGGGGTCCAAACCAATTGGGTGCAAATGAGTATTTAGAATGGATACCATATCGACGACACCATACAAACCTTCAAGGCTAGGCTAGTAGCCAAATGTTTCAAATAAAGATATGGAATAGATTACTTTGACATATATGCACCAGTAGCAAGAACTACTTCTATAAGGTTGTTGTTTGCCTTATCATCTATATACAAACTTTATGTTACCAAATGGATGTCAAAATGGCATTCCTAAATGGGGATTTCGAGGAGGAGGTCTATATGGAACAACTGGAAGGTTTTGTTCAAGGAAATGAACATAAAGTGTGTAGAATTGTCAAATCATTATATGGTTTGAAACAAGCTCCAAAATAATGGCATGAAAAGTTTAATAAAGTCATTGCTTCTAATGGATTTAGACACAACAATGCGGACAAATGCTTCTACTCTAAGACTTGTGGTGACTTTGTCATACTTGTATGCCTGTATGTAGATGATATGTTAATTTTGAGTAATGACATGAAAGGAATAATGGAAACAAAGAGGTTTCTATCTTCTAACATTAAAATGAAAGACCTTGGAGAGGTGGATACCATTCTAGGTATCAAAGTTAGAAGGAATAGTGGGGGTTTTGTGTTGAGTCAAACCCACTATATTGAGAAAGTACTCGAAAAATTCAGTCATCTTAAAATCAAAGAGGCACATACACCATTTGATTCAAACATGAAGCTTGAAAAGAATGAAGGAAGAGCGGTGGCTCAATTGGAATATGAAAGTTCAATAGGTAGCCTAATGTACACTGCTCATTCCATAAGAGCGGATATTACATATGTGGTTAGTAAACTTAGTAGGTTTACTAGCAATCCGAGTATCAAGCATTGGAAGAATACTTGGTTATATTAAGGGTACCATAGAGTATAGACTTCACTATACAAACTTTCCAAAGATACTTGAAGGATATTCCGATGCTAATTGGATATCAGGAATTGGAGATAATCTCTCCACCACCGGTTGGGTGTTTACTCTTGGAGGAGGTGCAATCTCATGGGGCTCCAAGAAGCAATGTGTATATCACAGTCAACCATGGAAGCAGAGTTTATAGCTTTAGCGAAAAACGGCAAAGAGATCGAGTGGATTAGGAATCTCATGATGGATATTCCTTTAACCACATATATGGTATCAACAATTTCAATACATTGTGATAGCCAATCCGCACTTGCTAGAGCATATAATAATGTGTATAATGGAAAGTCTAAACACATTAGTCTAAGACATGAATATGTGAGACAATTAATTCAAGGTGGAATCATATCAATCTCATATGTTAAAACAAGTGAGAACTTAGCGGATCCATTTACAAAACCTCTTGTGAGAAGGTTAGTAAGTTCTACATCAAAAGGGATGGGATTGAAACTTCTAGAAGAATAGATTCACCTATGATGGAAACCTAACTCTCAACTTGTACTAATCAATGGAAAGAGTTCAACGGATAAGAACAAGCCATTGATAAGTGAATAGTTTCAACACTAAAATTTATGATGAGTTCCATCTAAGATGGTTAGTGTTTGTTGCTACTGAGATATGGTTAAGCCTAGGGATTTTAATGAAGCTCAGTTGAGTGCAACAAGTATCTATAAATGTAGCAAAGATGTTGTAAGAACTTCACCTATGTGGAGTTAGAGGTGGTGCCGCCTCTTATGGGAGTTAGAGTTTCTCCCTAGAAAGTCTATGTAGATATGAGCACATGGCCATGATAGTGCTAAGCGAGAAAGTGGGAAAACAAAAGATGTGGTGGAGGTTTGTGAGGTATGGCCGGTGTTATCATATAGAATACTTAGTTCAAGTTTTAAGCCACTAATGATTTCAATAATACTTTGTGGTATTTTCACTAAGATAAAGTTCAAACCGAAAGGCACTTTATTTTATGCGCCAAAATTGTTTAAGCTAGAGAATGTGGCTTGTATTTAACTAAGTGGGGGGTTGTTATGATTGGTTAAATACAAATGATAAGTGAAAATACAAGCAAGGTATAAACACTTAGTAGAATTCACATAATGAAGATGTGAATTTGAGTTTCAATTGTAGACACTTATAAAATGCAAATTTGGGTCCAAAGTGATACATAAGAGTATCTAAGGGTTCCCAAAAAGTTTGGTGGCATTTGGAGAATTTTTGGAACCTTTGGAAGTGTCCAAAGTCAGAGAGGGTGGCGATACGTCGCCACCCAAGAGGCAAAACATCACCTGTTAGCTAGGGTTTCAAGAAACCCTAACAGGTGATGTCACCTGCATGCAGGTGACACATCGCCTGCTATATTACATGAAACTTAGTAGTACTTGCATGAATTTCCCTGCTATATTCTCATTAGCTTAATAGAAGAGATAGCTATCATCTGCAAAAAAACATATGAGAGATCATTGAAGCCTTTCTAGCAACTTGACAACCCCGAGTCCACCCTTTCCCTTCATAATGTCTAATCAACACAAACAACCCCTCAGCACATAAGATAAAGATATAACATGATAGTGGGTCTCCTTGTCTAATTCCTTTACTAGGAACAATAGGTCCCATCTCCCCTTGCTCATGAACCACCTTAGAAGACACCGATGTAACATACTGCATAACCAACTCCACCCAACACACGTGAAATCCTATACAAAGAAGCATAGCTCTCAAAAAATTCCATTCAATGCGATCATAGGCTTTACTTCATATCTAGCTCAACCGTCATGTATCTAGTTTTACCTGTACACTTCCTCTTCAGATAATGCATGACTTCAAAAGAAATCATAATGTTGTTAAAGATAAGCCTCCCTAGAATAAAAGTATTCTGAGATTTCGAGATAACCTGGTGAAGCACTTGTTTCATTCTATTATCCAACACATTTGAATCCACCTTGTACACCACATTACACAAAGAGATTGACCTGAGGTCTCCCATATTAATTGTGTTCTTCTTTTTTTGAATAAGCACTATATTAGTGTTATTTAGGCCTTCGAGGAAGATGCACATATTAAAGAAATTCTTCACTTCTTTCACCACATCCCTTCGTACAGTAGTCCAATACTTTTGATAGAAACCAGGAGTCATACCATCTGGGCCAAGAGATTTGTCAGGGTGCATTTGGAACAAAGCAACTCGCACTTCATCATATGTTATAGGCTGGAGTAACACCTCATTTTGTTCTTATGTAATTGAAGGTTGCACACTACCTGTAACATCTTCCTAATCAATATCTGATGTCGCAAAAAGCTCACTGAAATAATTTTTCATAGCATTTGCCAAGCTACTATCCCAATCCACCCAACTACCATCATTAGCCTTCACCTGCTGACAGGTTAAACATTTGGCCACATAGTCCACCATGTCTTTCTTCATCCTCGGCCACCAATACAAAGTCCTCAGATCTTGGTACATCTTCGTCGTACCCGGATGTAAGGAGTAGGGAGTGGTATGAGACTCATCTAGAATCTCTCGCCTAATACTAGAATCTATCGGAACGCAAATCCAACCTTTATACCGCAGTAAACCCACCTCTGAAATAGAAAAGTCTCTAGCCAATTCAAGTAAGACATCCTCCCTGTGTTTCCTCAACTGGGAATCCTCCTTCTACGCTTCCTTGATCCTCTCAAGGAGCGTGGACTGAATAGTGATATAGGCTAGTTGACCAACTACAAATTAAATTCCTACTCTGGTCATCTCTTCAGCTAACTTTTCTGATATCTGCCTCGAGCTGAATAACCGCCTTGGGCCCTTTTGACTCAATGCGTCGGCCACCACAATGGCCTTCCCTGGATGGTACAAAATATCACAGTCGTAGTCCTTCACCTACTCCAGCCAACGCCTTTGGCGCATATTCAGATCCTTCTAAGTAAAGAAATACTTTAAACTTTTATGGTGGGTGTATATTTCGCATTTCTCTCCATACAGATAGTGCCTCCATACCTTCAGTGTGAACACCACTGCTGCCAGTTCCATATCGTGAATGGGATGCCTCTGTTCATACTCCTTCAGCTGTCTAGACGCATAGGCTATCACATTTCCAGCTTGCATCAATACACATCCCAAACCCTTCCTCAAAGCATCATAGTAGACTACAAACTTTTCATTGTCTGATGGAAGACTCAGTACCGGAGCGGTGATCAGTCGTTGCTTTAACTCCTTGAAACTGTTCTCACATCTATCTGTCCAAACATACTTGGTCTTCTTACACGTTAGCTCAGTCAACGGTGTAGCTAATTTGGAAAATCCCTTAACAAAACGCCGATAGTACCCTGCTAATCCCAAGAAGCTCCACACCTCTGGTACACTAATTGGCCTTGGCCAATCTCTCACTCCCTCGATTTTGGTTGGGTCCACCAGAATCCCCTCCTTACTCACAAGGTGGCCCAGAAATATTACTTGGGGCAACCAAAACTCACATTTATTGAACTTAGCATATTGCCTATGCTCTCTTAGCCGCTGTAGTACCAAATTGAGATGTTGCTCATGCTCTGTCTTTGATTGGGAGTACACCAGCATATCATCGATGAATAAAATCACAAACTTATCCAGGTAATCTTTGAAGACCTTATTCATCAAGTCCATGAAGGTTGTTGGGGCGTTAGTTAATCTAAAGGACATGACCAGGAATTAATAATGTCCATACCTCATACAGAATGCAGTCTTTGGTATATCCTCCTCCCTAATCCTTAATTGATGGTAGCCGGACCGAAGGTCATTCTTAGAGAACACTGTCTTCCCTAATAGTTGGTCAAACAAGTTATCGATCCTGGGCAGTGGATACTTATTCTTAATGGTCAACTTATTCAGCTCTCTGTAGTCGATGAACATCGTTAAGGTCCCATCCTTCTTCTTGACGAACAACACTAGAGCACCCATGGAAAAAACTAGGTCTGATGAATCCTAGATCCAGTAACTCCTGCAACTGGATCTTCAGTTCCTTCAACTTTGCTGGAGCCATTCTATAAGGTGTCAGTAGCACACCAAATTTGCTAATAAGGTTTAGGGCCTTGATATGGTGCTAGGAGGGCAATAATTGATTTAATTACATTAATATGTGAATTTGATGATGATGTGATCATAAATGCATGTTTATGTGAATTAATTATGCATGTGGGCCCCATATGGCTTCTAGGGGCATAATTGTAATTTTAGCCCGTTGGGGGCATAAATGTAATACTTGTGAATATTGTGATCTTTACCACATGCGAGTGGTGATATATCTGTGATGCGCGATCTGAGACAGTCCTAGGGGGCGGTTTAGTTAGAATATCACAACGGGGTCAAATGCCTGGCTAGGGAGGAGCCTAGAGGTACTTTGGGGATATAATATGTGTTTGGGAATTATCGGGTAACGGGTAGTAGTTTGGTAATCATTTGTTTTTGTTGGGATTAAATGGTGATTTATAGGAATACCCGGGGACTTAACAGGAGTGAGTAAATGACTAAATTCCCCTTAGGGTTACTTGAGGATTTAAGATAAGCTTAGGGGAAAATTGGTCTTTTTAGCAAATGAGATATACACTTAGAAGCTTAGGAAATTGCTGGAATTCAGAAGAAGAAAAAGCATAAAAACTCTCTAGACTCTCTCTCCTTCAGTTCTCCTTTTTTTTCTTGGTGTTTGAAAGCTTTGAAATAGCTGGAAGATTTTGATTGAGTTCTTTGAGGATTAGGAAGCTTTAATCTCAGGGAACCAGTTCAAGAACTAACCTAAGTGTAGATGTTTTCAGCGAGGCTCGGGTTAGGGGACTGTGGTGCTCAGGAAGCTTGGGCCACAGGTAAGAGAACTATGTGTACCCGTAGAGTTATGTGGTGTATTGTACTGTGTGTATTGTTTATGGTTTGCTATGTCATATATGTGAATGTGACTGATCGGCAAGAGTCGAGATCGGCAAGAGTCGGGATTGGCAAGAGTCGGGAGCGGCAGAAGCTGGGAGAGGCAAGAGCCAGGATTGGCAAGGGGCCAAAAACGGTGTTGAATACGTGGAGTAAAATCCGTTAGGGTGAGACCCTCCTAGGATACTGGAGCCATCCTCTCGGTGTAGACCAAAAACCCAGGGCTCGGAGAAGCACTTGGGACGACATGGCTGCTATGTGTTTAGCTTGTTGGCTGCTTCGTTATATGCTGTTGTAACACTGAACTACTGTGATATAATACTGCTAAGATGTTATGCTATTGTGTTTATGTGTTAATATGTTGCTATGATGCTATGTTGATGTACCTATGTGCTACGATATTGCTATAATATGATGATGTTGTGCTACTGTGCCATTACGTATTCTAATAACAGTTTATAGGTGGTTTATTGCCTTGAATTAAGTGTTTATTTGTTGGGATAAATTATAGTATGTTGTGCTTTAAGGTTCTCTTGCTGGGCCTTGGCTCATGGGTGCTCTGTGGTGCAGGTAAGGGCAAGGAAAAGACCAATCAACCATGAGTTAGAGGGCATAGAGTGGTGCGTACATGTTTGGTTTATCTGGCCGCCACGGCTGGGGTATTTTGAGGAGCTATTCATGAAAATTGATTTTGTCACCTAGGTCGATTGTAAAGTACCTTTTTGAGTTGTAAATATGTTTTTAAACAATATTTTTGGGATCCCAATGTAACCTTTTCATGATCTAAAAGAACGACCAACTTTCTACACCAAAATCTTATTTAAACAAGTTTACATTTTAATTAACTACACATTTCAACCTAAAACCTCGATTAGCGAGTGATTAGCACGTTTCAAACTCACTTAGTAATGGCTCTAAGGAAGTAGGGTGTTACAGTGTCCTAGATACTGGCTATGCCCCTAGCACCAACTCTATGACGAACTCGACCTCTCGCTGTGCTGTTTGGCAAGTCTGCTGGGAATACATCAGGAAACTTACACACTAGTGTGGTCTCATCTGGTCCAACTGAAACAATCTTAGAGGTATCCACTATGTTCATAAGGAATCATATGCAACCTTTTTTCATTAGGTCTCTAGCTTTTAGTGTAGATATCATAGGCACTCGTGGTCCACTAACTGTCCCCACAAACACAAAGGGTTCCTCCCTTTCCAGTTCAAAAGTTACCATTTGAAGCTTGTAGTCTATCGTCGCCCTAGACTTTGACAACCAGTCCATCCCCAGAATCATGTCAAAGTCATCCATCACCAGTTCAATCACATCCACCGACAACTCCCTACTATCTATCTCCACTGGTAATGCTCTAACCCATCTTCTAGAGACTATCAGTTCCCCAGTTGGCAACAAAGTCCTAAATCCCCTATCATAAAAATCACAAGGTCTACAAAAACGATCTATCGCTCTAGCAGATACAAATGAATGAGTAGCTCCCAAATCAATCAATGTAGTAAATGAAGAACCGGCACTAAAAATCTGACCTGTCATGACCGAGGGACTAGCCTCAGCTTTGGTCTGGGTTAAGGTAAACACTCTTGTTAGGGTGAGGCTATCACTCCTCTTTGGTTCTTCTTTTTTGGCTTGTGGGTAGTCCTTCCTTAGGTGACTGACACTCCCACAGATAAAGCATGCTCTGACTCTACACTCCCCCAGATGTCATCACCTACATAGTGGACACTCTGGGAAGCTTCTCCAGTTCTCCCTCCCACCCTGATGACCACCAAAAGCACCCCGTGCCTTCCTATCTGGACCAGGAGGAACAGAAGAATTTGGGGCCTTTCTTTTCTGCTCATTGGGTCCACTACCTCGGGTAGAACCAATGAAAGGAGGCACTGTCCTCCGAGCATCACGCCTTGTGGTGCCTTCTCTCCATATCTGATCTTCAGCCCCCTTAGTTGGAAGGGCCTTCTCTACTACTTGGGTATAAGTGGTAGTCCTCGGATCTAGTGTTATCTTAACATCATAGGCTATCATCACATTCAACCCTCATACAAAACGATCCATCCGTGCCATATCAGTAGGCACCAAATCTGGCGCGAACTTCTCCAACCGGTTAAACTTCAAAGCATATTCTGTAACAGTCATTCTGTTATGAGTCAGATTAGTAAACTCATCCACCTTTGCAGCGTGGACTTCAACACTATAGTATTTCTCATTAAAAACATCCCTGAACTCATCCCAATCCATAGTAGTCACATCCCTCATCTGGGACACGACTTCCCACCAGATGCGGGCGTCATCCCTCAACATGTAGCTGGCAAAAGCCACCCTTTCATTTCCTTCCACCCTCATGAAATCCAATATGGAAGAGATCATATTCATCCACTGCTCTGCCTGCATTGGGTCTAGACCGCCCTCAAAGGTGGGAGGGTGTTGCTTTCTAAATCTTTCATACAAAGGCTCCCACATGTTCTCTATCATAGGCTGGGCTGGCACTGGTGCCATAGTCTATGGAATCTATAACCCAACACCCCGAGGAGGGGCCTGCTACCTCAATTCCCAAAGCTCATATTCTGTTCTTTGAAGTCTATCTTGCATTTTGGAAAACATCTGTTGCCAGTTCTGTGGGGCAGGTGGAGGACCCTAACCCTGGTTGTCATCTTCAGCCATATTGTCGTGGAGTTTAATCGATCACTGAGGCATAACTTCAATATGCCTACAATCAATGATGCTGTACATCAGGCACAATGACAACATCCAAAAACCACCTCCCAATTCAATCAATATAATACAGCATCAAGTCAACATAATGCACGCATCGCATAAACATATAGCAATCAAAGGGGCCATGCCCTGGAATCATATGTATACATATTTATATTCATCATGCTCTATCTATACTATTCAGGCAAATAGGGCAACTTAGACAAGCAATTAAGCACATAATTCATTTAATACCGACCAACCCTGAGCAAGCTTGTCTCTGGCAGCAAGCGTACATGTTCGGTCAATCTCCAAGAACCATAAACCTTGGCACACTCTGATACCAAGTTGTAACGCCCTACTACCCTAAAGTCGTTACCATGTGCTTTTAAAATGTTCCATTAACTTGCTAATCGAGGTTTTAGACTAAAAAGTGTGATTAAATTGGAGTAATGACTTATTTTATGAAAATTAAGTATAAAAGGTTAGGACATTTATTAAACTTATAAAAGTGTTACATCAGGATCCCAAAACACTATTTCAAAATGTATTTACAATTCAAAAGTTAAGATACAGTCGACCTAAGCGACAAAATCAACCGTTTATAACATGTCCCTCAAAAAAACCCTAGTCGTGGTAGCCAGGTAGGTCTGACATGTACACACCGCTCCATGCCCTCCAAATCATGCTTGGTCGGTCTTTCCTTTGCCCTTACCTGCACCATAGAGCACCCATGAGTCAAGGCCCGGCAAGAAAACTCCACACATAGCATATGAAAAATCAATCTAATAAATGCACAACTTAAACAGATAACAGACTATTCACATAGTGGCCTATGCCGACCTAGGTGCTTTACCATGCACTGGATTCACGGTCTTCACCAAACGGGTGAGTAAAACACCTTAGATGGCCATGCCATAGCGGCCTGCATTCAGCATGCTTATTGTCGTTCGGCTTGCATTCAGCATGCATATCACCAGTCCCAGCCTTTGCCGATCAGTTACAATCATACAAACATGGCGTAACAATTATAAACATTCACATATAGCATTAAACACAGATAATTAGGCCATGTCCTACTCTATGAGCACAAACAGTTTTCTTACCTGTGTCTTGAGTTGACTACTAGTGCGATCCTGAGCACGATCCCCTAAACTCGAGCCTTGGCGGTAAAACCTAGTCACAACGCAATAATAATAATTCATCAAACCTTAAACAAAATAAGAACTTTGGAATAATATTCTAGCCTCCGGGACCTCGAATTCTACAAAACCGGTAGAACCCTTCTTGAGCCCTTAAATTTGGGTTTCCATGCTTAAAACCCTAAATTGGTCATTTCCCTTAATTTGAGTTATGACACGTCTCCTAGGGTCACAGCGCGCCACAAGTCAGAGAGCCTTGGGGCTCTCTTCTAGGGACACGGGTCACGACACGTGGGCAACATCAGAGGCTCCCAAGCCTCCTCGTACACACGGATGCAACTCGAGCCCCAAACCCAGAAATTTCCATTCATTTCTATAAACCATACCCTCTAAAATCCACCCAAATCAAATCTTAGACCCAGAATTCAGTCTACAGTTCATATCAAAGCAACATAACTAGTATAAGCACCCCAAAAACTAACCCTTAACCTTACCAAAATCCAAAATCAGACTTAAGGTTTGAACATAAACAAAGCTTTAAATCACAACAGAAAACTTAACAATTCAGCACCAAAATCCTTACCTCCACTAGAGAATTCGACCCTGAGCTAAACCCAATCACTCCAAGATTCAATTCCCTTTAAATTCCAAGAATCCTCCCTTGAATTTCAGCAAAAACTCCCTTAGCCAAAGAGAGAGAATGATAGCATCGAGAGAGAGAGTGTGTGATAAGGATGAGAGAGTGTGTTTTCTTTCTGCTTTGTTCTAGAGTTCTAAGCCTAGTCTAAGTCTATCTTCAGCTCCCAAATTGTCCAAAATGCCCCTAGGTTAACCCTTAGCCACTTAATGCCTCCAAGGGCAATCCCATCATTTTCCACCTCTTGCTAATCCCTCGAGTAAACCTATAAATCCCCAATTAATATCGACATACATAAATAACCGCTAAATCATTACCAGTTTCCTAGTAAATCCCGAACACGTATTATATCCCGAAAATACCCCTAGGCTCACCCGAGCCGGGTATTTGACCCCGTTGTGACTATCTCCCTCCCTAGAACTGTCTTGGATCACACATCAAAAATATATTTCCACAATACTGTGGTCTCAGTCATAACACACACATAATTTACATTTATGCCCTCAATGGGCCAAAATTACAAGTATGCCCTTATTAACAAGAACAGGCCCACATGCATATTTAATTCTCCTAAACATCCATATCTAGTCATATAATAATTTATCCACATAATCACATGCTAATACACATATATCACAATTAACCACGTAATAATACGATTAAACCAATTATTGCCCTCTTGTCACGCTAATAAAGGCACTAAGCCTTATTAGCAAATTTGGGACATTACAATCAGAGTTGCTCCATATGAAATGTTGTATAGGAGGAAGTGCAGATCACCCATTCATTGGAATGAGATGGGTGAGAGGAAGTACTTAGGTGTTGAGGCTGTTTAGAGGACTAACGAGGCAATCGAGAAGATTAAAGCTCGTATGCTCGCCTCCTAGAGTAGACAAAAGAGTTACTCATACTTGAAATGTAGAAGTGTAGAGTTTCAAGTAAGTGATCATGTGTTTCTCGGGGTTTCTCATTTGAGAAGAGTGAAATGATTCAGAGTGAAAGGCAAGTTAAGTCCTAGATTTGTTGGCCCTTTTGAGATTCTGGAACAAGTTGGAGAGGTGACATAAATATTAGCTATGCCTCCAGCTTTATCAGGGGTTCACAACGTATTTCATGTGTCTATGCTCCGGAAGTATGTATCAGACTCTGCGCATGTGCTGAGTTATGAAAACCTGGTGTTGGATCAAGATTTGTCTTATGAAGAGAAACTCGTTCAGATCCTAGACAAAAAGGACAAAGTCTTACGGAACAAGACCATTACCTTAGCGAAAGTGTTATGGAGAAACAATAAGGTAGAAGAGGAAACTTGGAAGCTTGCGTTCAATATGCGGGATTGGCATCTCGAACTATTCAAATAAATTTCGAGGACGAAATTTTTGTAAGGAGGGGTTAGTTGTAACGTCCCAAATCTACTAATAAGGCTTAGTGCCTTGATTAGTGTGTTGGGAGGGCAATGATTGATTTAATTATATTTACTTGATTAATCATGATATATGTGCATTATTATTTGATGGCTTGGGTTATGATATGATGTGACTAGATATGCATGTTTAGGTGTATTAAATGTGCATGTGGGCTCATTCTGGTTAACAAGGGCATATTTGTAATTTTTGACTCGTTGAGGGAATTTATATATATGTGTTATGTTTGCGATGTGATTAAGACCACAGTATTGTGGAGATATATTTGAGATTTGTGGTCTGAGGCAGTCCTAGGGATCGGATTAGCGGAATAGTCACAACGGGGTCAGATACCCGGCTTGGAGTGAGCCTAGGGGTATTTTGGAGAGTTAGTACATGTTCAGGATTTACCGAATAACAGGTAGTTATTTAGGTATGCCAGGATTAATTAAGGATTTAAAGGAATACTCAAGGAATTAGTGGGAATGTGAAAAATGACAGGTTTGCCCTTTGAGGCATTTAAGGACTAAGAGTTGATTTAGGGGAAATGTGGTCATTTTGGTGCGAAAGGATAGACTTGGACTTAGTACCTTAGGAGTTTAGAATCAAACAGAAGAAACACTTAGTGTCACTCTCTCTCCCTTGGTGTGCTTGGAAGGTTTTGGGAATTTTTGAAGAGGAAGCTCTGAATTTGGGGATGGGAATTAAGGAATCAAGCTAGGAGCAAGTGTGGAGTCAGCTCAGGGTCGAAATCGTGTCTAAGGTAAGGTTTTACTTTGATTTTTTGGTGGATTTTCTATTGTAATTTAGGGGTTTTCTTTCTTGAGGTTTAAACCTTAGGCTTATTTTGGATTTTGGTGAGAGTATGGAGTAGTTTTTGGGGTAATTATATTGATTATGTTGTGTTGATATGAGTTCTAGCCGTGATTCTAGGTTTAGGTATGTTAGGGTTTTGTTCCCTAATTAAAACTCAATTTCTTTGTAATCTCATTTATTATCAATAAAAGAATGGAAATCATTTCTTGACTTGGTCAATCACTTTGCTCACATGTGTTTATTTTCATGATTATTTGTTTAATATAAACTTATATTATATCCCGAGCATATAGCTAATCGTATTTATAGTAATGTAATCATAGTGGAATATGAATATGATTATATGCTCAAAATAAGTTAGTCCTAAGATTAGTCAGTGCACAGGATTTACACTGACTTGCCAATCTACGATATGATTTACTTACACATTGTAGTGTTATGTTCTTTCCAGAACATTAGCATAGTAGATAAAGATCGGATGTATTTGTTACATCGTACTGGACCTATATTTACAGTTGATAGGATAAGTAAACATACCACTACTATCTATTCTAGTCATATCATATGGTTGACCATAGGTCAATTCAATCTCAATTTTGAGTGGTTAGTATTCTAACTGATTGTATTATTTGAGTTATTTAACTTTTTTGTTACTAGCTTACCCTACGGACTAGCCCATACTTACATCTTGGGAACTCGGTAGTATAATTGAGTGGGAGTGTTAATCATAGATATGAACATCTATAGCTTCTGATGAAGAAGTGAAACGATGGTTTCCTTTTAGTTTGGTTCAAGGTGTTAAATGATAGGGATCTCATTTCAGTAATTAAATTAGTTTACTGAAATATCATTTACAAGGAACTAAGTGTTTTAAGGATAAAATACAATGAGGGGTAAAATGGTATTTTAGTCCCATCTCATTGCAGACCGTCTATAGAGGATTGAGTGACAATTATGGTTGTAACAATGGATAATTAATAGCATATCTATATTTTTTTATAGAGCTTTCTATGAATTCAAGAGTGCAATTCTGAGTTTTTAGTGGAGTCACGAGGAATTAATAAGTTAGTAAATTTATTTGTTAGATTTATGATGACTTATTGGAGCTTGATTTCATAGGCCCATGGTCCCCATTGTACCTTGGATAAAATCATCTAGATAGTCTCAATTAATTGATTTGATTATCAATTAGAATTATCAAAGTTGACCAGGTCAATTTTGGATAGTTCACAGAGTTTTGTAATTTTGAGAAGAAAAGATAAATTAGAGCAGATTTATTAATTAAGATAAATTTGTATATAAATTAATAAATAAGTTTAAATCAAGGTTCAAATTATAAATAATTAATTTGACAAAGGATTTAAATAATTATTTATTAATTAAATTAATAGAAAATAATACAGGCCTTAGTTTTAAGTCCAATGTGTTTATAATCAAATGGGAAATTTCACGGGCCTAAAGCCCATGATAATTTTGACCTAGGGCTGTTAATTGACTATTATTTTATTGATTTTTTTAATTAAATAAATGACCTAATTGAGTCTATAAAAGGAGTGTTAAGAGAGAAGTCAAAACACAAGTTGAAACACAAGTTTCTGATACGTTTTAGATTCTCTCTAAACATAAGTCCTTTCTAAGCCTCAATTTTTCTCTTTTATTCTTCTTCTTTCTGTATCTATCTCATGTGTTGAGAATTGCCCACTCTAGTGTAGGTGATTCTAAGGATACTTTAGAAGGCTGTGAAGAAAATTGAAGATTTGTTCAGTTTATTGGTAATACTCTGCGACAGAAAGGATACAAGGGTTAGAGAAACTAAAGGAATGACTCATTCATTCCACTGCGTATAATGTAAGTATTCTTATCATTATTTCTCTTTGAATTCAATTTTAGAAACATGTTCTAGGTTATCTCATATTAATTTGTTTAATATTAGATCTACATGAAAATAAATAAAGATCCTGTATAAGTTTTCCCAACAAGGTATTGATTAGGGTGAATTTCAGTGGAATTCACTCAAGAAAACGCAAGGGAGTTATGGGTTTCAAGCTCGAGCCGCAGCGCTGTTCTTCAAGCACCGCGGCTCGTGTGCGTGATAGGGCCCTGAAAGGTCTCTGAAATCGTACAGGCGTCGCGATGCAGGTTGGGGTGCACCACGGCCCGTGTCCCCCAGGTGAGAGCCTTGAGCTCTCTGACTTGTAGAGGGTCGCGACTTAAATATAAAATATTGGCCAATTAGGGTTTTTGGACTCAAGAACTCAAACTTAGGGGCTCAGGAAGGATCCTACTACCCAGTTTAGTAGAATTCAAGGTCTCAGAGGCTAGAATATTATTATGAAGTTTTTAATTGGTTTAGGGTTTGACGAAATTTATTATAATTACGTCATGATTAGGTTTTTTACCTAAGCCTCGGGATTTGAGATCGTGCTCGAGATCGCCTTGTACTGTCAGCTCGAGACTCAGGTAAGAAAATTGTTTGTGCCCGTAGAGCAGGGCATGGCCCGGTTATCTATGTTTAGTGTTGTGTATGAATGTCTATAATTGTTATGTCATGTATATGTTTGTGACGGATTAGCAAAGACCGGGATCGGCAAGGGCTAGGATCGGCAAGGGCCAGAATCGATGATAAGCATGATGAATGCAGGCCGCCGTAGCATGGCCATCTAGGGTGTTGTGTTCACCAGCTCGGTTAGGACCATGAACTTGGTGCTTGGTAATGCACCCTGATCAACTTAGGTCACTATTGTGAATTTTTTGTTATGTTTGTTTAATTATGCACTTGTTGAAATAAGTTGTTATATGCTCTGTTGTGGAGTTTTCTTGTTGGGCATTGGCTCACGAGTGCTCTATGGTGCAGGTAAGGGCAAGGGAAAGGCCAACCAACATGAGTTGGAGGGCATGGAACGGTTCGTACATGTTTGGCCTACTTGGCTGCCACAACTGGGGTAGTTTTGAGGAACGTTGTATGAATGATTGATATTGTCGCCTAGGTCGACTATGTAATAACTTTTGAGTTGTAATTATGTTTTTAACAATGTTTTGGGGATCCCAATGTAACACTTTTATGTTCTTAATGGATGTCCAAACCTTTTCTATTGAAGTTTCATTAAATGAGTCTTCACCTTAATTTAATCATGCTTTTTGGTCTAAAACCTTGATTAGCGAGTTAATTGCACATTTTAAAATCACATGGTAACAACTCTAGGGCATTAGGCGTTACACACTGCATCTCCACAACATCGTATGCATAGGAGGAGAGGAAGAAAGGGTGCAACAGATGCAGTAGCAACATTTTCCTTAACTCAACAACAACAACAATGCTATAATTGTATTTGTCAACTTTTGATTTTTTTTTGTCTAGTTGACTTTTTGTCGAGAATGAATAACTGTTAACAGAAAGACTTTTTGGCCAAATTTTGTATACAAATGCAGAATGTGTGAACCTTACACTATAACCAACTGTTTTGAATAGAATTGTAGTAAGTTTATGCAAGCAAAACATATGTTGTGTTACAATTGTGTCTTCATGTTGAAATTATGAAATTATGAATATCTTATGCTAAGGATTGATTTTAAATTTATGTTGTGATTTGGTTATGATTGCAATTAGTATTCTTTACACCAAGATAACCAAAATTTATACCAAAATAAACAAAAAACCTGCAACCTATATTCTACCATAATTGTACAAAGTCACTCATTAAGATTTATAAGCTTTACATCAAAAAACACTTTCACAATTCCAATAAACTACCAATCCTTGTACCCAAGTGATTTTGCATCCAAAATCACATAATGCCTAATCTTTCAAACACCAAACAATTACAATTACAGATACAGTAAAAACCAAATTTCCCAAACTTATATTCATCCAATTTTTGTAAAGGAATTGTCCACAAACTTTGCAAACTTGTTCCTCCCTCACCATTGCTGTGTTGAAAAAACTTGGACTTTCAAATTCAATCTCGAACACATCAGCAATCCAGTTTTCCCTCTTATTTCTTCTTCTTCAATGTGGCATCACATCCCTACGAATTTCAACCATATCAGTATCGACCCATCGGAAAAAATCACAACCTCCTTCTGATTGACATAAAGCAACAACAAAACCCATATGAAAAACAACCCACGTCTCATATTAACCAAACTAAAACAAAACTAAATTTAAACACACTTACTTTCATTATGCGAAAAGTTCAGAATCTCCTACCTGAATTGGCTTCGATCCAAGAGGTTCTTAGTACATTATCAAAGCCACAATCACAAACAGGTACTCGATTGCGATTCCCACACATAAATCCTCCAACCCTAGCCTTTGATCCATTAGAAAAATATGAACTTTCACCCTCCATTTTTGAACATAACTCTTCGTCTTCCTCGACTTCTCCACTTTTTCGTTCTTCTGTTAATGTCGATTTACATCAGTTTTAAATTTTAAAGTTTTTTCTATTTGTTTTATTTCTTATTTAGTTCATTTTGGTTTTGTTAATATATTATTTACATTTAAGTTTTTTTTTTAAAGTTTTATAAACCTGAATAAACATACGTGTGACACGTGTACATTATTTGATGGAAATAGACTGGGTACCAACGGAGAAAAACGAAAGTGGACATTATGTATATTTCCCACACAAAAAAAAAAGATTGGGTACTTAAACACAAGTTTTTAAAAAGAATGGGTAATTTTGCCACCAATATCCCTAAATATTTTAATCATCTTAATAAATTTCTGAACCAATTCAAATCCAATTTGAATTATTAGATTTATTTTTCACATTTTCAATAAAGAAAAACTAATTAATTCAAACTTAACTATTTTTATTATTTATTAATAATTTCAAAAATTATAAAAAATAAATAATTAATTATTGAACTAGTTAATTTTGAAAATTAATAATTAATTAATCTCAATTTCATATTTTCCCTGATGAACAAATTTCTTCAAAATATGTCATTTCACTAATTAATCTCAGTTTCAACTCTTACCTTGAACAATGTTGCTAGAGCCACCTCGGGGACCTATGGATCTATAAACTCAAGCTCCAATAAATTTATATTATTAATTAAATCTCTTTAATATAATAACTATAATTTATTGATATCAATATTATCCTACTAAAAATATAAAACTGCAATCTTGCAATTATAAACATTTATTTATAGAGTTCTTTTTAATGAAAAAGCATCCATTGATCTAACCATTGCATACAATTCAATCCGCTATTAATGGTTCATAATTAAAGTAGGGATAAGATCACTGTTTTATCTCTTTAATTATTTCTTGTTTCCTTAAGTACCATTAACTTTACTAGTGAAGGTTAATTCATAAACTGATTTATGAATTTGAGATCAATAACCTTTCAATCCCAAAAGTTAACACTTAAGGGGACTATTATTCAATTCCTCCCAGAAAGGTATAGATTCCATATCTGTATATTATGTCCCCATCCACTTACATCAATGATGTAATGACCCAACTATTTCTAAGACCTTGGACCATTAAAACTACTAGACGTAGCTACTATTTTGGCCAACATACATAAGAAATAACATAACTTTATTTAAAACCCCAAAATAAATATTGTTCAAAATACAAAGTAAAATATGAAATAAAAAATACGGTATGGGTACCCATTGTTTAATACATAAAAACATAAACAATAAACTTAAATCAATTGTTTAAAAAAAACTAGGTGCGGAATTACAAAAGAAACATAATTCAAAAGACTTAAAAATAACGTCATCCTCGATCATTCATGCAGTCCATTCATCCACAACACATAAGCCAAGCTGCCATGAATCTTTCTGCCTTCCATAATCATTAAAGGAATGAGCCTAATGTCCAGCAAGGAAAATCTACTAACAACATATATCATAAATCATAAACATAAGATTATATCATATACATATACTATAAAATATATGACTATAAAAACATATAACATATAGGACTACAATATTAATGGCCATTAACTCATTAACATGGCATGTGATAAAACCATCTAGGTCCTTGTTGGTTTTATAGATCAAATCAGAGATTATACGCAGCGGAACAACAATCAAAATTATTAATTTAACCCCACAAGATTTCTAGATCTACTTCTTCACATACATATATATATATTGAATCAAAGAGATAAAATAGAAATTTACCTCAAGTCCTTCCTTGCTGCTATCTTTTTGTACGACAAAATTCATTGAGATCTCACACCAGATGCTTCCAAAATGTTCTCAACACACAAAGAACGAGTGTGGGCTCATTATACAAAACAATAGGCAAGATCTATTTATTAGATGTTTTCAACACATGAGATCTGATAAAGTTTAGACCTAAATTTGTGAAGAGCAGCGACCTATGCTTGTAGCACTGTTCTCTTTCTCTTAGGAAGATTTCACGATATGTTTTCTATCACTCAAAAGTATCGCTCTGAAAAAACTGATCTCCTATATTTAATATATCCAATATATTAAAAATAAATAATATTAGTTATTTTAAACAATTTAAAAATAACTAATTAGTTATCAGATTTTTGTTTAAATAATAATATTTTAATCATATTAAAATATCTCATTATTTATTTAATATTTAAATAACTAAAATTGTTGAACCAAGATCCTTCCAGAACCTTCTTGTGCGTGTAGCACAGTGGCTGTGCACTGTGCTACACGCCCACCTCATGTCATGGAGGGCATGTGATTTTTCCCAATTTTCATCATTATTTAAATACCGAAAAATCCAAAAATAAATTAATTCAAAATTAATTATATTTTTGTTAAATCAAACAATTAATTAATTACACATAATTATACAATAATTATGTTTAGTGCATAGAAAAATACTTTACTTATTAAATAAGTCATTTTGCCTATTTTTGTATTTATCTTTGTCAGTGTTTGTTTGAGCCATTTCAGGGACCATGAACCTATAACATTAAGCTCCAATAAATTAAAACTAAATAATTAAACTCTTTAATCATTATAATTAATTTATTAATTCTGATATTTCTCCACTATAAATTCAGAATTGAACTCTTTATGTTATAGATACACTTATAAAGAAATCTTATTTTAAGTTGTCCATTGATATAACCATCTTACAATAGTTCAACCATCTAATTAATTAGTTCATAAATTAGAATGGAAGAATTACCATTTTACCTTTCTAATTTACTTCTTATTCATTAAGTACAATTAATTCACTAGTGAACAATTAATCTATAATCTAATTATAGATTTGAGCTCAAAATCATTCAGTTTCAGAATTAACCATTAAGGGAACCAATATACGATCAGTTAGGAAATATTAGATTTTGTATTGTTGATACATGTTCACAGCCATCCATGATATTAAATCTCCAAAACAAAAGTCATTAGCATCATTCTATGAAGAAACCTTAACGAATGAATCAAAAGATTTAATAAACATAAACAGGAGTTCATGAACACTAAGGATTTAGGTTGATCTATAAATGATCATCAGTTATGATATGAATTATAAATCTTTATTATTAAATGGTTTTTGGATAAAGACTTTTATTCATATCGGTCCCTGTCATATATAATCATATTATATAAAGCACATTTACTGAGATGTCTTACCACATCAATAATCCGAATCTAGATTATTTATATCAACATGATACTTAGTAAACCGTACTTACAACCCCAATTAAAGAATTCCATAACTTCAATTTGTTGTTGACTATTTTTATTCATTCATGTGATCTTAATTCTCTCGTACTAATACAAGATCATATCCTCAATAATGAATATGGAATTTTTCTGCTATTTACAAAAATTATTCAAACAATAATTTAATAATATAAATATAACAATAATAGACCATTGTATTTATTTATTTATTCGTTGAAATAATAAATGTCTTTTACATGCTTTTAGGTCATACTCCTAACAGTCCTCTGTTTACTAATCGACGTAGGGTAAATCATAACTCTAAACCATAAAAATGATAAAAATTCTTGGGGCTTGCTATCTGAGGAAGTCATATGCCCAAGCGACTATAAAACATATCCTTGGGGCTTGCTATCTAAGCAAGTCATATGCCCAAGGACTATAAAACATAATTATACATATACATATTATAGCATAAAACATATCATAACATAAACATATATACACATATAATCTATCCTATTTTCCTTACCAAAACCCAGGATAGTTGAGAACAAGAATGGGATTTGGAACACTCCTAAAAACCAACAGCAAAAACCATGAGTATTTCTAAAGAATGAAGATGAAAAGAGAACTAAACCATCAAGAAGAAACTTACCGAAAAGAACCTTAAGTTTCAAGAAACTTAAACACCTAACCAAAAATCATAAACAAGAGTTAGGATCTGAAAGAAAATAAAAGAAACTAAAGAACCATGAAGATCTAAACTTAAGGATAAGAATACCTTGAATGATCTTATGAATTGATCTAAACATCGATACTGAAATATCACTATATCTCACTTCCCAAGTGTTTAGAAAAGTTTAGATTGATAAAGCTTTTAACCCAAAACCCAAGTGTTTCTCTCTATAGTAACCTTAGCAACTTGGAGGATCTGAAGACTACTTGAAAAATGAAGAAAATTGCTGAGTACTAGGTCCTATTTATAGAGTTCAAGGAGTGAAACTAACCCCTTTTAATTTGAATAAATAAATGAATATAAAATGAAAAAGATTTGAATTTTCATTTAACAGACGCCCAGAACTCAGTCAAAATCGTTCAGATGCAGGTCTAAGTAGTTAAGGCTATTTTAAAATTTAAAAATCACAAACTTCCAAAAATGTGAGTTGGAGCCGATATATCGCCCCTATAAGGGATATATCGCCTCCCCCATATTCCTGAGCCCCGTTCGATCGTTCGTGCAAAGTCGACGTGTTTTCCGTATCTTCCGTAGGCGATATATCGGCCCATATAGCTGCGATATATCGGCATACGTTGATATATCAAACATCTATTTGCATTTTTTCAACATATTTTGACTTGAGAAAACAGCTTTGTCTAAGTCTAAACGTGATCCTAATAGCTGCTGGAAGGTTCTAGAGCTTCTAGATCTCTCTTTTATTTAAACTATTCATCAAGAATACTTAAATCCTTAATAAACATGATTATGACAAGTGTCATGCTCTTAATAATTCTATCTAAACCTTAGGTTATAATAAATATATTTATAGGACGAGCAATATTAATCAAACCTTATGTTATAATTAATATTTCTAAACTATAGGTTAAACTTATAAAATCCATAACTATTGCTATGAGTCTCGGCTTAAACCAAAATCCACAGAAACTATCATACTACTACTACTGCTGCTGCTACTGCTACTGCTTCTGTTGCTGCTACTACTTCTGCTGCTGCTACTGATGTTGCCTTCTGTTCAGAACTATTACTCCATAGGACCTTGACTATCAGAATACTCTTAGACCGTAATTCCTTCATCCCTCTATCTAGGATGCTAACCGGTCGTTCCTCGTAACTCAAATCTTTCTGGAGTGCTATCATATTGTACTTGAGGATGTGAGATGGGTCTGACACATATCTACGCAGCATTGAGATGTGAAATACATTATGGCTATTTGCTAGAGCTGGCAGTAGGGCTAATCTATATGGAACTTGTAACACCCCAAGTTGCTAATAAGGTTTAGGACCTTGATTAGTGTGCCTGGAGGGAAATAAGTGAATCAACATGATAATATATGAATTTGAATGAGTATGTGATTAGAATGCATGTTTAGGTGGTATAAATATGCATGTGGGCCTCGTTTGTATGTTAGGGGTAAATTGGTAATTTTAGCCCGCTGAGGGCATAAATGTGATAATTGTATTATGTGAATTGTACCACGTGGGTGTGGTGATATTAATGTGATGCACGTGCCGAGACGGTCCTAGAGAGCTAGTTAACTCAAAAGTCACAATGGGATTTCATACCCAGCTCGGGAGGAGCCTAGGGGTACTTTGGGGAATTTCGTGAGTTGAGTTGAGAATTTGTGGTTAATGGTTATTGGTGATTGAGTAACCATTAGTAACTGTTGAGAGTAACAAGTTTAGATGGGAAAATGGTAGAATTGTAATATAGGTGAAAGGACAAAGGTGCCCTTGAGGTTTAGTTAGGAAGGAATTTTTATGGAAGGGTAGAGTGGTCATTAAGCAAGGGTTAGATAAGTTCAACTGAGGGAGAAGGGGTCATTCACGTTCAACATTTAGCCAAATTGAGCCCTTGCTAAAATTGGTTGAGAGCTTAGAGAAGAAAGAGGGAAAAACTAAAGGCAATCTCTTGGGATCAAGAAGGGAAGTGAAGCTAAGGGAACTTGGAGGATTACTCAGTGAATTGAGGTAAGGAAATTATGTGTATATGTTTTAGAGTTTAGCTAAGAATATCATGGAATTGAGGATTGAATTATGTGCTTTGCTTGGTGAATTCTTGGGATGAAATGAGGTTAGGTTCAACAGAAGGTTGTGATTTGAGCTTGGAACTTAATTGGGAAGGGCAGCTCAAGTTGAATTCTTGATTGAGGTAAGAGTACTAAACATGTTTGAATTCTCATAACGGTTATGGTTTAAGAGTCTAGAAGTCTGGTTTACACTTCTCTCAAGTTTTGGTTTAAGTGTTTGAAATCTGAAACTCAAGTGTGAATTTTGGGTGTGATTGTGTGTTTGAGCTTGTTGGTGGTGTTAATAGGTTGTTAGATGGTTTATTTGGGGTTTTGGATTGATTTTGAGGTTTGGGTATGCATTGGGGTTGAATTGGGAGTGTTTTGGCTCAGGGAAAACCCAGATTTCTGGGTTCGCGAAGGAGCGTCGCGGCCCTATTCTTTGGCGTCGTGGCGCGAGGCTGTTTCTGGGATGGGGGAGTGCTCTCTGACTTGCTGAGCGTCGCGGCCCTCAAAGGCAGCGCCACGGCGCTAGGTTATTTTCAGAACAAGGAATTTTGCAATTTTGGGCTTTTGCTCCGAGGGTTCGAGGTATGTTTCTGATGTATTGTTTTAGGAATTTGGGGATTCCGAGAGTGTGGGATTGGTCCCGGGAAGTGGTTTTGGATTGGTTAGCATTAAAGGATATTTTATATGTGTTGTGACTAGGTCTTCAGAGAGGCTCAGGATAGAGGACTGTGCTCGAGGCTTTGGTGCATTGTGAAGCTCGGGATACAGGTAAGAAAACGGTAACACCCGTGGATCAGGGCATGGGCCATAGCGTTGTTGCAGGGCATGGCCCTAGATTGCATTATTGTTAGGATGTAGTTTTGTTTGAGTTATTATATGCATGAATGTTGTTTAAGTATGCTATATGTGTGGATATAGTAACATGAACGGCAAAGGAGCCGAGAACGGCGAGGGGTCGAGAACGGCAGTGGGGCCGGGAATACCACTTAGCACGTGGAGTGCTTACGGATAGGGTGAGACCCCAACGGATACATGGGATATCCTTACGGTGTAGACTGAGATCCCAAGCCTTGGTAACGCTTCTGGGACGGCATGGCCGTACATGTGTGTTTAAATCTTATGGATTGTCTTATTAGATATGAGTTATCTGTTATAGTGATTGTATGATATGCATATGTTATGTGATGTTTGAGTTTTCTTGCTGGGCTTCGGCTCACGGGTGCTCTGTGATGCAGGTAAGGGCAAAGAGAAAGTCAACCAGCCATGAGTACGGAGAGCGTGGGGGCGGCGCGTACATGTTTGGCCTGCCCGACTGCTTTGGTTGGGGATATTTTTGAGAAATGGATGTACAAACCCTAGTTTTGATGGTTAATTACTTATAAACCTATTTTGAATTGTAAATATTTTTCAAACCTCATTTTGGGATCCCGAATGTTAAACTCTTTAACTTTTAACGATCTAGAGTGCTTTTAAAGATTACAGCCTAAATTCATATTTAATCACACTTTTATTATTAAAACCTCGTCTAGCGAGCTAATTGTACATTTTAAACTCACTTAGTAACGGCTCTAAGGTAGTAGGGCGTTACAGAACTATTCCCACCTTGTCCAATATCTCAAAAGGACCTATAAATCGGGGACTAAGCTTGCCTTTCTTCCCAAACCGCTTCACACCTTTCATAGGAGATATCTTTAAGAAGACTTGATCTACGACTTTGAATTCCACATCACGTCGCTTGGCATCCGCATAACTTTTATGTCAACTTTGTGCAACGAGCATATGCTTTCTAATCAGCGCTACTGCATCATGAGCCTCTCTAACAGCTTCAGGTCCAAGAAGTTGCCTTTCTCCTACCTCGTTCCAATGTAACAGCGATCGACACCTCCTTCCATAAAGTAACTCATAGGGTGCCATCCCGATCGTTGACTGGTAGCTATTATTGTAGGAGAATTCTATAAGTGGCAAATACTTACTCCACGATCCTCCGAAGTCAAGTTCACATGCGTGCAACATATCCTCTAAAATCTGTATGGTACGCTCAGACTGACTGTCGGTCTGAGAATGAAATGTCGTGCTAAGACTTAACTTGGTACCCATAGCTTGCTACAAGCTTCCCCAAAATCTCGATGTAAACACTGGTCCTCTATCGGATACTATGGTCTTAAGGATTCCATGCGGTCGTACTATTTCTTGGGCATAAATGTCTGCTTACTGGTCTATTGTGTACGTAGTCTTGACAGGCAGGAAGTGAGCTGACTTGGTTAGTCTTTCTACTACTACCCAAGCCGAGTCGTGCTGCTTATTTGATCATGGTAGTCCTGTCCCGAAGTCCATGGCTATGTCTTCCCACTTCCATTCTGGGATACTAAGTGGTTGCAATAAGCCTGTAGGCCGCTGATGTTCTGCTTTCACTTGCTGGCATACTAAGCATTTAGACACATATTCTACTACATCTTTCTTCATTCCTGGCCACCAATATAATGCCTTAAGGTCATGAGTCATCTTGGTCGACCTTGGGTGAACTAAGTATCGAGTATTGTGTGCCTCTTCTAAAATCTTCATCTTAATTCCATGGTTACTCAGCACGCATACCCGGCCCTTATATCTCAAGAACCCCTGTCCTGATATAGAGAAATCAGTGGCCTTGCCTTCTTTGACTGCAACTATGTGAGATACTAATGTGTCATCATGGCCTTGCTTGATCCATATATCTTCTAACAGACTTGACTGGATGGACAAGTTAACTAGTTTACCAATAACTACTTCCATTCCGACATTGATCAGCTCTTGCTAAAGCGGCTTTTCTATTCTGGATATTGCTTCTAGATTCCCATAACACTTCCTACTTAGCGCATCAGCAACTACGTTTGCTTTTCCTGGGTGGTATAGGATTTCACAGTCATAATCCTTTACTAATTCTAACCACCTGCGATGCCTCATGTTGAGCTCCTTTTGCGTGAAGAAATACTTTAGGCTCTTGTGGTCCGTATAAATCTCACACTGTTCTCCATAAAGATGGTGACACCATATTTTCAATACAAACACCACCGCTTCGAACTTCATATCGTGCGTTGGATAGCATTGCTCGTTCCTTTAGCTGCCTTGAGGCATAGGCTATCACTTTGTCGTTCTGCATCAGCACACAACCCAAACCTGCTTCTACGCATCACAGTAGACTACAAACTTGTCGTTGGGTGTTGGTACACAAAGTACTGGTGCTGAGCATAACTTATCCTTGAGCAACTGGAAGCTCTCTTCACATCTATTTGTCTAGTTAAACCTTTGCTGTTTTTGGGTCAGGTTGGTAAGCAGAGTGGCTATCTTAGAAAAGCCTTCTACAAACCTCCGATAATAGCCTGCTAGCCCGAGAAAACTTCTAACCTCTGATGCATTCTTAGGTCTTGGCCAATCCTTCACAGCCTCTACCTTAGCTGGGTCTACAGCAACTCCATCCTTGGATACTATGTGGCTGAGGAATGCTACTTGCGAAAGCCAAAATTCACACTTCTTGAACTTGGCGTAAAGTTGATGCTCCTTCAGTCGTAACATGGTCATTAATAAATGTTCCTCGTGCTCGACTTCATCCTTGGAGTACACCAAAATATTGTCGATGAATACTAAGATGAATTTATCCAAATAATCCTTGAAGACCCGATTCATTAAATCCATAAATGCGGCTGGAGCATTGGTAAGACCAAATGACATAACTAGAAACTCGTAATGTCCATATCGAGTTCTAAAAGCTATCTTGGGAATATTCTCGTCCTGTACCTTGAGCTGGTGATACCCGAACCGTAGATCAATCTTAGAAAACACGCTTGCTCCTCGGAGTTGATTAAACAAGTCGTCAATCTGGGGTAGTGGGTAATTATTCTTGATTGTCTCCTTATTCAACTCGCGGTAATCTATACACATATGCATGCTTCTGTCCTTCTTCTTCACAAATAGAACTGGGGCTCCCTATGGTAAATGGCTTGGTCTAATAAAACCCAAGTCCAGAAGTTCTTGTAGCTGCGTCTTCAACTCCTTGAGTTTGGTAGGTGCCATCTAGTATGGTTCCTTTGAGATAGGCTCGGTTCCCAGTACTAATTCGATTGTGAAGTCAATTTCCCGTGTCGATGGTAACCCTGGTAAGTCGTCAGGAAATACTTCTAGAAATTCCTTTATAATGCGGACGTCTCCAACCTTTAATGGTGTTTCCTTTACCACATCTGTGATGCTGGCTAAGAATTCGTGACATCCTTTCTCTATCATCCTTTGAGCTTTGAGAGATGAAATAAGTGGTGTTCGTAGTCCTGAAACCTTTCCCATAAAGCATAATTTCTGACTGTTAGGAGTTTCGAACATCACTTGCTTGCGTCTACACTCGATGGTTACGCCATGACTTGCTAGCCAATCCATGCCCAGTATCACGTCAAATTCTTTGATCTCTAGCTCTATCAGGTCTCCTTCTAGTTATACACCCTCAATTTTGATCGGTACGCCTCGTACTATCCGTGATGATAGGACTACTTTGCCCGAAGGCAATTTTGTCATAAACCTAGTTCTAAATCTTTCACAAGGTTTGTATAATTTCTCTATCATTCCTAACGAGATATACAAGTGTGTTGCTCTCGAATCAAATAATACTGAACATATATTATCGAGGATAGGAATCTGACCTGTGACCACTTTGTTACTAGCTTCAGCTTCTCCCTGGGTCAAGGCAAAGACTCTGGCAAGAACCATCTTGCTGTTCCTTTACTCTTGTTGCTTGAGTTGTGGACATTCCCTCTTCTGATGACCTTCCTGGCCACAATTGTAACATCCATTGGTGTTTTCACGGCACTCACCATGATGTTTCTTTTTACATTTGGAGTACTGTGGGTATTCTACATAACCCGACCTATTACTTCCATTGCTTGTCCGTGCTCTTTTGTCATTGTTGGATTGCTTACTGTAAGGATGCCTTCTCTTTTGGCCATTATTGTTGCTATGCTGATGGTTGTTGTTGTGGTTCCGACCGTTCTGAGGTTGACTCTGCTGTTTAGGTTCATGCTTGCTGGCCTCCTCCTTACTAACATTTTCCGGAAGCCTTTCCACTTCTATAGCCGTTTCTAGAGCATCAGCGTAAGAAGTGGTTCCAGGAGTTGCTAGCTTGACTCCTAGCTCAATCTATGGTCTAAGTCCTCTAACAAACTTGGTGACACTCAGGAAATCGGTTGGTACCAACTTTGGTGCAAACTTGTCTAGTCGGTCGAACTGTCGAGCATACTCTGCTACCGTTAAGTTTCCCTGGTTCAGACTGGTGAATTCTTCTACCCTCATAGCGATGATTGCCGAGTTGTAGTACTTCTTATGAAAGAGCTCCACAAATCTAGTCCATGTCATGGTGGCGATGTCATGAGTCTGCTGAACTAAATTCCACTAGATTCTAGCATCCCTCTTTAGAAGAGACAAAATGCAGGATATGCGGTCCGTGTTGCCGCGGTTCATGTGTGCTAGGATTGGCTCTACATTCCTGAGCCATTCTTCCACCTCGAAGGGGTCGGTTTTCCCTTCAAAGTTTGGAGTGTGTTGCTTACAAAACCGCTCGTAGATTGGCTCTATGTACTGAGCTGGGTAAGGCGCCTAGTTCGCCATTGGCCATCCCCCATAAAGACCTACTTGTTGGGGTGCTTGAACCGCTGGCTAAGGCTGCGGTTGCGGCTGAGGCTGGTGCTGAGTCTGTGCATGTTGTCATTGTTGCTGTAGCAATTCTTCCACTTGTTGTCGTAGCTGGACAATTTCAGCGGTGTTGTCAACCGAAGGCGGTGGTGCACTTCTGTTAGTAGCAACATTGATAGCACGCGCTCCCCTTCTGCGAACTAAAGGGGCTTCACTAGTCTCATGGGCAATGCTGGAGGCATTGCCGGCTGTGCGTATAGATCTTCTAAGCGACATCTTCAGCAAAGTTCTAACAGTCGAGAAAAAGCGTGTTCAAACTTACCCTAATAGGCTCTAATGAAAAACTTAGTCTAAGCAAACATAACTCGGACCTATTAGTTATGATTTCTTATGGAAAGAAATTATGTAAGCCTTCTTTATAATTAGGGTGTGTTTCTATACTTAGAAAATCAGCCATCTTTATTATTTTCTAAGTCTGTTTCTAATCATCCTATATGACTAAATTCCCAGGCTCGAAACTAGTCGTTGTTCCAAAGTTAACCATATTGAGGGGGGCTGGGATCAGTAAAATCGTTCCACTACTATGGCCCCCTAACTCTCAATATAGAACCCTGTCCATTGATTTGTATCCACCCTCACCGAACTTGGTCATTATTTATTATGATTTAAAAAAAAAAATCAAACTCATACATGTCATTCAAAAATAACAATAATATTCATTTGGAAAAAGGTTTTCACTAAGCACAATCATCAATGCAAAATAAATAAACTAACATAACTAGGGTGAATCTAAAAATTAGGATCTTCTACATCTGACCATTCATCTAGCATATCATCAGCTATTTCTTCATATTCCTTATTATCTTGAGCGTCAAAATTTCGTCGAGGATGATTCATAAAGATTCTATGATTTTGCTCATTAGTGAATTGAAATTCCAACTTAGAGGTGAACCTAAGTATGAGAAAATAATATTTCATGGCTACCGATAAATCATCTTCATCATCTATAGTCTCCCATATTTCTTCTAAAGTTGAAATGACAGAAGGAAAATCTTTAAAATGCTTAATCACTAAAACATATTGCTCCATAGCTCTCATCATAATTTTCTTAGTAGTATGAAGGTGGACTATCTCCTTGTGGAATAAGATTAATCTCTGAGTGATTCTTTCTAACACTCCTACTGTATTCATTGGCTCTCTAATCCTTTTCAATGTCTTAATGGCTCGAATATCCTCATAGGTCAAGGCTCCATCCATTCTTAACTGAAAACATAATGGCTAAAACATTAGCTATAAACATAAACATAAGCATAGTAAACATAAACACTTACATTGCCAGTTAGATTCGGAGCTTGTGCGTGTGTATCAAGGAGAACTTCATGCATATGAATCGTTTCTCTGATACCAACTGTAATGACCCATTGAGTCCATTCATCCTCAAGACACATGCCAAGCTGCCATGAATCTTTCCGCCTTACATAATTATTTTCCCGCATCAAGCTAAAAATAAAGGAATGAGCCTAATGCCCAGCAAGGAAAATCTACTAACAACATATATCATAAATCATAAACAAAAGATTATATCATATACATATACTATAAAATATATGACTATAAAAACATATAACATATAGGACTAAAATATTAATGGCCATTAACTCATTAACATGGCATGTGATAAAACCATCTAGATCATCTGTCTACTAATCGAGGTAGGTTAGATCACAAGGTAGTATATGATAACCCATCTAAGTCCTCTGTCTACTAATCGAGGTAGGGTAAATCATAACTCTAAACCATGAAAATGATAAAAATTCTTGGGGCTTGCTATCTAAGCAAGTCATATGCCCAAGCGACTATAAAATATATTCTTGGGGCTTGTTATCTAAGCAAGTCATATGCCCAAGGACTACAAAACATAAGTATACATATACATATTATAGCATAAAACATATCATAACATAAACATATATACACATATAATCTATCCTATTTTCCTTACAAAAAACTAGGATAGTTGAGAACAAGAACGGGATTTGGAACACTCCTAAAAACCAACAACAAAAACCATGAGTATTTCTAAAGAATGAAGATGAAAAGAGAACTAAACCATCAAGAAGAAACTTACCAAAAAGAACCTTAAGTTTCAAGAAACTTAAACAACCTAACCAAGAATCATAAACAAGAGTCAGGATTTGAAAGAAAATAAAAGAAACTAGAGAACCATGAAGATCAGAACTTAAGGATAAGAATACCTTGCATGATCTCATGAATTGATCTAAACCTCGATACCGAAATCTCACTATATCTCACTTCCCAAGTGTTTAGAAAATCTTAGATTGATAAAGCTTTTAACCCAAAACCCAAGTGTTTCTCTCTATAGTAACCTTAGCAACTTGGAGGCTCTAAAGACTGCTTGAAAAATGAAGAAAATGGTTGAGTACTAGGTCCTATTTATAGAGTTCAAGGAGTGAAACTAACCCCTTTTAATTTGAATAAATAAATGAATATAAAATTAAAAAGATTTGAATTTTCGTTCAACAGACGCCTAGAACTCGATCAAAATCGTTCAAAGACAAGTCTAACTAGTTAAGGCTATTTTAAAATTTAAAAATCACAAACTTCCAAAAATGTGAGTTGGATTCGA